>NW_026571541.1:30838548-31438548 GCF_026225935.1 Boleophthalmus pectinirostris
ACAGTGCAGTACTGCCTATCCATAGCTCCACTCTCTTATTCTTCACCATTTAACTCCGTCAGTGTTGAAATAACTCAAATAACCTTTATGTTAGTCCCATTTTAGCCTTAAATCTCCAGGAAAGCTTTAGTGTGAGAGTAAAAACAAACAGCCCCGCGTCTGTAGGGGGCGCCGACGCCAGCGGACTTGTCCCTGGCGCTTTGTTACAGTGGCGCACTTAAGTTGTTTATGTTTGTATAATCCTCCTTACGTCGTGTCACGCGTCGGTGGTTAATGAAGTTAATAAAGTGAAATTAAAAAGATGGCGTGATAATAATGTTTTGGAAGTGGAGAGTTGACATTTGCGAGAGCAGAGGAGCGCGCTGCGGAGAATTATAATGTAAAACTGAGCTGTCAATCAAACGCAGAGCTGGAGGTAGGTAGGTGTATATATAGGACAGAAAGGCAGAATTGTCAGAACGAGTTAGAGAATAGTTTTGTGTGGGATGAATAAAAAAAAAATGTAATAAAATGAAGCAAGACCTTAAAGAGCCCATGTTACACTTTCTTCTGATCCATGTTCGAATGTTGTTTCTTCGTCAAAAACAAACCTGGAGTTGTCTTTTGTTTCATTCACACATGTTTAAGACATAAATGCAAGCATATTTCAGAGTTCTTCTCTCTGTTCCACCTTGTGATGTCATGTGGTAAAACAGGAAGTGCTCCACAGTGTTTTTTTAACTCTATACCCCTTCACTAGAATCATTTGGATCATATCAGCCCTGCAACTTGCAATTTCTACGGAGGAAAAGGGAAAAGGAGGTGTTAACCTGAAAACTAACGCTTCATGACATCACAAGGTGGAATAGAGCATTGTGAGCTTTGGAGATGTAGACAGACTAAACAAAACAAAACTTCGGGTATGTTTTTGGGGGAGTTAATAATTCATTCATTGTTTTATATGTTTGAGCAAGATGCAACAAAATCATCAACAATAACAAAACAAGGATATATACTTGTACATTTTTGAGACCTGGTGCTCAAAAGGAGTAGTCAGGCTGGCGCCACCTAGTGCCTCCACTCAATTCATTTCTCTCCAGCGACTAGGACAGGAATCAGAATACACCAGACGGTTTGCAAGAACCCTGGAAGTGTGAGTTCAGGCACCAGCCAATCAGCGAAGAGACAGACATTCTATGTTGGTAATGATTCCAGAGATCGAGGATTTAAAGCCGGTACAAGGAGAATGTTTGGTGAATTTTATCAAGTGGAAAGACATTATTGCTCTTCTTCCTATGGGATTTGGCGCATTACATACGTCACGACCAAATAGCAGCAATTTGTTAAATAAAAAAAGTACCCTCCTACCTAATGAATCCTAATGCTGCGAGGACAGACGGTTTCCATGAAGTGAAACCAGCTGATGATTCAGGCTACAAAAGTTTTAATTGCACATTCCCTAAGCCTTTATAATTATTTTTTAACTGCACTATCTGAGTTTAGCAGAGTAACAGTGTTTTACATAATCACGTGGTTGACACTTTTTTTTTTTTTTACATCTTTGGAGTGCTTATTTGTCTTATGCATGACATAAATATACATACATACATACAAACTCGTAATCATCTAAGATATCCAGTACATATATTCAGTATAAATACATGTACACATACATACGTACAACACATACGTACAAATATACATACATATACATACTCGCAGAAATATATTTTCGTTTATGGTCGTACAAACTAATAATAACTTAAAAGAAAGCACAAAGTTTATCGTTTATGATCATACAAAATAAACAGGAATGAGAATGAAAAATTTAAGGATTTTTTTGTTTTCGTTTATGATCATACAAACTAATTATAGTAATGAAGAAGGCACTAATGTTCATCATTTATAAACGTACAGAGTAAACAGTAATAAGGATGAAAAAAGGAAGGATTTTGGTTTTAAATTCACGGTCGTACAAACTAATAATAATGACAACAATGGCACAAAATCTTATCGTTGATGATCGTGCAAAATAAACCACAATGAAAATGAAAAAAAAGATCACAAGACTCGATTTTGTGTAATATGGGACCTTTAAATTATTTGAACAGTTTTATCACTTACAAAATACCCTGGGAGAATTATGCAAAGTCGATTTCTTTTCGCTTTCTTCCATCAAAAGCAAGCATTTTAGATTTCATCTGTGCATGTTTGAGTAATTTAGCGATCTCTCCTGAGCCATTTTCAAACCCTTCTTAGATGTAAGATTCAGTCCAAAGCTCCCACGACAATTCTTCATAAATAAACAAAAACATGATGCAAAACAATAACTCAGAGTGGACTTTTGTGTCGTGGTAAAGCCAACAGCACTTCTGATTCTAGGACAATAAAACACTGTAATTAGAAGCAGACAGTAAACTACAGAGAAGACTTATTTTGATTTTGAAGAGATGCTTATAAAACATATCTGTGCTGGGCAAGACGTTTTTACTCAAAGACATGGAGGAACAAAGCGGGTAAAGCTTGTTGTGGCTTCAAATTTCCAAATTTGTAAGATGAATGACAAGTTTCAGTGGCTGCTTTAGGTGGCCTGGACTTTTCAAACGCTCTCTCCATCTCTCTCAGGCTTTCCCTCCCTCTCTTTCTCTCTCTCTCTCTCTTTTTCTGTCCAATCTTCTGTCCGTCTTTCATGTGCACGTGTAGGCATCTGGAAGTGCTTAGGCCCAGACCGTGTGAGGAGAGAACGAGAGCAGGAGAGAGAGAGCAAATGAGCAGAGGAGATCTACTTTACGGCCGGAGTTAAAAGCTTAGGAGGCACAGTGAGCCGAGAGGGCATTAAAGAACATGTGTTATTTCAGAACGCTGCAAGACGATACCACACCTCTACGTGCACAGCGAAGTGTCAGGAGCTCTACGACGCAAAGGCAAGAAGAGTGTGAGCTTCAGCAGCTTGATTTAAATGGATTGATTCTTAAAGTAAAACAACATAACATCATAAATAGAATCTCTAAATAAATAAATCCCTCCTTCCGTTTTCCAAAATAACATCGTGCACGTAGCATTGTTCTCAAAAAAGTTTTCGTTTGCATCAACCCGCAAGAATATGCCATCGAACGCCTCTGGGTGGAACTTGGATTAGGCCTCGTCCACACTAGTACGTATTTGAGTCGTTTTTGTTGTGGATGCAGTGTTCGTCCACACTAATCCGATGAAAGATGGCTCCAGAGAACGAGCTCGTGCTGTCAGCTCCCACGAATTCATCTGAGTACGGATCTGATCCAGCACCATAGATGTATGTCTATGCACCGCAAAGTTATTCACTGCCAAAACGCTAAGAGGCTAGAATATATGTCCATTCATATATACGGTCTGTGTGTACGACCTGCAGACGTATAATCTCGGAAAAGTTTAACATGAACCATCTCCAAGGCGACAGAAGCACAGACCAGACTCACCATCAGCAGAACATCCCTCTGTCACAGAAAGAACACACATATTCCACTGAGTCGTGTCCTTTAGTCCGACAGAAGCTGAACCGCAAAAGTATACGGTACACGGTATTGGTTTTAAGTTTCATTTCTGTAAAACGTAAACAAATGTGCTCAAAGCTGTGTGGATAGGGAAGGCTTGCGGACACAGAAGTTACATGTATGGACGCTCGCCTCTCCGCAGATCTGTTAAAGAAGTGGCAAAATCGCTGAGCTCCGAGCCTCATTCGTCTCTGGTCATTGATATGATACATCTGTGCGTGCAAATGCAAACACATGAAAAGTCTTTGCAGCAGAAGAAATGCGACTGGTGCTGTCTCACTTTGCACGCAAACGCCAAACCGTAGTTTTCCAGAATCTCTAGAGTTCCAGAGTTTTTAAAAAGATTCGTTTTCAGAGGCGAATTTGCCGTTTGCATGTAAAAGACGTGCACAAACGAAGGGAAATGTCCGTTTTTAAAATACCCGTGTACGTGTAAACAGGGCCTAAAAGAGTAAGTACAAGACAAAATTTTTAAGAGTCATGATTGATGAAGCTCTAAACTGGAGGTCTCATATAAATTAATTACACTAAAGGCAACATTTCCAAAGTCAATGCTGTGTTGCGTAAAGTAAAGTTCTCACTAAGTAGGGCAGCGTTATTAACCTTGTATAACTCTATAATTGCACCATATCTGATGTACTGTGTGGAAATTTGGGGGTCAACAAGTAAAACTTACTTACAGTCATTAATTATTTTATAGACAAGGGCCTTGAGAATTATTATTATTACTGTAGAGAGCCATCGAAACTGTACTCAAAACTCAAAATATTGTTCACTGAAGTATCCTCAGAGTCGTGTATAAAGCAAAGCGTATGTATGTATTATCTGTAAATATTCAAAGACTGTTCCAGATGAGAATAAGCCAAGAACCAAGGTTATGGAGCGAAGCGTCGCTGTGAAAGGAGTTAACTTATAGAATAGTCTTGACAAAGATTTAAAAGAATCAAGTTCGATAAAAAAACACGTAAAATCCAGTGCAGTGTGTACGTAGGAAAAAGAAAAATAAGTTGTTGCGCATAAAAGTGAAGATTTCTGTTGGCAGTTGATTAATAATTGTGATTGAAATGAAACGTTTTGATGATTTAAAGTAATTCTCAGTGTTGAGGTATCGTCTAGAAAAGCGAAGAGGAGGCAGACAACATTAGATGACTCTTCTTTCTCCTCTTTTTCATTCATTTTTTGTATGTTATGACGCTGTTCATGTCTTTTTATACTTTATGAATGAAATAAACAAACGAATACAAAAAAATATATACATACAAAAAACAGCAAGAATAGTGCAGGGAGTTCGAGGTCATGGTTGGGCTTCGGATGACAGACGAAATATTATAAAAGCATTAGTGTTATATAAAAGCATTATTATTATTCAGTGTTGGGGAGTAACGGATTACATGTACCGCCGTTACGTAATCAGAGTACAAATTATGAGTAACTGTATTCCGTTACAGTTACTGCTTCAATGAGTGGTAATTGGATTACAGTTACTTTGCTGAAATAAGTGGATTACAAGGCGGTATTTTCCTGTTTTCACATTTTGTGCTACATCCCATTTATTTATTTTTTTATTTCGGTAATTCCACTCATTGCCGGAAACCCAAACAGAAATAAAGCAATAAGAGTGATGTAAACGTCATCAAACGCCGATGTGAGATATATATAAAAAAACAAAAACAAATCTAAAATCGCCTACAACTTAAATGTGAAACAGGAGCTACTGGCACTGGTGAAAACAACCTGCATAGACTCATAATATCTGCACTACTGTCATACACACACAAACACACACACAAACACACACAAACACACACAAACACACACCTTCATCATCGTCATCAACCTGAGAACCCGCGGACCACGTCTCCTTCTGTAGTTACAGCGCGGACACCGACGTCTCGTGCGCCGCGTGTGGACCGTGTTTTCTCGCGTAAACCGCGCTTCCTCATGTGCGCCTCTAAACCAGAACTAACACCAGGACTAACACCAGGACTAAAACCAGGACTAACCCAGGACTAAACCAGGACTAAACTAGGACTAAAGCAGGACTGAACCAGGTTTAAACTAGGACTAAACCACGACTAAACCAGAACTAAAGACCTGATTCTAGACCTGGTCTAGACCAGGTCTAGAATCAGGAGTAAACCAGGTCTAAAAATCAGGACTAAACCAGGACTAAACCAGGTCTAAACAACATGACACCTAACAGTAGGTTGACATAATTTAAGGTGATCTCATATAAAAAATAATTTCTCTATCAATAATATTTTTTAATCTGGTGAAGGAAAGGCTGATCTTGTTTACTGTCTTTTAACAGACAAAACCTCTTATATTAAGATCTCGTGGTCTTTGTTTCTCTACAGCAAACAGTTGCTTATTCATGGAGACTTGGGCTCAGACAATCTGAAGACAACAAACAAGAATTTTCAGGATGTGGTTGCTACATTCATGTCGTTTAAAAAAAACATGACAATATCAAGTAATCCAAAGTAATCAGATTACGTTACTCACTTTAAGTAATTTAATGGATTACGTTACAAACTACATTTTGGGGTGTGTAATCTGTAATCTGTAGGGGATTACATTTTAAAAGTAACCTTCCCAACACTGTTATTATTATATAACAGTGTATGTGTGACGGTAGAAGCATTTGCCGAGTAACCTAAAGGTCCCAGCTGTGACCAGGGCAAGACTCTTCACCGATTATGCTCTATTTGGATGTGGTGAGTGTTGGTGGGTTCTGCACATGTAACAATCTGGAACGGCTCTCACTGAAACAGATCTGGAAAAGGCAGATCGTCGTCATGACTGTTTGAATGTGATTGGTCGAAGCGTCAGAACAGAAGAACGAGGCAAAAAATCTAACTTTTGTTAAAGCCAGTAGAAAGAAAAGCACAGGCATCTTCCCTGTCCACAAATGTTCAAAGCTCTGACCTTCTGCACATTTTTCACAAACTAAATCATTTGAAGTACGTTTGTCGCCGTCACTATGTTTGTTTTGGTTCTTTTGGACACCCTTTTACCTTTGGCTTCTGCTCAAACCTCAGTGCCGCGACGTGATTGGTCCACCCGTAAACCATAATTTCCGGACTATTGAGCGCATCTGAATATAAGCCACATCACCAAAATTTGAATTAAATGTTAAAATTGCACATATATAAGCCGCACCTGAATATAAGCGGCAGGTGTCCACGTCTTCAAGAACGTTTTCAAGTTCGGGCCGTCTGCTTTTATCGCCTCTGAAAGATCTTGTCGTCTTTTTGTGTTGAGTCGTTTCGTCACGCTGCCGTCGCCAAACTCTCACCATCGACTCACTGACGTCGAGTTCACGTGCAGCAGCTCGAGTTTCTTCTTTGACAGTCACATCAATCGGCGTTAACTTAAAAGCTGCATCATCTGCATTTCTTCGTGTGTTTTCCATGAGGAGGGTGTGTGTATGAAATGCAAAATAACTGTTCAAAACACAATCAAACGAGCATCTTCCTCGGCGCATCACCCCCGTCTCTCCTCGCACTCTACTGTGCATGTCTCCTGCAGAAAGAGCCTCTGTTCTGTCTGTATCATGTCAGTGTCTTGGAGGATTTCAGCAGATTTCAGACTCTCTCTGGAGTTGGGCTAGTTCTATCAATCAAGTATGAGTGGATGTCCGCTTAAAGAAGTTTGAGACGTTTCTTCTCATCATTTACGCGCTCACCTGCATT
Organism: Boleophthalmus pectinirostris; assembly: GCF_026225935.1. Classification (NCBI taxonomy): domain Eukaryota; kingdom Metazoa; phylum Chordata; class Actinopteri; order Gobiiformes; family Gobiidae; genus Boleophthalmus; species Boleophthalmus pectinirostris. Next base: position 30,845,753 of record NW_026571541.1, read on the forward strand.
TATCACATACGAGTTAAGACGTATCACACTCACTAATGTTCATTTAGCATCATAACATATTTTATCACACCGGCGATAACCAATTTGAGTGCGCTGATAATATCAATACAAAACGCTGTAACTTCATGTTAACCCTGTACTGCAAGATGGATGCTGGCAAGTTTGTGAAATCAGAAATATCAGAAGAATTCATGTTCCTGTGCAGGGTTATGTCAGAGGCAAAGATGGTGCAGATCGGCAGCTTTACTTTGGGGCAGCTGTGGCTTTAGTAAAGTGAATAAGGCTGCGTTCAGACTGCAGCCTGAAGTGACCCAAGTCCGATTTTTTGGCCCCTATGTGACCTGTATCTGATCTTTTAATGACACAGATATCAGATTTTTTCAAATGTGACCCAGGACACTTGGATATGTGCTCCTAAAACCGATACATATCCGATCTTTTGACATGCGACTTCAGTCTGAACGGCCAAAGCGCATTCATCCACCTACACGTTATCAACAAGCCACAAACGTCACTATTCTGCGCTGAAGTAGGCGAAAATTGTTAATGAACTCCGTGTCACTGAAGTGAAGCACATCACCACTCACCGCTCTTGGCTACGTCTCCGCATCCACACGTTTCTTTCAACGGACGTTCCTGCGGCTGTCCAACAAAATGCCACTCGTCCTTCTCCTTCTCAATCTCCTTAAAACAAGTAAGTTGTTCATGTTCTGGCTCCGGTGCGAGAGGAACTTTAAAATCTCCAGGTGCTCAATGCTCGTGTCCATGTTTGGACAACTTCCGTAAACACAGAGCACGCTCGCTGCGGTTGACGTCGTCGTGTCTCCAGTGCACATGCGGGACACTTCTGGGCCGTTTACTGTTCACACAGGAGTCACATACAAGTCGAATTTAATTGGAAATGTGAACGACCTCGCAAAAACATCGGATTTCATAAAAAAAATCGGAATTGAGCGTTAAGCCCTGCAGTCTGAACGTAGCCTAATACTCTGCAACTGTAATGCACTCTCCCCTTTAGTCCTCCACACCCCACACTCCTGTCCTAGTCCTCTCAACTGTACTCAGAATAAAAATAAAACACATACAGAGTCCAACATAATGACTCTACTTCTCTAACTTCTTTTCATTTAATAATTGCGGTGTAACCCATAACCGAGGGCTGAGCAGAAACCACATGAAGCGCCCGTGCCTGCGTGTGCCCTGTAACAGCGGCGTTCTGTGTTCCGTCTCCTTCTTTACAAAGTCACCCTGAACCTCGCACAATCACAACTGTCATATCTGATTTGTTCACAACAGGTAACATGCACAAATCTAATCCTCGTCCCTTTGGAATTCCATTATCGGCACGGAGGGTGAAGGTGAGTGTGGATGTGACCAGACCCTCCTTCACCCCTCGGGAATGAACCGAGCTGCAATTCAATCCTGCTCCATCTTCACCATTTCTGTCGCTGGCTATTACAGCCGAGCGCAGGGTTATTACCTCATTATGGTGTTTAGTAAAATAACTCAGACTGTATAAGATTCATTGTCTTGGCCTAAAACTAAAGTGCAAAGCCTGTACATATATATATCCTCCTGAGACCCGGCCCATTCATTGAGTTAATCAGTCGATCTTTTAAGTGTTTTAAGATAGACTAGGTTCCTCTGTCTTAGATGTCCTGGATAAAAAATTAACTCAATATCGGCGTGACCAGATTTTCAAGATTAAAAAGCTGGAACACTGCAGTTTGTGGTCGTTAGTGATAATAAAATGCGTAATTAAGGAGAATTGTTCTGTTCTCGGCCCATTCATGACTAACCTTAGTTAGTATAGTCACATTTTCTTCGTGTTTTGATCATTTTAAAGCAGTTTTTCTGTATTTTCCCTAAACAAATTGCTGTTTCAGTCTCTCTTTACTGTTGGCAGCTCTCAAATTGATCAAAAATTGGGACACTTGGGGCATTTCTTGTATAAAACTTGTATAAAATCACTGGTTGTGGATAATATCTGCTGAGACAAGGGACACAGGGCTCAAAACTGGGACTGTCCCGGGTAAAATGATGATTAAAAAAAAAGTAAGAAATTAAAAGAGAGTCTAAAAACTTTTTGAGTCGACTGCAGAAGCTTGTCAGAGATGTTGGTCATCAGAAAAGTTGTTTTTGTTTGGTTGTTGCGTGCGTCCATTACAGAGGACAGATTACAAATTATAAATACAAATAAAATTAACAAAATCTTAATGCTGAGGTGTTCATTTACCTCCAAACTGATAGAAAATCACAAAAAAATATGTATATTGCAATAAATCCCAGGAGGATTTATTTCTTTTTGGATTTCTACCATGTTCTAAAGTTCCCACATCAAAAACATGCTTGAAGAGTTTTTAGATGTCATCAATGCATGTTTGAGTAATTTAGTGATCTCTCCTGGGAAAATTCTGTGCAATGGTCCACTCACAAGCCTTCTGCTCCCATACAACAATTGTCCATAAGTGTGCAAAAAAACATGTTACACTACAGCTAGTTTCATCAGCGAAAAGCGACTGCGATTGTAATGTGATATTGCACTAAAGGGGGAGTGACTTAACACAGAGAGCAAAAAAAATAAACAACTTGTTAATAGTTCAGTTCATCTTTATTCCAGACTCATGGTTCATTTTTAAAACAGACAAGAACAGCGACATTACAAAACAATAAACATTCATGTTTTTAAGAGAGAACCACCCCAGTGTCTCCACACACTGGACTGAAATCTTATTACACTGAATTAGAAAATCAGTCCCACTCCTCACCGCAAATCCCGCAAGATGGGAACGTTCACTTTCTTAAGCTCTAAACATGAAGAAGTGGAAAGGAATTGTGCACGAGATTAGACCACGTCCGCAAGTTTAGGCTGCTTAAAATGTTTTATTAATGCCTAATAAAATATCCAGCACAAATGAAGTATGACAGGCATACATAAATCATTTGTATATTTTACTTTACGCTCATATTTAGTTTGCACGACTGCAGTTTATCATCCCACCCGCCCGCTCCCACAGTGTACAGTCCCGCTCCCGCGCCCACATTGCGCTTTCAAAATGTGTCCCACGCCGCATCGTTTTACGTCGGGTCCCGCGGGAGGCCCACGGGAGTGCAGGGATCTACACTGAATCTCATATTTGTGACTGGCATTATTATTGCACTGCCCGATTTGTTCAGCCTGCAAATAAAACTGTACATTAAAATTCCTGGTGCAGCTTGCAAAGTGTAACCAGGATCTCAGTCGCACTCGTCCATCATGGCCTCACAATTAAAAATTTTTTTTTTTTGGAATTAATCCAGAGGTGGGCTGTATACAACGGTGTACAACAGGGGTCTCCAACCTGTAGCTCGCCAAAGGATTTCGAAATTATATCATTTGCTGATGAATGACTCTTTTTTTTTTTTTTTTTGCGCACATAAAGCAGATGTTTCAGAGAAAAACAATTAGTAGTAATAATATAAGTATTTTAATTCCCAACCTCCCTCTCCCATTACCCTCTTCCATTGTCTCCAGTTGAAATAATAATAACAAAATACAATAAATCCATAAATAAATAAAGGAAAAGAGGGACATTTTTTTTTACTTTACTTTTTTTTTTTTTTTTTTTAAATAACAAAAATGTGGTTAATTTCATGCCTATTACTATTGTAAATGTATAACTCTGAAATACTCTAAATGGACAGTGGTTTATGTTTCATTGGCATCTAACTGTACCCAAAGGCTCGCCCTCTTTTTTTATAATCGTCTATAAATGTTTGCGGCCGCTAAATGAGTAGCTCTCCAGCATTTTTGTTTTGTAAAGTTCGCTCACCGTAGGAAAAAGGTTGGAGAATATGATAAAACAATAACGACAACAAGCTCAAGATCATTCTAAAACTACTCAGGAAAGGTTCATTTCTGTGTTGTGATTCAGAACTTTTTGGTGTAGATACTTTCTTAAATGAGTGTCTGGTTTCTGATTTAGTATCTGATTTTTTATACTTTTGACAACCCTGATGGAAACCAAAATAACATGAAATAAATTTTACAAAATACTCAAAACATATCTATAAAAATACACCTTTAACGTAATTCTATGATATACAAAACATGTCTATAAAAATACGCTTGAGCTTCCCCTAAAAACTTCATACTTCATACTCCATCTACACTTTACCAAAATACTCGAGTACCCCAGCGATTCTTACACCTCATTTTGGAAAGTGTTCATATATTTAGCAGTTTTGGGCTGTTAACACGTGTGAATAACTTTTGAAAAACCCCTCAGGCAGCAGTGAAACATGTTTTGATTCTGAAGTTTACACAGTTCCCCTGGTGTTTGCTGTTGCGTCTGTGGGTGCTTGGCGAGAGCGTTCATTAACTCTGCAGAAGTGTCAAAAAAAAAAAAAAAAAGATAGATTGAAATTAGCCGGCTGGCATCTCAATGAGCGGTGCGTTGTGGTGATAACGTTTCTTACTTAAATCTTGACCTAATCTCATATTAAAAGTGCTCTACGTACCTTCACTGGGCACCTATACCTGTCTCCATAGAGCTTGAAATATTCCAAAGTATGGCATTAAACATATTTACAGTGCGTTTACTTAATTATGGGCATCTTGATTGCTTGGAAATGCATTGAGGCGCTTTGTGTTGCATTTTTTTTTTGTATGAAATGCGTTCTATAAAGTAAGTTTGATTGATTAATTGAGGAACAGGCGTGTGCAAAAATATCGAAATATTGATATATCTTATCGTGGGCTGCTGTGTCGATATATTGTCAAGAGTATTTTTTGGTATGTTTTACTAAATTATTTTGTTACAGCGCTCGTTTATGTCACACATTTGACATTTTCACTGTTTTGCTGATTAAAATGGGCATGTTTTATATGAACTTTGCACAAGAAGTGGTTTAACAAAGACTTTCAGTATCACGGCCATGATTTAGCCTTTATTTTTGGCTTATGTATTGAGGTATGTATCATATCGTGGCCTATGTATCGAGGTATGTATCGTATCATGGCCTATGTATCGAGAATTATGTATCGTATCATGGCCTATGTATCAAGGTATGCATCATATTGTGCCCTATGTATCGAGTATGTATGTATCGTATCGTAGCCTATGTATCGAGGTATGTATCGTATTGTGGCCTATGTATCGAGGTATGTATCGTATGTATCGTGGCTTATGTATCGAGGTATGTATCGTATCGTATCCCTATGTATCGAGTATGTATCGTATCGTGGCCTATGTATCGAGATATGTATCGTATCGTGGCCTATGTATCGAGATATGTATCGTATCGTGGCCTATGTATCGAGATATGTATCGTATCGTACCCTATGTATCGAGCCTATGTATCATGTATCGTATGGCCTATGTATCGAGATATGTATCATATCGTGGCCTATGTATCGAGATATGTATCATATCGTGGCCTATGTATCGAGATATGTATCGTATCGTGGCCTATGTATCGAGATATGTATCGTATCGTGGCCTATATGTATCGAGATATGTATCATGTATCGTGGCCTATGTATCGAGATAGTGTATCGTATCGTGGCCTATGTATCGAGTACGTATCATATCGTGGCCTATGTATATGAGTATACGTATCATATCGTGGCCTATGTATCGAGGTATGTATCGTATCGTGGCCTATGTATATGTATCGAGATATGTATCGTATCGTGGCCTATGTATCGAGATATGTATCGTATCGTGGCCTATGTATCGAGAAACGTATCATATCGTGGCCTATGTATCGAGATATATGTATCGTATCGTGGCCTATGTATCGAGATATGTATCGTATCGTGGCCTATGTATCGAGGTATGTATTGTATTGCAACTTCTTAATGATACAAACAGACATTCTGACTGTGAGTGGGGTCGCCTCTCCACAGATCTGACCTGTAACTTGGTCTAGTTTGGTCTTTTAGATAATAGAAAGATTTAATGTCATACTGTAAAATAGTATATTTTAAGTTGCAGGTACAATTCCCAACATCGCTTTCATACACGTTTTTCGCTTTTCATAATCTCCAGACTGACAACAATGGCGAGTCTATGTGAGAGTCTTTGAACCTTCTCATACGGTGACCCCTGCCGACCTCTCCCTGTCTGCACCTGCCACTCCACTGTTGTGAAGTGTTTTTACTGCTCTGAAGACTCAAGACACAAACAGAGCACACACACACACACACACACACACACACACACACACACACACACACACTACAGGCCTATTACTTTCACCTCATGAGAGAAGAAATGGAGAAAGAGGTTACGAAGTACAGGCAACACTTCAGTAGATTTTGACGTTTAAAAAAGGAGTTTGGACATAGAATTACGTTAAAGCTGCCCTAGGTAACTTTTCGGTCAGAGGTCTGTTGCCGTCTTGTTTCTGTGGAAGTCATTGCTCGTCCTCGAATGTTCCACAATAAAACTCTGAAGTAAAAGTCCAAAGTCATTCCTCACTTTCCTAACACATTCCGAGCATTCTAATTATCCATGGCGATGAGTTTATACGTTTCACTACTTTCACAGCTCGCTCCAGGCCCAGTGTGGGAGGAGGTTTGTTGTGGTGTGACTTTCTTTGAAGCTGTACGTGTCAGATCACGTGCTCCGTGCAATAATGATTCATTTATTTGCGGAAAGTCCCTTCTTCAGGCCCAGACCCCCCTCTCTACAGCGGGACTCTCGCCCACACCGCACTCTCCACACTCCAGACTCTCACCCCCAGACCCCCTCTCTGCAGTGGGCTTTAACCCACTGCCCTCAGCCCGACTCTGGGGTTACATCAGGACTGTGCAGATGAAAAGAGCCTCTTCTGAGAACTGTTGTTTTAGTAATGTACACGGCTTTGTCTCCTGTCTCCTGTCACACTGTCTCCTGTCTCTGTGTCACACTGTCACAACTTACTCACTTAGAATCCTGAAACTGTCTGTGAAAAGCACTTGCACACGTTTCTTATGGTTTCTTTACAAACATATAATAATCACATTTTTCACTAAAACTCTAATGAATGATTTTGTTTGGACATGAAGAAGGATAAAGAAGAAAATAAAAATATAAATTACAAGACCTTGTTCTTGAGTCAGTGTCACCTGCTCAGCAGTGAGACAAGCTCTATAATACAACTCTCTATTAATTCTCTATCTATTCTGTTGGTCACATCATCCTCCTGCACAGAATTTGTGAACAGAATCTCAAGTCTAAGGCTACATTTACACATAGTCAGGTATGTTGAGAAACGAATATTTCCCTCCCTCCATTTTCCAAAGTAACATCGTGCACACAGCATCGTTTTCAAAAAAGTTCAACCCACATAATTACGCCATCGAGCGCCATCATAACTACGCCAAGTCTATGGGCAGCACCTTGATTAGATTCAAACCTGTAGCATTTATTTTAGTATTACTCAGAAATACCTTAAAAAACGTGCATTACTGAGCGGGCTCGCTTCTCCACAGATATGTTAAATTCGCAAAATCACTGACCTCTAAGTTCATTCGTCTCTGGTCATGGATATGAAACATCAGCCGTGTGTGTAAATGCAAACACATGAAAAGGGTTTGCACCAGAAGAAATGCGACTGCTGCTCTGAATGCTCCATCATCATCATCATCAGAGCAAAACTTTTGGTACGTCAGCTCCTAAAACTCCATTTATCTCACTTTACGCGCAAACCATAGTTTTCCAGAATCTCCACTCTAACCGGAGGACATGCTCGAAAAACCTGCCGAGGGAGGCGCCCAGGAGACATCCAGAACAGACGCCTGAGCCACTTCAACTGGCTCCTCTCGACGTGGAGGAGCAGCGGCTCTACTCCGAGCTCCTCCCGTGTGACTGAGCTCCTCACCCTGTCTCTACGGGAGCGCCCAGTCACCCTGAGGAGGACCGCTTGTATCCGCGATCTTCTCTTTTCGGTCATTAACCAGAGCTCATGACCATAGTCTCCGTTTTTAAAAATACTCGTTTAAGTGTAAACAGGGCCTAGGATTATAGACCACAGGTAAAAATGTGTTTATTCATTATTTTTGTTAGAAGGCTCAGTTAAACCATGCAGAAAAATTTGACACTTTCTGGCTTAAACTTGTAGTCCATATTTCTACAGTGAATGCATGACCACAGACACGCCCCTCACAGACACGCCCCCTCACACACACGCTCGCAGAGACACGCCTCGCATCTGTTCGTAGACTGTATAGATGTTAAATAGTCTCCGGTCTGTTCAAATGTGGTTTCAGTTTCTATAGCTTTACAGGATCGTGGCATTTTTATTTCACTATTTGGCTGTAAATAAATTCCCAAACATGCCCCTTGTCCACTTCTTTATCCAGTCTAAGGTTTTACAGTACAGATCTGAGCTGCTTCTCCTCTCACGCGCTCTTTACACAGAGCTGGAGCGTACTGAAGTGTACATCTGCAGTCCGCTCACAGCCTCAGCTTTGTCTTTGAAACTCATCTCCGTGTTGTACGAGACGGTCCGACCGCGGTCCTACAGTCGTACGGTAATCGCTGCTTCTTGCCAACACGACCCATAAATCACTTACACATTCCTATACAATTATAATTAAGGCTTTCAACGCGTGTCCGTTTATCCGCGAACGCTGCGGGTGGGCGTAAGGGCATCTGATGTAAACACTATCGCAGATCAATATCGAGACGCTGGGTGTTTAGCATGTTTTAACTGCGGTTCATTGATTCTACAAGCGCCTTTGCCGTGAGACTAGAGAATGGAGCTCGGCCAACAGAGAGTGGGCGGGTTACACAGTGTGCTCCCGTTTAATTATACATTCATCAGGGAGTGCCCGTTAGGATGCTAGTTGTTGTCAGCGTTACGGTCACGACAAAACTCTTCACTGAAAAGAACGTGAATAATGAGGATACCGGTGGGTTGTATTCATGGAGATACTGCAGATGCCACACTTTGGAACACAGGAGGCAAAGCAATACAATCGCCATGGAGACAAAGAGTGGGCAGCAGAAAAGTTACACAGCGCACCTTTAAATGTATAATGACTTTAACATTGCACGATTTGGCTTTTTTGAACAATATTTACCATATATTGTAGGAGAAACTGTATGGAAAAGAAGCAAAAGTAATGCTGTTTTTGTGATTTCTAAGACTTTTAAAGGCCCTGTATTACGCAAAATTGACTCATATCAGCTTTGAGTCATGTTAGAAAGCTGTTACCTCACCAAAAACAGACCTGGAGTTGTGTTTTGTTTCATCCACACGTGCTTGAGCAACCATTTATTATTAGGCTGTCAACATCTCCGAAGCTCAAAATGCTCCGTTCCTCCTTGTGAAGTCAAGTTAAACTTTTTCTTCTAGTCCAGTAGAGACAATTCCAGGACTGAAATTATCCAAATGATTCTAGCGAAGGTGTATGGAGTTTAAAAACACACTGGAGCATGGAACAGAGGGATTTCCGTGTGAGAGATGAACTAAATATGCAGTGTGTGTGTTAAATAAGTGTCAATGAGCAGTCCAATGAGGTTCATTTGGTCTTCTTTTTTCAGACCAAGAGTTTGTTTTCATACCTGACAGTTTCGACTGCTCATTGTAGGTTTTCCTCCGAATCACGTGATGTTGCTGTGATGTTTCTGCTCAGCTGGTTCAGACCTGGAGTTGTGTTTTGCTTCATTATGTTATTTTTTCAGACAGTTTCGGCTGCTCACTCGCGGTCTTCCTCAGAGTGGTCACGTGTTCACTCAGCCGATTTAGACAGGTTTTGGTGCCGTCTTTCTATCGGTGGAGGCGGGACGACGGCGCCATCTGCAGTCCGACTTCCTCAGGACAGTATCCCAGGGTGTGAGAGTAAAAAAGCCCCCTCGTCCCGGTTTATTTCAATTGCCTCTTTAACCCAGCGACGATGTTTGTTGTCCTCTAGTCCAAATGATGTTTGCTCCGTCCCAGTCCATAAATCAGCCATTTGTGAGCACTGTAAAAGACAGAACCACATTATGGACTGAGACGGAGCAAACATCATTTGGACTAGAGGACAACAAACATGGTCGCTGGGTTAAAGAGGCAATCGAAATATGGAAACGTGCCCACGGGACGATAAACGGAGACGAGGGGGCTTTTTTACTCTCACACACCTGGGATACTGTCCTGAGGAAGTCGGACTGCAGGTGGCGCTGTCGTCCTGCCTCCACCGGAAGGAAAACAACGCCAAAACCTGTTTAAATCAGCTGAGTGAACACGTGACCACTCTGAGGAAGACCGCGAGTGAGCAGCCGAAACTGTCAGGTATGAAAACAAACACTTGATCTGAAAAAAGAACGTAATAACATACATGTGTGAATGAAGCAAAACACAACTCCAGGTTTGTTTTTGATGAGGAAACAACAAAACCACGTAATACGGACCCTTTAAATACGAGGAAAACAGTAGATTTTGAACTCGACTCCCTCACTTGCACAATATTAGATGTATTGTTTTATAGGAATTTCTCAATACGCAATACAACCCTCATCTGTTTTGAGAAAATATTTGAAAATCTGGACTTGATTGTTTGAATGAAGTCATGCAAGGATCCTAAAAACAGCTCGTCTCGTCACCAGTATAAATAATGCGTGCTCTGGTGCCAGTGTGGGTCTATGGAAACAGATGTGATCCTGAAATGAGGTTAGACAAAATACGACTTTGTCAATGTTTAAACAGACAAGTCCAAAACTGAAAGTGTGTGTTTTGTAACGCTGTAGTCTTTTAAAGGTCCTGTATTATGCAAAATGGGCTTTTGTGAGCTTTAAAGGGATAGTTCAGGTTTTTTGACATCAATCTGTGTGTCATCCCCGTCAGCAGTGTGGTGCATCCACACTGACTTTACCTCCGAAAGCGTCCGGTGAGCCGATATCCTAGCCGGTTTTGGTGCTGAGGAAAGTAGTTTCGGCAAGTTGGCTGGGGACTGTATAATGAAGCGTTTTTCTTCTCAAAACAATATGTGTTAAAAAGAGTGATACATTTGCACCACAAAACCTCCGTCCTCTAAAAAGTCAGACGTCATAATCGCTTGGCGCTATTTTCTCTCCGTACGTATCACTGCACCGCTTGTTTCACTTTGTTAACTGCTCGGAATATTCGCCTCTTCTCTCTCTCTGCCTAATTTCGTCTAACTCTCTCTGGCGAATTTTGGCATTGGTATATTCGGGTTCAAAAAGATATCCCTTTGGGTCTGTGCTAAAATTATTTTTTTCATCATCGGTGTCGTAGTCAGACATGTTGTTGCTAACATTCCGAGCAGTTAACAAAGTGAAACAGGGCGCCAGGTGACAGCCTCGCGCAGTGATACGTACGGAGAGAAAATAGCGCCAAGCGATTATGAGGTCTGACTTTTTAGAGGACGATGGTTTTGTGGTACAAATGTGTCACTCTTTTTAACACATATTGTTTTGAGAAGAAAAACGCTTTATTATACAGTCCCCAGCCAACTTGCCGAACTACTTTCCTCAGCACCAAACCGGCCAGGATCTCGGCTCACCGGACGCTGTCGGGGGTAAAGTCAGTGTGGATGCATCACACTGCTGATGGGGATGACACACAGATTGATGTCAAAAAACCTGAACTATCCCTTTAAGACATGTTATAATGTTGTTTCCTCATCAAAAACATACCTGGAGCTTGAGCAGTCCTGGTTTTCTTAGTCTGTCTGCATCTCCAAAGCTCAAAATGCTCAATTCCACCTTGTGATGTCATGTAGTTCAGTAGAAAATATCTCCATTTATAAAATTCTGCCTTATTTGACAACAGTTTCTTGCCAGTTTTGCATACATTTTTACTCTTTGTTATTATAATATATTGTGATGTGTGAACTACTGCATCCAAATAATTTTCCTTGTGGATCAATAAAGTTTGTCTAAAAGTCGCCACGCACTACAAGAGAATTTGCCTGATTTTGGCCGCGTTTTGCTTCTCTCTGAGTGACTCGACTTTGTGTCTTCGTGTGCGATTTTGAAGCCACTGCTCGTCATGTGTGGTGTCAGTGTGTCTCCAATCTGCTCTGTCAGATCGTAACCACCAAACCACAGCACCAGTCAATAAAACAGAGCGCCAGGAGCAGACGGAGTGACGGACACAGAGGCACAGGATACAAATTCAGGAAATAGCGAAAATGATGAGAAGGCTTTATTACTCACCTCTCGTAAAGTTGTAAACATAAACAGCAGCATCTTAAAACTGAAACTCTCCTCCACAAATAATGACACACAGTCCACAAAACAGAGCTGTGAATCCAGTTTGAAGCGTTGTTAAAAGTAAAAAGGCGAGAGCAGTTCCTGTGTCTGTTTACATCAACGCAGCGCTTGGATCGAGGTGAAGCTGCAGATTTGCGACCGAGACTTTACTTCCTGTGCAATTAATCACCAATCATCTGTGCATTAAAAATCATGTATCTGAAGTATTGCACCACATTTCACAAGTAATAACAACACAGTTTTGACTTGTACCTAAACTAGAAGTGCAGTGCTCTGATCTTTTTGAACACATAAGAGACTCAAAGAGAGATCGTGCTCACTACGTTATATCCTGTGGTCTGCAGACATATCCCGCTGCAATCTTTGCGATCCAACCATCCATTTTCTTCTACTTATCCGGGGTCGGGTCGCAGGGGCAGCAGTTTAAGCAGGGACTCCCAGACTTCCTTCACTCCAGACACTTCCTCCAGCTCCTCCAGGGGGACCCCAAGGCGTTCCTAGGCCAGCTGAGAGACATAATCCCTCCAGCGTGTTCTGGGTCTTCCCCGGGACCTCCTCCAGGTGGGACATGCCCAAAACTCCTCCCAAGGAAGGAGCCAAAGAGGCATCCAGAACAGATGTCCGAGCCTCATCAGCTGCTCCTCTCAACATGGAGAAGCAGCGGCTCTACTCCGAGCTCCTCTCATATGACTGAGCTCCTCACCGTATCTCTAAGGGAGCGCCCACCCACCCTGCGGAGGAAACTCATTTCGACCTGCTTGTATCTGTGATCTTGTCCTTTCAATCATTACCCAGAGCTCATGACCATAGGTGAGAGTAGGAACGTAGACTGACCAATAAATCGAGAGCTTTATCTTTCGGCTCAGCTCCCTCTTAACCAAAATGGTCCGAAACAGCGACCACAGTTTTAAATTTCGGATTGCAAAAACTCTCGGGGTGCAGCATTGGCAGTTTTTACGATCTGAAATTTTAAATCTCATAAAATTCTCCTCATGTCTGTGATGTACACAAACTTGTGTTTGTCACAAGTTTAAAAATAGTTTAGTTTTGATCAAATCATCCTTTCTACATTGTTCAATTTCAGTCAATGTGGGCTGTTCCAAAAATTCGTCGAGATTGAACGTAGCCATTTGTCCAATAAATGCACTTACCTGCTTACAAAAATTGACTTACCTACTCTGCAAAAATTATCAAGTACAATTTTTAGTCTCGGGAAATGGGTTACATTGATCCCGGACGAGCCCCCATTTGTTATGTCCCCTTTCCTAGGGGAGAAAGGGAAGTAACAAGAAAACCAGGATGTTAAAGGTTTAACTAAAAATTGTGCATTTATTATTTACAGTGTAAGGGAAGACAAACAAAAAAACAGGCAATTAAGGTGAAAAATAAATAGGAGTTAAACAAAATAATCTAATAAACTAAAGAGCCCTAACTAGATACAAGGTACCAAATCTACTCAAGATGTACTGCGAACAAAAAACAAAGGTGTCTCAACGAACTAAACGAGGCAATAACCGGCAATATAACACAAAGAGACAACCCAACATCAAACAAAAGTGGCGAGCTGGCCGCAGTGATCCAGCCGCCCCGAGCAGGCGGAAGTTGGTCCCTTTTCAATCCCCCGCTATCACAGGTGTCATCCGCGGATTGGTGGAAGCGCAGGGATGAACGGCCAATCGCTGACGCGCTGCGACGCCAGCCTCCGTCCCACGTCGGGTACTCCCGCGCATCCGGGTCCAGGGCTCGCGGACCGGGAGCATCATGCGCAGACAAAAGCAATGAAAGAAGAACGGGAGTACTTTAAACAAATATCACACACAAGTTTAAAAATAGTTTAAGACCAACAAATCTTGTAATGTATGGCGACCTTTACATCTCTGCCTTTACACTCCCAACCATCTCTACTGTCGAAGCCGGACTCTCTCAAACAACCACCAGAGGGCGCGTAAATGAAGTACAGTATAGTAACTCAATCCCTAACCACCTGCAAATAAATAAGTGAAAAATAAGCAGCTGTCAAGGTGCAGTCACACCATTGACGTAGGTGAATTGATATAAGCTACCATGGCAACTCTTCAATGGATCTATTTTCTATATATGTCGCTTTAATGACTTTTACCATACATGTGTACTCCATTATCTCTCTGACACGAGCGTCCACACTGAGTCTATATTATCCAAACCAATTACCCGTTCTGTGTTAATAGTGAATAGTGTAGGGCTCATTATAGGAGACAATAAAGCCACGCTGCGAGGACGGGAGAGTGGGCGGTGCTTAAGTCTGGACGGACAATTCTATAGAAAATGTAGATATATCGGGAACTCATTAGTGGATAGCAAACTTAGAGTGTTCGTATTGCGCTTCATATTTCCCGATCTATGTTATAATGTTGTTTTCTCATCGCAAACAGACCTGGACTTGTGTTTTGTTTCATTCGTACATGTTTAACACACAAACTCTGCAGATTTAGACTGTGTTGTTAAAGGGATGGTCTGAGTTTGTGGACATAGGACCTCATTTCCTAGTGAGCCAGAGTGTTGGAAATGCGTGGAGACACTTTTTAAAATATTCCATCCAGTCCTTGTATTTGCAGAGGTCGCTGGTGCTAGGTCCACAAAACACCCGAAGAAAATCTATTATTACACCAGATTGTCGATGTAAATGTCTGTGTTGATAGAATAATTTTAGAAGTAAAACCAGCTTTGCATTTGAAGGATGTATGTCTGAGCAGCAGCAGTGAGTTGTACTTCCTGATCCAAAGCTTCACAGCAGCAGACTGATATCACCTTGCACCTATCTTTTCTTTTCAATTTAGCTTTTAGTTGAAACTTTTACTTGTTTTAAAATTAAATTGTTATTATTATTACTATTTTACTTAGTCTCCATCTGATTTTAGCTCCCCATTTTTATTTTTACTATAACCTTTAGGAGCATTATGTTTTATGTTTCCATTTCAATTGTTGTATATATGGATGAAACAATGGAGTGGGGGGTAGGGTTGCTGTTGTTTTTTATTTTATTATTGTCATTTTTCTGTTGCATGTGAAGCACTATATGCTACATTTACATCTTACCGGCAAAGGAAAATTCTGCTGCTGCTGAGAAAATAGTCTCTCAACATGCGACGATTCATGCGTTGCAAGGTTAGTTTTATTTCAAACATTATTCTATCAACACAGACATTTACATGGACAGTCTGGTGTAATAACAGATTTTCTTCGGGTGTTTTGTGGAGTGGGTAAGACTGTTTTTGTGGCAGGATAACTATGGCCATTGACATGCACTAGTCTAGCACCAGCGACCTCTGCAAATACAAGGACTGGATGGAATATTTTAAAAAGTGTCTCCATACTAGGGCTGTCGCAATAACTGCAAAAATTAATCACCGTGATACTAAGAAGTCCACCGCGGTGCATGTTGGGACACCACGATCACCAGTGTGACCCAACCCAGAGTCCTGCACGGGTCCATTTTTAGAGACCCGCACCCACCGGGTGATAACCCAGGACTAAGGTGCGCCCATGTAGACTGTCGGGTGACCGCAGGCGAAAGGACCGGCATAGAGCTCCGCGCCGCATGGATGTAAATGCACTTTGCGGACATCTGCTGTGCGTGCTTGTGTTCGGGGCTCTCTCTCTTAAGTCCGTGGGACCCGAGCTGGTGCAGGACTCTGATTTGAGCTGCCACAGTGAGAGCTGGAGAGATGCAGCGGCACTTATTTCAAAGTCAAATGTTTCTTCTCCCACACTACACACGCTACATCCACACGACAACCAAGGTACATGTGCATCTGTGCAACAAGAGCATCATCAGAGAGAGTTTTCAGTGCCACTGGAAATATTATAACTCCGGGGGATGAGGGATGAAGGAGGGGGTGCGATGTCACTGCATACTGCACTGTTGAGCCGCTATACCGCACTGCAGGAGAAATTCCCTACTCCATACGTCGCCAACACTCTGGCTAACTAGGAAATGAGGTCCTATGTCCAAAATTCTGGACTGTCCCTTTAATTTCAGCTCCCTCCAGTTAACAGCTTCATGACGTCACAAGGTGGAACAGAGCATTTTGAGCTTTGGAGATGTAGTAATGTACCCAGAGTTGTGTTTTATTTCACTCATGTTTCAGTCATCCTGCATTATTAGTGTCTACATCTCCAAAGCTCAAAACGGTCCTTTCCATCTTGTGATGTTATGAAGCGGTAGTTTTCAAGTTAACAGCTCCTTTTTACCTTTCGTTCAGTTGAAACTGGCAATTTCAGGGCTGAAATTATCCAAATGATTGTGAGTGTTTGCTATTACGGAGAAAAACTCGGCCCAAATATGCAGTGTTTGTGTGTTAAACATGTGTGAATGAAACAAAACACAACTCCAGGTATGTTTGTGATGAGGAAACAACATTATAACATAATATTGGCCCTTTTGGAATATTAAAGTTGTTGTTTTGATGAACACATTTCCAGACATGTTTTTCCTGACGCATCACTAACATCTGAGAAAGATCAAATGTTGTTGCTTTCGCTTTAATGCCAAGTTCTGTCCGTAACATACCTCGAAACATCGGTACCTAGCTCCTCCATCTTTGTAACTTTTAGACATCAAAGTGAAACAAATCCATTTTATAGATTCCACCGCTCATATGTTATTCTTCTGTATATTTGACATTCTGATAAACTTTGCTGCAGACCCCATAGAGACAAACACTCATCGTCCACACGCACTGATCCTTGAAACCTAAGCCTGCTCCAAATCCGTGCTCTGTTCTGAGTCCAGCCAGGTCATTCGTCACAGCAGAGTGTCCAGGAGAGGCTTCATCTGCTGGGCTGCAGTTCAGAAATGTTAAAGGGCCCATATGATGCTATTTTCTGATCTATGTTATTATAATAATGTTGTCTTCTCATCGCAAACAGACCTGGAGTTGTGTTTTGTTTCATTCACACATTTTAACACATAAACCCTGCGTATTTGGACTGATTTCTTCGCTCAAACAGAAAACATTTGGTTCCACCTTGTGATCTCAAGTGGTAATACAGGAAGCGCTGCATTGTTTTTTTTAGTTTTTTATTAATACTTCAGAACCCCAGATGCAAACAAACAGGCAGCACACAAGATCACCTCAAAACACAACAAATGCACAGAAAAAAAATCCAAAAGGGGCAGTTACAAAGCTCCTGATCAAAGAAATAAATCAAAATCATTAAAAAAAAAAAAAAAAAACAAGAAATCCATCATTTTTTCTTTCATTTAGGTTCAGTGAGCTAAAAAAAAAGGTTTCAGGCCATTCTTCAAGTGTTTTATTTTTGGTTTTATCTTAAAAAAAAACGACATTTGTGAATAAAATATTTATCTAAAATCAATACATTATTGATAACAGATTCCATCATTGGGTTTTCACACTCCACAGACCTTCACTAGAATCATGTGGATAATTTCAGCCCTGAAATTGACAATCTCTACTGAACAAAAGGTAAAAAGTAGCTGTAACTACCACTATATGACATCACAAGGTGGAACAGAGCATTTTGAGCTTTGGAGATGTAAACAGACTAATAATAAAGGGTTGCTCAGACATGTGTGAATGAAACAAAACACAACTCTAGGCCTGTTTTTGAGGAGGTAACAGCATTATAACATGTGTTAAAGCTCACAAGAGTACATTTTGCCTACCGTATTTTTCGGACTATAAGGCGCACTTAAAATCCTTAAATTTTCTCAAAAATCGACAGTTTGCTTTATAATCCAATGCACCTTATGTATTAATTCTGGTTGTGCTTTCTGACCTTGAACCAATTTTATATGGTACATGGAGCTCAAAAATCTGTCAAAATGTTTTAGTACGGCTTTGGTAAACTACGAAGCTGCACCGCTTGATGGATTGTCAGAGAATTACGGCTACTGTAGTCAGGAGCCTCGTGGAGTAAGTGAGTGGTGTCTTTTAGTCCGACAGAAGTTGACCACATTAGCCCACAAGGAGTGAGCTTTTTTTTTTCAGAGCTTATAGCTTATACAAATGAGCCATGTGGTTAAGGTTTGTTTCTGTAAAACGTAAACAAATGTGCGCAAAGCTGCATTAAACATATTATTACTCAATATGTATTTGAGTCGTCCTCGTAGGAAATAAAAAAACAAACTTAAATGATCCACCCACATTCACATTCATAAAACACATTCACCAAGACGGAGAGGCAACAGCGGGCGAATTACGCCACGATCTGCCAATGGATCGTGGACGTCTGGGCTAAGGGATCAGTCTCAATTGTCATCCGTTTGTTTCGCTCAATGTGCCTTATAATCCTGTGCACCTTATAGTCCAAAAAATACTCTAATATACGACCTTTTTTGTGATAGTCAAACACACTTTACAACCACGATAAATATTCGGCATTTCATCCGTGGCGTAGTTTACCTTTCTGTTTACTTATTCATTTATTTACAGCTTTAAAAACATAATTAAAAAACAAGGTCATTTTTAACGATTTGTAGAGGTCCAAAGTTATTCCTGACTTACCTTATGCATTCTGAGTGTCCAAACTATTCACCGTGATGAGTTTATAAGCGCTTTTCAGAATTTCCAGAGGCCAGCGTGGACTTTGAAAGCATAAGTGGTTGTTGAAAGTACAGAGTGGTGTAATTTCTGCCTTAAGAACTGCTTATGAAATTAATGTTACTCACACAGAATGAAATCAGGTAGAGCCACTTTCATTTTTAAGGTCAGAGCTGTGGGAGCGGTTGCACATGGATAAAATACAGAATATTTTTATGTAGTCTGGTCCCCGTGTCTCAGTAGCGTCACATATTGAGTATAGCACGAACCTTTCAGAAATGTTGCAACAGGGCTTTAAAATAATCATCCACCTGTAAAAAGATGCACATACAGTAGCTTCAGCGTGCGTGTTGTGGTTTGATCGAGGAGCAGTGTCGATTCTACAGAAAATGATCATTTATTTAGACACAAGGGGCGAGACAGAGACAGAACCACCGCCACGAAGAAGAGTTTCTCCAGTGTGGTTCTCAGAGCGCAGATTTACCTTGAGTCATCCATCAGGAGACCTCCAGACATCCCACACTTCCATCAGGAGACCTCCAGACCTCCAGACATCCCACACTTCCATCAGGAGACCTCCGGACCTTCACACCTCCTGGACACTCTGAGGTCTCCACAGAAGAAGAGTCCAAGGTTGATCTGAGGCCGTACCGCAGCAGCAGCAGTGATGTGTCAGACAGTGCAGTGTTTATGCCAGCACCTCCGGGCTTTGGGGGAGTTACACGTACGCTTACATGTTTACGTTGACGAGAATTTGATCTGAGGACGTTTAACATCAAGTCACGAGGCTGGAGAAGACAAAGGTTCTCTGAATTTTGACATTTTGACAAGTTATTTTGTCGTAGCTCTGATTTGAGTTCCACACATCGATCAGGAACAGCTCTTCTTAAAAGCTACTGGCAAAAGGTGGAGAATTATACTTGAATCTCATACGCACGGCCGGAGAGCATGTTGTTTGCACCACGCCCCTTTTAGTTGGAAAAAGATCCCTCAGAGCCAAGCATTCTGTCTTAGTGAGTGTGTGTACATGCACATCAGTATCGCGGTTATTAGCCATATCCCGGTTATGTCAGTATTCGGGTTACAGCGTGTACATGCGCAATGAGAAACCAGGACACTCATATCCACGTATACATGATCAAATGAAGTATCCCGGTTTCTTGACATAATCTTACAAATGCAAGCGCAAAAATTAACTTAAATCAATTTCATAAACCAGGAAAAATACAAACCGTGAGCTCCTTTAGCATAAGAAGCTAAGGAGCTACGAGATCTCCCACAATCCACTGTGCAGATTCTTCATTAAAATCTTCTGCATAAATAAACTCAACTTTACAACATATAAACCATAAACACTATAGAGCCACATCAGCCCGTTTGATCAGATAATTCAGCTCTGATCACATTTGTTTACGTTTTATAGAAACCAAACTTAAGACCACATCGCTAATTAGCATAAACTGTTAGCGGTGATAAAAACAGCTGCTCCTTGTGCCGCTGACGCGATCAGATTCGTTTGGACTAAATGACACGACTCAGTGTATTATGTGTGTTCTTTTTATGACAGAAGAGGTGCCAATGATGGTAAGTGTGTTCTGTGCGTATACAGTATAGGAGATAGTTCATGTTTTAAGCTTTTCAGCGATCAATTGAGTGCAGGTCGTACAAGTGCAGATTGTACATGTGCAGGTTTAGCGCAGCTCTTAATTTTACAGTCATTTTACTCGTGTGGTCACTTTATTTATGTTGGTCAATTTATTCATGTTCGTTACTGTTGTGGTGAAAAGACTGGAAAGTGTCTTTTGGACGTATGCGCACTCAACTTTATGTTGCAGTAACCCTGATACTGTGTATACATGCCACAGTATCCCGGTTACTATCGGAATATACCAGCTACAGTATCGCGGTTTCTAATAAACGGGATACTGAAACCGGGGTACTGCGTATACATGCACCATCAAGAAACCGGGATACTCAAAAAACCCAATCATAACTGGGTTTTTGATGTGCATGCATACGCACTCAGTGACCGTTGTTGTTTACGTTAGACATGCCGATGAGTTGCTCTGTGGTTGGGTGTACAAACAATAAAGCTAAGAAACCCTCGCTGAAATTTATTACCCCGTCATCTCCACAAAAATATCTAGCTGCACCTTAATCCAGGACAGGGTTAAAGCTTTTGCTGTCAAATAAATATTAGCCTAGTTATTAAAATATTGATGTAATTATAATATTGTCATTAGTCTTTAAGAGACAAACAACTACACCAAAAATGAATCGGACCAAAGAAAACAGAAATCTACACTATGACAGAAAATTGATAGCTCTAAATTAAATAGTTAACGTACTTTAAATCTGAGCCTGTGAGTCTAATATAAAGGCAAAAATACACGGGAACTATTTCTTACCTGGAGACTCCATGAAATACGAATAAATGTCTGGGTGTGACACTTCTGACACTGAGTGGGGTTGTTACTCTTTGCACATGGGAGATTGAAGGGGCATGTTTTCATATTAACTGAATGAAGAGTTTGTACGTATCCTTCATGGTCAACGATTGGCAAAGTGGTAATGTATTGAGTCGTCATATTGATTTGGTGTATTTTCTGTTATTGTCTACACCTAGGAATTCTGTATAAATCACGTTTATTGACCCTAAGTTGCATTAAAGTTAACGAGAGGCGTTGTTTGTTTTTTCCCGAGAAACGTGCGGGAACGTCTCTCACCAGTCAAGTTCCCGGTTGTGCCGGTCTAACGTACTGATCGATACGGAGCCAGCCTGATGACGTGCACAAAAAAAGATACTAAATCATGGCCTCAAATTACGATTTCATTCCCACACTTTAGTTAACTTGTTCCCATATTTTAACTAACTACTTCCCACGTTTTAGCTAAATTATTCCCACACTTTAGTCAATTTTTTTACCCACAAATTAAGAAATTACTGCCAATTATACAAAACACGGTGTGGTATTGTGGTGTTAGAATTGCATTCATTGTAGCAAGAGCTTCGAACATAGAAGCTATTGACCTCGGCAGACACAAATAAAAGTAAAATATATGTTAATTTATGGTTGTTTTTTTTGGAATTTTCATGTTTATTGTTCCCGGCTCAAATGTGTGCTTATGTAAATGTAGGCTTATATAAAATCCAGAATCGGTGTAGTAATGTGTTCAAATTGGCTGAAGTGTGGAAGCGATTTAGCGAAAATGAGGGAAGAAATTTCATGTTGTGGGAACAAAATTGTAATCTGAGGTCACGATTTAGTGTTTTTGTGCACGTCATCAGGCAGGGTCTGTAAATCGAAGAAGAATATGACAAATCTGTCATTACATCCAGTTGCGCAAAGTGTACCACCCCATTTTGACCCGATATTTGAAACCTTTAGATCACTTAAAAATCACTTAAAAATGCAGATGTAGTGCAGTTTAATTCCATACTGTGGAATATTACTTGTGTGGGGACATCTCTAGTCCAGAGTCCTGCATGAGTCTGTTTTTGGAGACCCGCATACAAATCACGTACAAATTATGAATACAAATACGAATTGAAAAGTTACAACGAATTACAATCACGCAAATGAAGTGAAATGAAACGGTTACGTTTTCTTCAGTACGAATACGAATTCACAGACGCGACTCTACTGTCATCACTTCACAGGCTTTATTTACTGAGCAGAAGAAACACTGATTGAAATGCTGTATTTTTGCGCCGCACAGTCCATGGACTGAACCAGGACTAACCCAGGACTGATTCCAGGACTGATTCCAGAACTGATTCCAGGACAGAACCAGGAGGACTAAACTAGGTCTGAACTAGGACTAAAACAGGACTAAACCAGGACCAAACTAGAACTGAACTTAGAACTGTCGGGACGGGTCTGTAGGTGCGCCCTCGTAGACTGTTGGGTGACCGCAGGCGAAAGGACCGGAGCAGATATTCGCGCACACGGAGGTAAGTGCTGCCTTCGCCTGATCGCGCTTTCTCTCTTGCTCGGGATTCTCTCTCTTAAGACCAAGATTAGTCCTGATTTAGTCCTGATCTACCCATGTGTAATCACTACCTGCCCGCATACCCACCCCTAAAATTCTAGAACGTAAAACCCGCCCGTTTCAGCAACTATTTGCCCGTACGCGGTGCAGGACCCTGCTCTAGTCTGCACTACACCAACCAATCAATAATGTGTCCAGAGCCAACCTATTCAAGTGGACACATTTTTACTTAACTTGACTTAAAGGTCCTTAAAGGTCTATTACGCAGAACTGACAAAACACAACATGGGCTAATGAAACAAAACACGACCCCAGGTCTGTTTTTGTTCACTAGAGTCAATTCTGTGTAATATAGGACCTTTAAAAACTGGACTTTTCTCAACACCGTCCAACCTGATTAAAAACTACAAATATCCACTTTTCACTCACCTCTCCCTTACTAATTTCTTTCACTTTTACTTAACAGAAAAATGGAAAAAGTAGCGCCGGGATTGGCACTGAGGATTCCGTTGACGTTGATGTGCTTGTATTACTCGGAAAATTATGGACAAGAAAAAGAGAGATAATTGTCTGCAACATTTTGGCAAAGGGGCGAAGCTGCACTAAAAATACGCCCAGGTTTGATGGAGCAGAGCTGGCGAGCGCTCACGGACAGTACAGTCTAAGGACATCCCGGAGTCAGATGAGTTCAGCACAATGTATTAAGGAAGAAGAATACAAAAATACAATGTCATTTTAGGATAAAGAAGTGGCTTGCTGGGAAAGGTTGTTTCAATGAGAAGAAAAGCATCAAATTAAATTGCTTGTGTAAAAGTTGGGCTGAGGCTACCAATAATGTTATAATATTGAAAAAGCATTTGGTGGGAGTGCAAGTTATGAATTAAACATCTACTACTACATTGTTAAATGTCCCCATGGAAATTCATAAATGCCATATTCCGGCCTCTATGGAATTGTTATTGCTTTACCTGGAATGTTTCACAGTAGGGCATTAAACTTATCCATCTCTACGGAGTGAAGTAGGTGGACATTAGGCCAAGTTACACATCTTTTGCTCCACTTCAGTGCAGACTACATGAAGAAAAACAGTTCTAAGCACTTTTAAGGCTTAATTCTTTGGAATAAGTCTTGTTGATTCATTTTAAAAGGAAAAATGAGCAGATTTACAGTTTTGTTTTGTACAAAGTATTGTAATAAATATCATATCGTACCGTGAAATGTATATCGTGAAAATATCGTATCGAGAGAGTTGGAAATGTTACATCCCTAGCCTTTTGTGTTAGTTTTTTACATTTACCCTTTTTTTATAGTTTTTTTTTAATCATTCACTCTTTTGTTAGGTTTTTATCATTTATTCTTTAATTAGTTTTATCATTCACAATTTTGTTATTATTATTATTTTTTAATCATTCACCCATTCATTTGTTTCTCTTTCATTCTCTATTTTGTTAGTTACTTTTTTTTTTTTTTTTTACCCTTTTGGCATTTTCAAATACAGGGCGTCCCAAAACTACAAAGTCTATGAAAAGTTCAATGAAATTAAACAGTTTAGGTGTTGAACAGCATAAGTTTATTATGAGAATTTGTTTGCTAGTTGGTGAAGTTTTTTTTCAGTCTTGGGTGACTGAGATTCTAAGATGCAAAATTACTTCTCTTTGGGAGTAAACGGCATGGCTCAACCTGAAAACAGAACAAAAATAAAACATTAAATAGGGATGTTATGATATCCAAATATCTCGGTACGATATTATCATCATATGCATTTCAGGGCATGATATTTATTGCGATATTTGTAAAGGCTGATATAACTGTAGATAGGACACATTTTTCCTTTTAAAATACCCTGACAAGATTTTGATGTGAATTATTTCCATCATAATCCCAAGAATCCAAGTAAAAACATATTTCTTCATGTTGTCTGCTCTGAAATAAATCATGGGATGTGTAGTTTCTGATGTTTATTCACTATTGGCACTATAAAACCATGCATTTAAGCGAAGGATTTTGTAATTCGATATATTGTGACAGCCCACGGTATTACTGTGAGACTTTTGACGATACGATATCACGATATTTCGGTTATTGTTACATCCCTAACATTAAATATAAAATCTTGACCTGTTTCTATACATTCTGTGAAAATTTGAGGTTATTTCAACAAGAATTGGCAAATTTACTGGCCTGCAAAATGATGATAATTTTTTTGGGACTTAGGTATTAGGTTTTAGGTATTCATCCTTAATTTTTTGTTTCTCATTTGCCCTTTAATCAGTTTTTAGTTTTTTTTTCGTTCACCCTTTTCTTGGTTTTTATCATTCACTGCACACCATTTTCACCCGGTCATTGTCCTTTGTCCCTGTCCGCTCACTCTTCCTCTCGTCAGACAGTGGTTGGCTTTCCCCCTGCGATGAGGCCGGCTCCCATCATGCATCACTCAGCCCGCCGAGTGTGTGAGATCGCTGCTGGCCGCTCATCAGCCAATATTACCTCTGCGTTTGAACTCAAGAATTCAATAAAAGTGTGTAAGTCTGACGAAACAGCAGGATACAACATGGCTGATGACTGGTTTGAATCAGTTGGATAAATACGTTAGTTTTGCTTGGCATGTCGGGCTCGGGATCACGCGGCGGGTTAAACAAACTGTTATCTGTGTATCTCCTTCCCACACGTCCGTACGTCAGTGTGACACGTTCGCTTTTATAGTTTTGTGTCAAGGTTGGAAATGAATGATTAAAGGGCATGTGGAAATCGTCTTTTTTAATCAAGCTGCCTATTCACTCCGTCTGTACTTTAACCTTTAACCTTTAGGCCTATGTCGCCTTTGCAAATAAGATCTAGAGTTTGATACGTACTGTTAGATAAAGTGAGTAAATAAGGAATACAAAAAAATATATGTGGGCTAAATAGCGTTTTAAAGTTTTAAATCGTGTAACCTTTTAGTCCAAAATATGTTTAATGCACTGAAAAACTTGCATGTCCATAAACCTGACTCTTATTTGGCCTCCTTGTTTCCATAGAAATGTTATTCCTCTGGTCATAATCTTCCACAGTTTTTCAGCAGTGGCTCAGTGGTTAGTGTACCGTATTTTTCGGACTATAAGGCGCACTTAAAATCCCTTAATTTTCTCAAAAATCGACAGTGCATTTTATGTATTAATTCTGGTTGTGTTTACTGACCTCGAACTGATTTTATGTGGTACAGTGCTCTCAAAAATCTTTCAAAATGTTTCAGTACGACTTTGGTAAACTACGAAGGATCTTGATGGATTGTCGGAGCATTACAGCTACCGTAGTCATGAGCCTCATGGAGTAATAATCTCCAAAAAGTTTCACATGAACCATCTCCAGCGCAATAGAAGCACAGAACAGACTCACCATCAGCAGCACATCCTCTGTCACAGAAAGAACACTCATATTCCACTGAGTCCTGTCCTTTATTCCGACAGATGATGAACCGCGTCAGGGCACAAGGAGCAAGCTTTTTTTTCACTGCGTATAGTTTATGCAAATTATCCATGTGGTTTTAAATTTTATTTCTGTAAAACGTAAACAAATGTGTGCAAAGCTGAATTAAACACATTATTACTCAATGTGTATTTGAGTCCTCCTCATAGGAAATAAAAAAACTAACTTAAATTATCCATCCACATTCACATTCACAATACACATTCACCAAAACATCAGTCTCAAAAGTTGTCCGTTTGTTTCACTTAATGCGCCTTAATTTGGTGCAATTTATGTATGAAAACAGACAAGAGAATTCAACATTATTAATATTGCGCCTTATAATCTGGTACGCCTTATAGTCCGAAAAATGCGGTACTTATCGGAAAATCAGTTCTTGCTCGGACCAAGTACTGCCGTTGTGTCCTTAGGCAAGGCAATTATTCCTCCATCTTGCCTAGTATGAATTAGTATGAATGTGGTGTGCGCTTGAGTGTTGGTTAGAGGACCCAGTGGTGCAGATTGGCAGCTTTGCTTCTGTTAGTCTGTCCCAGGGCAACTGTGGCTACAACATTAGTGTAAGGCATTCATATTATTATTATTACAGTATGGCATAAAACACAAAGTATCTTAATGGAGAATGTTCAAAAGTTCATGTGATCGAGGGCTCTCAACAATCACCTGCTTGTTCCTATAAATATGTTAGTGCTAGTGTGACCGGACGTCCCAAAAAAATGTAGACTTTCCTGAAATGTCCGCCCTAAATGTCCCAAAAATTCCACTCAAGTCAATCCCCGGTCCCGTTTTTCCACCATCCCGAATTGCGACCCCCTCCCACGCACCCTCGGGTCGCGAAGTTCCACCGTCCCGAATTCGAGTCAATCTCGTCTGGTCACACTAGTCATTGCTCTTCCTGGAATGTTCCACAGTATGACATTAAACTGATCTATCTTACATTTATAGCTCAAAACTTCTACAAAAACAGACATTCTGACTGTGAGCGGGGTCGCCTCTCCACAGATCTGACCTGTAACTTGGTCTGGTTTGGTCTCCATGAAGATAAAAAGGTTTAATACCATACTGTGAAACATTTTAAACGATGCAATTGAAAGAAAAGCATATGATGGACCCTCTGCCGGAAAAGTTACACAATGTACCTTCAACAAAACCATAAAAAAACATCTAATTCCGCATTAATTGAGCATAAAACCTACGTCCAGTCCACACGAGACTGGAAGATCTTACCTCAGAAGGTCAGAAGAGGCAGAAGCATCAAAAACATGACGACAATCTCCTCACGGACGCACTGAAAGATGGATTGTCATTAGACTGAGTGTAAGATCTTTAGACCTTTAGTGACGGCCTTGTGGTTGGAAACTCACTTTTCTAAGCCCAGTCCTCCTCAGCTTGGACTCACCCACTGTCACCGAGGGCCCACCACTGTTTCCATATGCATTTATTCCATACGTTCATCACGGAGCATCAGACTAGTACGGCAGAAGCCAATCACGTTTTACTGCAGATCTCTCCACGCTCGACTGTATATATAGTGTCCATACATCTCATTTGCACATATCATTACTGTGATTCCACGTTAAAGGCCTTATGTTATGCTAAGTAGACTTTTCTGAGCTTTGAACCATGTTATAATGTTGTAGCTTAACGTTTCATGTATGCATTTTCTAACACTCAATCATACACGTTCACTTTTATTGCATGGATCATTTCAGCAATCGGATTACTAGAATACATCTATAACTTGGACTAGAACTTGAAACTGTTTATTATAACATTATTGAAACTGCAATTTAAAAGTGCAACTTATTTTGAAGCGACATTTTTGGACATTTGGTATCTAAAAAGTGGATTATGTAACTTTTTTGTTCTGTCCATCTGGTGTTTTTACCCATTGGCTTTGTCTTGAATGTTTATCGTATTTTTCGGACTATAAGGCGCACCGGATAATAAGGCGCAATATTAATAATGTTGAAATCTCTCATGTGTTTTCATACATAAGGCGCACCGGATTATAAGGCGCATTAAAGGTTGTATGGAGGATTTTTTTTTTTCAAATTGTCATGCAAAGTCTAAAATACCATTACAGAGACGCAGCAGCCTTGTAATTATCATGACCAAGAAAAAAAAGAATGAAAATCTATCAACTGTGGACGTAGTGAGGCCAGATAAACATCAGCCAATAGAAAACGAGGTTCCCTCCTTATCTATTGGCTGTTAGGTTGTCAATCAATCTCCCTACATTTCTAGTGTAACTGACTCGTGGCCCGCGGGGATTACATTGTTTATGCGGCAGTTCTTAGAGGCTTTTTCAAACTGTTGCTTCCTCTCAATTCGCACAAAGTTTGTTGCGATGGCGGACGAGAATCCACGACCAGTTCGCCGCAAAAGAAAGTCAGTTTTTGAGGTCGCTGAAAGAAGAAGAGAAGAAGGGGAAAAGGAGCGAAGACAAACTGAGGTGATTCTTGGAGATTCCTTCTAGCGATGGCGCGACTGAAGCAGACGAAGGGTCTAAAAACTGACGCGTCGGTCGCTAAATTACTTCTAGACAGGTCACTTCAACAGTAATTCTGAACACACACTGGATGTAAACAAACGTGATTTCTAGAGTAAAGCGGCGGGAGGAGGTGTTTCTACTGAGGGAGCTGTGGAGGAGGAAGGTGGTGTCACACATGCACAACATTTGACAAAGGACTGTCACTGTATTTCACTTCCTTAAAAAATCCTTTATACAACCTTTAAGCGAAACAAATGGACGACGCTTGAGACTGATCCCTTGGCCCAGGCGTCCACGATCCATTGGCAGATCTTGGCGTAATTCGCCTGGCGTTGCCGACTTGAATTTTTCTGTCCGAGCCCGCGTCCGACAGAACAGTGTTCGAATCTGACCCGAGCCCGATAGGCATCAAAATACAAACATACACCTTTGCTTTTATTGCTTGGATCATTTCAGCAATCAAATTACTGTTATACGTCTATAACGTGGATTGAACAGATTTTGAAGCTGCTTATTTTAACCTTATTTAAACTGTAAGTCTAACTAATTTTGAAGCGACATTTTTGGACATTTGGTATCTAAAAAGTGGATTATGTAACTTTTTTGTTTTGTCCATCAGGTGTTTTTCTCCATGAGGATGTTATGGCTTTGTCTTGAAAGTTTATCGTATTTTTCGGACTATAAGGCTCACCGGATAATAAGGCGCAATATTAATAATGTTGAATTCTCTCGTCTGTTTTCATACATAAAGTCCATCGGATTATAAGGCGCATTAAGCGAAACAAATGGACGACACTGAAATGATCCAAGCAATAAAAGCAAAGGTGTATGTTTGTATTTTGATGCCTATCGTTCTCGGGTCGGATTCGATCACTGCTCTGGCCGGGCGAATTACGCCTGGGCTAAGGGATCAGTCTCAAGTGTCGTCCATTTGTTTCGCTTAATGCGCCTTATAATCCGGTGCACTTTATATATGAAAATAGATGAGAAAATTCAACATTATTAATACTGCGCCTTATAATCCGGTGAGCCTTTTAGTCCGAAAAATACGGTAAATATTCAAGACAAAGCCATAACATCCCCATGGAGAAAAACACCTGATGGACAAAACAAAAAAGTTACATAATCCACTTTTTAGATACCAAATGTCCAAAAATGTCGCTTCAAAATTAGTTAGACTTACAGTTTAAATAAGGTTAAAGTAAGTAACTTCAAAATCGGTCCAATCCAAGTTATAGATGTATTACAGTAATTTGACTGCTGAAATTATCCAAGCAATAAAAGCAGTCAAATTACTGTAATACATCTATAACTTGGATTGGACCGATTTTGAAGTTACTTACAGTTTAAATAAGGTTAAGTCTAACTAATTTTGAAGCGACATTTTTGGACATTTGGTATTTAAAAAGTGGATTATGTAACTTTTTTGTTCTGTCCATCCTGTGTTTTTCTCCATGGGGATGTTATGGCTTTGTCTTGAATGTTTATCGTATTTTTCGGACTATAAGGCGCACTGGATTATAAGGCGCATTGAGCGAAACAAACGGACGACAATTGAGACTGATCCCATAGCCCAGGCGTCCACGATCCATTGGCAGATCGTGGCGTAATTCGCCCGGCCAGAGCGGTGATCGAATCCGACCCGAGCCCGACAGGCATTAAAATACAAACATACACATTTGCTTTTATTGCTTGGATCATTTCAGCAATCAAATTACTACAATACATTTATAACGTGGATTGGACCGATTTTGAAGTTACTTACCTTATTTAAACTGTAAGTCTAACAAATTTTTAAGCAACATTTTAACCATATTTAAACTGCTTCCCACTGCTTCAATGTTATTTAGTATGTAGAATTTTTATTACAAATTTCCCAAGCATGACCCATCTGTGATCCCAGACACCCCTCAGGTAAACATGTTCAAATCAAATATTGCTTTTACTGATAACAAATGTTGTGACGGAAATTTATATTGTGGAAAGATTTCTCTCAGTCTGTCTTTGTGTAAATGAATGTGATTTCCACCTGAGGCCTGACCCCCCAAAAAAGGAAAATACTGATAATGATTCATTAAAATAGAGATTAGTTTATCTTTTAGAAACACATTTGGTCTTGTAACTAAAACTTGTTTGGTTTGGTAGTTAAAGATAGTGTTAGAAAGATGTAAACACTGTTCCCTTTTGCTTGTTAATCTTGTCGGGAAGTGACAAATGTGTGAATATGGATGTAAATCAGATCACGCACATCGGGCCACACCTCAGTAGAAGTCGTCACCTTCTCACTATGGCGGTGTTCACACGACAACATTTTTTGATCGCCACAGTGAAGTTTTTATTCTTTTGGCCTTTCGTCCACGTAGAGCCGACGTTTCGGAGAATACTGTGATTTTTGAAAACGGGTTCCAGAGTGGAGAAATCAGAGAACACCGGCATTGCGTTGTCATGTGGACAAACAAACCGCAGCTTTTGGAAAGCGATGATATCGCAACCTGAGGAAAGACTTGATGTGCATGCGCTCTTTGTAGTATTGTGTATCCACTGTAGAGATGGGCATTCGATTAAATTTTCTTAATCGATAGTCAGGAGATTATAATGTGTTTAATTCAGCTTTGCACACACACACATTTGTTTGAAATGAAACTTAAAACCGCATGGCGAATTTGCATTAATCTCTGAAAAAAAAAACAGCTCTTTCCTTGTGAGCTGATGCATCAGCTTTTGTTGAACTAAGTGGAATATGAGTGTTCTCTCTGTGACAGAGGGATGTTGATGATGCTGATGGGGAGTCTGTTTTGTGTGAATATCACGTTGGAGGCATCACAGTAACACACCTGCTACATGTGCCGTATGTATTACATCATTTTCCCTCAGTGCTCCGTTGTTGTCTGGATGTGAATATTCATTGATCCGACACGTGTTTGGACGCAAATGTTTTTAACCTGAAAAAATAAAATAAAATCCAGGAGCGTTATCATGTGGACGTAGCCTAAAAACGTGGTGCTTTGTAACATTTGAGGGTCTAATGTGGTAGGGACATGTTGCTGGGGAGGAGAGGCTGTTGGTCTCAGGCTGGAGCAGACCTAGGCCCAGTCCATATCTGCTGTAACAAGAATAAACCTTTGTCTGTGTTCCAAAAACTCATCGCTTCGCAAATGGAGTAATTATTTATCATCAAGAGATATATTTTTTCCCCCACAACAATTATAATGCTGATTCTTAATTGTTTCTGTTATAACATGGTGTTTTGATTCACAAGACGATTATCCAATCAGAAAGTCCAGTTGGTTTAAACCTAAAAAAAACTCTCTCTGATCAGAATGGCCACTACATAAACTCCAGAACCTGCAATCGAAACAGACCTGGAGTTGTGTTTTGTATCATTCACACATGTTTGAGTAATCCTGCATTATTAGTCAATTACATCTCTAAAGCTCAAAATGCTCCGCCCCACCTTGTGATCTTTTAACTTTTGTTGAGGAGAGATTGGAAATTCCAGGGCTGAAATTATCCGAAGTGACGGTGTGTGGAGTGTGGAGCACTTCCTGTTTTACCACATAACACCACAGAGCAGAACATTTTGTGTTTTCATTTTGAGAGAAGAACTCAGCCTAAACATGCAGAGTTTGTGCTCTAAACATGTGCGAATGAAACTAAACAAAACTCCAGGTATGTTTGCGACGAGGAAACAACATTATAATAACATAGATCAGGAAATGTCGTAACATGGGCGCTTTAAACCGTACATGGACATCATTTTAAGTTATACAACACAGGCATGTCCAGCCTAAATGAACCGTAATATGGAAAGTACTGCCAATGTTCAAGACAGGGAATCTATTGTGTGGTCGAAGATGACACTGATATGTTGCAATTAACCTTTAAATGAGCTGTGGGACTGAACCGCCTCTTTGCATTATAAGACCTGATTGCTGAAGTTCTATATTTTTCACATACGCTGCCAATTTTTATGTAAACGATTCTTCCTTATGCCAGACAGATGGAACATATGAGTGGTAGTCTGTATCTCGTATGCCGGTAAGTAAGTACGAGCACGGGGAGAAGAATTGTAATTATGTAGTGCATGGATTCATCTGGTGGAAATTAAAAGTACAAACCGAAGCCTCAGTCCCTGGAAACGTTTTTTAAGCTCCTGCAAAACTTTAAAAAGTCTCACTCCAGGTCAAAGCGGGATCTTAAAAGTGGGTTGTGTAACTTTTCTGGTGGAGGGTGCGTCAGGTGCTTTTCTCCATGGGGATGTTATGGCTTCGTCTTGAATGTTTACCATATTTTTCGGACTATAAAGCGCCCAGGATTAATATTAATAATGCTGAATTCTCTTGTCTATTTTCACACATAAGGCGCACGGGATTAAAAGGCGCATTAAGCAAAACAAAACACTCAAATAAGTCAAATAGAACTCATTCACAGTAACTCAGCCCGGGCTAGAGTGTGGATCGGGACAAATTTTTCTGTCCAAGCTTGGCCCACGTCCGACAGAGAAGTGATCGAATCTAACCCGAGCCCGATTGGCATTAAGATATTGTGTCCAAATATAAAAAACACAATTAAAATCACGTTATTTTCATAGGCCGACTAATGAAACAAGTAGGATATTGTTTGTGTGGCCTCTAATGGACACAGAAACACAAAATACAAACTCTGGATGCAGTGAAAATAATGACTTTCTTACTCACCTTTCGTCAGAGGTGAGACCAAGTCATCGTTTTGCAAGTCTCAAGTCTTTCACCTCAAGTCCGAGTCAATTCCCAAGTCCCAAGTCAAATACAGGCAAGTCCAAGTTGAGTCTCAAGTCACTATCCTATAAGTCCAAGTCGTCTGCTTTGAGCTTCAAGTCATTTCAAGTCTTTAAACCAAAGTACCAAATATATATTTTTTGCAATTTATGTGACTTTTAAGATAAATTGTGTTTAAAAAGTCATAGTATATTTATATATGAGGATGTATACAGTGTATAAGAGCTGTAGAAATGCAGTTGTTTCTTTTTTAATGTCTTGACAAGATCTTAGTGTCAATCATTACAGTCCGAAAACAGAATGAATTCAGATTTGAAAGGTGCTTCTCAAGTCTTCTCCAGTCACAGGCCGAGTCAAGTCCCAAGTCGTTGACCTTCAATTCCAATTCGAGTCCCAAGCCTTAGTCCATTTTATCAAGTCAAGTCTCAAGTCCTAAAAAATAGTGTCTCAAGTCATGTCTTGCAAGTCCCAACCTGTACCTCTCGTAAAGTGGTACATTTAAAGTGCAGCATCTTATCCACATTATCCATAGAAATAATGACATTCAGTCCACAGAAGAGCATTGTTAATCCAGTTTGAAGTTTTAAAAGTAAAAAGGCGAGTAGTTTCGTGTGTGTTTGTTTGCTGTAGCCCAGGCGTCCACGATCCAACAGGCAGATCGTGACGTAACTTGCCCAGCGTTGCCTCCCTATCTTGGTGAATGTGCATTACTCCGTGAGGCTCCTGACCGGTGCGGCTTCGTAGTTTACCAAAGTCGTACTAAAACATTTTGACGCGCCGTATACCACATAAAATCAGTTCGAGATCAGTAAGCACAACCAGAATTAATACATAAAACACTCCAGATTATACTGCGCACTGTTGATTTTTTAGAAAATTAAAGGATTTTAAGTGCACCTTATAGTCCGAAAAATACGGTAACTTATTTATCTATGTTTTACCCAATTTCAGGTGTTTAGTTGCTAGAAAAAGATGCGTTCTTACTATGAACATCGTCGCTACTCTACAGATTTGCCTTGTGACTTGGTTTAGTGGCGCTACTTGCCGTCTTTATTAAGTTATTTTAGATGAATATTGCACTTTAAAATGTCAAAATTATAAAATAAAAATGATATAATCCATGGATGTTGTAGATTATAACTATATTAAATAGTGATAAAGTTATATTAAACTATAATAACTGTAAAAGACACAAGCACAGTATGTCTTCTTTAAGCCGCCAACATTTTTCCCTCATCAAAAACGTGGAGTGGAGTTATATTTTGCTTCCTGTGGCGATGCCGCTTTTATTAATCCTCTTCACAAAGTTGTCTTTTCCGAGCGCTTAGAAATCACTGCGTTTTCATTTCCCCTGATAGTTTGGCCACGCAACAGATTAGAAACCCAAAAGTGTCCGTCTCACTTTTTAGGTCCATTCATCAAAGTCCTCGTTCTGAGCTTTTCCGTGGACAAATTGCGTTCACAACAAATTGAGTTTCGATGTGTTTCTCTTCAGGTGTAAGTTTCAAAATGGAGACATCATTTCAAGTTAGAAAATGTGAAACACTTATCCGTACAGTTGACCAAAAGTGTGTTTAAAAGGAATTAAACCAACAATAATGCACCATGAATCAAGTTTAAAGGTGCATTATGTATCTTTTCTGTCAAATGAGAGATGTTATTTATTGCTTTGTCTGAAATGTTTCACAGTATGGCATTAAACCTTTCTATCGTCATGGAGATTTTGAGCTATAAAACCACCTGTAACCGAATAAATGATAAGTGTAAAGTAGATCTGTTCAATGTCATACTTTGGAATGATAGAAATAAAAACACTCGTAATCGAAAAATACAAGATATATTTGTGTAATGCCATACTGTGGAACATCCCGGGCAAAGTAATAACATTACCGTGGAGACAAGTTGCACAGT
The DNA here is from genome assembly GCF_026225935.1 of Boleophthalmus pectinirostris. NCBI lineage: Eukaryota > Metazoa > Chordata > Actinopteri > Gobiiformes > Gobiidae > Boleophthalmus > Boleophthalmus pectinirostris. Next base: position 30,881,103 of record NW_026571541.1, read on the forward strand.
GCAAAGGGTGACCAGATTTTCAAATTAAAAACTGAGACACTCCTGGTTTGTGGTGGTTGGTAATAATAAAATTGTGAAACGAGTGCGTAATGAAGGAAAATTGTTCTGCACTCGGCCCATTCATGATGAACACGTGAGTCAGTATAAGTCATCATTTTTGTTTGTTTTGCTCATTTCTAAGCAGCTTTTTTGTATTTTACCTAAATAAACTACAATGTATGTCTCTCTTTACTGCTGTCAGGTACTAGATTGGTCCAAAAAGTAGGTCAGCCGTGTGTTCCCTCATTTCTAAGATATTTCTCAAAGTGAAACTAATTCAAGTCATTTTTATTTGTGTACCACATTTAAAGGGATGATTCAGAGTGATTTCATGTGGCCAAACCGACTTGTCAAACCCTGATCCCGTCAGAAGCTAAGCAGAGCCGGGCCTGGTCAGTACTTGGATGGGAGACCACTGAGTCTGTCCTTTGTTCTGTCCTTATGCAAGACACTCAGTGCTGGGAAGGTGACTTTTAAAATGTTTTCCCCTACAGATTACAGATTACAGATTACAGACCCCAAAGTGTAGTTTGTAACATAATCCATTAAATTACTTAAAGTGGGTAACGTAATCTGAATACTTTGGATTACTTTCTATTGTCATGTTTAAACCAGGACTGAACCAGAACTGAACCAGGACTAAACCAGGACTACTGAACCAGGACTGAACCAGAACTGAACCAGGACTGAAACCAGGAAACTGAAAACCAGGACTAAACCAGGACTAAACCAGAACTGAACCAGAACTGAACCAACTGAACCAGAACTGAACCAGGACTAAACCAGGAACCAGAACTGAACCAGAAACTGAACCTGGACTAAACCAGAACTGAACCAGGACTAAACCAGGACTAAACCAGAACTAAACCAGGAACTGACTAAACCAGAACTGAACCTGGACTAAACCAGAACTGAACCAGGACTAAACCAGGACTAAACCAGGTCTAAACCAGAACTGAACCAGAAATGAACCTGGACTAAACCAGAACTGAACCAGGACTAAACCAGGACTAAACCAGAACTAAACCAGGACTGAACCAGAACTGAACCTGGACTAAACCAGAACTGAACCAGGACTAAACCAGGACTAAACAGGACTAAACCAGGACTAAACCAGAAACTGAACCAGAAATGAACCTGGACTAAACCAGAACTGAACCAGGACTAAAACCAGGACTAAACCAGAACTAAACCAGGACTGAACCAGAAACTGAACCTGGACTAAACCAGAACTGAACCAGGACTAAACCAGGACTAAACCAGGTCTAAACCAGAACTGAACCAGAAATGAACCTGGACTAAACCAGAACTGAACCAGGACTAAACCAGGACTAAACCAGAACTAAACCAGGACTGAACCAGAACTGAACCTGGACTAAACCAGAACTGAATCAGGACTAAACCAGGACTAAACCAGGTCTAAACCAGAACTGAACCAGAAATGAACCTGGACTAAACCAGAACTGAACCAGGACTAAACCAGGACTAAACCAGAACTAAACCAGGACTGAACCAGAACTGAACCTGGACTAAACCAGAACTGAACCAGGACTAAACCAGCACTAAACCAGGACTAAACCAGGTCTAAACCAGAACTGAACCAGAAATGAACCTGGACTAAACCAGAACTGAACCAGAAATGAACCTGGACTAAACCAGAACTGAACCAGGACTAAACCAGGACTAAACCAGGACTAAACCAGGTCTAAACCAGAACTGAACCAGAAATGAACCTGGACTAAACCAGAACTGAACCAGGACTAAACCAGGACTAAACTAGGTCTAAACCAGGACTGAACCGAGGTCTAAACCAGGACTAAACCAGAACTGAAACAGAACTGAACCAGAACTGAACCAGAACTGAAACAGAACTGAACCAGAACTGAACCAGAACTAAACCAGGACTAAACCAGGTCTAAACCAGAACTGAACCAGAAATGAACCAGGTCTAAACCAGGACTAAACCAGGACTAAACCAACACTGCAGGAGACACAGGACTCAAAACTGGGACCGTCCCGGGTAAACAGCGACAAACAGTTCAACTTTCCCAGCTCTTTATTACTTTTACTTGAAGTTTCACCGCCGCTTGTTATCGACCTATATTAATATTTCAGCAGCAGAAAGCCTGAATAATGCATACGAGACCTTTTACCTTCTACGCCCGCATTAAGTTCGTCGAGAAATGCACTTTTGTAAACCATAAACCGCTCCGATCCGCTCCGTTCTGCTCCTCCGGGCTCTTTCTAAACCTTAGCCGGGCCTTCTCCGCTAGCACACCCTACGTGATCGATCTGCACGACGCCGGAGCGGAGCCGGTGCCTGATGGTAAACACAGGTTGCCTCATTTGACTTGGAGCGGGCCCTAATCGCCCGTGCGTCACCGCGAGAGGACGGCCAGAACTCCCCGCCGCTGCTAACGCGGTTCCAGCTGCGGCCTTAGCGCAATTAGCATTAGCGTAAACGGGCGAGCACGTGAGCGACGGAAGGTTTTAATCAGCTCCACTTACGCGCGACGTGGCTTTGAAAAAAAAAAATAAAATGAAGCGTTTCGAGGAGGTTTCGAATGGAAAATTGGACAGTGGCTTTTAAACAAAAACATGGATTCTCGTGAGTTCGAAATGTACGTAGCTGCGAACTTTTAGTCAGTTTTATTGTTTTTTTTATGTTTCTTTTTGTGTGTTGTTGGCAAACGCAGCTCTAGTTTTGCACTTTTCAACAAATGGATCAATATTACCAGTGTTGGGAAGGTGACTTTTAAAATGTTTTCCCCTACAGATGACAGATTACATACACCAAAATGTAGTTTGTAACAGAATCCATTAAATTACTTAAAGTGAGTAATGTAATCTGAATACTTTGGATTACTGGAAAGACCCGGATATCTTCACATAAGATGTTTTGTCTGCTAAAAGAAATCAAAATAATAAAAAGCCCAGACTTTACTTAACCAAATTAAAAGTATTATTGATAGAAGAGGAGGAGACACGTCCGCGCAGTATGGTTTAGTCCTCTTTTAGTCCTGGTTTAGTCTTGGTTTAGTCCTGGTTTAGACCTGGTTTAGACCTGGTTTAGTCCTGGTTTAGACCTGGTTTAGACCTGGTTTAATCCCGTTTTAGTCCTGGTTTAGTCCTGTTAAATTCTGTTTGAGACATAGTTTAGACCTGGTTTTAGTCCTGGTTTAGTCCTGGTTCAGTCTTGGTTTAGTTTAGACGTGGTTTGGACCTGGATTAGTCCTGGTTTAGACGTGGTTTAGTCTTTGTTTAGCCCTGGTTTAGACCTGGTTTTAGACCTGTTTTAGACCTGGTTTAGACCTGGTGTTAGACCTGGTTTAGACCTGGTTTTAGACCTGGTTTAAACCTGGTTTAGACCTGGTTTGGACCTGGTTTAGATGTGGTTTAGTCTTGGTGTAGTCCTGATTTAGATCTGGTTTAGACCTGGTTTTAGACCTGGTTTAGACCTGGTTTTAGACCTGGTTTAGACCTGGTTTGGACCTGGTTTAGACCTGATTTAATGTCCAGCAATGAGTGGAATTATCGAAAAAAAAGTTATTAATTAAAAAAAAAAAAGAAAAAAAAGGGATATAACCCAAAATGTGAAAACAGGAAAATACTTCTGTGTAATCAATTTATTTCAACCAAGTAACTGTAATCCAATTACCACTCACTGAAACAGTCACTGTAACTGAATACAGTTAGTCTTAATTTGTACTCTGATTACATAACACATGGTCCACATAATCTGTTACTCCCCGACACTGAATATGACTTGTTTTTTAGACATGTTTTTTTAGTTACTTGAAGATGTGTTTTTCTAGGCCATTTTAAAACATTCCTATTATGTGAAATTGATTTTTTTCAGAGCTTTTAACCTTGTTGTTTTAGTTGTTTCCCCTCACAGTTTCCTCACTCAAGTTTTATTTGGAGTCTTTTGTGCATGTTTGAGTCATCTCTTCTTCTTGGGCTCATTTTTGTCTCGGTCTTGAAGGCACTTGGATTCAGTCTTGTCTCAGTCTTAAAGGCGCTTGGTCTCGGTCATGAAGGCGTTTGGACTTGGTCTTTTCTCGGTCTTGAAGACGCTTGGTCTCGGTCTTGTCTCGGTCTTAAAGGTGCTTGGTCTCGGTCTTGTCTCGGTCTTAAAGGTGCTTGGTCTCGGTCTTGTCTCGGTCTTGAAAGGTCGGTCTTGGTCTCTGGTCGTCTTGTCTCGGTCTTGAAGGCACTTGGACTCACTCGGTCTTGTCTCTCTTCTTGGTTCTCGGTCTTGTCTCGGTCTTAAAGGTGCTTGGTCTCGGTCTTGTCTCGGTCTTGAAGGCACTTGGACTCGGTCTTGTCTTGGACTCGGGTCTCGGTCTTGAAGGCACTTGGACTCGGTCTTGTCTCAGTCTTAAAGGCGCTTGGTCTCGGTCTTGTCTCGGTCTTAAAGGTGCTTGGACTCGGTCTTGTCTCGGTCTTGAAGGCGCTTGGACTCGGTCTTGTCTCGGTCTTGAAGGCACTTGGACTCGGTCTTGTCTCGGTCTTGAAAGGCACTTGGACTCGGTCTTGTCTCGGTCTTGAAGGCTCTTGCTTGGACTCGGTCTTGTCTCGGTCTTGAAGGCACTTGGACTCGGTCTTGTCTCAGTCTTAAAGGCGCTTGGACTCGGTCTTGTCTCGGACTCGAGGTCTGACAGTCGACGAGTTTGATCATATTTCACTATAGCCACTGTTGTTGTCAGTTTAACTTCTTACTGCGACATGTGTTGAAGTTTGCCAAATGTGTTGAAGTTTGCCAAATAAAAGTGCACAAATGCATCTGTATTTGTCACGACGTGCGTTTGATAAATGTGCAGAGGCTAAATCCCACTGCAAAACCAATAAGATAATGTAACACCAGTTAGAAACTTAAAGAAACAGGTTTAAAAATACCTACCCTTTCTTCACTTTCTTCATAGTTTTCTATAAAGTGCTAGTGGAAGTTTTCTTAAAGAAGGGGTTCTCAAACTGTGAGTGAGGGTCCAAAAAAGGGGCACAGAATGTTTAGGTGCAGTGCAGTTTGCTTGGATTATTTTATGCCTAAATGAACATAAACCAAATCGAATGGGGATAGATTTATAAAAAACAAACAAACAAACAAACAAAAAAACACTGTAAAATATAAATAAATTTAGAAAATCACAAAGATGGTCTTGAATTGGTCTCGAGGGGCTGTAGTCTCCGTGTTGTCTCGGTCTCTGCCTTTAAAAGTCTCGGTTTTGTCTCGGACTCGACCCTCAGAGGTCTTGGTCTTGTCCTGGTGTCGGGAGCCTGTGGTCTTGGTCTCAAATGGTCTTGGCTACAACACTGGTACAAACCCACTGCTCTGTACTTACTTCATTCTCCAGTTTTATTTGTTTAAAAATCTGCTGCTCGCTAGTGTAGGATGACCAGATTTTCAGTATCAAAAACTGGGACACACCTGGTTTGTGGTGGTTGGTAATAATAAAATTGTGAAACGAGCAGGTAATTAAGAAAAACTGGCCCATTCATGACTTATTTACAACTAACGTGAGCAGTTTTTCTGTATTTTACCTCAACAAATGACAATGTACCCCTCTCTTTACTGTTGGCAGGGATCAAATTGGTCAAAAATAAGGACACTAGGGACATTTCTTGTATAAAACTACGACAAATCAGTGGTTTTGGATAAATCTGCTGAGACAAGGAGACACAGGGCTCAAAACTGGGACTGTCCTGGGTAAATAAGGACGTCTGATCACCCTACGCTGGTGTGATGTGCAGCTTTCCATAGGAGGTGCCAACAGCTGCACGGTTTGCTCCCATTGGGCACCACAGTTTAGTTTTGTTTTTTTTATAATTTGTCAAGTTTGAGGGATTGGATACCCAGCACATTCACAACAAGACAGACTTAACTAAACACGCATACAAAAATTTATAATTAATAATTAATTAATAATTACAATTATAATAAAAAATAATTATATATTATTATTATTATTATTATTATTATTATTATTATTATTAATTATTATTATTATTATTATAATAATAATAATAATAATAATAATAATAATAATAATAATAGCAAACAACAACAACAAAAAAGACCACAGTTTTTTACACAGCGGTCACCAGACTTATTTCTTTTATTAAGTCATTTTAGATGAATATTGCGATTTAAAATGTAAAAATTATAACATCATGATCCACGCGTGTCATAGATTATAACTAGGGATGTAACGATATCCAATTCTCACGGTGCGATATGTTCACGATTCACATCTCGCGGTTCGATATTTATTGCGATATTTTGTAGAATCTAACAAAACTGTGAATATGCTTCTTAATATTCACTTAACCCAAAGAACTAAGACATAAAAGTGCTTATAATTGTTATTTCTGAAATGGTTCACAGAAATGGAGCAAAGGATCATGGTCTGTGCAGTTTTCGGTTGTTTTTTTAAACTGTAACTATTTAACCATAACTATTAATTTAAGCAAAGAGACTAATTTGATGTATTGTGTTGGTCCACGATATTATTGTGAAACCTTTGACAATACAATATCATAATAATTCAGGTATTGTTAGACCCCTAATTATAACTTTAGAGCAGACACGAGAACAATAGGGCAGATCCACAGCAGCACCGTGCTTGTGTTCATACGGCTCACCGCACCAAACGTCTCAAACCACTGGCCTGATTGTGCAGTAAACATCATCTGAAGGTCAGTAAATGTATGCAGAATATTCGCAACGCTGGCGCTGTGATGTCATCATCAAAAGTCGCGGAAAGGCTATAATTGGAAACGGCTAAATGGTGTTTGGAGATCTTTGCTCTCTGGGAGCTGGTTCATTTTCATCGCTCTGAAACGCTCGCTCTGTGTGGATGATGTATGTTTTGTAGATGATGTGTTTGCGGGTACAGCTGAGCTCCGCTTTATGTGGACAGGGCCTAAGATCATCATTTTTATTCTTTGGAAATTAAATCAGCAGAGATTGTTCAAACTATATTGCTTTACAGCTTTAAAAATGTTGTTACCTTCTCAAAATTACCCGGAGTTGTGTTTTGTTTCATTCACACATGTTTGAGTGTTACGTTTGGGCACTTTTTGGCTTCCCCTTGTTTTTTTTATTGTCTATATTTTGTAGCATTTCTGCCTAGTTTTGTTTTTGTAAGTTGGTTATGTTTTTGTAGTTTTTTTCTATACTCATTTCTGGCAGGAGCCCTTAAAGGTTGTATGGAGGATGTTTTTTTGTTTAAAATTCTCAGTGAAATTTTAAAATACCTTTACAGAGATGCAGCAGCCTTGTAATTATGATGACCAAAAAAAAAAAAGAATGAAAATCTGTTGACTGTGGACGTAGTGAGGCCAGATAAACATCAGCAAATAGATAACGGGGCTACCTCATTTTCTATTGGCTGTTAGGTTGCCAATCAAACTCCCTACGTTTCCAGTGTAACTGACTCGCCAACGTGCGGGGATGACGTGGTTTATGCAGCGGTTCTTAGAGGCTTTTTCAAATTGTAGCTTCCTCGTAGTTTGCACAAAGTTTGTCGCGATGGCGGACGAGAATCCACGACCAGTTCGCCGCGAAAGAAAGTCCGTTTTTGAGGTCGCCGAAAGAAGAAGAGAAGGGGAAAAGGAGCAAAGCCAAACTGAGGTGATTTTTGGAGATTCCTTCCAGCGATGGCGCGACTGAAGCAGACGAAGGGTCTAAAAACTGACACGTCGGTTGCTAAATTATTTCTAGACACTAGGTCACTTCAACAGTGATTCTGAACGCGCACTGACTGTAAACAAGCGTGATTTCTAGAGTAAGGAGGCGGGAGGAGGTGTTTCTACTGAGGGTTAGGCTGTGCACTGTATTTATATTTCCTTAAAAAATCCTCTATACAACCTTTAAATGCCCGAGCCCAGCGCCGCCCTCTCTCGCTCTCTCCTCCTCCTCGTCCGCCGCCGTCGCAGGTACCAGAGCGCACAGGCCTCGCGCCGGGAACCACCCTGCTGGCTCTCCTGCTCGTTCGCTTTTTTGTTAGCCATTAGCCTTTCGTTTTGACCTGGTGGGACCGACATTTCCGCTTTTCTGTTGGGTTTAGGTTGTTGGGTTTTTTTGGTCTTTACGGGCCTGTATAGGGTTGGCCCAGTGTCGCACCCTTTTGTTCTTTTTTTGGCCGGCTCATCAGGTCCACCTTTGTGTTGTTACTTTCTTGGTTTGGGCACGGGTTAAAGGTTTCTTTTTGGGTTTAGAAACATCTCTACACAAAGAAAAAAAAAAAAACTCTAATCTTTAATTTGGTCTCCGTGTCCTTTTATAAATATGTTGAGACTCATCTTCCTTGGTCGTACAGCAGTAAAACTCAAAACGCTCTGCTCCACTTAGTGTCATGAAGCGGTAGTTAAGTTGAAAACTACCTCTTACTTTTAGTTGAGATTGACAGTTCCGAACTCTGATTTTAAATTATCCAAATGATTCTCGTGAAGGCGTCTGAATAAAAACACGGTGGAGCTCTTCTTGTATTACCACATGACATCGCAAATTGGAAAAAAGTGAGTGCCTGAGAGAAGAACTCAACCTAAATTTGCAGGATTTTTGTGTTAAACATGTGACTGAAACAAAACACAAAAAAACGTAATAACCTAGATCAGAAAATGGCGTAATATTGGCCCTTTAAGAGGTCTTCTAGTTGATGAACACTGGATTAAACTATCTTGCACCAGCGCTCCTAATTCAAAAATAACAGTACTCTACATTTACAAAAACTCCTGCACCTCCTCCTCCTCCAGTCTCCACACTTCACCCCAATGAAACATCTCTATCACGGCCGCTTTTAATCAGCGCCGCACTGATGGACCAACTCCCAGGCGTCACCGGGGAGCGCACTCAATTACTCCAACATCTCCCAGGACAGACCTACCAATCAGCACGCGCCGAACCGACCAATCGCGCCGCGCCCCGGGGTACCAATGCCGTAATGGTTTGCAAGTGTTCTGGTTGGCGCAGATTAGAGCCCGGGTAAACCTCACAAGTGGTTGAGAAATTTCGTTGTGATAAATCGTCGCGCGGATGAAATAATTGGGAGAAAACGAAGCCGAGGAGTCTGGGTATTAGTTCAAGTACGCGAGGGCAGATGTCGGTCCTTATGGAAACGTACGGCGGCATGTGAGCGGCAGGAAGTGGGTGGTAGTTCTGGTTGATTAGAGATCGGGCGAACCTCACAAGTGGTTGCGAAATTTCGTTGTGATAAATTGGCACGCGAATTAAATAATTAGGAGAAAACAAAATTAAGGACTCGTACGAAACGTATGGTGGTATGTAGTGTTAGAAAGTGGGTTGAGAAATTTCGTTGTGATAAATCGTCACGATAAATCTTCACTCGGATGAAATAATTGGGAGAAAACAAAGCCGAGGAGTCTGGGTATTAGTTCAAGTACATGAGGGCAAACTTCACAAGTGGTTGAGAAATTTTGTTGTGATAAATCGGCATGTGAATTAAATAATTAGGAGAAAACGAAGTCGAGGAGTCTGGGTATTAGTTCAAGTATGCGAGGGCAGATGTTGGTCCTTATGGAAACGTACGGCGGTATGTGAGCGTCAGGAAGTGGGTGGTAGTTCTGGTTGGCGTAGATTAGAGTTCGGGCGAACCTCACAAGTGGTTGCGAAATTTCGTTGTGATAATTAGGAGAAAACTAAATCAAGAACTCTGAGTAATAGATGTTGGAAACGTATGGCGGTATGTAGTGTTAGAAAGTGGGTTGAAAAATTTCATTGGGATAAATTGTCGCGATAAATCGTCGCTCAAATGAAATAATTGGGAGAAAACGAAGTCGAGGAGTCTGGGTATTAGTTCAAGTACGCGAGGGAAGATGTTGGTCCTTATGGAAACGTACGGCGGTATGTGAGCGGCAGGAAGTGGCTGGTAGTTCTGGTTGGCGTAGATTAGAGATCGGGCGAACCTCACCCCAAGTGGTTGCGAAATTTTGTTGTGATAAATCGGCATAATAATTAGGAGAAAACGAAATCAAGGAGTCTGAGTTATAGATGTTAGAAATGTATGGCGGTATGTAAGATTCTTTGTGATAAATCGTTGCAATAAATCCTCGCTCGGATAAAATGACCGGGAGAAAACGAAGCCTTGGTATTAGTTCAAGTACGCGAGGGCAGATGTTGGTCCTTATGGAAACGTACGGCGGCATGTGAGCGTCAGGAAGTGGGTGGTAGTTCTGGTTGGCGTAGATTAGAGTTCGGGCGAACCTCACGAGTGGTTGCGAAATTTCATTGTGATAAATTGTGGTGGAAATTAAATAATTAGGAGAAAATTGAATCAAGAACTCTGAGTAATAGATGTTAGAAACGTATAGCGGTATGTAGTGTAAGAAAGTGGGTTGAGAAATTTCGTTGGGATAAATCGTCACTCGGATGAAATAATTGGGAGAAAATGAAGTCGAAGAGTCTGGGTATTAGTTCAAGTACGCGAGGGCAGATGTTGGTCCTTATGGAAACGTACGGTGGTATGTGAGCGTCAGGAAGTGGCTGGTAGTTCTGGTTGGCGTAGATTAAAGGTCAAGCAAACCTCACCCCAAGTGGTTGTGAAATTTCGTTGTGATATATTGTCGCACGAATGAAATAATTGGAAGAAAACAAAGAAGAAGAGTCTGGTATTAGATGTCGGTCCATATGGAAATGTACGCCGGCATGTTAGTGTCAGGAAGTGTGTGGTAGTTCTGGTTGGCGCAGATTAGAGACCGAGCAAACCTCACACCAAGTGGCTGCGAAATTTCGTTGTGATAAATCGTCGCGTGAATGAAATAATTTGGAGAAAATGAAGCTGAAGAGTCTAAGTAATAGATGTCGGCCCCATGGAAAAATATGGCGGTATGTTAGTGTCAGGAATTAGGTTGAAAAATTTTGTTGTGATAAATCGTCGCGATAAATTGCCACTCGAATGAAATAATTGGGAGAAAACGAAGCCGAGGAGTCTGGGTATTAGTTCAAGTACGTGAGGGCAGATGTCGGTCCTTATGGAAACGTACGGCGGCATGTGAGCGTCAGGAAGTGGGTGGTAGTTCTGGTTGGCGCAGATTAGAGTTCGGGCGAACCTCACGAGTGGTTGCGAAATTTTGTTGTGATAAATCATTGCACAAATGAAATAATTGGAAAAAAACAAAGAAGAAGAGTCTGGTATTAGATGTCGGTCCATATGGAAATGTACGCCGGCATGTTGGTGTCAGGAAGTGGGTGGTAGTTCTGGTTGGCGCAGTTTAGAGCCAAGGTAAACCTCACAAGTGATTGAGAAATTTCTTTGTTATAAATCGTGGCGCGAATGAAATAATTGAGAGAAAAGGAAGCCGAAGAGTCTGGGTATTAGTTCAAGTACGCGAGGGCAGATGTCGGTCCTTACTGAAACGTACGGCGGCATGTGAGCGTCAGGAAGTGGGTGGTAGTTCTGGTTGGCGTAGATTAAAGGTCAAGCAAACCTCACCCCAAGTGGTTGTTAAATTTTTGGTCAGTGTCAGGAAGTGTGTGGTAGCTCTGGTTGGCGCAGATTAGAGCCCGGTTAAACCTCACAAACGGTTGCAAAATTTTGTTGTGATAAATCGTGGCGCGAATGAAATAATTAGGAGTAAACGAAGCCAAAGAGTCTGATTAATAGATGTCAGTCCATATGGAAACGTACGGCAGCATGTGAGCGTCGGGAAGTGGGTTGAGAAATTTCGTTGTGATAAATTATCGCGATAAATCGTCACTCGAATGAAATAATTGGAAGAAAACAAAGAAGAAGAGTCTGGGTATTAGATGTCGGTCCGTATGGAAACGTACGGCGGTGTGTGAGCGTCAGGAAGCGGGTGGTAGTTCTGGTTGGCGCAGATAAGTGATCGGGCAAACTTCACAAGTGGTTGAGAAATTACATATTGATAAATCGTCACTTGAATGAAATGAAAAACGAAGCTGAAAAGTCTTGAGTAATAGCTGTCGGTCCCTATGGAAACATATGGCGGTACGTTAGTGTCAGGAAGTGGGTGGAGAAATTTCGTTGTGATAAATCGTAGCGGTAAATCATCGCTCGAATAAAATAATTGGAAGAAAACGAAGACTTGGGATGTGAGCGTCAGGAAGTAGTTGGTAGTTCTGATTGGCGCAGATTAGAGTAAACCTCACAAGCGATTGAGAAATTTTGTTGTGATGAATCGTCGCTCGAATCAAATAATTGGGAGAAAGCGAAGCTGAGGAGTTTGGGTGTTAGTTCTTTATTAGTTCTTTTGTGTCACTCGCAAACGATCCGGCTCTTTGAAGTGAACGATTACATTTTTTTTTAGTGCCTTTCTCATTTTTTTCTTCCGCTTTTTTTGTGAAAACCGTACGTGACTGGTCAAAATGTGTAGCGGCATCTGCGTGTCCACTGAGCAGAGGAGGGGAGGGGTTACAGACGCACACAGTCTTGAGCGCAACATGGCAACAGGCGGCACAAAGAGACAGAGAGAGCGCGAGAAAGAGAGGGAGAGCGACATTTGGACACATTTCAATGCAATATGCAGTTGAAAGGCAGAGTGCAGATTGTGCAAGGTGAAAATATCATATCCAGAACGCTCCACAAATAACTTGCACAGGCACATGAAAACTGTTTATCCATCAGTGCAATTGGAAGAAATAAGAGAAGCAAGAGAAGCTGCTATTAATGAAGTTGCCCCCAGTACATTAGTAATTCATTTTACACACAGTTTTGCATTATTTTTGGCGATACATTAATTTAAGAAGAAGAAAATCCAAGGAGCCATTTGGGAGACGAAATAGCCGGCTCTTTATAGTAAGCCAGAGCCAAAAGAATTCCCTATTCCCTACGGAAACTTATGGCGGTATGTGAGTGAGTCAGGAAGTGGGTGGTAGTTCTGGTTGGCGTGGATTAGAGCCCGGATAAACCTCACAAGTAGTCGAGAATTTTCGCGGTGATAAATCATCACGCAAATTAAATATTTCGGAGGAAGCAAAGCCAAGAAGTCGGAATATTAGTTCAAGTGTGCGAGGGCAGATGCCTGTCCTTCTGGAAACGTATGGCGTAGCAAAAAAGATGGAGGTTGCGTAAGTTCAGATGTTGGAAGTACAATTACGAACAAAGTATGTAACACAGAAGTTAAAGGCGCATTGTGAAACTTTGCTGGTGGAGGATCCTTCAAATTATTTTCTCCATATAGATGTTACTGTTTTGTCTGGAATTTTTCACAGTATGATATTAACCCTTTCTATCTTCATGGAGACCAACCAGACCAAGTTACAGGTCAGATCTGTGGAGAGCAGGTATTTCTGAGCTATAAAACCACCTGGAATTGAATAAATGTAAGATAGAGCTGTTTAATGTCACACTGTGGAGTGTTCAAAGTGCAAGAATGAACAAAGTGCAACGTGAAAGTAAAGTTAGTGTATTTAAACCCTTTGAAGTTAGTAAACACAATTAAAATTTTCCGGAATGGAAGAAACTGGAGCGTAAAGTGAAGTGGAACATTATGTGATTTCAATAAAGAAAGAGGACTGACTAGAGAAAAACCATGAAATATGAAAAGTCAAGATGGTTATGGTGAATAATAACCACTCAGATTGATGTGAGTGACGCCGGAGCCTGGTTTAAAGCTACAATATGTAACTTTTCTGGAGGAGGGTCTGCCACCTGCTCGTCTCGCTGCTGCAAATTAGAGACACTAAACAAAGACGACTTCCTGCGCGTCTATCGGTAGCTTTTAGACATTTTTGGTCCTACGTTTTAAGAAATAATGACTCACTTTTGCCTTGCGTGTTTTCTATAAGTGCAGTGCTCTGATGGTTTTTGAACAGAGTGTCTCAAAGCTCGTCTCTTTACTGCAGACAGGAAACAGCTTTCACTACTTTTAACTTGTGCTGAGAGGTCTCTTCACTTTTTCACTCTTTGTCTGTGGTCTGCACTTTTTTTAAAAAAATCGTTTAAGGCTCGAAAATCCTGTAGTGTGTGGCGGAATTTAGAATGGTTGTTTTTGAAGGTACTATTGAGAAAAAAAAAAAAAAAACTACTTACAGGTTTTGATTTAGACATTTAATGCCATACTGTGGAACATTGCAGGAAATCAGTATCATCCCCATTGAGACAAGCAGGTGGTGGAACATAGAAGATTGTTATAGAGTCCATCCAGATTTTTTGTTATATTACAAATACAATACTTACATATATCCATATTTTTTGGACTATAAGTCACTTTTTTTTCATGGTTTGGGTGTTTCCTATACTCCGGTGCAACTTATATATTAAAATTTTCACACTGACAGCCGCAAGAGGCTCTAGTCTTGTGTGTCAGTACTTCTACTCCTATTACTCCTGTACCACTGTCACTTCACTCTACTGCGCATGTCTCCTGCAGAAAGAGCCTCTGTCCTGCTGCAAGTAGTGAAAAATGCAGCAGAAAACGGTAATCGAGCAGCAGAAAGAAAGTTTGGAGTGAGCGAGAAACTTGTGAGGGACTGGTCAAAGGCGGGGATGGAGAACACAGCTTCACAACAACCGGGAGGGTGCTCCATGCAACTATAATGGAATTCATTGGATGGATCGACAAAGCCTGGACTTCAGTGATACCGAAACCATCCTGTCGGGATTCAGAAAGGGCAGAATAATTCTAACTGGAACTGATGCTGAATCTGCGAAGTGGCGCTTTGTTTACCTATGGAGGTTGTGGAGTTGCTCAAAAAAGCACTGAAAATGAAGAATTCAATGGATTTAGTGATTTAGAGTGAGATGGCGAGTTTGATAAACTTGTTCTGTTCTGTTGTTTATGCTATAGTTATCTGAAGAATTGTTCATATGTGATTGTTACGACCCAGCTCGTTGGGGCGAGGGAAGTAACAAAAATAAAACCAAGATGTGAAATAGAATAAATTAAATAATGTTTAATTAACAGGAATGTAAAGGTAAATTAACAAAACAGACTAAAATATACAGAAAATAGGGGGAGGTGGCTGCAGGTGAGGTGGGCCGTCGACCTGCCCCACCAATCACGGACCAGGGCTCCTGCAGCAGGAATCAGGAGAACTCAGCAAAATCACACAAAACAAATTAGAACTAAGGTCTGGGGCCGTAACAGTGATGTTAACAGTCTGTTGTTCTCTGTTCTATTGTTATTACTAGAACTTCACTTTCAAGGTGAAATGTCGGATCCTGGTCTCTGATTTTATAAAATAAATTTCCTCAAAAAAGTGTGACTTATAGTTTGGTGCGACTTACATATGTTTTTTTCTTCTTCATTATGTATTTTTTGGCTGGTGCGACTTATACTCCGGAGCAACTTATAGTCTGGAAAATACGGTAAATGTCAACCACACTATAGTATATCGTTTTATGACCACTCTACTAAAACATATGCATTTAGAAGATGCGGTAAATCAGTGAAAAGTTCTAAGAAAACATTGAAGTGCACCTTTAAGTGTTTTAGAAGTCCTCAGAATAAGAGCGATAATGGGAAGGTGCGTTTAAGTACAAGCATCTTTAGCATCTTTCTTTGTTTAAGTATAAAAAAATAACACTTTAAGCAACTGAATGACCTCAGATCGACTTTAAAAACTGCACTCAAAGCACTCTGGGAAATAGCATTTGGAAGTAGATGTTGGCAGTGGAAGAAAGAGTACTCAAAATGTGTAAATGTGGCTATAAATGTACTCAGTTACAAATACTGCAGCCAACACTGGAGTAAAATAAATGTATGCATCGAAAATACTACGCAAAGGACGGTTGTAGACAGTTTTAGTATAGATTATTTGTCCATGGACCACTATGGGACCTACCTGGACAACTGAGGGATTACACAGGGGTCTCCAACCTGTAGCTCGGGAGATACCAGTAGCTCTCCAGCCCATTCCAAGTAGCTCCCCAAAAGATGTAGGAGTTAAACATACTACACTGAATAATTTAAATCTGATCAATCACATGTCTGTTATCAGAGAAAATGTCTAATATTGTGCACTGATATACTGATTTATGGTTAATGTTTATAGTCAGCTAAATCACTGTTTCCCAAAGACTGAGTTGTGACCTTCAGGTGGGTCGCAAGAGAATTTTTTGGGTCGCCGTGTCGAGATCTAGGGCCTCCTAGTGCCTCCGTTCAATTTCATTTCTCTCCAGCGACTAGGTCAGGAATCAGAATACATTAGACGGTTCGCAAAAACCCTGGAAGTGCGAGTCCGGGCACCGACCAATCAGCGAAAAGTCATACATTCTGTGTTGTTAACGATTTCCGAGTTCGAGGATTTAAAGCTGGAATAAAGAGAATGTTGGCTGAATTTCATCAAGGGGAAAGACGTTATTGCCCTTCTTCCTACGGGATTTGGTGCATTACCTACGTCACGACCAAATAGCAGTGATTGGTTAAATAAAAAAAAAGTACCCGCCTACTGTCAAGTGAATGAATTCTAACACTGCGAGGTCAGACGGTTTCTACGAAGTGAAACCGGCTGATGACTCAGGCTAAAGATCTGCATGTAGGTCTGCAATATACACTTCTGGTTATACACCTGATATACATGTTGCACTCTCCTCCTGCACCCCGGACTGGAATGTTCTACAAATACACAGACAGGCCCACCTATCTCAGCAGAAATGTTGAAATGTTAAGACATGTTTTGTATAATTTCTGATCTTTTTGTAATTATTTTATTGACTATTTTGTTCCAATATTGCTGGTTCAATTGAATGTTGAAAAAGAAAAAAGAAATGGGCTACATTTAATGTCCAAATAGACGACTTATGGATCCTTTTTATTGTCCTTTTTATAGCTGCATCAATGGCTGTTTTTCATTGTTTAAAACTTGAGTAATGCTAATTGTTCAGAGAGACACGATCACTCAGTCAACAATAAAATATCCTGATTAATGTTCAGTAATGGTCAAATCCACCTTTATTTTGTGAGTTACGAATAATGCCTATTGACTTGAGTCGCAAAGGTTTGTGACTTTTCAAATATGGGTCCCCAGAAAAACACTGATCTAAATACACCCCATTTAAAGGTAATTATATCGGCTCAATTTTGTGCAACACCTAAAAGCAGTAGCTCTCCGACACTTAAGGTTTTTAGACGTAGCTCATCACGTAAAAGGGTAAAAGGTTGGAGACCCTTGGATTACACAGATATAAGGCCACATGGTAACATAAAATTATTATTCTTTAATGTTGGAAATCATGTTCTATTGTCTAAAGAAAGTGTTGTTTTTTTCTGAATTGGTATTGAGTATCACGTCTATGTCACGTGGAAACAGAGGGAGGACCCAAAACGCAGGACTGCTTCAAAAAATATTTAATGACAAATCAAAAAATCCAAAACTCAAGACTAAATTGCCATGGCAAGAGACACAGAGACACTCGGACAGAGACAATGGACCAACAAAGGGCAGAGGAGAACACAGGGTATAAATGCACACACATAGACACAGGTGAAACACATTAGGGCGGCGCAAACAATCAAGACAGGAAGTAAAACTCAAAAATACAAGGTGACAGGACAAATGTCAAAATAAAACACAAACTACAACCACTACAAAACATGAACCATGACAGTCTATTCCTTAATGTCTTTTTCTTCAAAACATTTCAATATATGTTATGATCTAGTCTGGTCAAGTCTTCATTCGGGACTAGTGTAAGGTCGGTCTTCTTATGACCTGAAAGACACTGATGTAAATTCTTATGTGACTAAAGAACTATGAATGAACAGTGTAAAAGAGTAGAATGTCGTTTTGTGTTTTGTCTAATGTGTTTATGTTTCTCTTGTGTGCAGGTGACGGCCTCAGACGCAGACGCCGGCTCCTTCGGCTCCCTCTCGTACTCCCTCCTCTCCAGCTCTCCTCTCTTCAACATCCACAAAAGTACGGGTCAGATCTGCACCACGGCGGCGCTGGACAGAGACCAGGGGCCCTCCAGCTACGACCTCACAGTCACCGCAGTGGACGGGGTAAGACTACTACTACTACTACGATATTTCTTGGAGGATAACAAAATTTTGAATATCTATGTTTTTAAATGCCTTGGCAAGCCTTTGGTTCTGTCATAATCCAAAGAATTTGTTTTATATTACGCAAAATTGACTCTCGTGAGCTTTAAAGGTTGTATAGAGGATTTTCCAAGGAACGAGAAATCCAGCGACTGTTTGTCCTTTTTCAAATGTTGCGCATGCGTGAAACCACCCCCCCTCCCCTACAGCTCCTACGTAGAAACGCCTCCTCCCGCCTCCTCCTTACGCCAGAAACAGGTTTGTTTACAGCCGGTGCGCTGCACATGACTTGTAAACAACTAACTACAGTGTTGGTTAGGCAAGACGGAGAAGTGAGGAGCGGGGGGAGCGGGTGTGCGGACATTTCGTGTGCGGACGAGAAGTGAGGAGCAGGGAGAGGAGAGAGGAGAGAGGAGAGGGAGCGGAGATTCCGTGCCCGGAGAAGTGAGGAGCAGGGGGAAGAGCGGAACGGGCAGCGGGGACAGGAGCAGGAAAGGGGTGCAGAGAAGGTTGCGCGGAGATTCAGTGCGAATGAACTAGCTACAACACGCAGCAGCAAGCGGACTCTTTCTTTGCCTTGAAAATTACGTTTTCAGACATAGGATATCGCTTTTTGTGTCCTGAAAAACGTTTGTTCTAGCTCTTGGAAATAAAGTACGTTTTCATAATAAGCAGAAGTTTCCTGTCCAGGAGTAATTTGGCGACCAGTGCGTCAGTCTTTAGACCCTGCGTCTGCTTCAGTTGCGCCATCGCTGGAATGAATCTACAAGAATCACCTTAGTTTGGCTTCGCTGCTTTTCCCCTTGTCTTCTTCTTTCAGCGACCTCAAAAACGGACTTTCTTTTGCGGCGAACTGCTCCTGGATTCTTGTCGCCATTGCAACAAACTTTGTGCGAACTGCGAGGAAGATATAGGTCAAAAAAAGCCGCTAAGAACTGTTGCGTTGGTGGAGTAAACAGCGTCTGTGCGTCTTGCGTCTGTGGACTGCGTGACAGTCGTACGTAAACCACGTACCGGCGGCGCAGGCAAGTCAGTTACGCTAGAAACGTAGGGAGTTTGATTGACAGCCTGTCAGCTCACAGATAACGAGGCAGTGTCGTTATCTATTGGCAAATGTTTAGCCCCACCACGTCCAGAGTTGATGAATTTTTATTCTCTTTTTTTTGGTCATCATAATTACAAGGCTACTGCACCTCTATAATCTATCATTGACAACTTGAAACAAAAAAAAATCCTCCATACAACCTTTAAGCCATGTTAGAATGTTGGTACTGCCTCAAAACAGACCTGGAGTTGTGTTTGAGTAACCCTTTATTATTAATCTGTCTACATCTCCAATGCTCGAAATGGTCTGTTCCACTTTGTGATGTCATGAAGTGGTAGTTTTCCCTTTTACCTTTAGTTCAGTAGCGATTCGCAATTCCAAGGCTGAAATCATCCAAATGATTTTAGCGAAGGTGTAGGGACTTTAAAAACACAGTGGAGTACTTCCTGTATTTGTGCACTAAACATGTGTGAATGTTTGTGATGAGGAAATAACATTAACATAGATCAGAAAATAAATAAAGATCAGAAAATAACATTAATATAGATCAGAAAATAAATATAGATCAGAAAATAACATTAAATAGATCAGAAAATAACATTAAATATATCAGAAAATAACATTAAATAGATCAAAAAATAAATATAGGTCAGAAAATAATATTAACATAGATCAGAAAATAACATTAAACAGATCAGAAAATAACATTAAACAGATCAGAAAATAAATATAGATCTGAAAATAACATTAAATAGATCAGAAAATAAATATAGATCAGAAAATAAATATAGATCAGAAAATAACATTAAATAGGTCAGAAAATAACATTAAATAGGTCAGAAAATAAATATAGATCAGAAAATAACATTAAATATATCAGAAATAAATATAGATCAGAAAAATAACATTAATATAGATCAGAAAATAAATATAGATCAGAAAATAACATTAATATAGATCAGAAAATAAATATAGATCAGAAAATAACATTAACATAGATCAGAAAATAACATTAAATAGGTCAGAAAATAACATTAAATATATCAGAAAATAACATTAAATAGATCAGAAAATAAATATAGATCAGAAAATAACATTAATATAGATCAGAAAATAAATATAGATCAGAAAATAACATTAAATAGGTCAGAAAATATAGATCAGAAAATAACATTAAATAGATCAGAAAATAAATATAGATCAGAAAATAACATTAAATATCAGAAAATAACATTAAATAGATCAGAAATAAATATAGATCAGAAAATAACATTAAATAGATCAGAAAATAAATAAGATCAGAAAATTAATAGATCAGAAAATAACATTAAATATCAGAAAATAAATATAGATCAGAAAATAACATTAAATAAATCAAAATAACATTAAATAGAGCAGAAAATAAATATAGATCAGAAAATAACATTAAATAATAGAAAATACAATAGATCAAAAATAAATATATCAGAAAATAATATTAACATAGATCAAAATAACATTAAACAGATCAAAATAACATTAAACAGATCAGAAAATAAATATAGAGAAAATAACATTAAATAGATCAGAAAATAAATATAGATCAGAAAATAAATATAGATCAGAAATAACATTAAATAATCAGAAAATAAATATAGATCAGAAAATAACATTAAATAATCAGAAAATAAATATAGATCAGAAATAACATTAATATAGATCAGAAAATAAATAGAAAAATAAATAAATAGATCAGAAAATAACATTAAATATCAGAAAATAACATAATCAAAATAAATATAGATCAGAAATAACATTAAATAAAAATAAATAACATAAATAGATCAGAAATAAATATATCAGAAAATAACATTAAATAGATCAAAAAATAAATATAGGTCAGAAAATAATATTAACATAGATCAGAAAATAACATTAAACAGATCAGAAAATAACATTAAACAGATCAGAAAATAAATATAGATCTGAAAATAACATTAAATAGATCAGAAAATAAATATAGATCAAAAATATAGATCAATATAGATCAGAAAATAACATTAAATAGGTCAGAAAATAAATATAGATCAGAAAATAACATTAAATAGATCAGAAAATAAATATAGATCAGAAAATAACATTAATATAGATCAGAAAATAAATATAGATCAGAAAATAACATTAATATAGATCAGAAAATAAATATAGATCAGAAAATAACATTAAATAGATCAGAAAATAAATATAGATCAGAAAATAACATTAAATAATCAGAAAATAAATATAGATCAGAAAATAACATTAAATCAGAAAATAAATAGATCAGAAAATAACATTAAAATAGATCAGAAATAAATATAGATCAGAAAAACATTAAATAGATCAGAAAATAAAATAGATCAGAAAATAACATTAAATAGATCAGAAATAACATTAAATATAGAAAATAAATAAAATCAGAAAATAAATATAGATCAGAAAATAACATTAAATAAATCAGAAAATAACATTAAATAGAGCAGAAAATAAATATAGATCAGAAAATAACATTAAACAGATCAGAAAATAAATATAGATCAGAAAATAACATTAAACAGATCAGAAAATAAATATAGATCAGAAAATACAGTAGAGTAATATGGGCCCTTTAAATGTGCTTAGTAACTGTTATTTCTTCATGTCGTCTGTACTGAAACACAGCAAAGGATCATGGTCTATGTAGTTCCCTCTGTTTCTTTTACCTATTGCTGCACCAAAACAATTAATTTAAGCAAAGACACTTGTAATTTGATATTGTGATGGTCCACGATATTACTGAGAGACTTTTGACTATATGATACAATGATATTTTTCAATTTTGTTACATCCCTAAGGACGACTGCACTAATCACGTCATTTTGAAACCGTCGTCACAAAATTGCCGCCATTACTGACAATTTTAGCTGCACAATCATTGACCCAGCAGGAGGCTAAGTTGCTCCAAAGTTCTGCTGTTTACTTTCGACTTAAAGGTGCACTAGGAAACTTTTTTGTTGGGGTTCATTCGTCACCTGCTTGTTTCTATGGATATGTCATTTTATAGCTCAAAAATAGCTAGAAAAACAGACATTCTGACTGTGAGCGAGGTCGCCTCTCCACAGGTCTGACCTGTAACTTGGTCTCATTTGGTTTCCATGATGATAGAAAGGTTTAATATCATACTGTGAAAAGTTCCAGACAAAGCAATAACATCTCCATGGAATAAAGCACAGAAGAAGTTACACAATGTACCTTTAACTCCAGAGATGTTACGCCTCGCTGTCCCGAAACATGGCAGATTTATGGCATAATGTTCAAATATTATCACATTTAGTGCGATGGATCTGTTGGTGACGTGATGTCTACTTTAGTAAGTAAGTAAGTCTTTATTTATAGAGCGCTTTTCACAGACACATGTCACAAAGACGTTTTACAGAGCATTATTCAGCATTATTCATTCACTTCATGCCCGGTGGTGGTAAGCTACTATTGCAGCCACAGTTGCCCTGGGGCAGACTGACAAAAGCGCGGTTGCCATGCCAATCAGCTCCATCAGTCCGTTTGACCACCACCATCACTCATACACACTCACACACGCACCACTTTCATACTCTTCATAGCGATGTGGGGGAAGTGTCTTGCCTAAGGACACAACAACAGTTTTGCCACTGGCGCCCCCCTGTGGCACCTGATTTTCCCAGTGGTCTCCCATCCAAGTACCGAGGCCCAGCCCTGCTTAGCCTCTGAGATCTGACAGGATCAGGCTCTGACAAGCTGGTATGGCCACACTTTAAAATGGACCAAGCACGACACAACACAAGTTTGGACACACTTTCTCTTCTTTATTTCCCTGATTATTTACATTTTTGATCCTCACTGAAGGCATCAGAATTATAAAAGAATACCGATAGAGTAAAATAAATAATAATAAACTCAACATAATTCAAAACTTGTTACAGATTTAAAAATAATCGACACCGTTTGTTTTGAACCCTGGTTTGCAGCACTGTTAAAAGGCCCACATGACACTATGTTCTGATTTATGTTATAATGTTGTTTCCGCAACAAAAACAGACCTGGAGGTGTAAAACTTACATTTCTGGAGTGCTGCACTGGATCAAAACTCACGCATACAGGTGCTCATCAGACCAGAGGGCTTGAATTCTTGTGGAGTACCGTATTTTTCAGACTATAAGTGGTAGTTTTTTTCATGGTTTGGGTGTTTCCTGCGACTTATACTCCAGTGCGACTTATATATTAAAATTTTCAGACAGACAGCCGCAAGAGTCTCTAGGCTCGTGTGTCAGTATCTGCTGCTCCTGTGACTCCTGTACCACTGTCACTTGGCTCTACTGCACATGTCTCCTGCAGAAAAAGCTGCTGTCTCACTGCAAATAGTGAAATATTCAGCAGAAAACAGTAATCATGCAGCAGAAAGAAAGTTTGGAGTGAGTAAGAAACTTGTGAGGGACTAGCGGAAAACAGGGATGGAGAACACAGCTTCACGGCAACCGGGAGGATGCACCATGCAACTTTCCTGGAAATCACTGGATGAATCGACAAAGCCTGGACTTCAGTGACCGAAACCATCCTGTCTGGATTCAGAAAGTCCAGAATAATTCTAAATGGAACTGATGCTGAGTCTGACGACAGCGACACAGAAGAGGAAGCGACGCTCCGTTTACCTCATGGATCTATGATTTACCTCCAGAGGTCACGCAGAAGTGACACAGAGGATGAAGAATTGAATGGATTTAGTGATTTGGAGAGTGAGATCGTGAGTTTGGTAAACTTATATTCTGTTGTTTTTGCTATAATAATCTGAATAACTGTTCATATGAATAACACCTATTCAGTCTGTTGTTCTCTGTTCTATTGTTTTTACTATAATTTGCCTTTCAAGATGAAATGTTGGTTCCTGGTCTTTGATTATACAAAATACATTTCCCCAAAAAGTGTGTCTTATAGTCCAGAAAATACGGTAGACGGCAAAGGAACTCTGATTTGCGATGTATTTTTTAATGGTCACACCAACACATTTCGACTACTCTTGAGTCTTCATCAGCTGCCTGGAGTTGTGTTCTGTTTCATTCCCACATGTTTAACACACAAATCCCGCATATTTAGGCTCAGAAAACAGAAAACACTCCACCTTGTTCCACCTTGTGATGTCGTGTGGTAATACAGCTCCAAATCCACTTTATTTCTATAGCACATTTTACAAACAAAGCCGTTTCCAAAGAGCTACACAGAGATCAATAAAATAAAGACAACAACAATGTAAACTGCTAAAACTTGGTCATACCAGTCTTAAAACAATAAAAACTGTAAAATCAAAATAAAAGCAAAAATCATAAAATCATAAAATAGCAGTAAATAAGTAAAATAGACACAGGGGACAACACGACTCACGCAGTGTTAAAAACGTGAATAAAAGTGCGTCAACTCCACAACATTTTAACATGGCTTAAATCTCACAAGAGTCAATTTTGCACAATCATTATATAATTTATAATAATTATTTGAAATTGAAACGGCTAAAAAAAGCTATTGTTGAGATTCAGACATTACAGATTCCAATAGCCGTGCAGTGTTTGATTGAAAATAGGAGCTTTCAAACTCACTTCCACGATTGATTATTTTTTGGTTTACTTTATTTGTGGTTGAAGAGAAGCGGAGAATAATAGAATTTGTCTCTAATACCCCCTCGCTTCAACATTTGTGGATTTTCCTTTTGGTTATTATCGAAAATATTGCAGCGTTGAAATTCTTGACCGATGCTCGAATTTCAAAATAACCTTTTAAGACAACAACAGCAGCGAGGACAATGCGCCTTGAACTGAAGGAAAACACTCCAAATTTTTCTTGCCCAAAAAAAAAAAAAAAAAAAAAAATCTGGCAAATTCTGGAGATTTCTAAACAGGAAGAATTTGACTACCGCAATTTTTGACGAGAGATTAGCAATTTGTCGACTCGTTCTGCGGTTTTCATTAACGTTTTAAATCGTTTTCTTTTGTATTGTGTCGATTTGGATGGATTTGGTTTGTAAAATTAAAAAAGAAATCACAAAAAAAATGGCACCAGCTCTTTTATTCATGCTGTTCTCGAGTTCCTTTTGGCTCCGAATACGTGACAGCCCAGCTACATTCGTCCTGGCAACGTTTTCATAAAAATAACAACTTGTCAATTGCGAACAAAATGGTGGATGTCTATTTCCACTGCACTTTTCCACAGTTTCGTCCATTCAAAACATTTTACCGCAAGAGAAACCGGTCATCCGTTCATTCGGGCCTCAGATGTGTTTCCAGGCTCACAATCTCACTCGTTCATTTAGAAGTGTGTGTGGACGTTTGATTTTTATTTGTTTGAGGAACACGTCTGCACAGGATACATTCAAGAAACACAAAAGGAGAAAGAAATGTATATGTATACGATGGCAGGGGTGTTGTGGGCGTGTTTACTCACTTCTCCCGACGTGAGATATGAAAAAATAACAAATATAAAATAGCTGCAACTTAAATGTCAAACTGGAGCGACTGGCAACGGTGAAAACAAACTGCATAAGGTCATGAGGAGACCAGGACTGAACCAGGACTAAACCAGGACTGAACAGGACTGAACCAGGACTGAACCAGGACTAAACCAGGACTGAACCAGGACTGAACCAGGACTAAACCAGGACTGAAACAGGACTAAACCAGGACTGAACCAGGACTAAACCAGGACTGAACCAGGACTGAAACAGGGCTAAACCAGGTCTAAACCAGGACTGAACCAGGACTAAACCAGGACTGAAACAGGACTAAACCAGGACTGAACCAGGACTGAACCAGGACTAAACCAGGACTGAACCAGGACTAAACCAGGACTGAAACAGGGCTAAACCAGGTCTAAACCAGGACTGAACCAGGACTGAAACAGGACTAAACCAGGACTAAACCAGGACTGAACCAGGACTAAACCAGGACTGAAACAGGGCTAAACCAGGTCTAAACCAGGACTGAACCAGGACTAAACCAGGACTGAAACAGGACTAAACCAGGACTGAAACAGGGCTAAACCAGGTCTAAACCAGGACTGAACCAGGACTGAAACAGGGCTAAACCAGGTCTAAACCAGGACTGAACCAGGACTGAACCAGGACTAAACCAGGACTGAAACAGGGCTAAACCAGGTCTAAACCAGGACTGAACCAGGACTAAACCAGGACTGAACCAGGACTAAACCAGGACTGAAACAGGGCTAAACCAGGACTAAACCAGGACTGAAACCAGGACTAAACCAGGACTGAACCAGGACTAAACCAGGACTGAACCAGGACTAAACCAGGACTGAACCAGGACTAAACCAGGACTGAACCAGGACTAAACCAGGACTGAAACAGGACTGAACCAGGACTGAAACAGGGCTAAACCACTGTGCTTTGAGGACACTCTGCTCCACAGGCTTGGGGTTCTCCCTCTCGCTCTCAAATCCAAGATTAGTTCTGGTTGAGTCCTGGTTGAGTCCTGGTTCGGTCCTGGTTTAGACCTAGTTTAGAGCAGTTTTAGACCTGCTTCAGTCCTGTTGTAGTCCTGGTTCAGTTCTGGTTTAGTCCTGGTTTAGACTTGGTTGAGTCTTGGTTTAGTCCTGCTTTAGTCCTGGTTTAGTCCTGGTTTAGACCTAGTTTAGACCTAGTTTAGTCCTGGTTTAGACCTAGTTTAGTCCTGGTTCAGTCCTGGTTTAGACCTGGTTTAGAGCAGTTTTAGATCTGCTTCAGTCCTGTTGTAGTCCTGGTTCAGTTCTGGTTTAGTCCTGGTTTAGAATTGGTTGAGTCTTGGTTTAGTCCTGCTTTAGTCCTGGTTTAGTCCTGGTTTAGACCTAGTTTAGTCCTGGTTCAGTCCTGGTTTAGACCTGGTTCAGTCCTGTTGTAGTCCTGGTTCAGTTCTGGTTTAGTCCTGGTTTAGACTTGGTTGAGTCTTGGTTTAGTCCTGGTTTAGTCCTAGTTTAGTCCTGGTTTAGTCCTGGTTCAGTTCTGGTTTAGTCCTGGTTTAGACTTGGTTGAGTCTTGGTTTAGTCCTGGTTTAGTCCTGGTTCAGTCCTGGTTTAGACCTGGTTTAGAGCAGTTTTAGACCTGGTTCAGTCCTTTTGTAGTCCTGGTTCAGTTCTGGTTTAGTCCTGGTTTAGACTTGGTTGAGTTTGGTTTAGTCCTGGTTTAGTACTGCTTTAGTCCTGGTTCACTCCTGGTTTAGTCCTGGTTTACTGGTCCTGTTCAGTCCTGGTCCTGGTTTAGTCCTGGTTCAGTCCTGCTTTAGTCCTGGTTCACTCTGGTTCAGTCTGGTTCAGTCCTGGTTTAGTCCTGGTTTAGTCCTGGTTCAGTTCTTTAGTCCTGGTTCAGTCCTGGTTTAGTCTTTAGTCTGGTTCAGTTCTGGTTTAGTCTGGTTCAGTTACTGCTTTAGTCCTGGTTAAGTCCTGGTTCAGTCCTGGTTTAGTCCTGGTTTAGTCCTGGTTCAGTCCTGGTTCAGTCCTGGTTCATGTGTTGTAGTCTATATATTACCATCAAATATTACAGATTTTTACTGGGCTGGTGCCTTTATGTTTGTACTGAAAGAGAGTTGTTTTTTGTTTGTTTGTTTGTTTGTTTTCTAAATAAACTAACATCCATATGGCACCTGTGTTTATTTCAGCGCGTACGACTTTTGCAGGTGACGTCATCGATAATGTCACGAATCCTGTTCTCCCACTTTAAAAATCCCCACTAAACCACTGCTCAAAAGGTAGAATTTTAGCCATTCCCTTTTACACTCAAACACAGTAAACAGTTTATCACAGTAGCTGGAGATAAGGGGGAAGAAATGTCTTGCCCAAGGACACAGGTGTAATAGGGAATCAGACTACAAACCCTCTGGGTGTTGTGTGATTATCCGTTACGCTGGATCCTTCATGGAAGCCGGAGAAACCACCAACTATTTGAACGTTAGTTAAAGGTCTGCTAAATCTGCTCGTCTCCGTGGAGATGTTATTACTTTGCCTGAAATGTTCCGTAGTGTAGCATTAAACACACAGTATCTATCTGCAGGTGGCTTTTCCATTACTAAATACAAACTATAATAACAAATAACCACTGTTGGGCAAGTTACTTTAAAACTGTAATGCGTTATTTATTACTTATTACTGTCATTTCAAAGTAATTCGTTACATTACAATATTACTGCATTTAAAATGTAAGGCATTACATTACTATTGCATTACTTTAAGTTACTCTCACCAAAATAACTGCGAAAAAGCTGAACTTTTGAGCCGTATATGGACTGAACCAGGACTAAACAAGGTCTAAACCAGGACTAAACCAGAGCTGAACCAGGACTAAACCAGGACTATAACAGGACTAACCTCAGACTGATTCCAGGACTGAAGAGGAGGACTAAACCAGAACTGAACTAGGACTAAAACACTCACTGTCAGGACGGGCTCGAAGGTGACCGCAGGAGAAAGGATCGGCTTTGCTCCGCACCTCATGGAGGTAAGAGCGGCTGTCGCCCGATCGCTCTTTATGGACCCTGCTGCTCAGGCTCACGGTCCTGATTTCAGCAACTATTTGCGGGTACAAGACCCGGTGCAAAACTCTGCTACAGCGCGTAACTTCTACCTTCCTTCAACGTGTCCAGAAGTCCAACTTTTTGTGCGATGGTTTGCATCGTCCTCTGTCTTTTGGGTGTGAGCGCAGAAGCCTTTGTCGGTGCAGAACGTTTCGTCGACGTTGTGGATTTTGTCGGAGAGAAAACTTGCAGACATACAGCACTTCAGAAGCACACTGCTAGAGATTGAACATTTATTTAAATTTGGCAGCTGAACACATTCTGTACTGTTCAGGAGACAGGAGTCCCTCAGCCAATCAGGACACAGCGGGAGGAACGCAATACGTGTTGTACTGCACAAAAAAAAAATTCTAAAAATCAGCGAAACAGCGAGACCGCGAAAAGTGAATCGCGTTAGAGCGAGGGACGACTGTAAACCAGGTCTAAACCAGAAGTGACCCAGGTCTAAACCAGGTCTAAACAGCGTAGAGTTCTGGGTCGGTCCTTTCACCCGCGGTTAACTGAATTTCTATCCGGCCGAGTCTCCGGCGTTTCACCGCTGCTGATTTCACGATGATTTTAACGAATTTCTATGAAGAAAAACCCACCACTTCAATCCAGGTTAAAAAAGCATTGTAACGCGCGTTACTCACATTTGTACCGAGTAAAATATTAAAATTTTTCCCCCTGTAATGCCTTACATTACTGCGTTACAGCAAAAATCTACGCATTACTGTAATACATTACTTTTATAATACATTACTCCCAACACTGCAAATAACACAATAAAGAATACATATCTTATACTATTTTGTATCGTTTTTGTCGGTGTCGTTAAATTTTTGGTTGTAATTTCTGTTGAATATTATTATTATTTTCTTTTTTTTTGTGTTTATTGTTTAATTCGTTGTGTTGGTGTCTGTCTGGTTGACTAAGATTATTATATCACAAACACTATGAATAAAAAATTAAAAAGACTACTTATCTATTTTGGAAAGATTTTAAGTAGACATGACGGAAATACTAAGCCAAAGATGTTCATTTTGTCTTCTTATGTACTTTAACTTCTTGGGTTCTTTTTAAAGACAATGTAGTAAAGTGTGTTTACCTTGTTGACATGTTTCGGCTGCTGTGAGTCATCTTCAGAACTGTCACCGGTGTTGGTGGTGACGTGTCGTATATCAGCTGTTGTTAGTTCCTGTAGGTGTGGTCAGTCTGATGGACCTGCAGGTGGCTCAGACTGACCACGACTCCCATCGCCCGGTGTTTCTCTGGAGGAGGAGGTCCCAGGTGTGTGAAAGGAGGAAGGCGCCATCAGACACAAAAAGATAAAGCAAAACAGGAAAACCTAAAATCCGCCATATCAGACACTGTAAGATAAGATAAGATAAGATAAGATAAGACAATCCTTTATTGTCTCCCATGGGAGAAATTTGTCTTGGGACAGGGGGTAAGATGCTTTATCAAAAAACAGGACAACACAACACAAAGCATCACACAAACAAACACCATAAAACAAAGTAAATATGAGACCAAGTCTGACCACGAGTGATGCAACAACAGGACCTTTAAACTATTCTTAACAGGCAAACCCTTGCATTCTTCTGTTCTATTAATTATTGCACATTCCCTAAGCCTTTTATAATTATTTTTTAACTGCACTATCTGAGTTTAGCAGATTAACACAGTGGTGTTTAGTGGCACAAAAGAATGTTTGAATCTGTTCAGTTTACAGTTTGGGACTGTGGGTTTTTTCGGAAGGTTCAATGCGTGTCCTAAAAAGAAGCACAGGAGATGGAGAATCCGAGAGAACAGGCCACTTTATTTCAGCATTTCCATTGAGAGAGATTCAAGTTGATTACCAAGTACAACTGCCACCCCGGAACGACGTCTCTGACCAACTCAAAATCAGGGGTAGCTTTATACTACATCTTGACAAAACATTAACTTGTTGATTTAGCACATACAGCAAGAAAATGAACAATACTGCTGACCCAGTACACCTTATCACAGGGTGGGAACATGCCACGGGGTCCACATATGTCAGTTTTTCTGCTTCGTGGCACTCAAAGTCCAGAAAAATATGTTCTTTATGGCACTCAAAGTACAGAAAAAACATGTTATATAGACCTATAGATAGTCATACGTGTTTTCCACCCTGTTGTCATTCCAAAGTCCATAATATTAGGTGAATTAGCATGACCAACACATAATATTTCCCACAGGACCCTGTACCTTCTGCCTGACGGCATCAACTCAAACTGACTGTGAAGAACATGGGTTGGGTCACTGATCACCTTCCTGCCGAGCTTCCTGACCGTCTCCTTAAAAATTTGCTGAAGTGAGCTTGGGGCCACACCCATTATTTTACCCACTCTTTTAGTCAAGGTAAAAATCTGTGATTTAAGTTTGACTGACAGGTTACCAAACCATGTTGACATGCCATAGCGTAAAATAGATTTAAAAGGAACAACCACATTCTGGATTGGGACGGGGCTCGGGTCGTTGGATCAGAAAACAACAAGTTCAAACGCTGGATCAGGGAGGCCACTGAAATCAGGAAACGAGGCACGGACAGGATTAACCTTGATGACGGAGCGTTCCTCCTTTCACACACTTGAGACACCCTCCTCCAGAGACACCGGGCGACGGAGGCGTGGTCAGTCTGAGGGACCTGCAGGTCCATCAGGTCTGACCACGCCTACAGGAAGTAACAACAGCTGATATACGACACGTCAACACCATCACCGGGGACACTTCTGAAGATGACTCACAGCAGGTGAGGTAAATACACTTCACTGCATTGTCTTTAAAAAGAACCCAAGAAGTTAATGACGGAAATACCATGTGAACAAGCACTTATAATCTACTTAATTTACTAGAAAATAATAATAATAATAATAATAATAATAATAATAATAATAATAATAATAAATAATAATAATAATAATAATAAACAACAACAATAATAATAATAATAATAATAATACATGAAGATAATATTACTGATATTCAATCCTCTATTCAACATGATTTTAATACTGTTCAATTATGGCTACAGTCGACTTAATAAATCTAAAACATATTTTA
Organism: Boleophthalmus pectinirostris; assembly: GCF_026225935.1. NCBI lineage: Eukaryota > Metazoa > Chordata > Actinopteri > Gobiiformes > Gobiidae > Boleophthalmus > Boleophthalmus pectinirostris. The sequence goes on from NW_026571541.1 coordinate 30,912,795, forward strand.
TGTTTCTAATGTTTACTGATTCATCACCAATTATAGCTGTAGAAAAATGTAAATATCTACCGTCACTCTCATTTTGCTCCCACATACAAACAATTACAAACTAAATTTCATACCACTTAAAATTATTTAACGAGTCCATCAATTGTTTTAGCTTTTCTGTCAGGAAAAAGATGATCTAACATTTAATTCTTCCCATTTTAGATGACTGTGATATCGTTTATCAAAATACTACAACTTCTATCCTTCAACCACTCAACGTTTTCTAGAACTCACCACTGTCAATGTTAATTTCACTGGTTATTATTTATCTTTAAACGCATTATCCTGAAAATCTCAAACAGTATTTAATTCCTTTCAGATCCTCTTACAGTTCACGTCACGCAGATCAGATATTTTTTGTTGTCCCGAGAGTCAAAAAACAAACAGGAAAACATATAAAGCTGAATTTCCCCTCACTAATTCGGCATTATTCGGTCCCTTTATTTAAAAATGCTCTGATTCAATATTTACACAACCCGCGTATTTGTTTTTGATCATTTTGTTGGATTTTATTGTTCAATTTGTTGCGTTTTGTGACTATATCTGAACTCTGTCTTAGTTTTTTGTTCAAATATGATTCATTCTGTGCGAGTAAGTGTCGTGTGAGTGTTTGCGCGTGTACAGTTGCGTTGATTTTGTCGTTTTGTTTTTTTCTGCGTTGGTGGCGAGACGTCTCAAGGGGCTTATCGTCCAAACAGATAAATTCAAATTAATACGTCGGACTTAGCGGATATAGCGCTTTTTTTGGAAACGCTTTACAAACAAATAGAAAGCAACACTGTAGAAAACGGAGAAATCATTATGCCTCGTCTATCACAGAGACAAACAAGTTACAGATCAGATCAGGGGAGAGGCGAGCCCACTCTGAGTAACAATAGAACGAGAATAAACAGCTTCTTTCAGTTTCTAAAAGCTTCTTATGGACAGATGTTGAAAATGAGCGTTTTTTTGATTATTAGACTTAAAATAACACATCTGGTTCGTCTGATGTAATTGCCGTGTCGATATCAAATAAATAAATTCCAGGAAAAGCAACATCCTCTCTTGAAAGAAACACAAAATAAAGTGAACAAACTAAAAAAAACAACTTAAAAAAAGAAGGACAGAAGAGCTCATTCTCCAGCCAGCTTCTACAGCTCCACTCAAACAGTGAGAGATACAGATAATACTCCCTACAACTCTACAATAACTCACTCGTATGTAACAGATAATACTCCCTACAACTGTACAATAATTCAGCCTTATGTAACAGATAATACTCCCTACAACTGTACAACAACTCACCCTTATGTAACAGATAATACTCCCTACAACTGTACAACAACTCCCTTATGTAACAGATAATACTCCCTACAACTGTACAACAACTCACCTTATGTAACAGATAATACTCCCTACAACTGTACAACAACTCACCTTATGTAACAGATAATACTCCCTACAACTGTACAACAACTCACCCTTATGTAACAGATAATACTCCCTACAACTGTACAAAACTCACCTTTTGTAACAGATAATACTCCCTACAACTGTACAACTCTCCCTTATGTAACAGATAATACTCCCTACAACTGTACAACAATCACCCTTATGTGTAACAGATAATACTCCCTACAACTGTACAAACTAACAGATAATACTACAACAACTCACCTCTATGAAACAGATAATACTCCCTACAACTGTACAACAACTCACCTCTATGATACAGATAATACTCCCTACAGCTATTATCTTATGTATTAACACCAGTTTCTTGCTAATTTTGCTACTTATTCTGAATTTTTATTACTATTTATATATTTTTACTCTTTTTTATTATCTTATATTGTGATGTGTGAGCTTCTGGGTCCAAATAATTTCCGTTGTGAATCAATAAAGTTTAAAACCCTGAACAACTAACTCTTCAAAACCCCCAAACTCGTTACACCATAAAACCTTGGGTCAGTTCAATCCTTCGTGTTTCTCTGTATTTTCATTGTCGGCCTGTTCTTCTTTCACTCGCTCGGTCCACCTGCTTCTCATCAGAGACCTTCTATGTACTTTTACTTTTCAAATCCAACTTAATTATTTTTTTGGTTCACGATAAACCAAAGCTCCACTGACCGATCGTAGCTTCTCCTGCCATTCTCAATTTCTATATAAAATCCCAAATATTAAGCATAAACAACATACTTCGGTCACTTCTGAGCAACTCCACGACCTCCGGAGGTAAACAGAGCGCCGCTTATGGAGTAAGAAAGCTGTCAAAAATATTCGTGCGCATAAAATAGAAATCCGTGCGTATTTGGCTGTAGTTGCGCATAAAATAAATATTTGTAAACTCTCAAATGAGTCCAGTCGTACATAAAATATATTGTGTGTATTTTATCCATCAGAATACGAATTGAAAAATTACGACGTCATGAATTACAATCACGAAATGAAAATTTACGATTACGCTTTCATCAGTACGAATACGAATTCACAGACGGAACTTTACTGTCAAAAATACGTCATCATTTCACAGACATTATTCATCGAGCAGAAGAAACATCGATCAAGATCAAGACTGTGCAGCTCAAGTTTGTAGCAGAGGGTAAAAACAGAGTAATAGCACAAGAAGCTACAACAGCGACCAACAAGTGGGTTAATTAAAATCTATTGTAAACAATGTCTTGAATTCGGGAACCGAACGCTGCTGTATAATATTGTGTAGAAACACCTCCTTTGAACGGGAAATTGCACCTATATGTTAGAAAACATAGTGGAGCCAGTTGACCAACATCATTTTAAGTAGATTTTAATTTTAAGCAAGTAGATTTTTTACTTTTATACTTTGACTTTGGCTTGAATCTTGCCTTTTTTGCCCGTGTTTCTGTATTTTTACATAAAGGTGCACTATGTAACTTTTTCATTGGGAGTCCATCACCTGCTCGTTTCTATGGATACATCATTGCTCTGCTCAGAATGTTCCACAGTGTGACTTTAAATCGCTCTACCTTTATATTTATTCAATTACAAGTGGTTTTATAGCACAAAAATACCTAGAAAAACAAACATTCTGACTTTGCTTCTCCACAGATCTGACCTGTAACTTGGTCTGGTTTTGGTTTCCACGGTGACAGAAAGGTTAAATCCATACTGCGGAACATTTCAGACAAATCGATAACGTCTCCAACGACGTTCTGACATGTTTTAACGCACACGGGGGTCAGATTTTGCGTAATACGGAACCTTTAAAAACCTGAGGAAAAACAAAACTTAAAAAAAGAAGGACAGAAGAGCTCATTCTCCAGCCAGCTTCTACAGCTCCACTCAAACAGTGAGAGATACAGATAATACTCCCTACAACTCTACAATACCTCACTCGTATGTAACAGATAATACTCCCTACACCTGTACAACAACTCACCCTTATGTTACAGATAATACTCCCTACAATTGTACAACAACTCACCATTAAGTAACAGATAATACTCCCTACAACTGTACAACAACTCACCCTTATGTAACAGATAATACTCCCTACAACTCACCCTTATGTAACAGATAATACTCCCTACAACTGTACAACAACTCACCCTCATGTAACAGATAATACTCCCTACAACTGTATGAAAACTCATGCTTTTGTAACAGATAATACTCCCTACAACTGTATGAAAACTCATGCTTTTGTAACAGATAATACTCCCTACAACTGCACAACAACTCACACTTATGTTATAGATAATGCTCCCTACAACTGTACAACATCTCATTCTTATGTAACTGATAATACTCCCTACAACTGAACAATAATTCAACCTTATGTGTGGACATGTAGATTTTTTACTTTTATACTTTGACTTTGGCTTGAATCTTGCCTTTTTTGCCCATGTTTCTGTATTTTTACATAAAGGTGCACTATGTAACTTTTTCATTGGGAGTCCATCACCTGCTCGTTTCTATGGATACATCATTGCTCTGCTCAGAATGTTCCACAGTGTGACTTTAAATCGCTCTACCTTTATATTTATTCAATTACAAGCGGTTTTATAGCACAAAAATACCTAGAAAAACAAACATTCTGACTTTGCTTCTCCACAGATCTGACCTGTAACTTGGTCTGGTTTTGGTTTCCACGGTGACAGAAAGGTTAAATCCATACTGCGGAACATTTCAGACAAATCGATAACATCTCCAACGACGTTCTAACATGTTTTAACGCACGCGGGGGTCAGATTTTGCGTAATACGGAACCTTTAAGAACCTGAGGAAAAACAAAACTTGGCTCGTTCCTTTTTCGCACTGGTCCAAAAAATCTTCCTCGCTTTGCCTCACACATTCTGAGCGATGATTCACTGTGATGAGTTTATTAGCGCTTTTCACAGCTCTCAGACGCCAGAGTGGAGCTTTGCCATCAAGAGTAACGCCAAGTTTGCTCGAACAGCGTCTAGCATGCGAACAGATAAGTTTACTTCCTGATAAAACACTTTAATTAGACGCAGACTGTACACGGAGGTTTCATTCTGACTATTTTAAGCTTAGGTTTTACCGTAATATACCTGGACGGGGGCAAGACGCTTACTTTATTACTTCATTTTTCTGTTCCTTTTTAAAAATTCAGAGTTGAAGTTCCAGTTGTCCGACATATTCGCAGCGCTGGGTAAAGTGGTCAAAAATTGTAGTCAAGAGTAACTTTAGAAATCAAGAAGAAATGCAAAATAGTCCAATTAAATTAAATTACCGTTCCACCTTGTGATGTCATGTGGTAATACAGGAATTGCACCACTGTGTTTATGAACTTCATATGTCTTTGCTAGAACCAGGACTAAACCAGGACTAAACCAGGTCTAAACCAGGACTAACCAGGACTAAACCAGGACTAAACCAGGACTAAACCAGGACTAAAAACCAGGACTAAACCAGGACTAACCCAGGACTAAAATCAGGGACTAAACCAGGACTAAAACCAGGACTAAACCAGGACTAAACCAGGTCTAAAACTAAGGACTAAACCAGGACTAAACCAGGACTAAAACTAAACCAGGTCTAAACCAGGACTAAACCAGGACTAAACCAGGACTAAACCAGGTCTAAACCAGGACTAAACCAGGACTAAAAAGGACTAAACTAAACCAGGGTCTAAACCGTAAAGAGGTCTAAAACCAGGGCTAAACCAGGACTGAGGCAGGACTAAACCAGGACTAAAATCAGGACTAAACCAGGACTAAAATAAGGACTAAAACCAGGACTAAACCAGGACTAAATCAGCATTAAAACCAGGTCTAAACCAGGACTAACTAAGGTCTCAGGTCTAAACAGGACTAAAACCAGAGGACTAAACCAGGTCTAAACCAGATCTAAACCAGGTCTAAACCAGGACTAAAACCAGGTCTAAACCAGGACTAAACCAGGACTAAAATCAGGTCTAAACCAGGACTAAACCAGGTCTAAACCAGGACTAAACCCAAAACCAGGTCTAAACCAGGTCTAAAACCAGGACTAAACCAGGACTAAACCAGGACTAAAACCAGGATCTAAACCAGGTCTAAACCAGGACTAAACCAGGACTAAAACCAGGACTAAAACCAGGTCTAAACCAGGACTAAACCAGGACTAAACCAGGTCTAAACCAGGTCTAAACCAGGTCTAAACCAGGTCTAAACCAGGACTAAAAGGACTAAGACTAAAACCAGGTCTAAAACCAGGTCTAAACCAGGACTAAAACTAAACCAGGACTAAAACCAGGTCTAAACCAGGATCTAAACCAGGTCTAAACCAGGACTAAACCAGGTCTAAACCAGGACTAAACCAGGACTAAAACCAGGTCTAAACCAGGTCTAAAACCAGGACTAAAACCAGGTCTAAACCAGGATTTAACCAGATCTAAACCAGGACTAAACTGAGACTAAAACCAGGTCTAAACCAGGTCTAAACCAGGACTAAACCAGGTCTAAACCAGGACTAAACCAGGTCTAAACCAGGTCTAAACCATGCTGCGCGCACCGCACCTCCTACGCTGCCAGTCTGTGAAAATATTGTCCCGACAAGAGCGCCGCCACAGTTTAATTCATAATCACCTTGTGTCAAAATGGCAGAATGTTTAAAAAAAAAGCTAAAGTACTGCTACTCCAACCAAGGAAAAAAATAACTGAAGTACAGGGATGTTTGATGAAAAATAGAAATGCTGCCTCTCCAACAATCAGACGTCAATGTCAGAAGTAGCAGCATGTAACCGATTATTGTCTACCTTTTTATCACAATAAACGATATTGTTGTTTATTGTCCCATGTTCACCTCATGTAAGTGTAACTGTAAACTGTGTGGTTCCAGGGCGGACTGAGCGCTGTGGCCTACGTGCGGGTGGACGTGGACGACATCAATGACAACGCTCCGAACTTCTACCCGCTGACGTACGCCGTGAGCCTGAGCACCCAGAGCACCCCGGGGACGTCTGTGGTGAGGGTGACGGCGCACGACCCAGACTCGGGCGAGCACGGCCGGGTCACCTACAGGACGGTACCGGGAGGGGCGTCGCCGTACTTCACTCTCAACAAAGACACAGGTGAGGAGGGGACAGAGTGATGCCTGAATGTACATCAGGCTTTTACAAGTCATACCCACTTGTAAAAGCCTGATCCTGTCAGATCTCAGAAGCTCAGCAGAACCGGGCCTGGTTAGTACTTGGATGGGAGACCAGTGGGAAAATCAGGAGCCACAGGGGAGCACCAGTGGCAATAACTGTTGTTGTGTCCTTAGGCAAGACACTTCACCCACATTGCCTAGTATGAAAGTGGTGTGTGTGTGAGCATACAACTGTGTTTTATATTAAACTGAGCCTAGTGTCGTGTATAAACAGCTACTCAGTTCATTCAGTACTACTTTATTCGCTTAACAAGTCCAGGCTTATCTTGAAATCCTGAGCTGAACCCAGCTCCATCTCCTGATTAAGCCTCAAGTCGTTCCATAAGAGAAATAAGTCTGAGTCTGACCAAAGTTAATTCAGGCCTGACAAGAGTCTGATATGGGACACAGAACTTTTCAGGTCATTCTGATCTGAGGGAGCGAGAGGAAAGACACGACTCCCCCCTCCTCTTCCGGTCTCTCTGTGGACAGAGAGGAGGTTGGCTGTGGACTTGGGAGCCTGGTTTGTGACACTGGCTGGTCTTCATGAAGATGTGTGTTTTTTGCTGGGACTGGGGCTAAAACAAGTTAACCAGTTATTTGCAATTAATCAGTTAATCTGCTACTCATTTTAGAGTCAAACAGCGGGCCAGTCTGGTCACCACACCCTCTGTAACGATTCTAGCCCGGCTCAAACGCAGCCGTTTCATGAGATTTGGTTTTCAGGGCCTCTTGTGAAAAGAAATAGAAAAGAATATTTAACTTCACTATCAGAAATTTGATGACATTCAGACGCCGAACCAAAAAGTTACATAGTGCACTTTTAAACTGAATGAAACAAAACTCCAGGTATGTTTATGATGAGGAAATGACATTATATAAATCAGAATATAGCGTGAGATACCCTCCTCCTCCTCATCGCCCACCCCCCTGACCCGCCGCTCCGACCTCTGCACACGTCCTCACATAAATCCCCGTTTGTTTTCCCAGGCGTCATCTCCCTGTCACGCTCCGTCTACGGGAAGGCCAACTCCGTCATCGCCATGGTGATCTCGGCCCAGGACGGAGGGGGTCTGCAGGCCCCTGTGCACGCCAGGGTCAACATCAGCGTGGTGGCCGGCCTGGTGGCGCCCCCTGTCTTCCAGCAGGCGCAGTACTACTTCACCGTGTCCGAGGACGTGCTGCGGGGGACGGTGGTCGGGGTCGTACAGGCCAGCACCAAGACAGGTACACACTTTAATAATCTTAGTTTTTTTTAAAGGTGATATGTTACACAAAATTGACTCTTGTGAGCTTTAGGTCGTGTTAGAATGTCGAGCGTAAATATGCAGGATTTGTGTGCTAAACGTGTGAACTGACAACTCCAGGTGTGTTTTTGAAATAGCATTGAAACATAGATCAGAAAATGGCGTGATTTAGGCCAATAATTAGGAAGTCCACTGTTCACATACTAGTTGTCATTAGTATAACCGTGATGGCAAAACTGCTCCTGTCTCTGAAAGATGTGATATATTATATAAGCCGCTCTTGAGGTTAAAAAAAAAAAAAAAAGTGTGTTGTCTGCATGGAATAACAAAGTGTTTTCTTGTTGGGGAATCAGGAGGTACACTGTTTGCATGCTAGTTGTTGTTAGTATAACCGTGATGGCAAAAGTCTGCTCATGTCTCCGAAAGATGTGATGTTTTGTATAAGCAGCTCTTGAGGTGAAAAACAAAACAAAAAATGTCTGCTGTCTGCATGGAAGAACAAAGTGTTTTCTTGTCTGAAAATCAGGAAGTACACTGTTAACATGCTAACCCCACTATATAAATAAATTAAATTAATTAATTATAAATAAATATAAATTATATATTAACCCCCAAACTGGAAGAGGCTACAACAGATACAGGGAAAAACAATGGACATCTCAGTCCAGAAAAGTGCAGTACTGGGAACAGCAAAGATACTGCGCAGAACTCAAGCTCCCAGGCCTCTGGTAGACGACCCGAGCTGAATGAGGGTGAGAGACCAACCACCGTGGAAGGTGAGAAACACATAAATAAATAAAAATATAAATAAATAAAATATATAAATATCTATATCTATATCTATATATATATATATATATATCAGAATGCCAAATTTCAAAGTTGGTAATCACTTCATATTTGACCAGCAAAAGTCTAGACTGCAAAGAAAAATTAAAATCACAGAAAAATAATTAGTTGTGAACATGTCTTTTAAAATATTCCAATTAACGACACCTGAAATCATCAGCACTTTCCATAAATCTGTGAAATTAATAGAATTTAATTGAGATCAAGAATCAGTAATTTCTCAAAATAAATAATCAACTTTGGACTTTTTAATGAGAGGTCCACAAAGCCAAACGTCAGTCAGGAAAAGCAGCTGAAGCAGAGTTTAGAGGAAGAAACTGAATTATTTTTCTATTAAATGTCACTGATAACTTTTAAAAACATGAAAAACTTTTTGCAGAGGTCCAAAGATATTTCTCACTTACCTTATGCAATCTGAACTAATTATTCACCAAACATTTTTGACAACTCAGGAACCAGAGCGGAGTTTTGTTATAAAGCCGCCAACAACAACAACTAGGATGCTAACGCTGTTTAATTAGATGCAGACAGTACACGGCAGGCTTATTTTGACCAAGACAAGATCTCGTGCCACAATGATCTCGTGAGAAAGAATTGCCACAAAATTGTGCACACATGAGATAAATGATCTTATGAGATTTTTTCCCCCTGTTTTTTATGTTTAAATTGGATAAAAAGTTAAGCTGTAGTCACAAACCTAGTGCTTCCGCTCAATTTCATTTCTCTCCAGCGACTAGTTCAGCAATTGGAATACACAAGAATCCTGGAAGTTGTAAACCGCGCACCGGCCAATCAGCAAAGAGCTGTGAAGCCATGACGTCAAACTCAAGCGTCTGTTTGAGTCCTTTTTGTGGAACAGCACAACAGTAAACAAAGCGGTCGAGATGGATGTAGACGAAGACAAACATTCTGTGTTTTTCAAGAATTCCTGAGAGCGAGGATTTAAACAAAGAGAATAATTGGTGAATTTTCTCAAGAGGAAAGACGTTCTTCTTCCGGGATCTGGCACATCACATACGTCACGACCAAATAGCAGCGATTGGTTAAATAAAAAATGTACCCGCCTACCGTCGAGCAAATGAATCCTAATGCTGCGAGGTCAGACTGAGGTCAGACAGGCTGATGAATCAGGCTACAAAAAGCAGAGCTAAAGTAAAACCAAAAACGGTGAGAATAAAATGTCAGAATCTCTTCTTGTCTCGTTCTCGTCGATCCCGTCTCGTGTCTCGTCTTGTCTTGTGGAAACTGTATCTTGTCCCACTCATAATATCTGTACTAGGGCAAGATTTTACTCAAATATATGGAAAAAAAAATGGGGTACAGGTTAACCCCTTAATGCTTGAGTTTATATAGTTGTATAGAAAAAATGTTCTGTGTGTGTTTTTGCCTTTTAGTAGATGAGGAGAAAATTCAGTTTGTCGACTGGACAAAAGTTAGTTTGGTTAAAGACGTTTTGCAGCTCATCCAAACTGCTTCTTCAGTTCAGTTCTTTTTAGTAGATGGTGAATTAAGTTGAGATTATTAATTTGACTATAGTAAAAAAAAAAAAAAAGAAATTTGGGTATGTTGCATTATTATGTCCTTGATGTGACACTTAGTTAAACCATTGAAGAAGAACCACAGGAGAGGTTTTGGAAGTTTAATTTTCCTCTTCAGATGGTGAAAACTGTAACATACAACAATATTGCTCTTACAATCTGAGCCGAATATAACACGAAAACAAAGTGCATTCATCTTATCTAAGACACTATATATTCACTTAATAATACGAAAATACAAATGTTCAGGAACTTATAAATGCATAAAGTAACTCACGGCATTGCCTGTTATGCACTCCAAGGTGGATTAACAAAGATGAGGCCAGGCTGTCAGATCCATGGATCTATTAAAATAACTGGATACAGTATTGTTGCTTGTAGCTGCCTCCAGTTGACGTAGTGTCACTCACAGGAACTTCAGCAGAAAAAATCCCCTGGGCCGAGACAAGATTTTTCTCATAGAGGCAATGTAATCACAAACTGCTCGTGTTCGTCTGACAGATCACCTACAGCTTTCAAAAATGTCGGATTTGCTGGCGATTTTTACCTATTTTAAGATCATAAACTTTTTCTCAGCTCAAAATCCTTCACTTGTCTTAAAAAACAGTTTATATTCGTTAGCTTCGGCTATGCTCTGCTCCGCTTTAGCTCCTCTCACTCTGATTGGTCAAAGCGATCATGTGACACACGAGCCCGTGCACCGTGCGTGCGGTCGCGTGCATTCGCGTGTGCCTGTGGGAGAAAAGAGCACTAGTGCGCATGCTCGGTCAGCCCACAGCCGCCGGAAGTACCTAGCCGGGCTAGGCTAATCTGGGATCATGCGCCATTGAGCTCAGCCCATTGACTTGAATGGGCGGCCATTTTGGAACCTGGGGGCTTGGTCAGATCCCACATGCCGCCTGTCTAGCATGGAAACCGGAAATAGCAAACCGGAAGTGACGCGCCAAAACCGGAAGTGCCCCCATTCCGCTATTTTCTTAATTTAAACCATTCAATGAAATACCTCTTAAAAATACTTCTAAACGATCATGTAAACCATCAAAGATTTTTTATACATTTTTAAACATGAAATTAATTAACTTATTTACTGAAAGAATATTATGAAATTAGCAACTGCCTTAAAGGCAACACATGCATAGTTGCAAAAGTACTTGCCAAAGGTTCCTAGGAAGGTTCTGCATATGCACAAACCGGCACTGGGGGGAATGCAGTTGCTTTCTCAGCTTATATCTTGATCCATACGGTTTGTTGCATATTTGTGACCCTCAGCGTTAAGGGGTTAAAGCCATTGTAAAATTAGTTTTAATTAGACCGACTTAAATCACATTACAATTATGAACCAGCCTTAGTCGAACGTATAATTTAAAAGAGTTCATATCACACTATTTTCTGATCCTGGAGTTGTGTTTTGTTTCATTCACGTTTAACGCACAAACCCTGCAGATTTAGGCTGAGTTCTTCTTCTCTTAAGCAGAAAAACACCTTGCGAGGTCATGGGATAATACAGGAAGTGCCCCACTGTGCTTTTAAACTCTTTACACCTTCACTGGAATCATTTGGGATTTAAGAGCAGAGCATTTCGAGCTTTGGAGACGTAGACAGACTAATAAAAATAAAAGATTACTCAAACATGTGTGAATGATGAGATAACATAACACGCCCGAAACCTCACGAGAATCGATTTCGCGCAATATAGGACATTTAAACGAAACGCGTGAGAGAAAATGATGTCGGTTTGGTTGAAGCAGCGAGAGCTCTGAGCCGATATGAGGAAAAACAAAACAATACATCTCCCAATCTTTCATTCATAAAGCATATTTTATCTTGAGCTCGCTTATTTCCCTATAGAAAATGCACTCCTCACTTACCCTTTCCATTCATTTGCTTGCAGCTAGACGTCGAACATGACCGCGATATTAAGACCCACTTATGTTTGCCAAAGACTGAATTCTGACAAGTGGAAAAGTACTGACAATTTGTACTCTAGTAAAAGTACAGTAGTAGTAAAAATAATCAAGTACTATACATAGACTTAGCTTTAGACTTTCGACTTAGACAAACTTTATTGATCCACAAGGGAAATTACTTGGACAGAGTAGCTCACTCATCTCAAAACATTATAATAACAAAAAGAAAAAAATATAAATGGTAAAAATAAATCTAAACTAGTAAAGCACTCAGAGAGCGCAGACCTCCGCCAAGGACTACCCCCATTTTTTATATATATTGCGATAAAATCAGTCTTCTGGATCAGATCCGGATCATCCTTTGGAATATGAAAGAGGATCCCATTGTCCATCCCTGAGTCAAATTTCATGGGGTTTGGTCAATAATTAACCGAGATATTGAGAAACAAAATTTTTGGCCCCATTTACCACAATGTTAACTAGAATTTCAAAGTGATCCAGAATCCAGGATTTCTTCCGGATCACCCCCAAAATGAAATCAGTTCTTCCTTTTCCCATTTCCAACAAATCCTGAAAATTTCATCAAAATCGGTCCATAACTTTTTGAGTTATGTTGCTAACAGACAAACAAACAAACAAACAAACAGACAAACGCCGGCAAAAACATAACCTCCTTGGCGGAGGTAATAAGTAGCAAAAACAGCAAGAGACAGGTGTCAAATAAGGCATAATTACCATATTTTTCAGATTATTAGACACAGTATCAATAATGTTGAATTCTCTCGTCTATTTTCATACATAAGGTGCACCGGATTATAAGGGGCATTAAGCGAAACAAACGGACGACACTTGAGAATGATCCTTAGCCCAGGCGTCCAAGATCCATTGGCAGATCGTGGTGTAATTTGCCCCGTGTTGCCTCCCTGTCTTGGTGAATGTGGATTATGAATGTGAATGTGGGTGGAGAATTTAAGTTTGCTTTTTTTATTTCCTACGAGGACGACTCAAATATTCATTGAGTAATAATGTGTTTAATGCAGCTTTGCGCACATTTGTTTACGTTATATAGAAAGGAAACTTAAAACCACATGGCTCATTTGCATAAACTATAAGCTCTGAAAAAAACGCTCGCTCTTTGTGCACTAATGCGATCAGCTTCTGTCGCACTAAAGAACACGACTCAGTGGAATATGAGTGTTCTTTCTGCGGCGACAGCAGCACTGTGCGATGAGATGACGCAGAACTAGACTTCGCTCTTTACTCCATGAGGCTCCTGACTACAGTAGCCGTAATGCTCCGACAATCCATCAAGCGGTGCGTCTTCGTAGTTTACCAAAGTTGTACTAAAATATTCTGACAGATTTTTGAGCGCCGTGTACCACATAAAATCGGTTCAAGGTCAGTAAACACAACCAGAATTAATACATAATGCGCACTGTCGATTTTTGAGAAAATTAAAAGATTTTGAGTGCGCCTTATAGTCTGAAATATATGGTATATAAATGTGTATGTTAAAGTACAAATAAAATGGAAAATAAGTAATAAAAATATCTCATTCTCATATGTACGTATCTGTACTTGTACACACATTTTTAAAGACTTTTACTTCACTACATCTGAAAGCAGGTACATGTACTTTTTACTCCACTAATATTTGAACAGGACCAAAACCTGAAAGTATTTTTTATTATCATGCCTGACAAAGACACCACATGTGTCAAAATGCTTTGGCTTGTTCCATGTAACCATTAAAGGACTTTTATTCAAATTACAACAGAGTACCTCGGACTTTTTGACCGTTTTTTTACTTTATCACAGTGAGTTTTTACATTACAAGCTTGGTCATTTTCACTATATGTTTGCTTTTGAGCCTTGAGGAGCACCTGTTGTGGACTTCTACTAAGATACCCTGAAGCTGTCACTGCCTCTGTGATTTTATTTTTTTATTATTATTTGAAACCTGCTGAAAAGGCTGAGGGGTTCATTTTTAACACACAGAATTAAATTCAGTTATTACTACAGATACAGGTTTAAAAATTCACTTAAAATTACAATTATTGGGGATAATTGTAGGAGTATTTAGTTACTTTCCAACCCTGATTCTACTAAAATTTCAAACCTGATTTCGATACCAAGGAATAGACTTGATAATACCGATGACAATAAAAAACACTCTTCATTTAAACAATATAATATGATTTTCAACATTAAATCATTGTAAAAAGGCTCATTTCTGTGCTGTGTCTGTGATTTTTTTAGTATCAGTACCTGCTCAAATGAATATGTAGTTAGGGTACTAGTTTTAGTATCGATTCGTATCTGATTTTCCAACCCTAAAACAACAAAAAAGTACCTCAAATAGCTCAAAAATCCACCATCAAACCCTATTTTCGTTGTACATTGATTCATTTACAGGCCTTATTCTCCGAGCCCCTCGCCCTGGACACCTGCCCGCACTAAATAGCTGAACGTACATGAATCAGTCACACCGTATCGTAGTAAAATTCCTCTCGGCAGCACTTGTTCAAATAGGCAAAGCGCCACAATACACAAACCCTCTCAAACTCCGCCATCATAAACTCCATTCTGCTCCTCCACCGTGTTTACATTTTCATTTTTGACTTTTATTGAAAACTAAATTATGGCCACGACTTGGTAACAGCTTGTATTTGCGGTTTGGTGTCCTCTTGATATGTTTAAAGCTGGGGCCCGTAATATTTTACTCTCAAATATTGGTCTCACAGCAGTTTTCATGAGTTGAATTAAGGAGACTGCCCTTGCTTGTAATGGCTCGATATATGGGTTAGCTGAGTGGTTCTTAAAGTTTTCAGACCAAAGTACCACCTTGTAAAATGTTTGGCGGTTTGACCAAAACGTAATTCAAACCAACTCGCTTTGACCAGGAACCAGGCTTGTCAAAAGTATTGAAAATCTGATACTAATCGATACTAAAACTTGTATTGGAACTAGATACTCGTTTGAGCAGGAATCAATACTAAAAAAGTCACATTCACAAGACAGAAATGAGCGTTTCCTGAAGAGTTTTAGAAAGATCTTGAGCCTGTATCAGAACAAGTATAAGAGCTAATAAACTACACCAGTGTTTCACAAACTTTTTTTTCTGGGAACCCATATTTTAAAAGTCACAAATCTTCGCGACCCAAATCAATAGACATTATTCGTAAATCGCAAAATAAGTTTGTGACCGTTACTGAACATTAATGAGAACATTTTATTGTTGACTGAGTAATCGTGTCTCTCTGGACAATTAGTATTACCGTATTTTTCGAGATTATAAGGCGCAAGATCAATAATGTTGAATTCTCCTGTCTATTTTCATACATAAGGCGCACCAGATTATAAGGCTCATTAATCGAAACAAATGGACGACACTTGAGACTTTTTTATTTCCTACGAGCAGGACTCAAATATACATTGAGTAATAATGTGTTTAGCGCAGCTTTGTGCACATTTGTTTACGTTTTAAAGAAACAAAACTTAAAACCACATGGATAATTTGCATAAAGTATAAGCGATTAAAAAAAACAAAAAAAAAACGCATCAGCTGTCGGACTAAAGAACACGACTCAGTGGAATATATGTGAAAATAGGTTTGAGGTCTGTAAGCATTAAAACATAATGTCGATTTTTCAGAAAATTAAGAGATTTTAAGTGCTCCTTATAGTCCGAAAAATACGGTACTCGAGTTTTAAACAAGGAAACAGTAATCAGTGTTTCCCACAGAAAACTAGTTAGGCAAGCCCAAAACGTAGGAGGAGCGAGTCTGCGCGAAGGGGTAGGACTCTATATGTTTTTTTAAACTTCATCCTACTCCTTTTGAGCACCAGGTCCCAAATATGTTCATGTACACATCACTATTTTTGTTATTGTTTTTGAATTTTGTTGTACCTGTCTCAAACAAATAAATAAATGAAATGAATGAATGAAAAGATGAAGTGAGGACCGGGGAGTACGTGGAGATGTATGTATATGTAAATTATGTAAAGGTGACCCCAAAAAAATCTCTTGCAACTCACCTGAGGGTCGCGACTCAAACACTGGACTAATACTATAAGACCACATGGGAATATAAAAGAAAGTACTAGGATTTAATGTTGAAAATCACTTTCTATTGTCTACAAAAAGGAGTGTTTTTAATTATAATCATGGTATCAGAATCAGTTCCATCATTTGTTTTCTTTTGTCTCAAAACAGGGTGTGAAATTTTAGTATTGTGACAACACTATTAGGGATAACGAAACGGTCCTATATTACACAAAATTGACTCTTGTGAGCTTTTAGCCATGTTATAATATCGTTACCTCCACAAAAGCATACGTGAAGTTGTGTTTTGTTTCATTCACACATGTTTGAGTAAGTCTGCCTACATCTCCAAACCTCAAAATACTCTGTTCCAACTTGAGCTGTGGTTTTCAAGTTAGTTTAAAGTTCAAAATGTTGGACGAACCTCTCAAATCTGCAAAACAAATTTACCTACGGGTACGAATAAAGTAACCTAACTTAGCCACAAAAAAAAAAGTTTATTGTCAAGTCTGCATACAAAGATCACGAAAGAAGAATCGAAATGGTGTTTTTCACTTACCCATGCGTAATAAATAAATAATAAATGGTAAATAGTGCAAAAGTCTCGTTTTTTTAACAGCTATGGACACTTTAATGAACTCTGTAGTTAGAATTCTTCCATTTATTACTCAAATATTGATTGCCGTACCTGGTATTAAACATCCCTTTCTAAAAAAAACCCAAAACAAAACAAAAAAATAAATCAAACAGCCTTATAATTATCACATTAAACACATCTCTTCTCTCTCTTCTCTCAGGTACATCTAAAGACGTCTCCTACACCATCAGCTCTGGAGATCCTGCCGGCTACTTCACCGTGGACCCCGACTCTGGAGCTCTGAGGACCAACCGCTCCCTGGACCACGAAGCGCAGCCGTCTTTAGACCTCGAAGTCCAGGCTCGCAGCGGAAACCCGCCCGCCTTCGGACAAACCCGCGTCCACGTCACCATCTCCGACATCAACGACAACTCCCCCACCTTCCTCCCGTCCTCCTCCGAATCCTTACTCCTTCCGGAACACACCGAAATCGGATCTGTCGTGTACCGCATCCTCGCCGAAGATCTGGACTCAGGCACTAACGGGCATATCACCTTTGAGTTTGCGTCGCCGGTTGGAATACAAAGAACGTTTAGCTTGGACCGCGGAACCGGCGAAATCCGATTGGTTGGGAGCCTAAATTTCGAGAACGTCCCGCGGTACGATCTACAAGTGGTCGCCAAGGACAACGGGGTGCCCCAACTTAGCGCGACGTTTATGCTGTTGGTGCACGTTCAAGCCGAGAACGACCACGGACCTGTTTTTGACACGTTAACCTACCGCGTCGAGCTCAAGGAAGGAACGCCGATCAACACGAGATTTTTACAAGTTAGAGCGCTGCATCGGGAAAGCCCAAGCTCCGGTTTCTACAGTCCGTTGTCGTACCACTTGAGACCAGACGGAGACGCCGCCGGGTTCGGAATAGCGGCGGACAGCGGGTGGTTGTTCGTGAAAAGCGCCATCGATCGGGAAGTTAAGGATATGTACTTGCTCACGGTGCTTGCGAGCGCGGGGCAAGGGCAAATGAAGAAAACCGGGAGCGCTACGGTGAGGATATCGGTGATGGATGAGAACGATAATTCGCCGAAGTTCACCCAGGAGCGGGTCTTCATGGCGGTGAGGGAGAATCTGCCGGCCGGGTCAGGGTTTGGTCACGTGACTGCGACGGACCGGGACAGCGGAGCCAACGGAAAACTGAGCTATCGCCTCATGCATCCGGACAGAAACTTCCAGATCAACCCACACACAGGTTAGTTCACTCTTCACTACTCACTGCACGAAGACCAGAGTCAGACTTGAGTCACTATTTTTCGGACTTGAGACTTGATAAAATGGACTAAGACTTGGGACTTGACTTGGACTTGAACTTGAAGCTCAGTGGCTTGGGACTTGACTCGGACTTTAGGCCTGTGACTTGAGAAGACTTGATGCTTCTCCTAAAAAAAATGTTTATAGAAAATAATTTTCTCTTTACAGTTGATACATATGAGGGCAGGTATCATTAAGAAGTTGCCGATACGATACATACCTCGATACACAGGCCACGATACGATACGTTTTTCGATACAGTGCACTTTCGATTCAATACGATTCGATACGGTTCAGTGAAAAACAAAGACTAAATCATGGCTGTGGATACTAAAAGTCCACTGAGTTTGTGCAAAGTGAATATGAACATCACCCATTTTACTCAAAACAATGAAAATGTCAACACAATTGTGGCAGTTACTCAAAATAATTTAGTAAAACATATTAAAAAATACTGTTCTTTCAGTACAGTAGCCCAAAATATCAATACTGTATCATCAAATTAAACAATATGATATATCGATATTTCAATATTTTTGCACACCCCTAATACACACGGTGCTTAATTTTACAGAAACAAACTGGAACATGTCCGTCCCACTTCTCTCTTTGTTACTTTGGATGTAACTGAAGTATTTTGATGTGGTATCATCAAATGTACTGCAGTAATATACAGTACTATACAATAAAACCCAGGGAAACTACATAGAACACGATCCTTCCGTTTCAGTGCAGACTACATGACAAAATAACTGCACTTTTAAATCTTAATTCTTTCTATTCTGACCGTAATGATTCACACTAAAATCATGTCAAAACATTTTAAAAGGAAAGATTTGCATTTCTAAAACTCTTATATAAATACTCCATGACTTTTTAAGTGCAGTTTAGTTTAAAATTCATAGAAATTGCTGAAACCAAAGCTATACTTGGTTGATTTGAAATGACTTGAAGCTCAAAGCAGACGACTTGGACTTGATTTGGACTTATGGGGCAGTGACTCGAGACTCGACTTGGACTTGCCTGTATTTGACTTCGGACTTGACTTGGAATTGAGGTTAAAGACTTGAGACGACTTGGAGTAGCCAAATATTGTAGGGATGACGGTTGTCCACTGATCAGAAGGTTAGTGGTTTGATTCCAGCTCTCAAAGATGAGTGATGTCGTTGTGTCCTTGGGCAAGACACTTAACCCTCATTTGAGTGTTGTATAAAAATGAGACCAAGTAAGAGTAGCATTACTTCAGATGAATATTACTCAAGTAGAAGTACAAAGTAGTGGTCCAAGAAATTACTTAACTAAGAGTAAAAAGTATTTAGGAAAACTACTATTCAAGTAAGTTTATTTATAGTTCAAAAGTGCAACATTTCTAGTCGAGCGTCCGCCACCTGCTTGTCTCCGTGGAAATATTTTGACTTTGTCTAGAATGTTCCACAGTACAGATTATTACGGAAGCCGAGAGGGGTCGCAACAAATGCAAACGCTGCAACAAATACAAATGCGACAACACGACAAAAAGCCACAACAAACCAAAAAAAGCTACAACGGAAATGACCGCGGGACTCTGTTTTAATGCAAACGCCGCAGCAAATACAAAGGCCACAATACAAACGCAAATGCCGCAACACATTAAAAAGCCACAACACATTAAAAAGCGGCAAGTGAAGAAGAAGAACTACATCATGAAATGAATAATGATAAAACAATAACTTACTTTTACTTACGTTTCCAACTTCTCCGTTCCTTTACTTTTCACATTGTTGTTGTTCTTCTTCTTCACTTGCCGCTTGATCGGTCCATCGGAAAACAGAGTCCCGCGGTCACTTCCGTTGTAGCTTTTTTTGGTGTGTTGTGGCTTTATGTTGTGTTGTCGCATTTGTATTTGTTGCGGCGTTTGCATTTGTTGCGGCGTTTGCATTAAAATAGAGTCCCGCGGTCACTTCCGTTGTGGCTTTTTTATGTGTTGCGGCATTTGCGTTTGCATTAAAATAGAGTCCCGCGGTCACTTCCGTTGTGGCTTTTTTATGTGTTGCGGCATTTGCATTTGTTGCGGCGTTTGCATTAAAATAGAGTCCCGCGCTCATTTCCGTTGTAGCTTTTTTTGGCGTGTTGTGACTTTTTGTTGTGTTGTCGCATTTGTATTTGTTGCGGCGTTTGCGTTTGTTGTGACCCCTCTCGGCTTCCGTAGATTAAACCTATCTATGACAAAAGAGACAAGCAGGTTACAGCTCGACGCTACGTTACAGTTCAGATCTGTGGAGAGTCGCTCCTGTTCACAGAAGGAATAATTGTTTTTTTGAGCAATAGAAACACCCGTTATGAATAAACGCTAGATGGAAATGTTTAAAGTCATATCACGGAACATTCCAGGCAAAGCAATAACATCGCCATGGAGAAAAGTAGGCAGAAAAGTTGCGCACTGCACCTTTAAATTTAATGTAATAGGAAGGACAAAATATTAAATAATCCACACAATCTGGTATTTTTCGAAGAATAGACACAAAGAAAAACTAATTTGTATTTGAAGAAGCAGCAGAAGAAACACAAAAGCTGTAATCATTTAATATTGTCGAATATAATTGTCAAATTTTAGTAATGAAAACACTGAATATGTCAAATATATAAACACATTTTCTTTGTGTAAATAAGTAACAAAAGTGTAGAGCTGCCACGACTTTATGAAATAGCCCAAAAAATACAACAGACAGAAAGTGCGTATGGCGGATTTTTATTACTTTCTAATTTGGACACAATTTGGTTTGATTATAACTATTGTGATGATAAATGATAGTTTTACACCAATCAAGAAGCAATTTGCAAAGAAAAGTTGAAAAATATGTTGAAAATTACAGGAAGTAGAGAGCTCTGGAACATCACACTGGGAGAATTCTATCCAGAAATTCGTCATTTTACACATAATCATTTTTTCGGAGACTTCAGACTTGACTTTCTACAAAATCTACATATCTACATCTACATAAAGGTGTTTTCTTGTATTTGTATTTAATCCGTGTGTCATTCGTTCATTCGTTTTTCAGTATAAAACCAAAAATAAGAAAAAAAACAAACTGAAAAAAGGGATAACAATTCATTTTTTCAGTTTTTGATTTCAGAGTCACGCTGACACCACACACACGAGGAGCGCAGTGGTTTTAAAATCATACATGAAGACAGAAAGTCGGGTCCTGTCTCCCCAAACTCGAGGAGAAGCGAATCGAATCCAAAATCTGGCAAATTCTCTTGTAGTGTGTGGCGACATTTACACAAAACTAGGGCAGGGCAAAAAATATATATACATTAATGGCATTAATCACATGTTATACGCAAAACCAATTAAAGGTTGTATGGAGGATTTTTTTGTTTGTTTCAAATTGTCAATGAAAGTTTAAAACTACCATTACAGAGACGCAGCAGCTTTGTAATTATCATGACCCAAAAAAAAAAAGAAAGAAAATCTATCAACTTTGGACGTGTTGAGGCCAGATAAACATCAGCCAATAGAAAACGAGGCTGCCTCATTTTCTATTGGCTGTCAGGTTGTCAGTCAATCTCCCTACGTTTCTAAGGTAACTATGCAGCGGGTCTTAGAGGCTTTTTCTAATTGTGGCTCTCGCAGTTCGCATAAAGTTTGTTGCGATGTCGGATGAGAATCCACGACCAGTTTGCCGCAAAAGAAAGTCGGTTTTTGAGGTCGCTGAAAGACGAAGAGAAGGAGAAAAGGAGCGAAGACAAACTGAGGTGATTCTTGGAGATTCCTTCCAGTGACTGCGTGACTGAAGCAGACAAAGGGTCTAAAAACTGAGGTGTCGGTCTCTAAATTATTTCTAGAGGGAGCAGTGGAGGAGGAAGGTGGTGTCAAGGACTGTTGCTGGATTTCTCTTTCCTTAAAAAAATCCTCTATACAACCTTTAATGAATTAAAAAGTATAGTGTTTGTATAGTGCATTTTTATTGGAAATGTAAACGAAAGAGCCAAACATTGGTCGTTCAAACAGCATTTCTTTCAGAGGGGAAGGTATTCTGAAGGCTCAAGAACAAAATATTGAATGAATTTTCCATCCATCCATCCATTTTCTTCCGCTTATCCGGGGCCGGGTCACGGGGGCAACAGTCTAAGCAGAGACTCCCAGACATCCTTCACCCCAGACACGTCGTCCAGCTCCTCCGGGGGGCCGGGGGAGGCGCCCAGGAGGCATCCAGAACAGATGCCCGAGCCACTTCAACTGAATGAATTTTTGTACTACTAATATATTTTTTCAGTATTTTTTATTCAGTGAGTAATAAACACTACACTAGTAATAATTTCTAGATCATTGTTATAAACTTGGACTGATATTTCTTGGGAAACAAAGGGTTAATATAATGGAATGGAAATGGACCAATCACATTTTTTCTTCCAGTGGTACCTGGGTAAAATCAGTGACTCCCCCTGCAGCACTGAACTAAACAAACACCTGCAGGACCTTCGGTGGCTGGGACGAAGTTTGAGATTGACAGTTGTGTGAGCCAGTCATATTTCATTGAGTTATGGGCGGGATCATGTCAGGAAATCATCTGGGCCTTCACGAATAGATAAATAAATAAATAACACATTCAGTTTTAAAGTCACTTGTCCAACAGGTATCTTGTAAAGTTGTTGTAACTCAGTTTGATCATGTCAGGAAATCATCTGGGCCTTCACGAATACCCTGTGATAGGCGAGTTTCAGCTGACGTCATTGTTATTAAAAGCCCGCGTTGCATGCTGGGAAATATTTTGGTCGGGGGCAAGAAACAGGATAGCGTCAAACACAGTGCGTAACCTCGCGTATTTATCCCCGATAATGGTACATTCCTGTTGCATTATCGGATTCACAAATAGAAGCACGGAAGAAGGAAAATGAGTGAAAAGAACCGCTAACGGCGAATTAAACGGCTTTCAAACATTCGCAGAGCAAACGTAGAAGATCCTAACAAACCGTGGACTCCAACAAGTTCAACAACACATCGAGACTCTTGGAGGTTTTCATCTTTTCTGCTGTGAATGGCCCAGGAGTTTCCACCAAGTCATTGTGGATATCGCCCAAAGTGAATATTTGTCCAGGTAGTTGGTGATTCTGACCAGAAATTTGGTTTGTTCCACCTTTTGTCGGGGTTGAAAAGGGTGATTTGGCTCCATCGATGCTTATGACCAATTTCTGGTCAAATAGTCTTGGGTCCTCTGCCGTTAGAGTGGATAAATAACCGGGATCAATATCCTTTACGTGCTTTCTCGCTCCGTCCGTCATGTTGAATTAGTGTTTCTTGCCGCCGACCAAAATAATTCCCGCCTATAGCATTATGAAAGCGAGACCACAGCGACGAAAACCACACTGGACACCTCGATTTGTACGGAGAAGAACGAGAAAGACCCTTGAACCGGAGCCCGCGGAAGCTCGGACACGTTGCATCTCACGTGGTCAGCAAAACGTGAAAAAAGTGTGAAGAAAAGATGTCAAACTTAAAGACACACTCATGGTGGACTTTTTCAAAACAAAAGCCAGTGAGCAACAGACATTTACAATAAAAAAAAATTAAAACTGCCCTAACAGCTTTAAAATAATTGTCGTTGATAATGAATTAATTCGTTAACGCAAAATTAACGCAGTCCTACACAAAACATATTTACATCACCATCTTAAACTGATACTAATATTTTTTTACCTAAATGGATTTTTTGATGTGATACGTTTAGTTATACTTGAGTGTATTTTTGCTCCAGTAACAAAATTGAGTATTTCTTCCTCCACTCAAGCAGACTGGACTCAAGCGGTCCCTAGCACCTCGCAATAATGGTGCATATTCCAAATGAAAAAGAAAAAAAAACAGCTTGGAAATACACCATTTTAGAGACATTTGTAAAGAATGTGAGAGAGTTGGTGTGAGAGGAGGAAAGCAGACGGAGCCGTGCTGTGTTCCACTTAGTGCCCACAACAACCTGCTTCCTAAAACTCACTCCCAGTGGAACCAATGTACTCAACTGACCCGGGCCTCGAGTCAAAGTGGACTGTTTTCACTCACGGTTCATTTCCAGAGACTCTTCACAACTCACATTTATAACTTCAAAACAAAAATCGCAGTTTAAAGGCCCTATATTACACAAAATAGACTCTTGTGAGATTTAAGCCATGTAATAATGTCGTTACCTCCTCAAACTGCTCCTTTTACCTTAAAGGTTGTATGGAGGATTTTTTGTTTTTGTTTGAAATTGTCATTGAAAGTTTAAAATACCATTACAGAGATGCAGCAGCCTTTTAATTATGATGACCGGAAAGAAAAAGAAAGAATAAAAATCTATCAGTAGTGGACGTAGTGAGGCCAGATAAACATCAGCCAATAGAAAACGAGGCTCCCTCTTTTTCTATTGGCTGTTAGGTTGTCAGTCAAACTCCCTACATTTTTAGTGTAACTGACTCGCCGGCGCTCGGGGATTATGTGGTTTATGCAGCGGTTCTTTTGAGGCTTTTTCAAACTGTCGCTTCCTCGCAATTCGCACAAAGTTTGTTGCGATGGCGG
Organism: Boleophthalmus pectinirostris; assembly: GCF_026225935.1. Taxonomy (NCBI): domain Eukaryota; kingdom Metazoa; phylum Chordata; class Actinopteri; order Gobiiformes; family Gobiidae; genus Boleophthalmus; species Boleophthalmus pectinirostris. The sequence continues at coordinate 30,937,430 of NW_026571541.1, forward strand.
ACGAGAATCCACGACCAGTTCGCCGCAAAAGAAAGTCCGAAGGGTCTAAAAAGTGACGCGTCGGTCGCTAAAATATTTCTAGGCAGGTCACTTCAACAGTAATTCTGAACATGCACTGGATGTAAACAAATGTGATTTCTAGAGTAAAGAGGCGGGAGGAGGAGATGTTTCTACTGAGGAAGGAGGTGTCACACATGCACAACATTTGAAAAAGGACGGTCGCTGTATTTCGCTTCCCTTAAAAAATCCTCTATACAACCTTTAAGTTCAGTGGAGATTGGACGGTGTTTTCTGTTTGAGAAAAGAACTCAGCCTAAATATACAGGATTTGTGTGTTAAAGATGTGTAAAAAAACTAACAAAACACAGCTCCACAATCAGAAAATAGCGTAATATGGGCCCCTTAAAAGCCAAGATTTGTCAAAAATTTTACTCAAGCAAAAGTAACGTTAAGACAAAGTTGTATTCGTCAAGGGCAAGTGCAAAGTAGCGGTCCAAGAAATTTCACAATCTGGTATTTACAAAGGATAGAAATAAAAATGAGACAAACTAAATCATATCTGAGGGAGCGGTGCAAGAATCACAAATGTTCAAATGATTTAAAGGCCCTGATTTTTTTTTTCCCCCAGGTAGTTAAGCAATATTTTTCTCATCACAGTACAGATATATTATTTAAGGAGCTCTTGAGGTCAAAATAAGTCTGTTGCCTGTTGTCAGAATCCATGTATTATTTGTTAAAAAAAACAAAACAACAATTTTCTTTTGTCTCCAAAACCAAACTGAAAAAACAAAACAAAACAAAAAAAACAAATAATGATTCATTTTTTCAATTTTCACGATGTGATGCTGTACTTTTGCGCTGCATATGGACTGATCCCAGGACTAAAACAGGACTAAAACAGAACTAAAACAGGACTAAACCCAGGACTAAACCAAAATGAACCAGGACTAAACCAGGTCTTAACCAGAACTGAAAGAGGTCTAAACAAGGTCTAAACCAGGACTAAACCAGGTCTAAACCAGGACTAAACCAGGTCTAAACCAGGTCTAAACCAGGTCTAAACCAGGACTAAACCAGGTCTAAACCAGGACTAAACCAGGTCTAAACCAGGATTAAACCAGAATTGAACCAGGACTAAACCAGGTCTAAACCAGGTCTAAACCAGGTCTAAACCAGGTTAAACCAGGTCTAAACCAGGACTAAACCAGGTAAACCAGGACTAAACAGGTCTTAACCAGAACTGAAAGAGGTCTAAACAAGGTCTAAACCAGGACTAAAACCAGGTCTAAACCAGGACTAAACAGGACTAAACCAGGACTAAACCAAAACCAGGACTAAACCAGGTCTAAACCAGGACTAAACCAGGTCTAAACCAGGATTAAACCAGAATTAAACCAGGACTAAACCAGGTCTAAACCAGACTAAACCAGGTCTAAACCAGACTAAACCAGAACCAGGTCTAAACCAGGACTAAACCACCAGGACTAAACCAGGACTAAACCAGGTCTAAACCAGGTCTAAACCAGGACTAAACCAGGACTAAACCAAGTCTAAACCAGGACTAAACCAGGACTAAACCAGAACTGAACCAGGACTAAACCAGGACTAAACAGGGTCTAAACCGGGTCTAAACCGGGACTAAACCGGGACTAAACCAGGTCTAAACTGCTCAGTCCTGGTCTCAGTCCTGGTCTCAGTCCTGGTCTCAGTCCTGGTCTCAGTCCTGATCACCCAACAGTCTATGCGGGTCCGTCCCAACACTCAGTCCAGGTTCAGTCCTGATCAGTTTTTTTTTTTTTTCATTAATTTAAACACAAAATCAAAAACTTAAAAAAAAAATAAATAAAAAAATAAATCATTATCTGTTTTTCCAATTTGGCTTTGGAGACAAATAATGAAGAAACTTTTTTTTTTTTTTTTTCATTCTCTTATTTTTGATTTTATTTTGAAAAACAAATGAACGAATGATACACGGATTTGTCAGTATCTAAAGCATTTTATTGTCTGATAATCAGGAAGTGGTCTGTTAGTATTCTGGTTACAGTTAGCTTTGGCCTCTGAAAGTTGTGAAAAACATTTATAAACTCATCATGGTGAATAATAAAGATGCTCATAATGCATAAGACAGTGAAAATAATTTAATATCGTCAACGTCAACATTAAGCTTTTGTCATTTGTAGAGTTACTCACGGTGGGAAGAGTTGCCAAACGTTTTAATCAAGTAAGAGGAGTACTGTTACTTCTAGGGTTGGACCTGTACTGATACTGGCATTAAATATCGGTGCTGATACTGAACATTTTGCTGGATTAGGTGTGGTAAATGTTGTGGAAAAAACTGTGTATCTCTTGATGATAAATAATGAATCCATTTGCGAAGGCTGACCAGTTTTTGGAACCCAGACAAAGGTTTATTTTTCTTGTTACAGCAGATATGGACAGGGCCGAGGTCTGCTCTGGCCGCAGACCAACAGCCTCTCCTCCCCTGCAGTATTTCCCTACCACATTAGACCCCTCCCCTCCATCTCAGCTTTGGTCGAAATGGTGAAGTTTTTATTCGTTTTGGCCTTTCGTCCACACAGAGTCAGCGTTTCGGGTAGGAGAAAACAGTTTTTTTGAGAACGGGTTCCAGAGCGGATACAGAAATCTGAGAATACTGGTGTCGCGTTGTTATGTGGACAAGCAAAAACCTCAACTTTTGGAAAACGATGACGTCGTGACCCCATCATCGCCACATGACCAGAAGAGAACCCCACGCAGCTGCAGGGTCTTAAAAGTCTTTAAAATGTCTTAAATTTCATTTTCTTCAATTAAGACCGTAAAAAGTCTTGAATTATGTTGGCCAAGTCTTATTTTTTTCCACAAAGGTCTCAACTTTCATTAACCTATTTTCGTAAACTCAACCGGGCTGCAGTGCGATGTTAAAGGTTGTATAGAGGATTTTTTTTAAGGAAAGAGAAATCCAGCGACAGTCCTTTTTCAAATGTAGTGCATGCGTGACACCACCTTCCTCCTCCACAGCTTCCCTCTAGAAATAATTTAGAGACCAACACCTCAGTTTTTAGATCCTTCGTCTGCTTCAGTCGCACAATCACTGAAAGGAATCTCCAAGAATCACCTCAGTTTGTCTTCGCTCCTTTTCCCCTTCTCTTCTTCTTTCAGCGACCTCAAAAACCGACTTTCTTTTGCGGCGAACTGGTCGTGGATTCTCGTCCGACGTCGCAACAAACTTTATGCGAACTGCGAGAGAGCCACAATTAGAAAAAGCCTCTAAGAACCGCTGCATAGTTACCTTAGAAACGTAGGGAGTTTGATTGACAACCTAACAGCCAATAGAAAATGAGGCAGCCTCGTTTTCTATTGGCTGATGTTTATCTGGCCTCAACACGTCCACAGTTGATAGATTTTCATTCTTTTTTTTTTTTTGGTCATCATAATTACAAGGCTGCTGCGTCTCTGTAATGGTATTTTAAACTTTCATTGACAATTTGAAACAAACAAAAAATCCTCCATACAACCTTTAAATGGAGGGGAAAAAAAACTATGTGAAATCACGTAATGTGAATGAACGTCTAATTTGGAGTATGCACAAAAAATATTCTGGTTTCTGGCGCCAGCGGTAATGAGTAAACAGTCAGTAGAGTGGAGGAAGACGTTGGATGGATCATGGGGAAGTGTTGGTTTAATCCACAGTGACGCTAAGGCTACGTTCAGACTGCAGGGCTTAATGCTCAATTCCGATTTTTTGGTGAAATCCGATGTTTTTGCGAGGTCGTTCACATTTCCAATTAAATGCGACTTGTTTGTGACTTCAGTGTGAACGGTAAACGGCCCGAAAGTGTCCCGCATGCGCACTGGAGGACACGACGACGTCAACCCCATGCGTCAACCGCAGCGAGCGTGCTCTGTGTTTACGGAAGTTGTCCAAATATGGTCGCGAGCATTGAGCACCTGGCGATTTTACAGTTCCGGTTTCCGCCTGCTTCAGCGCAGAATAGTGACGTTTGTGGCTTGTTAATGACGTGTAGGTCGGATGGATGCGCTTTGGCCGTTCAGACTGAAGTCGCATGTCAAAAGATCGGATATGTATCGGATTCAGGACCACATATCCAAGTGGCCTGGGTCGCATTTGAAAAATTCGGATCTGTGCCGTTCAGACTGTCATTAAAAGATCGGATACAGGTCACATAGAAGCCAAAAAATCGGATTTGGGTCACTTCAGGCTGCAGTCTGAACGCAGCCTTAGATTCTAGATATAATACCTGTAGTTGATTGGTCATTATTAGAATTGGATCTGGTCTCTTTCACCCACATAATCGGTGCAATGTTGGTCTTAATTTTCATTTAAGTGGTCTTAAAAAGGTCTTTAAAAAGTCTTAAATTTGGGCTAGTCAGACCTGGGGGTAACCTGATGCATGCGCGCTTTGTATTATTGTGTGTCCAGTGGCTTTGACCGTATCCTGTTTACAGCGCCACATAGAGGTATTGTAGATCTATTACCGTATTTTCTGGGCTATTAGACGCGCTCTTAAGCCTCTAACCCCATCAAAAAACGACAGCGTGGCCCGAATCCAGAGCGCCCCATACACGAATCCACCCGGGTGTCCCAGCACGACTTCAGTAAACTACAAAGCCGCAAACACACACGGAGCAGACAGCGACCGCACGGCGAAAAACACCCGCAGACACACTCATCGCTCCACGCCGACGAGGAACGGAACGGAGGAACGAACCTGAAAAAGCGAGTGCAATGTGCCGCTTCTAGACACGACTGAACAACTGAGTCACTGCGAACACGCCGACAATCCGTTGGTCCCAGACAGCACCCTCCCTACACGCCACAACTGAACAAAGCCCAGAGTCACCTGTGAACGTGACAAACAAACAAAACCACTCACCCATCACACTGTTGTGTTTCGTTTAAAGTCCGGTGCGGTTTATTTGTGAAAAAAGTTCGAAAATAGACCATTTATTGACAGTGCGCCTTATAATCCAGAGCGCCTAATAGCCCGGAAAATACGGTACATCGTTTTGACTCAGTACTCCATTGTTGTCTGGACATGAATATTTATTGATCCGAAATGTGCGTGGATGTGAATTTTTTTCATCCCACAAAAAAAAAAAAAACAGAATCCAGGAGCATTGTCGTGTGGAAAAATCTCTGTCCCAGCACATTTGAGCTCTGAGTATTTATACAGAAATACAAGTTACATATCAAAGCAGAGCGACTTTTGTTTCACAGACTGGTGCTAATCAACTTAACATACATTTGAGGACAACACAGAGTTTCCAGAGGGTGGAGACAGTTGTGTCTGCTGAGCCTTTACACATGTTAACATTCATTTACACAAAGACAGATGGAGAGAAATGTTTCCACAACATAAATTTCCATCACAGCAAGTTAAGTCGATATCTTGGTTGGGCTTTTAATTGGATGTAATTAGACAATTTACAGGCTGATTTTGGCCTTAAATGTCTCATAATGTTTACATTTTTATTCGTATGACGTTCTTCAGTAGTCAGTTGATAAATAAAAGTTACATAACACGACTGGAGCTCTAGTGTAGTGTAAAGTTAACTCTGTTTTGAGGAAATAACTCATTTTCCATCCCTTCACTGGTACTGGCAGGTACTTAAGCCAAAGTATCGATATCGGTACTGAAAAGCTGGATCAGTGCCAGTGTTGGGAGTAAAAGTAACAAATTACTGTAATGTGTTGTTTTTTGCTGTAATGCAGTAATGTTACGGCATTACAGGGGAAAGAAAAGTAATATTTTACTCAGTACAAATGTCAGTAACACGCGTCACAATGGTTTTTTTTAAGTTTTTTTTTACCTGGATTGAAGTGGTGGGTTTTTCTTCATACAATTTCACTAAAATTACATATCAGCAGCGGTGAAATGCCATAGATGCGCCCGTGTTGACCGTCAGGTGACCGCGGGACCGACGCAGAACTCCACGCTCCACAGGGCGAACTGCAGCTGACGCCCCGATCGCGCCTTGCAGACGCTCTGCTCTATGGACTCGGGGTTCTCTCAGGGGCGATCCTAGATTCCAAGTTCTACCCAAGATTAATCCTGGTTTAGTGCTTGTTTAGTCCTGGTTTAGATCTGGGTCAGTTGTGGTTTAGACCTGGTTTAGTCCTGGTTCAGTTCTGGTTTTAGTCCTAGTTTAGTCCTGGTTCAGTCCTGGTTTAGTCCTAGTTTAGACCTGGTTTAGTCCTGGTTCAGTCCTGGTTTAGACCTAGTTTAGTCCTGGTTCAGTTCTGGTTTAGTCCTAGTTTAGTCCTGGTTTAGTCCTTGTTCAGTCCTGGTTTAGACCTAGTTTAGTCCTGGTTTAGTCCTTGGTTCAGTCCTGGTTTAGACCTGGTTTAGTCGTGGTTTAGACCTGGTTTAGTCCTAGTTTAGTCCTGGTTTAGTCCTTGGTTCAGTCCTGGTTTAGACCTGGTTTAGTCCTGGTTTCAGTTCTGGTTTAGACCTGGTTTAGTCCTGGTTTAGTCCTGGTTTAGTTCCTGGTTTAGTCCTGGTTTAGTCCTGGTTTAGACCTGGTTTAGTCCTGGTTCAGCTCTGGTTTAATCCTCAATTCAGTCCTAGTTCAGTTATAGTTTAGACCTGGTTTAATCCTGGTTCAGTTCTGGTTTAGTCCTGGTTTAGACCAAGTTCAGTCCTGGATTAGACCCGGTTTAGTCCTGGTTTAGTCCTAGTTTAGCCCTAGTTTAGTCCTGGTTTAGTCCTGGTTCAGTCTCTACTCGAGTAGGTGTAAAACTCTGGCGTCTGAAAACAAAAAAGTACAATTTTGTCTAAAAGTTACTCAAGTAAAAGTAAAAGTGAGTCTTACCCCGTGTTGCCAGTTTACTTTTTATCCAATCTGTAAATCTCGTTAAACAGAGCAGCTCATAAATTAACAAAAAGTCGATGACGGGTGAACTCAGCATCCCGCCGCGCTCTAATTGGCCCGCTGAGATTCGAGGCGGTGGGCGGGGCCTGTCACGCTCCGGGCCGCGCTGTGATTGGTCGACGCCCCGGTATCCGTTTGGCGAGCGATTGTGTGCGACAGCGAGCGTGCGCCGGGACATCTGCTCCGCGCGCGCGAGAGCCGAGATCAAAGTCTGCCGCTGTCATGTTCCACAGTGAAGATGGATTTAATTTACGATATGCCGTCGCTATGGTTACAGATTACTGACATGATAACAGATAATTCATGATTTCTGCTGTGGAAATAACAGTGTGATATGAGTCCGCTCGGATGGAATGTTTCACTGCGTGGCTTTAATTCGTTTATTAATTTATTTATTTATCTCCATGGAGACGAACGACACCTGGCCAAGCTGAACTTCCACACAAAAAGCTACGCAGTTCAGCTTTAATCAGGGGGTAGAAGAAGTACTCAATTTTGTAAATAAAAGTATATATATTGAAGCAAAAGTAGTATTAGTAATTAGTCCTGATTTAGTCCTGGATCATTTCTGGTTTAGACCTGGTTTAGACCTGGTTTAGTCCTGGTTTAGTCCTGGTTTAGTCCTGGTTTAGTCCCAGTTTAGACCTCGTTTAGTCCTGATTTAGTCCTGATTTAGTCCCGGTTTAGACCCCGTTTTGTCCCGGTTTAGACCTCGTTTAGTCCCGGTTTAGACCTCGTTTAGTCCTGATTTAGTTCTGATTTAGTCCTGGTTTAGTCCTGGTTTAGTCCCGGTTTAGACCCCGTTTAGTCCTGATTTTGTCCTGGTTTAGTCCTGGTTTAGACCTGATTTAGTCCTGGTTCAGCTCTAGTTTAGTCCTGGTTTAGTCCAGGTTTAGTCCCGGTTTAGACCTAGTTTAGCCCTGGTTCAGTTCAGGTTTAGTCCTGGTTCAGTTCAGGTTTAGTCCTGGTTCGGTCCAAATACGGTGCAAAAGTTTGGCATCTTCACAGTTATTTTTGTTAGAGTAACTTAAACTGCTGCAGTAGTTGTGTAATGTTTTACATTTTAAATTACTAGATATAAAACTATAAAAATGATCTGTTTAAAAATGTACTTAAAGAGTAAAAAGTAAAAGTTTATTGTGCAGTTTTTGAGATGTAATGAAGCTTCAAATGTAGTAATTTTAGAGAGCACTGGATTTAGTTCAACAGAAACAATTGAATCAATGTTTGTTTCTATTAGTTTTTATGTGTATATTTTCATTTGCTCAAATTGTGAACTTTTTAAAATAAACACTCTGCCTTTTCTGCCGTCTAATTATAATTCACTCCAGTTCAAAAATGTAGTTGATGAAAAGTAAAAGCTTCCAGTGTAAAATGTTCTTTAGTACAGAAACCTAATTGTTTTTAGTACAGTATTTTATTACTTTTACTTTGTTATGTTCCATCACCAATATTTTACTCAGTACAAATGTCAGTAACATTACAGTGCATTTTAACCTGGATTGAAGTAGTGTTTTCTTGTTTTTTCTTCATACAAATTCCCGAAAATCACTACGAGATCAGCAGCGATGGACAAATGGGCCAGTGACTCGAGACTCGATTTGGACTTGCCTGTATTTGACTTGGGACTTGACTCAGACTTGAGGTCAAAGAGTTGAGACTTGACATGAGATTTGGTCCCACCTCTGAAAAATAGTAAATGCATTACAGTTTTGAAGTAACTTGCCCAACACTGTCCACCACTGACTGCAGCTCGATGATTAAAAACAGACACCTTTTCCAAACTACTTTTCCTATTGGCCAGTTCCTGTTATTTTCTGAGTAAGTGACAGGTGGATTAACCTATCACAAGTTAAAGGTTGTGTAGAGATTTTTTTTAAGGAAACAGAAATACAGCAACAGTCCTTTTTTTCAAATGTTGTGCATGTGTGACACGACCTTCCTCCTGCACAGCCTCAGTAGAAACATCTCCTCCCGCTTCTTTACTCTAGAAATCACGTTTGTTTACAGCCAGTGCGCGTTCAGAGTTACTGTTGAGAAATAATTTAGCGACCGACGCGTCAGTTTGTAGACCCTTCGTCTGCTTCATTCGCTTCCATCGCTGGAAGGACTCTCCAAGAATCACCTCAGTTTGGCTTCGCTCCTTTTCCCCGTCTTCTTCTTTCGGCGACCTCAAAAACGGACTTTCTTTTGCGGTGAACCGGTCCTGGATTCTCGTCCGCCGCCGCGACAAACTTTGTGCGAACTGCGAGGAAGCTACAGTTTAAAAAACCTCCTAAGAACCGCCGCATAAACCACGTAATCCCAGCGCGCCGGCGAGTCAGTTACACTAGAAACGAAGGGAGTTTGATTGACAACCTAACAGCCAATAGAAAATGAGGCAGCCTTGTTTTCTATTGGCTGATGTTTATCTTCCCTCACTATGTCCACAGTTGATAGATTTTCATTCTTTTTTTTCTTTTTTTTTTTTTGGTCATCATAATTACAAGGCTGCTGCATCTCTGTAATGGTATTTTAAACTTTCATTGACAAATTGAAACAAAAAAAAACAAAAAAAAAATCCTCCATACAACCTTTAAGCCTGGAAAAAAAAAAAAAAAAATTATAATAATAAATTGTATAACTTTTCTGGTGGAGGTTCTGTCAGATGCTTTTCTCAATGAAGATGTTATTTCTTCATATGGAATGTTTCACAGTATGGCATTAAACCTTTCTATCTTCATGGAGACAAAACCTGAACAAGTTACAGGTCAGATCTGTGGAGAGGCGACGCCGCTCACAGCCAAAATCCCTGTTTTTCTGGGTATTTTTCGAGCTACTGTAATGGAATAAATGTAATGTGGAGCTGCTCAATGTCATACTGTGATACCATTAAATAAAAAGACAAACACCCACCGCCTCTGCTTTATTACGAACAAAAATGTATTCACTTTTTATTCACACGTCTTTAGATAACTGTCTCTAAATGATGTAACCGGCTTTATTCGTTAACAGTCTCGCGGGCATTTATGAGCTGATTTCTAAAGCAGTTACAGGCACTTGGGCTCTGAAAAACGCAATTATCATGATTAAATCCAATGTTATTAGTGAAATGTAGCCAATGAATACAGCTCTTCCTATAATTTCAATTTGTAGCGCCCACATTAGCTTTCTATCTCACTTTATATTTTAATAGTGCGCTATTTTTACATATCTTTCCACTTTTCTTCACAAATTGCTTCTTGGTTGGTGTAAAACTATCATTTATATTTACAACAGGTTTTATTCTACTAATATACGCACTTTAACGCCTTCTTTTCCGCAGGGGAGGTGAGCACCAGGACCAGTCTGGACCGGGAGCAGCAGTCCAGTTACCAGGTGCTGGTCGTGGTCCAAGACGGAGGCTCCCCGGCCCGCAGCGCCACCGGGACGGCCTTCATCACCGTCCTGGACGAGAACGACAACGCCCCGTCCTTCGCCCACAGCCAGTCGGGGAAGAGCCTCGTCATACAGGTGCGTCACTCATTCGGATTTCAGTGGGAATAGTTTTATCACGATACTAATAATTCAAATTTCGATACTAAGGAATAGACTCAGTACCAATTTTGATACCATAATAACAAAAAAACACTCTTTATTTAGACAATAGAATGACACTTTCAACGTTAAATAACAGTACTTCCTTTTATATAACAATGTGGTCTTATATCTGTGTAATCTCTCAGTGGTCCATGGGCGTTTACTAGTCGATTTACTCTTAAGGCCCGTTCAGACCAAAGCGTCAAAGCGTCCACTTTCTATGTAAAGTCTATGTGGACGCGCGACTAGAGCGTCCTGCGCGTTTTTGGCGTTGCGCGCGCGTTTTCGGCGTATCCAGCAGAGCGAACGATCGAGAACGAACGGAGACGAATACACCAGGACCAGGACCGGACCAGGACCAAACCAGGACTAGACCGAGACTAGACCGAGACTAAACAAGGACTAGACCGGGACTAGACCGTGATTAGACCAGGACTAGACCGGGACTAGACCGTGATTAGACCAGGACTAGACCGTGATTAGACCAGGACTAGACCAGACCGGTATTAGACCAGGACTAGACCGGGACTGATCCAGTGTCATTAGCGGAGTATAAATATATATACGCCCCAGTCGTCGACCCGATCTCCTCCGCTGATGTTTTATGTCATAAAAACACTCTCTCAGTCTGGTCTGACATTGTTTCGGGAAAAGAGCGGGACCGGGCTCTTGTTTCCAGGGCAACGGACGCGCGTCAAGTATTTTTGTCCCGTTCGTCCACGGCGTCAAAGATGCGCGTCGGGGGCGTCTAAACTCAAATGCAAAGGCTCCAAATAGAGGCGTCAAGGCGTTTTTTTACGCTTTGGTGTGAATGGCCCTTTATACTTGTTCTGATACAGCTCAAGATCATTCTAAAGCAGGGGTCTCCAACCTTTTTTCTCCAGTGAATTACCTCTACGAAACAAAAATGCCAGAGAGCTATCAATTTCTAACCTGATTCATCAGCCGGTGTCACTTTGTAGAAACCGTCTGACCTCGCAGCATTAGGATTTGTTCACTCGACAGTAGGCGGGTACTTTTTTTATTTAACCAATCGCTGCTGTTTGGTCGTGATGTACATAAAGCTGCAAATCCCGTAGGAAGAAGAGCAATAACGTCTTTCTCCTTGATTAAATTCACCAAACATTCTCTTTATTCCGGCTTTAAATCCTCAATCTAAGGAATCTTTGCCAACACAGAATGTCCGTCTTCGTCTACATCCATCTCGACCGCTTTGTTCACTGTTGTGCTGTTCCATAAAAGGGACCCAGACAGATGCTTGAGTTTGACGTCATGGCTTCACAGCTCTTCGCTGATTGGCCGGTGTGCGGTCTACAACTTCCGGGGTTCCTGCAAATCGTGTAGTGTATTCTGATTCCTGACCTAGTCGCTGGAGAGAAATGAAAGTGAGTGGAGGCACTAGGTGACGCCAGCCTGGTTGACCAATTTCAGCAGTTGCAAAGAAACTGAGTAAATATAAGAGCCACAGCAAACCTTAGATGACGAACAATTAGATGCCTTTAAAACATAAACTACTGTCTATTTATCGGTGCACCAAGTTACAGTTAAACAGTTATAGTTAAATGATATATTTACAGTCGTAATTAATCAAATATTACTAAATACATCAAATTTAAAAATCCTTTGGTGAGCTATGTTGAAGGGGGTGGAAAGCTGCTGGTAGCTCCCGAGATACAGGTTAGAGACTCCTGTTCTAAAGCTGTTCAGGAAAGCTTCATTTCTGTCTTTTAAATGTGAATTTTTTCAGTACTGATTCTGGCTCAAATGAGTATCTAGTTTGATACACTAATTTTAGTATCTATTAGTACAGGGGTCACCAAACTTTTTTTCTCTGGGGGCCACATTATCGCTCCTGACTGTGATGGGGGCCGGGGTCAGGTCGTTGATGAGGGAATATATGTTGTTGAGCAGCCAGTTCGCCTTTCATTCACTGAATTTTATCTTCTCTTGTTTGCCCTCACAAGGCTTGCACACTCTTTGTGGCCGGTTTCATAGTGACGACGCAGATTATATTCTTTGAAATCCTCCAGGCTTTGTTTACATATCAGACAAACTGCACAGTCCTGACACTGAACAAAAAAATAATCGAGTCAATGATGTTCATTATGTCTTCTTATATACTTTAACTTCTTGTTCTTTAAAAAAAACTCGCTTTCTCTGTCACTTTTTGTACTTTAACACGAGTCATTTTTCTGTCCTTAGCTGCTCTACATAACTCTGCGTGTGCATCGACTTGTCACTGTTTGATCTCGAGTGTGTCAGGTGATGAAAATTCTGCGGCAAATGTAAAAACTTCTTATAATTATTTAAATATAAATACTTCACATACATGTCATAATTTTTAACAGAAAAAAATCTACAAAATACAAATGCAGACGTGTTATTATTTGCCAAAAACTAATTTTAATAAAAAACTAATAAATAAATAAAAATAGGCCATGAACTTTTGAGGATTGCCTCATAGGGCCAGTTCAAGTGGTGGGGGCGGAGGGGCTGGGGGGCCGGTCAAAGGGATGTGGAGGGCCGGAGTCAGCCCACGGGCCTTAGTTTGATGACTCCTGGATTAGTACTCAAATTTTCAACACTTTTGACAAAGCTAATTTTGAATAAAGACTTCTACATATGCAGTGTTGGGGAGTAACAGATTACATGTACCGGAGTTACGTAATCAGAGTACAAATTATGAGTAACTTTATTCAGTTACAGTTACTGTTTTAAGTGAGTGGTAATTGGATTACAGTTACTTTGTTGGAATAAATGGATTACACGGCAGGATTTTCCTGTTTTCACATTTCGGGCTATATCTGTTTTGTTTTTTTTGTTTTTTTTTTCCCCCGGTAATTCCACTCATTGCCGGACACTAAACCAGGTCTAAAACCAGGTCTAAACCAGGTCTAAAACCGGGTCTAAACCAGGTCTAAAACCAGGTCTAAACCAGGTCTGTAAACTAGGTCTAAACCAGGACTAAACCAGGTCTAAACCAGGTCTATAAACTAGGTCTAAACCAGGTCTAAACCAGGTCTAAACCAGGTCTAAACCAGGTCTAAACCGGGTCTAAACCAGGTCTAAAAGGTCTAAACCAGGTCTAAACCAGGTCTAAACCAGGTCTGTAAACTAGGTCTAAACCAGGACTAAACCAGGTCTAAACCAGGTCTATAAACAGGTAAACCAGGTCTAAACCAGGTCTAAACCAGGTCTAAACCAGGTCTAAACCAGGTCTAAAACAGGTTAAACCAGGTCTAAACCAGGTCTAAACCAGGTCTATAAACTAGGTCTAAACCAGGTCTAAACCAGGTCTAAACCAGGACTAAATTAGGACTAAAACCAGGTCTAAACCAGGTCTAAAACCAGGTCTATAAACTAGGTCTAAACCAGGTCTAAACCAGGTCTAAACCAGGTCTATAAACTAGGTCTAAACCAGGTCTAAACCAAGACTAAACCAGGACTAAACCAGGTCTAAAACAGGATTTAACAGGACTAAATCATGCTGCGTGGACCGTGTTTCCTCTTCTATCAATAATATTTTTAATTTGGTTCAGTAAAGTCTGGGATTTTTGATTTTCTTTTAGCAGACAAAACAAAACATCTTATTTTAACATTTCCTCATCTTTACTGCTCTACAGTAAACCAAGTAATCCAAAGTATTCAGATTACATTACTCACTTTAAGTAATTTAATGGATTCCGTTACAAACTACATTTTGGTGTATGTAATCTGTAATCTGTAGGGGAATACATTTTAAAAGTCACCTTCCCAACACTGTACATTTGTCTTTAGAACCTCTTTTCATTCCAAACTTGAGTTTTGACAGTAAAAATAAAGCTGTATTTTATATATTTGCTTTAGTTTGGCAGCTCTATTTTTAAAGTTGATAAATAAATGACTAAAAATGATGTTTCAGAATGCACCGTTACCCCGCCTATTCCCTTTTCTCACTCAGATGTTGAACCATGACAGAGAAACAACTCCCTGGAACAGTCACAGGCGATGGTTTCCAACTGGTTCATGTCCAACAGTGTCTCTGATTGGATAAAATTATCTGTAATATGATTCAGTGTCATTCACGAATAGTGGATTTTAGCAAAGTATTATTATTATTATTATTTTAGCTAGAATAAATACAAGCCAGGTACAAGCCCTCTAAGTTTTTCGATCAAAGAACTGTAGCGTGGGAATGTTTTTCGATCTCATATCAAAACGTTTACATATTAATGACGTAGCCTTTAGCTTTTCTGCTGATTTTCCAACGCTACCGCACTGTCTGCGACCCAGAAAGATGTTTTCAAACCGGGCTTTGATATTACTCCTATTACATGTGGTCAGATGCCAACATGGTCTTAAATATTCATGTCTTTTTCAGTTTGAGGTCCAATTATAATCTGTGTCTACAAGCTGTTGGAGTGTTTTCAGTATAAAAACATTTAAAGGGCTTATATTAAACAAAATTAACTCTTGTGAGCTTTAAGCCATGTTATAAAATGTTACCTCATCCAAAACATGCCCCGAGTTGTGTTTTGTTTCATTCGTTATCCTTTATTATTAGTCTGTCTGCGTGTCTAAAGCTCAAAATGCTGTTATGTAGTGGTAGTTTTTAAGTTGAAATCATCCAAATGAATAGGAAAAGTGTATGGACTTTTAAAACACAGTGGAGCACTTCTTGGATTGCCACATGACATCACAAGGTGGAACTTATACCTTAACTTATACCTAAATATGCAGGGTTTGCGTGTTAAACATGGGTTAAAGACACAAAACACAACTCCAGGTCTGTTTGTGATGAGAAAACAACATTATAACACAGACCAGGAAACAGCTTAATACGTATCACTTTAAACCACTACCTACTCGACTTCATTGAGATCATTTTTCATCAGTGGCAAAACGTGCATTCACACCAAGGCCTTCAGTAGTGCTCCGTCTGAAATAATCCACTCCTCAATAACTATTTTATGGTTATAAAAGCATCTTATTAAACAGAAATACAGTATAAAAAGCCGTTTCATCGCAGATAGATAACTCCTGTAGCCACAATAATAATAGTAATAATAGTGCTGTCATGCGATTAAAAAAATTGAGATGATTAATTAATTATGATCTGTAATTAATTAATCTGATTAATCTCATTTTAATCTCACCTAAAAATTGCTGAGAAAAGCCTTCAATTTGAGGTATTTTCATTTAAATTCATTATTACATTATTGTGGCAGATCAAAAGACTGATATAGATTTAAAAAAAGTGACTTTATAAAGTCATTTATTGTTTAACAAATCTCTTCCAATTTGGCTGTTGAGCCCAAGTCTCCATGAATAAGAAACTGTTTGCTGTAAAGTAGCAAAGACGAGGAAATCTGAACATAATAACTTTTGTCTACTTAAAGACAATAAAAAGTCCAGTCTTTCCTTAACCATATTAAAAATATTATTGATAGAGAAATGCTTTATATATGAGATCACTGGTTTTAGTCCTTGTTTTAGTCCTAGTTTTAGTCCTGGAATGGTTTAATCCTGGTTTAGTTTCCTGTTTAGTGGTTACTGGTTTAGTCCTGGTTTAGTCCTGGTTTAGTCCTGGTTTTAGTCCTGGTTTAGTCCTGGACTGGTTTAGTCCTGGTTTAGTCCTGGACTGGATTAGTCCTGGTTTTAGTCTTGGTGTTAGTTCTGGTTTAGAGGCTCACAGGAGGAAGCGCGGTTTACGCAGCGTACGCGAGAAAACACGATCCACACGCGGCTCACGGGAGCACGTCGGTGTCCACGCAGTAACTACGGAAGGAAACGTGGTCCACGCGTTCTCAGGTTAATGACGATGATGAAGGTGTGTGTTTGTGTGTGTGTGTTGTGTGTGTGTGTGTGTGTGTGTGTGTGTGTTTGTGTGCGTGTGCCCCTCAGTTGTAGGCAGTGTCACTAAGTTGACACATGTGTTTTTAACTGTGCACTGTTTGACACGTCAATGACGCCGCACTGACGTTTTGCTCTTACTGTGTTTTGTGAGTGGAATTACCATGATGTGTGTGTTGTTGTCCCAACAACACATAAAAACAGGTTTTATAATAAAGCAACTCACATACAGAAACAGTAAAGTTAGAGATTAAAAATGAGATTAACGCGATTAAAAAACATAACGCGCTAAATATGACTGTAATTAATTAATCGCAATTAACGCGATAATTTGACACTCCTAAGTAATAATAATTTCGATTTGCGCAGCCTGCTACAGATGCAGTTTCCTACTTTGGCTGGTTTGCTCTCTGACTGTCCAATCGACGGGTCTGAATCTGGCGAGGTCATACGCCTGCTAGAAGACCCTGGAGACACCAACTCAAGATCTGACAACAGTTTCATCGATATTTATTTAGTGTTCGAGGGCCTCAGACTTCTTTGACTTTGACTCTGCCTGGCAACAAATGACGGCTGAAATGTGATTGGTCAAATGCTTTAATATGAAAATACATGTCTGGAAGCAGCACAACCATCAAAAAAGCTCTGAAAGGAAGTGGACAGACCATTTGGAATTATTTAAAGGGACAGTTCAGAAGTTTGGACATAGAGCCTCATTTCCTATTGAGCCAGAGTGTTGGAGACGTGTGGAGACACTTTTTTAAAATATTCCATCCAGTCCTTGTGTTTGCAGAGGTCACTGGTGCTAGACTAGTGCATGTCAATGGTCATATTTATCCTGCCACTAAAAACAGTCTCACCCACTCCACAAAACACCTGAAGAAAATCTATTATTACACCAGACTGTCGATGTGAATGTCTGTGTTGATAGAATAATTTTAGAAGTAAAACCAACATTGCATTTGAAGGATTTATGTGTGAGCAGCAGGAGTGAGTTGTACTTCCTGATAGAAAGCTTGGCCTATGTCCAAAATTCCAGATTGTCCCTTTAATAATAATATAATTAACATAAGTCTTTTAAGCCAGCAGAGAAGGCCTGACCATTGTTTTTCATGGAACGTTCCACAATATGGACATTAAACTTCTATATGTTTCATTTATTCAGTTATGTATGTTTAATAGCTCAGAAATCTTGAAAAACACATCACGGTAAGATATAGATACGTTTCCTGGTATTCTGTGGAAGATTCTAGATGAAGCAACAACATCAGCGTCTTCATAGAGACAAGAGGCGACCTTTCTACAAAAAGTTCCATAATGCAGACTGCAGACTGTATAGAAACTGTTGTGAGCCTCATCATTTTGGTCTTAAAATGTTCATATTAACCCATTCTAAATTATTTTATTTCACAATTTTGTCCATAAATCCAGATATGAACATTAACATCAGACAAATCAGGCACGTTCTTTCCCTGAGTTTGCTCCCGACAGCGTTTTGATTGACAGTTTTGCTCATGGAAGCAACGTTACCTTCAGAAGTTTCACTCACGTCTTGGCTCTTGGGTTGGGCTGTAATACTCGCGGTCGGAATTACAAACATGGAATTCTACTTTCACCCGCAGTTTCAATTAGTGCTGTCATGTGATTAAAAAAATTGAAAGATTAATTAATTATGATCTGTAATTAATTAATCTAATTAACCTAATTTTTAATCTCACCTAAAAAATACTGAGAAAAACCTTCAACTTGAGGTATTTTCATTTGAATTCATTATTACATTATTTTCATACTATCATTAATGTTTTTTATAGAAGTATCATCATTATTACTATTACTAATCTGCATAAATAAACTCAACTTAACAACATATAAACCATCACCACTCTAGAGCCACATCAGCCCGTTTGACATTATAATGTGTTTAATGCAGATTTGCGCAAGTCTCACAGAAACAAAACTAAAAAACACTTGGCTAATTTGCATAAACTAAACCAAGAAAATAAAATAAAAGAAACGCTCTTGTGTGCTGATGTGGTTCAGCTTCTGTCGGACTCAAGGACACGACTCAGTGGAATATAGATGTTCTTTCTGTGACAGATGGATGTTGATGCTGAAGGTGAGTCTGTTCTGTGTCTGTGTCGCGATGTTTTCAGAGATCAGACGTGTGCAGGTTTATCGCAAATGTGGCGAGAACGGGAATGAAAATTACAATTCTTTGCAGGAACGAGCAGACTGTCCTAACAACACATAAAAACTGATTTTATAATAAGGCAACTCGCATACAAAAACAGTAAAGTTAGAAATTAAAAATGAGATTAAGGCGGTTAAAAAACATAATGCGCTAAATATGACTGTAATTAATTAATCGCAACTAACGCGATAATTGGACACCTCTAGTTTCAATGAGCTTCATTTGACTGGAGCTGAATGCTATGGGTGACGCCGCACTCACTTAGTGCACTTCTTTACACAGTCTATGGCAGAATGTGTCCTAATTTATGAATTTGGTGTGTGTTTGGCAGGTGACAGAAGGCCAGGCGTCAGGAGCTCTACTGGGCACGCTCCAGGCCAAAGACCCCGACGAAGGAGAAAATGGAACGGTCTTCTACTCTCTGTCAGGTAAAGGAAAAAAAAAAAAAAAACATCCAAACATCTGAATCACTCTCACCACTCAACCAGAAGGTTATGACTTGAGTTCCTTTTCAGAGCTCTCAGTCTCATGTCCAAAGTAGCACAGAAAAGCCTCAGTGCGGCACATTTTAGGGTTTCCGTAGAGCATTTGAGGTCATATTGTCAAGGCAATATGTAGCATTAAAATGGATTGCAACATGCCTGAATAGTTTTGATGAAGCAAAGACTCCATTTGTTATATATTAATACACCTAAAAGCTTTTTATTCTTGCATAATATACATTTCCCTGTTTTACTTGATTTATGGCTGATTAATAAATGTTTTGTGTATTGGAAACATCAGAGGCAGGTAGAGTAGCCAAAAAACATCACCTTATTTTTTGGACTATAAGTCGCTCTGGGGTATAAGTCGCACCAGCCAAAAAATGCATAATGAAGAAGGAAAAAACATATATAAGTCGCACCAGATTATCACACTTACAGTTTTTAATTTACTTTATAAAATCAGAGACCAGGAACCGACATTTCATCTTTTGTTGTATTCAATAGTGCTCCGTCTGAAACAATCCACTCCTCAATAACTATTTCATGGTTATAAAAGCATCTTATTATACAGAAATACAGTATAAAGAGCCATTGCATCACAAAGTCCTGTAGCCACAATAATAGTAATAAGTAATAATAATCTCGATTTGTGTAGCCACTACAGATGCAGTTTGCTGCTTTGGCTGGTTCGCTCTCTGACTCAGACTATTTATGAGGACCCCCCTCGAAAATGAAATGGCAAGACATCTCAAGGGGCTTATCCTCCAAATAAATAAATTCTAAATCTTGAAAGGCGAGTTATAGTAAAAACAATAGAAGAAAGAACAACAGACTGTTAACGTCACATATGAACAGTTCTTCAGATAATTATAATATAAACAACAGAACAGAACAAGTTTACCAAACTCTCCATCTCACTCCAAATCACTAAATCCATTGAATTCTTCATCGTCGGTGTCACTTCTGAGGAACTCCGCGACCTCCGGAGGTAAACAGAGCGCCGCTTCCTCTTCTGTGTAGTTGTTGTCAGCATCAGTTCCAGTTAGAATTATTCTGGCCTTTCTGAATCCTGACAGGATGATTTCAGTGTCACTGAAGTCCAGGCTTTGTCGATCCATCCAGTGACTTCCAGGAAAGTTGCATTTTGCACCCGCCCAGTGTCACAAGTTTCTCTCTCACTCCAAAGTTTCTTTCTGCTGCTCGATTACCGTTTTCAGCTGCAGATTTCACTACTTGCAGCTTGTAATCTGTAAAATCTGATTTTCTTTTTGGGGACATTTGTGTTCAGTCTTCTCATTTGTCTTTATAAGTTTGTTTACATTTAACGTTTTCAGTGGTGCAGAAGTAATGTTGCGATCGACTGACATGATACAGACAGGACAGAGGCTCTTTCTGCAGGAGACATGCGCAGTACAGTGAAGTGACAGTGGTACAGGAGGAACAGGAGCAGCAGATACTGACACACAACACTAGAGCAGCTGTCAGAGAAAATGTTAATATATAAGTCGCACTGAAGTATAAGTCACAGGAAACACCCAAACTATGACAAATAGTGCGACTTATAGTCCGAAAAACACTGTAAAAGTCCTGTACAGTATTACACAAAATGGATATTATTTTCTGATTTAAGTTATAATGTTGTTTCCTCATCATAAACAAACCTGGAGTTGAGTTTTGTTTCATTCATTCACAACATAATAACACAGATGAGAAAATAAATAAAGCACACAATCTGGTATCAAAGGTCAGATGCAAAAATGAGACAAACTAAATTATTTCTGGAGGAGCTCTGCGAGAAACACAACTGTTCATTCATCATTTCATACTGTGAATGTAAAGCTTTTGTTACTTGTAGACTTACTCACCGTGGGAAGAGTTCCACAACTTTTAATCACGTAAGAGATACTGGGAGAGTTCTGTTACACTGTGGGATACAATTGAATCTGGACAGACTGGAAGAGAGAACGAGTCGTATTCTTGGCGCTCAGACCTCAGCAGCTTTTCGAGGGAGATGAATGACGCGAGTGTGAGCTGGAATCTCAGTCCCCCCGGGGAATAGACGCTGGTGGAGCAGAGCGAGGAGAGAAGAAGAAGAAGAAGAAGAAGAAGAAGAGATGATGCCACTGAGGAGGAGAGGAAGAGAGGAGGATTTTTTAAAAATGGTCTGCAGAGATGTGAGTGGGTGGTGAAGATGAGAGAAGAATGACAGGCAGGTATGAGACGGGTTGAGCCAGGTGATGGGGAAAGGTGAGATGAAGGTGAGAGGAAAGTGAGAAGAAGGTGAAAGGAGCAGATGAGGAGCAGATGAGAGGCAGGTGAGGGAAGGTGAGATGAAGGTGAGAGGAAGGTGAGAGGAAGGTGAAAGGAGCAGATGAGGAGCAGATGAGAGGCAGGTGAGAGGAAGGTGAGGAGCAGGTGAGAGGAAAGAGAGAGGAAGGTGAGAAGAATGTGAGAAGAACGTGAGAGGAAGGTCAGGAGCAGGTGAGAGGCAGGAGAGAAGAAGATGAGAAGAAAGTGAGAAGAAGGTGAGAAGAAGGTGAGAAGAAGGTGAAAGGAGCAGATGAGAGGCAGGTGAGGGAAGGTGAGATGAAGGTGAGAGGAAGGTGAGAAGAAGATGAGAAGAAGGTGAGAAGAAGATGAGAAGAAGGTGAGAAGAAGGTGAGAAGAAGGTGAAAGGAGCAGATGAGAGGCAGGTGAGGGAAGGTGAGATGAAGGTGAGAGGAAGGTGAGAAGAAGATGAGAAGAAGGTGAGAGGAAGGTGAGAAGAAGGTGAGAAGAAGGTGAGAGGAAGGTGAGGAGCAGGTGAGAGGAAGATGAGGAGCAGGTGAGAGGAAAGAGAGAGGAAGGTGAGAAGAATGTGAGAAGAACGTGAGAGGAAGGTCAGGAGCAGGTGAGAGGCAGGAGAGAAGAAGATGAGAAGAAGGTGAGAAGAAGGTGAAAGGAGCAGATGAGGAGCAGATGAGAGGCAGGTGAGGGAAGGTGAGAAGACGGTTGAATCAGGTGAGAAGCAGGTAAGAGGAAGGTGAGAGGAAGGTGAAAGGAGCAGATGAGAGGCAGGTGAGAGGAAAGAGAGAGGAAGGTGGAAGAAAGTGAGGAGCAGGTGAGATTAAGGTGAGAAGAAGGTGAGAGGCAGGTGAAGAGCAGGTGAGAGGAAGTGAGAAGAAGGTGGAAGAAGGTGAGAGCAGGTGAAGAAGGTGAGGGAAGGCAGGTGAAGAGCAGGTGAGGAGCAGGTGAAGAGCAGGTGAAGATCAGGTGAGAGCAGGTGAGAGGAAGGTGAGGAAGAGGTGAAGGGCAGGTGAGAGGTGAAGAGCAGGTGAAGAACAGGTGAGAAGAAGGTGAGAGGAAGGTTGAATCAGGTGAGAAGCAGGTAAGAGGAAGGTGAGAGGAAGGTGAAAGGAGCAGATGAGAGGCAGGTGAGAGGAAGGAAAGAGGAAGGTGAGAAGAAGGTGAGAGGAAGATGAGGAGCAGGTGAGAGGAAGATGAGGAGCAGGTGAGAGGAAGGTGAGAAGAACGTGAGAAGAACATGAGAAGAACGTGAGAGGAAGTTGAGGAGCAGGTGAGAGGAAAGTGAGAAGAAGGTGAGAAGAAGGTGAAGGAGCAGGTGAGAAGAAGATGAGAAGAAGGTGAGAAAAAGGTGAGAGGAAGGTGAGGAGGAGGTGAGAGGAAGATGAGGAGCAGGTGAGAGGAAAGAGAGAAGAAGGTGGGAAGAAGGTGAGGAGCAGGTGAGATTAAGGTGAGGGGCAGGTGAAGAGCAGGTGAAGAGCAGGTGAAGAGCAGGTGAAGAGCAGGTGAGAGGCAGGTGAAGG
The DNA here is from genome assembly GCF_026225935.1 of Boleophthalmus pectinirostris. Taxonomy (NCBI): domain Eukaryota; kingdom Metazoa; phylum Chordata; class Actinopteri; order Gobiiformes; family Gobiidae; genus Boleophthalmus; species Boleophthalmus pectinirostris. The sequence goes on from NW_026571541.1 coordinate 30,960,196, forward strand.
ATCCGGGTGAAGGGGTAGATGAGTGGCAGGTGAGAGGCAGGTGAGTGACAGGTGAGGGGGAAGTGAGAGGTAAGTAAGGGCAATTGAGAGGCAGGTAAAGGGCAGGAGGTGAGTGGCAGGTAAAGGGCAGGAGGTGAGTGGCAGGTGAGAGGCAGGGGCGAGACAGGTGAGGGCAGGTGTGATGCAGGAGATACTGATACTGAAAATTGAACTGGATCAGATATATATTCTTTTTTTATTTTTTTTTCAACACCTGTCCATATAAAAATAAAAAATAAAAATCTAAACATGCATAAAAACAGATAAGAATAGACACACACTTTACATACATTTTGATTGGAAACATACTATAATTTTAATTTATGTTTAATTTACGTTCCAAATATGGGTTCTGTCGTTATCCTGGTTGGACATATAAATATTTTCAGGTCGTAGTTGGCTCATAGTGTTTTAATTTTTACTTTTTCCTGTAGTTGGGAGATAAATAACAGCGACATGACACATTCAGGATCAATTTTGTCTCGTTTTATTTTTGTTTAAAAGAAATAAATCCTGTTGTTCAGCCTCTGCACTGCTTGATTGCGCTATTTTCTGATTTGTTATAATGTTGTTTCCTCATCAAAACATTTCCATAGTTGTGTTTTGTTTGATTCACGAATGTTTAACGCACAAATCCTGCATATTTAGGTTGAGTTCTTCACAAAACAAACCACAACTTCACTAGAATCATGTGTGAATGAAACAAAACGCAACTCCAGGTCTGTTTTTGAGGAGGTAACAGTATTCTAACGGGATTTAAAGTTAATTTTGCGTAATATAAGACCTTTAAAGTGGTGAGTTTTTCGTTTTTCTTCATACAAATGAGCTAAAATCAGTGCAATATCAGCAGCGGGGAAACGACATCATTCTGAATGTCGGGACGGGCCTGGAGGTGCGCCCACGTAGACCGTCGGGTGACCGCAGGCGAAAGGACCGACACAGAACTGCACGCTCCATAAGGCGAAGCACAGCTGATGCCCGATCGCGCTTTGCGGACGCCCTGCTCCACGGGTTCGGGTGCTCTCAGGGGCGGTCCCAGATTCAAAGTCCTAATCCAAGATTAGTCCTGTTTAGTCCTGGTTTACACCTGATTTAGACCTGGTTTAGACCTGGTTTAGACCTGATTTAGTTCTGATTTAGTCCTGTTTTAGACCTGGTTTAGACCTGGTTCAGTTCTGGTTTAGATTTCGTTTAGTCCTGCTTTAGTCCTGCTTTAGTCCTGCTTTAGTCCTGGTTTAGACCTGATTTAGACCTGGTTTAGACCTGGTTTAGACCTGATTTAGTTCTGATTTAGTCCTGTTTTAGACCTGGTTTAGACCTGGTTCAGTCTGGTTTAGATTTGGTTTAGTCCTGCTTTTAGTCCTGTTTAGTAGTCTGGTTTAGTCCTGGTTTAGTCCTGATTTAGAGTCCTGGTTTAGATCCTGGTTTAGTTCAGTCCTGATTTAGTCCTGCTTTAGTCCTGGTTTAGACCTGGTTTTGTCCTGGTTCAGTTCTGGTTTAGATTTGGTTTAGTCCTGGTTTAGTCCTGGTTCAGCTCTGGTTCAGTCCTGGTTCAGTCTTGGTTCAGTCTTGGTTCAGTCCTGGTTTTGTCCTGGTTCAGTTCTGGTTTAGATTTGGTTTAGTCCTGGTTCAGTCCTGGTTTGGTTTAGTCCTGCTTTAGTCCTGCTTTAGTCCTGGTTTAGACCTGTTTTTTCCTGGTTCAGTTCTGGTTTAGATTTGGTTTAGTCCTGGTTTAGTCCAAGTTCAGTCCTGTTTTAGTCCTGGTTCAGTCCTGGTTCAGCTCTAGTTTAGTCCTGGTTTAGTCCTGGTTCAGTCCTGGTTCAGCTCTAGTTTAGTCCTGGTTTAGTCCTGGTTCAGCTCTTTCAGTTTTGGTTTAGTCCTGGTTTAGTCCTGGTTCAGCTCTGGTTCAGTTTCTGGTTTAGTCCTGGTTCAGTTCTGGTTTAGATTTGGTTCAGTCCTGGTTTAGTCCTGGTTCAGTTCTGGTTTAGTCCTGGTTCAGTCCATACACGGCGCAAAAGTTCGGCATCTTCACTCGCTGATTGTTATTTGACGATCAACGACATTTATTTTGTTGAGTCACTTAAAAGAAACACAACAGTCGTGTCATGTTTTACATTTTAAACACATTAATATTGTAATGTAACAAATTACTTAGAAATGACAGTAAAAAGTCATAAATAACATGTTACAGTTTTGAAGTAACACAAGTCCAGGTCTGTTTTTGAGGAGGTAACAGTATTCTAACGTGATTTAAAGTTAATTTTGCGTAATATAAGACCTTTAACTCTATATGGCAGGGGTGTCAAACTCATTTTGGTCCGGGGGCCGTATCCAACCTACTTTGATCCCAAAGGGGCCGGATCAGAAAACTCATGACTCACTCAAAATTCAATTTCAACACAATGTTTTAACATGAACTTGTTTGCAAATAGGAATAAGTAAATTTTTCTTGTAAAATGCTGCACTCGGCTCCACTTTTCTCATTTTGGACATTTTGTTGATGAGGGTGTCACGGTCAACAGTCAAAACGATCGTCCTTTAAGAGCGTTTGGAAAGAGACAAGTCTTCATTTGTGCTGCTCTGGTGGGAGGGGCCACGTACAGAGACGCTGCTGTGATAAACACCACAGAAAATTAACAATATTTTAATAGAAAATATAATTAAAACATTTTAGTAGAAAATCACAGGTGAGGGGGGAAGTGAGGTGAGTGGCAGGAGGGGCGAGACAGGTGAGGGCAGGTGTGATGCAGGAGATACTGATACTGAAAATTGAACTGGATCAGATATATATACTTTTTTTTTTTTTTTTTCAACACCTGTCCATATAAAAATAAAAAATAAAAATCTAAACATGCATAAAAACAGATAAGAATAGACACACACTTTACATACATTTTGATTGGAAACATACTATAATTTTAATTTATGTTTAATTTACGTTCCAAATATGGGTTCTGTCGTTATCCTGTGACATATAATATTTTCAGGTCGTAGTTGGCTCATAGTGTTTTAATTTTTACTTTTTCCTGTAGTTGGGAGATAAATAACAGCGACATGACACATTCAGGATCAGTTTTGTCTCGTTTTATTTTTGTTTAAAAGAAATAAATCCTGTTTTCAGCCTCTGCACTGCTTGATTGCGCTATTTTCTGATTTGTTATAAAATATAATTAAAACATTTTAGTAGAAAATCACCCAAGGGCCACATTAAAGGTCCTGGGGGGCCGGATCTGGCCCCCGGGCCTTATGTTTGACACCTGTGCTCTATGGTATTTAAATAAAAAAAAGTGAAATCAGTGCGTTCCTGATGTTTTCTCTTGTGCGCAGGTCCTCGAGCCGAGCGTTTCTCCCTGGACCCGTCCACGGGGAGCTGCGGTCCTCCTCCCCCCTGCTCCACAGCGACCGCTCCGAGTACAGCCTGACCGCCACAGCCACAGACCGGGGCAGCCCTGCTCTCAGCGCCTCCTGCCCCGTCACCATACAGGTCACTCCACTGCCCCAAATACCCCAAATACCCCAACTACCCCCTCCTCACTCTGCCCCAGCACCACACGTCACTTTACCAAATCTGTGTGTCGTTCGTTCATTTGTTTTTCAAAATAAAACCAAAAATAAGAACATGAAACAACAACAATTTTCTTCATTATTTGTCTCCAAAACCAAAATGACAAAACAGATAATGATTTGTTTTTTCAGTTTTTGATTTTTGTGTTAAAATGAAAAATGTTTCCTGTTTACATGACTTAAACTTTTGCACCTCATACGGACTGAACCAGGACTGAACCCAGACTAAAACAGGTCTAAACAGGTCTAAACAGGACTGAACCAGGACTAAAACAGGTCTAAACAAGGACTAAACCAGGACTAAACCAGGACTGAACCAGGACTAAAACAGGTCTAAACAAGGACTGAACCAGGACTAAAACAAAACTAAACCAGGACACTAAACCACTGACTAAACCAGGACTAAAACCAGGACTAAACACTAAACCAGGACTAAAAACTAAACAGGACTAAACCACTAAAACAGGACTAAACAGGACTAAACAGGACTAACCAGGACTAAACCAGGACTAAACCAGGACTAAACAAGGTCTAAACCAGGACTAAACTAGGACTAATCCAGGACTAAATCAGGACTAAACCAGGACTAAAACAGGTCTAAACCAGGACTAAACCAGGACTGAACCAGGACTAAAACAGGTCTAAACAAGGACTGAACCAGGACTAAAACAGGACTAAAACAGGTCTAAACTAGGTCTAAACCAGGACTAAACTAGGACTAAACCAGGACTAATCCAGGACTAAACCAGGACTAAACCAGAACTAAACAAGGTCTAAACCAGGACTAAACTAGGACTAATCCAGGACTAAATCAGGACTAAACCAGGACTAAACCAGGACTGAACCAGGACTAAAACAGGTCTAAACAAGGACTGAACCAGGACTAAAACAGGACTAAAACAGGTCTAAACCAGGACTAATTCAGTTGCAGTCCTGGTCTCAGTCCCACTCTTAGTCAGTCCTGATCTGGTCCTGGCCTGATCCCGGTCTGGTCTCAGTCCTGATTACCCGACAGTCAGTATTGGTTTAGACCTGGTTTAGTTCTAAGTTCTCTAGGGACTAAAACAGGACTAAAACAGGTCTAAACCAGGTCTAAACCAGGTCTAAACCAGGACTGAACCAAGACTAAACCAGGACTAAAACAGGCCTAAAACAGGTATAAACCAGCACTAATTCGGTTGCAGTCCTGGTCTCAGTCCCGGTCTCAGTCCTGGTCTGGTTCTGGCCTGGTCCCGGTCTGGTCTCAGTCCTGATTACCCGACAGTCTACGTGGGCGCGACTCTGGTCTGTCCTGTCACTCAGTACTGGTTTAGACCTGGTTTAGACCTGGTTTAGACCTGGTTTAGACCTGGTTTAGACCTGGTTTAGACCTGGTTTAGTCCTGGTTCAGTCCGTATGCGGCGCAAAAGTCCGGCATCGCAGTTTTAAGTCACGGAAACGAGAAACTGCTGTTATCCATTTTTTCCATTATTCATTTAAACACAAAATCGAAAACGGAAAAAAACAAACCATTTTCTGTTTTTTCATTTTGGTTTTGGAGACAAATAATGAAGAAAATAGTTTGTTTTTCTTTCTCATTTCCTTATTTTTGGTTTTATTTTGAAAACAAATGAACGAATGATACACGGACTGACCTGGACTGTCCGTAATCTGAGAATGAGAAAACCTTGTACGTGTCCTTTATCTGCACTTGTGACTGTAAAACTGTTTTGATAAGAACACAGGTTACGTACTGTTCCTTTAATATAAAAAATCTCATCTGAGTATTAAGAAAAAAGTAAATTAAAAAGCATCTTGTCATGTGGAATGCATTTTTTGAAAAGCACTTCTAAAAATAACCATAATCAGCGCTGATTCCTCCGCTCTGAATTATTAAAATAGGACAGTCCGTGTGACGTTCAAAGACATCCGAGCAATCATTATTTAAAAAATGTATTCCACGCTTCAAGTTGTGTTTTTTCCCCCAATTATTTGAGATGAGGGCTGATCTCTGTAATTAAAAACGACTCAAAAATAGCAGATTGCGCCACATAATTCATATTAACCACCAGTGTCGGGAGGAACGAGTTATAAAAGTAATGAATGACTGTAAATGTGGTGCTTTTTGCTGTAATGCAGTAATTTAAGGCACTGCAGCGAAAAAAATGGTAATATTTTACTTGGTACAAATGTCGTAAAAGTAACGTGCGTCACAATACTTTTTTAACCTGGATTGAAGTGGTGGGTTTTTCGTTTTTCTTCATATAAATTCGCTAAAATCGCCGCGATATCGGCAGCGGTGAAATGCCAAAGTTACGGGTCCGAGTGTCGGGACGGGAACAGAGGTGCGCCCACGTAGACCGTCGGGTGACCGCGGGCGAAAGGACCGACGCAGGACTCCACGCTCCACGGGGCGAAGAGCAGCTGATGCCCGATCGCGCTTTGCGGACGCCCTGATCCACGGGCTCGGGGTTCTCTCAGGGGCGGTCCTAGATTCCAAGTCCTAGTCCAAGATTAGTCCTGGTTTAGACGTGGTTTAGACTTGATTTAGTCCTGGTTTAATTCTGTTTTAGACCTGGTTTAGACTTGGTTTAGTCCTGGTTTAGACCTGTTTTAGTCCTTTTTTAGTCCTGGTTTAAACCCAGTTTAGACCTGGTTTAGATTTGGTTTAGTCCTGATTCAGTTCTGGTTTAGTCCTGGTTTAGTTCTGGTTTAGATTTCCTGGTTTAGTCTTGGTTTAGTCCCGATTCAGTTCTGGTTTAATTCTGATTCAGTTCTGGTTTAGTCCTGGTTTAGTCCTGGTTTAGATTTCATTTAGTCCTGGTTTAGTCCTGGTTTCAGTCCTGGTTTAGACCTGGTTTAGTCCTGTCTTAGTCCTGGTTTAGTGCTCGTTTAGACCTGGTTTAGTCCTGGTTTAGTTCTGGTTTAGACCTGATTTAGACCTAGTTTAGTCCTGATTCAGTTCTGGTTTAATTCTGATTCAGTTCTGGTTTAGTCCTGGTTTAGACCTGGTTTAGATTTTGTTTAGTCCTGGTTTAATCCTGGTTTAGACCTGGTTTAGTCCTGATTCAGTTCTGGTTTAATTCTGATTCAGTTCTGGTTTAGTCCTAGTTTAGACCTGGTTTAGATTTTGTTTAGTCCTGGTTCAGTCCTAGTTTGGTCCTGGTTTAGTCCTGGTTCAGTCCTGGTTTAAACTTTGTTTAGACCTGGTTTAGACTTGGTTTAGTCCTGATTCAGTTCTGGTTTAGTCCTGGTTTAGACCTGGTTTACATTTCGTTTCGTCCTGGTTTAGTCCTGGTTTAGACTTGATTTAGTCCTGGTTTAATTTTGATTCAGTCCTGGTTTAGTCCTGGTTCAGTCCTGGTTTAGACATGGTTTAATTTTGATTCAGTCCTGGTTTAGTCCTGGTTCAGTCCATATTCGGTACAAAAGTTCGACGTCTTTGCTCAGTGGTTGTTATTTGACGATCAGCGGCGTTTATTTTTTTGAGTATCTTAAAGTGCTGCAATAGTCGGTAACAGTAATATTGTGATGTAACAAATTACTTTGAAATGACGACAAAAAGTCATAAATAACACGTTTTGAAGTAACTCGCCCGAGAGCGTTAACCAGACGAGACGTGTAGAAATATTCTTTTTAAAGGGGAGGGGTGGGGGGGGCTTCATGGCATAAGACCGGGCGCGGCGCCAGAACAAACACCCTCACCTCGTTTTCACATCCAAATCAAAGTGGATATCAGAGGCCCTCCTGACAAGACCTCCCTCCCCTCTCTTTCTCTTCTCGCGTTCCTCGGTGACTTGTCAAAAAAAAAAAAGGGGGGGATTTGAAGAGAAGCGATGGAAAAAGTGGAGCAGATTCAAATAGTCCCAGGTGGGCCGTGATGAAGGCCAGCTGCACCGGCCTGATCCAGGTCAAACTCCATGACTGCACCACTTGTACACGGTAGCCCCCGTTTTTAATGTGCGACCGAGAGAAAGTGATTCAATATGGGTTTACGACGCAACGGAGAAAGATGAAAACGCAAAAAAAATATATATATACAAAATGGATTTAAATAGGAGTCTGTGATTGATACGAGTGTTTGTTTAGTCCTGGTTTAGATCTGGTTTAGTCCTGGTTTAGACCTGGTTTAGTCCTGGTTTAGTCCTCATTTAGACTTGGTTTAGTCCTCATTTAGACTTGGTTTAGTCCTGGTTTAGTCCTCATTTAGACTTGGTTTAGTCCTGGTTTAGTCCTCATTTAGACTTGGTTTAGTCCTGGTTTAGACTTGTTTATCCTGTTTAGACTTGGTTTAGACCTGGTTTAGACCTCATTTAGACTTGGTTTAGTCCTCATTTAGACTTGGTTTATCCTGGTTTAGACCTGGTTAGTCCTGGTTTAGTCCTCATTTAGACTTGGTTTAGTCCTCATTTAGACTTGGTTTAGTCCTGGTTTAGTCCTGGTTTAGTCCTCATTTAGACTGGTTTAGTCCTGGTTTAGTCCTGGTTTAGACCTGGTTTAGTCCTCATTTAGACTTGGTTTAGTCCGTTTAGTCCTCATTTAGGTTTAGTCCTGGTTTAGACCTGGTTTAGTCCTGGTTTAGTCTTGGTTCAGCAAAAGGTAAAAAGGAGCTGTTACCACTTCGTGACACCATGAACATGTTTTGAGGAGGTAACAACATGACTCAAGGGCTTCATGTGTATTATGTGAGCATTAAATTAGAAAAAAAAAAAAAAAAAAAAAAAAAGCTTGTGAAGCAGCTGGGAATAAGATCAGCTCCTCCAAATCCAAGACCATGGTTCTTGACCAGCCACACTGCGGAGTTTCCGCTGGGCACTCCCTTAGAGACAGGGTGAGGAGCTCAGTCACATGGGAGGAGCTCGGAGTAGAGCCGCTGCTCCTCCATGTGGAGAGCAGCTGAGGCGGCTCGGGCATCTGTTCTAGATGCCTCCTGGGCGCCTCCCTCAGGAGGTGTTCTGGGCATGTCCCACCGGGAGGAGGCCCCGGGGAAGACCCATGACACGCTGGAGGAACTATGTCTCTGGGCTGGTCTGGGAACGCCTCCAGGAGGAGTTGGAGGAAGTGTCCGGGGTGATGGAAGTCTGGGAGTCCCTGCTTAGACTGCTTCCTCGCGACCCAATTATTAAATCTGAAGATGCGATTAGGGAATGACACCATTACAGTTTCTGTTACTTGCACCAAGTTAAGCCTAAGGAGTTTCTTCTCTACCACTTTTTTAAAGGTCCTATATTACTCCAAAACTCAAAATGCTCTGTTCCACCTTGTGATGTCATGAAGCAGTAGTTAATCAAGTTAACAGCTCCTTTTACCTTTAGTTCAGTAGAGATCAGCAATTCCAGAGCTGAAATCATCCAAATGATCCTAATGAAGGTGTATGGAGTCTAAAAACACAGTGGAGCACTTCTTGTATTACCACATGACATCACAAGGTGGAACAGAGCGTTTTCAGTTTGAGGTTAGAACACAGCCTAAATACACAGGGTTTGTGTGTTAAACATGTGTGAACGAAACAAAACACAAGTCCAGGTGTGTTTTTGATGAGGTAAAAACATTATAACACGGCTCAGAAAATAACATAATTCGAGCCCCTTTAGACGCCAATTTGCGCACTTTCTTTCTCTTCTAAACATGTATTTTTTGAACCCCACATTGTCAACACGGCGCACACCTCAGCCCGACTTCAGCGTCTATTTTCTATAATGATCACTTGGAGGTTGCAGTAACATAGGCTTCCATCTAAACAGCAGAAGTCCCGGTATTTGTTTTGGGCTCACGGTGTAATGAAGTCGTCTAAACAGACCCGAACTCTGCGCTGCTTATGACGCATTTTCATAATGACTGTTTCAGGCCCATTTAGCAACGCCATCAATGATAGCACACACTGTATCCACGTATTTCTGGAACACTTCATTTTCGGCTAATGTGGAACCAATTTGGAGCTTGTCATTTTTCATAGTTTATTAGATTGCTGCCTGTAGATGTTCATATCTGGACCAACAGAGAAAAGACAAAATGTGACAGAGTTGGCAGATTGGAAATTTGGCAGAAAGATTACAATGAGAAATCCTATTGTTTCGGATAAAATAGCGTAAAGCACCATTTTGCAACAGCCACTTTGGTAAATGAAATGTCTCAGGGGATAAAATGCGTTCGGAATACAAATTGTGGGCCTGAGAGGAAAAATAAGTTGTTTTCGGAGTTGGGAATATTTCATTTTCGCGAGGTTCGGGGGGACATTTCGCTTTGGTCAGAGCACAGATAAAAGGAGCACGCCGTATCTCTTCTGGTCATGTTCCTGCTCCGTTTGGAATGTTCCGCAGCGTGGCATTAAAGGTCCAACATTACACACACATATATTGAGTGCGTATACATGCACATCAATAACCCGGTTATTAGCCATATCCCGGTTATGTCAGTATTCATATCCGCGTGTACATGATCAAATGGAGTATCCCGGGTTTCTTGACATAATCTTACAAATGCGCAGGTGCAAAAATTAACTTAAATCAATTTCATAAACCAGGAAAAATACAAACCGTGAGCTCCTTTAGCATAAGAAGCTAAGGAGCTACGAGATCTCCCACAATCCACTGTGCAGATTCTTCATTAAAATCTTCTACATAAATAAACTCAACTTTACAACATATAAACCATAAACACTATAGAGCCACATCAGCCCGTTTGATCGTATAATTCATCTGTGATCACATTTGTTTACGTTTTACAGAAACGAAACTTAAGACCGTTTGGCTAATTAGCATAAACTGTTAGCAGCGATAAAAACAACTCGCTCCTTGCGCCGCTGATGCGATCAGTTTCTTTTGGACTAAATGACACGACTCTGTGGATTATGTGTGTTATTTCTGTGACAGAAGAGGCGCTAATGATGGTAAGTGTGTTTCATGCGTATAGAGTATAGGAGATAGTTCATGTTTTAGCTTTTCAGCGTCACACGAGTGCAGGTCGTACGAGTGCAGGTTTAGCGCAGCTCTTTATTTTACAGTCATTTTACTTGTTTGGTCACTTTATTTATCTTGGTCAATTTATTTATGTGACTACTGTTGTGGTGAAAGGCTGGAAAGTGTCTTTTTGACGCATGCGCACTCAACTTTATGTTGCAGTAACCGGGGTACTGCGTTTACATGTCACAAGTATCCCGGTTACTATCGGAATAAACCAGCTACAGTAACCCGGTTTCTAATAACCGGGATACTGCCATAACCGGGTTACTGAAACCGGGTTACTGCGTATACATGCACCATCAAGAAACCGGGATACTCAAAAAACCCGATCATAACCGGGTTATTGCTGTGCATGTATACGCACTCATTGACTCTCGTGAGCTTCAAATCATGTTATAATATTGTTGCTTCCTCAAAAACAAACCTGGAATTGTGTTTTGTTTCATTCACACGTGTTTGAGTATCTTTATTATTAGTCTCCAAACATCTCCAAAGCCCAAAATGCTCCGTTCCACCTTGTGATGTCATATAGTGGTAGTTTTAGTTAACAGCTCCTTTTTTTCTTTTTTTTTTTAACTTTTTATTTGTTCAGTTTTTCAAGTTTTGTGTCACAAACAAACAAATACTGTGACAAACTGGGGGCCTTTGTCTCATTTTAAATTCATGTTTTATTTTGAAAGGGGACTTGCTTTGCTTTGGGAGTTACCTGAATACTCACCTTTGGGGGGAGGTACTTCCTGCTGGTCGGGGTATAAAAGCAAAGCAGGTGTCATCAATTGGGGAGAGACTTCTGTGCAGGTGTTTGGTGGTTTTTGCTTTGAGTTACTTATTTTTTGTCTATTTGTACTTTTGTTGATGAACTCCATTGCAGTAGGGAAGTAGAAGTCAAGTCTCTTTTTGTTTATAATTTGTTGGGGAGTAACAGATTACATGTACCGGAGTTACGTAATCAGAGTACAAATTATGAGTAACTGTATTCAGTTACAGTTACTGTTTCAGTGAGTGGTAATTGGATTACAGTTACTTTGTTGAAGTAAATGGATTACATGGGGGTGTGTTCCTGTTTTTACATTTTGGGCTAAACCAGGACCAGGATTAAAACCAGGACTAAACCAGGACTAAAACCAGGACTAAAACCAGGCCTAAACCAGGACTAAACCAGGACGAAATCAGGTCTAAACCAGGTCTAAACCAGGACTAAAACCAGGACTAAAACCAGGACTAAACCAGAACTAAGCCAGGACTAAACCAGGACTAAACCAGGTCTAAACCAGGACTAAACCAGGTCTAAAACAGGATTTAACAGGACTAAACCATGTTGTGCGGACCGTGTCTCCTCCTCTTCTATCAATAATATTTTTAATTTGGTTAAATAAAGTCTGGGCTTTTTATTTTCTTTTATCAGACAAACATCTTATGTGAAGATTTCCTTGTTTTTGCTTCTCTACAGCAAATCAAGTAATCCAAAGTATTCAGATTACATTACTCACAGTAATTGAATGGCTTGCATTACAAACTACATTTTGGGGTCTGTAATCTGTAATCTGTAGGGGAATACATTTTAAAAGTAATCTTCCCAACACTGTCTATATCTCCTTTTACCTTTAGTTCAGTAAAGACTAGAAATTCCAGGGTTGAAAATTATCCTATTGAGCGTGTATGGAGTTTAAAAACACAGAGGAGCACCTCCTGTATTACCACATGACATCACAAGGTGGAACACAGTGTTTTCTGTTTGAAAGAAGCACTCAGCCTAAATGAATAAAACAAAACACCACTGCACATGTGTTTGTGATAAGGAAACAGGAATTATAATTTAGCTCTGAAAATATAGTCCAGGGGTGTCAAACTCAGATTCACAGAGGCCAAAATTAAAAACTGGGACTAAGTTGTGGGCTGAACTAAATATTTATTGAAAAATTTCAACAACATCTGCATGTTTTCTCTTTTTTGAGATATGTAATGTTAAACCTTTTCTTATTAAAATAAATGATTAATAATAGTTTTGCTTAAACATTAGATTCAGCAAAATAGCAAAAAAAAAAACAAGCAAAATATAAAATAATAATATGTTAAATAAATAATGTCTCTGTAGTTTCTCTGTATTTGACATGATCTCGTGGGCCAAATATAATTATACCGTGGGCCAATGTGTCATGTAGAAACAGAGGGAGGACCCAAAATGCAGCACTGCTTTAAAGTATTTAATAACAAATCCATAAATCCAAAAAATCCAAAACTCAAAACTAAACTGCCATGACACGACACAAAATGAAACTGTGACAGAGACAATGGACCAACAAAGGGCAGAGGAGAACACATCACAAACACATCAGGGCAAACAATCAAGACAGGAAGTAAAACTCAAAACTACAAGCAGGCACGACAAATGTCAAAATAAAAACACCCAAATGAGCAAATACAACCACTACAAACATGAACCATGACACAATGTCTGATATAGGCCCTTTAAATGTATCCATCTCTATGGAGACAAGAAGGGGACGCCAGTGCTACCAGACCAATAGGAGGGTTTCAGTCACGTGATCACGATGATGCGCGAATTTCAGGTGGAGGGCAGGAAGTGAAGACAAACACGACAAACAAACACGGCTCTGGAGAACACAGATATGGACAAGAGTTCTTATTGTAAGGATTTAGAGCCAGTAGCGAGGCAAAAGTACGAGCAGTTAGTCGACAAATATATTGGGCGTGACCCTGATCTTATTGAAAATGAGAGAATTTTCAACCGAAGTAAAAGATTTGCCGACAATCGAGGCAGAGGAGATCACGAACTATTTAGCTCTTCAGACATCGTTCTACACCAGACAACAGATGAAGCTGTACAAAAGTTTGGAGGCATATAAACTTTTTTTGTCAGTGGATGGGTCCTCAACCTCGATGCAAAACGCCTAAATGATGATTATTGTTTGGTCTTCGCCGGGGTGAGTGTTTCTTATTTTATGTGTTTAGACGAATGGAAGAACTGCAGCGTATCGGCAGTAACCTCCATCTGAACTATTTAATGTCAACATACGTCGTTAGCCGTTAGTCGTTAATGATTCGTTTATGTTTAGGTAAACCACAAAAAACTATTTAGCTTTGTAACAAACCTTTGAGGAAGTGGTCACTGCAGACACGAGCATTACCGAATTCTGCTCCTCCCGACCGCAAACAGGTTTGTAATCCACTTTTTACGGCGTTGTTCTGTCAGCTTTTCCCATTTCTGACCTTTGTGGACGACTATATTCGGTAACTCTAAAAAAAAAATCGCTTTTCCTTCTCTCGGTTAGAACGATTGGCACAGCCGTAAACTACACAACACATCGGCATTTTCCTCCAGTCAGTTCACTTCCTGCCCTCCATCTGATTTTGCGTGCTGACAAACGTAGCCCTGTGATGTCACGTGAAACCCACCTATTTACAGGCCAGATCTGTGGAGAAATGAGAACACGCACAGAAAGAATGGCATGTTTTTCAAGTTTTATTACCTCCGCCAAGGAGGTTATGTTTTTGCCGGCGTTTGTCTGTTTGTTTGTTTGTTTGTTAGCAACATAACTCAAAAAGTTATGGACTGATTTTGATGAAATTTTCAGGATTTGTTGGAAATGTGAAAAGGAAGAACTGATTTCATTTTGGGGGTGATCCGGAAGAAATCCTGGATTCTGGATCACTTTGAAATTTTAGTTAACATTGTGGTAAATGGGCCCAAAAATTTTGTTTCTCAATATCTTGGTTAATTATTGACCAAACCCCATGAAATTTGACTCAGGGATGGACAATGGGATCCTCTTTCATATTCCAAATTGAAAGATACGAGACAAATATTTATGGAAAACACAATTAATATGAGGGGGACTGTAGTCCTTGGCGGAGGTCTGCGCTCTCTGAGTGCTTTTCTAGTTCTTCCTGTAATCAAATAAATCCAACATAAATTTAATGCCATACAGGGATTCCAGGGAAAGTAATAACATCTCCATAAACACAATTTTATATTATAATACAGTTGCATTTACTCAGTTACATTTACTTGAGTGACATTTGAAAGAAATTGCACTTTTGAGAATACAGCAGATACTCAGACTCAGACTCAGACTCAGACTCAGACTTAGATTTAGACTTGGACAAACTTTATTGATCCACAAGGGAAATTATTTGGACACAGTAGCTCACACATCACAATATAATATAATAACAAAGGCCGAAAAATATAAATGGTAATAATAAATTCTAAATAAGTAGCAAAAATAATACAGTACTGTTACTTGAGTAAATGTTTTGGTTACTCTACAAGTCACAAAAGCTTTATGTTGACAATATGAACTGATTTGTGTTTTTTGCTTTGTTCCTTCAGATATAATTTAGTTTGTCTCATTTTTCTTTTTTGTCACTTCTGTTTTAAAATCAGATATTACCTCCTGACAGTTACTCTTTAATTTACCTGAGTAGTTGTGTTTTTACTTAATTTCTTGAAGCACTCCTTTTGTACTTCTACTTGACTAATATTATTCAAATCTTTGCTCTTATTTGAGTAAAAATCTTTGGCTACTGCACCGCCTCTCGTTCTTTTGGCCCAGTGAAACCGTCCCGATGGCTCGTGAGCGCTGGCACGGACCGTCTCTTTGCTCGTCTCTTCGGTTGCCTGACAGTTCTGCCGCTGCTTTTCAACACTGGGCATGAGATGTGCAACGTTTTGTAAATCAGTGTTCTTCAAACGCGTCCTCGGGCTGTTGATTGAACCGCCCGTCATCCCCCCTTCTCTCCGCTCTCACCCCCGCCTGCCCCGTGTGCTCGGCGTACAGGCCCCGACCCTCTACGGAGCACGGCTATCAAGGCACGCCAGAATACATGGCCAAATGCTCACGGGCCATCGGGATTCACTTCAAGCAGTTGGCCAAAAAAAGAGGGAAAGGAAACGTTTAACCATCAAACTGACAAACAGGTTGACATGAAATTATTTTGGAAACTCAAAAATCTTCAAAAAGTTAAAAATGCCCGGATTATGATTTTTGACTGGATTTGACTAGTCACTTGAGAACTGCGTGCAAGTGCAGGTTAACTTTTCTTTTATTTTTGAAGAAGTCACGTTATGCTTTTTCAGTTTGGTACAAAACTTTAACATTTTATATTTTGTTCATTGTAAAACAGTTTAAAGAGGGGGTATTATGCAAAATCATTTTTAAAAAAGTCATTCTACCATGTTGTAACTTCATCAAAAACGTGCCTAAATCCTGATCCTATTGAGCGTGTATGGATTTTAAAAACACAGAGGAGCACCTCCTGTATTACCACATGACATCACAAGGTGGAACACAGTGTTTTCTGTTTGAAAGAAGCACTCAGCCTAAATGAATAAAACAAAACACCACTGCACATGTGTTTGTGATAAGGAAACAGGAATTATAACTTAGCTCTGAAAATATCGTCCAGGGGTGTCAAACTCAGATTCACAGAGGCCAAAATTAAAAACTGGGACTAAGTTGTGGGCTGAACTAAATATTTATTGAAAAATTTCAACATCTGCATGTTTTCTCTTTTTTTGAGATATGTAATGTTAAACCTTTTCTTATTAAAATAAATGATTAATAATAGTTTTGCTTAAACATTAGATTCAGCAAAATAGCAAAAAAAAAAAACCCAAGCAAAATATAAAATAATAATATTTTAAATAAATAATGTCTCTGTAGTCTCTCTGTATTTGACATGATCTCGTGGGCCAAATATAATTATATCGTGGGCCAATGTGTCATGTAGAAACAGAGGGAGGACCCAAAATGCAGGACTGCTTTAAAGTATTTAATAACAAATCCAAAACTCAAAACTAAACTGGTTTAAGTCATCCATAAATGTTAGAGTAATTTAGTGATCTCTTCCGGCTTGTGTTCAAACTCTCCTTAAGGTTAGCTGTAAGATTCTGTCCAAAGTTCATCCTAGCCTGATTCACCAGCCGGTTTCACTTCATGGAAACCGTCTGTCCTCACAGCATTAGGATTCGTTTGCTCGACGGAAGGCGGGTACATTTTTTAGTTTAACCAGCTGAACATCGCAACTGAACAAACTATCTCGACCGCTTTGTTTACTGTTGTGCTGTACCACAAAAGGGACCCAGACAGGCGCTTGAGTTTGACGTCATGGCTTCACAGCTCTTCTCTGATTGGCCGGTGAAGATTTGCCTCTTTCTTAACGCTCTTAAAGGACGATTGTTTGGAGCTCATCAGCAAAAAGAAAAGTGGACACAAGTGCAGGATTTTCCAAGAAAAATTGACTTATTCCTATTTGCATACAAGTTAATGTTAAAACATTTAAGAAAAATTGCATTTTTCTTAAAGTTTCAGGTTGTTCATAATATTATAATGTTTTGTAAAAGAAAGAGTTCATCAATTAAAAAAGATTTCTGTAATAGATTTGTGTTTCTCTGCACAAATATTTGAACTTATTGTTATTTTTGGGGTTTATATGCCATGGTTTTCTGATCCGCTTTGGGATCAAGTAGGTTGGATACGGCCCCCGGACCAAAATGAGTTTGACACCCCTGATCTAGTGTATTCCGATTCCTGACCTAGTCATTGGAGAGAAATGAAATTGAAGCAGAGACTGAATTAATCGAATTTTGAAATAACTTATTTTAACAGTTAAAAAACGGGCATTGTACCCAATGAACTAAACCTGGACTAGATCAGAACTAAACCGGGACTACAATCTTTGTCTCTTTGACCTAATTGCCATATCTCTTTTTCTTGTTGATTTACTTACTATTAAAGGCGTAACGATATCCAAGTCTCACGATATAATATCATCACGGTATGAACCTCATGATACGATAGTTAACTCATGATATGGTGGGGAGGCTCATGATTAGGGATGTAACAATATCCAAATCTCTCGGTACGATATTTTCATGATATACATCTCACGGTACGATATTTATTGCGATATTTTGTGGAGGATAAGCAGCTAAAACTGTTAATATGCTACTTTTTCCTCTTAAAATGCCTTCACTAGACTTAATCCAAAGAACTAAGACTTAAAAGTGCTTAGAACTGTTATTTCTTCATGTAGTCTGCACTGAAATGGAGCAAAGGATCATGGTCTATGTAGTTTCCGCTATTGCTGCACCATAACTCTTAATTTAAGCGAAGAGACTTGTAATTCCATATATGGTGATGGTCCACGATATTATTGTGAGAACTTTGATGATCACGATATTCATACATTCATACAGACGAGAAAGACACCTTTGTCCTGAAGACTATTACCACCCTCAATCAAACTGCCCTGACACACGACTGCCTGACTCTTCCTCCCCGATCCTTACTCATCCTCCTGTTCATCCGCATGACGACTACTCCATGTGTTTAAAGGCGACATTTTTTAAGTAATTTGAGTGACTGAAACTTTTCTTTTGTCTCCACAGATTCTAAGCGGCAACAGACCTTCCGTGAAAACCAACTCCTACTCTTTAACCTTCAACTCAGTGGAGGAGACCAAACCTGGATCGGTCATCGGCACCATCCGCCTTCCCAACCAGGACACCCCTCCGTTACAGGGCGAGGTCACCTACACCTTAGTTGGAGGCACCGACCGCGATGGCACCTTCATGCTGGACCGCCTCACCGGAGACGTCTACCTCGCCCGACCGCTGGACTACGAACAGGACCCGCGCTACACCTTACAAATCGAAGTCGACGATTTCTCACAAGCCCCGCCCACGAGCACCATGGTCCAACTGGACATCGACGTCGAGGATAGCAATGACCACGCGCCGAAGTTTCCAGAAGATCCAATCACGATCGTCGTATCGGAGAACGCCAAAGTTGGGTCTTCGATTTATACCTTCCAAGCTGTTGACAAAGACGGAAGTGGACCCAATAGCGAACTTAGCTATTCCATTCTTCACCAGTGGCCAAACAATTTACTGCGTATTGATCCGTCTTCTGGCGTTCTCTACCTCAGTCAGGAACTCGACAGAGAAGCTACCTCGAATCTGGTCTTGGTGGTGAAAGCTACCGACCAAGCGACCGATGAGACCCAAAGGAGGTGGGGGTCGGTGACTGTGAGGGTTTACGTTACCGATGAGAACGACAACGAGCCCGTCTTCAGCTCCCCGAACGCGGTGAGTGTGATGGAGGACCAGCCCGTGGGGTTCGTGGTGCTCTACGTGATGGCCAGAGATCCGGACCAGGGGGACAACGGAAGGGTCAGCTACAGCATCCAGGACGGCAACGCTGGAGGGATGTTCAGCCTCAACCCCAGCACTGGTGAGTCAAACTTACTTGAGTAAAATCTGATTTAAATTGTCACTTAAAGGGCCCAGATTATGCTGTTTTCTGATCTATGTTATAATGTTGTTTCCTCATCGCAAACAGACCTGGAGTTGTGTTGTTTCATTCACACATTTAACACACAAACCCTGCATATTTAGTTCTTGTCTCAAATGGAAAACACTCAGGAAGTCACTCCACAAATTCACTAGAATCATTTGGTAATTCCAGAGCTGAAATGATCCAGTCTCTACTGACCGAAAGGTAAAAAAGGAGCTGTTAACTTGAAAACTACAACTTCATGACATCACAAGGTGGAACAGAACATTTTGAACTTGGGGGATGCAGACAGCCAAATAGTGCAGGGTAATTCAAGAATGTGTGAATGTAACCTTTTTTTTTTAATTAATTACTCATTGCATTTATATAGCACCTTTACAGTTCATTATTTATTCACTCAACACTCAGTGATTGTCAAGTCAAGTCAAGTCATTTTATTTATATAGCACATTTAAAAACAACCATAACAAGTTGCACCAAAGTGCTTTACAGTATGAAACACAACATAATGAAAACACTAACACAAATATAAAATATTACATAGACGAGTTACTTGATGCATAAAAATAATAGTTTAAAATAGAGCTCATGGGCTGTTAAATGCCATCTTGAAAAAATGTGTTTTTAAGGAGGGTTTTAAAGTGAGATAGGGAGGAGCAAGATCTCAGGGGAAGAGGGAGGGAATTCCAAAGCTTGGGGGCAACAACAGAGAAGGTTCGGCCTCCTCTGGTTTTGAGGCTGGTTGGTGGGATGGACAGGAGGTTGAGCGAGTTTGACCTGAGAGGCCGAGAGGCTGTGGGGGGTTAAAAGATCAGTGATGTATTGTGGCGCAAGTGAGTTAAGTGATTTAAAAACAAATAATAAAATTTTAAAATCAATTCTGTATTTAACAGGTAACCAGTGGAGTTGGGCTAGGATGGGTGTAATATGGTCTCTCTTTTTGGAACCGGTGAACAGTCTGGCAGCAGGATTTTGAATTAACTGTAACCTGTTGATGGAGGATTGTGGGAGGCCTGAATATAGTGCATTACAATAGTCCAGTCTATTTGTTACAAAGGCGTGAATGATTGTTTCAAAGTTATTGAATGATAGGATTGGTTTTAATTTGGCAATTTGTCTGAGTTCAAAAAAGCTAGTTTTAACAACATTTGCGATCTGTTTGTCAAAGTTTAAAAGAGAGTCCATAAAAACACCAAGGTTCTTTGCTGAACCGTGCAAATTTGTGGCAAGAGGTCCAAGGTCAGATGTGAGGGTGTCAGTGTTAATACAACAATATTGTGCCTAATATTGTAGCCACAGCTGCCCTTGGACAGACTGACGGAAGCGCCATGGGCCATTCCAACCACCACCATCACTCACACACACACTACTTTCATACTAGGCAATGTGGGGAAAGTGTTATGCCAAAGGACACAACAACAGTTTTTTGTGACTGGCGCCCCCCTGTGGTACCTGATTTTCCCAGTGGTCTCCAATCCAGTTCGTTTCATACGTAAAGATCTATCGCTCCAAACCTCTAAACTATTCATGAACGCAATGATCTTCTCTCATCTGTCTTATTGTATCACCTCATGGTCCCAGGCCTCCTCAACTACATTAAAACCGCTTTGTTCATTACACAAACTGACCCTTAAGATCCTTGACAAAAAGCCCAAAAACTGGCACCACTGTGAAATTACAAAGAAACATCAACTTTTTAACTTTGAAAATTTTATCAATTTTAACAATCTTAAATTATTTTTTAAGTGTCTTAACCGCGATACACCATTACACTCAGAATTTGCCAGGACCATAAAATGTTCACACAGAGCGAACACAAGAGGCGTTACTAGTGGTAATTGTGTTGTTCCGAGGTACAGGACGACTCTTGGTCAGTCCTCGTTCTCTTTTAAAGGGGCTCGTCTGTGGAACGGTTTAACAGCTCATTTAAAATTGGAAACCAACTACAACAAATTTAAAAGGAAATTAAAGTTATTGTATGTTTCCAGTCAAAACTGCATCCACTGAAAATCTACTGTATATATTTTATCTGTATGTAATTTATGTGTCTTGTATTCTCTGTTTTTATGCATGTCGTTTATATTTTTAGATGGACAGGTGTTGAAAACTCGCACTTGTGCTAAAACACTCAAAGCAATGCATCTGGTTTGTCTAATGCGATTGTGATGTCCTTAATAAGACATAAATTAAAAAAATCAGGCCCGGCCCTGCTGAGCTTCTGAGATCTGACGAGATCAGGGTTTGACAAGCCTGTATGGCCACAACAAAACAAAAAAAAAAAACAAAAAACCCACAATTCTAAGTGTGTTTTTTGTGGAGGCAACAACATTCTAACATGGCTTAAAGTTCATATAAATTAGTTTTACGCAATATAAGACATTTAAGTTACTCTTTCTTGAGTATGCTTTTCCCAGATACTTTTAACTCTTACTTGAGTACTTTCTTGGACTACTACTTTGTACTTCAACTCGAGTAATATTATTTTTAAGTAGAAATAGTCATTCTTAAATACCGTCTTTACCTATTCCTTCCCACCTCTGCTAAACACTCACCCATTCACACACTCATACTTCAGTGTACACCAGGCAAGTTCTGTGTCTTGCCCAAGGATACAATGACGGCGTTAATGCGCCAACCTGTGGACCAACGGATCTGCAGGAAATACATTTATGTTGCTTCAGAGTATTCTACCAACTGAGCATATTTTTGTTGTGTCTTTGGGCAAGGAATATCATACATATCTGTATGAAAGTGTTAGTGTGGTTGGTGATGGTAGGAGAGGAAAACACTTCAAAATAGTTATAGTACTGTATTTTTTGGACTATAAATCCCACTTTTTTTCATGGTTTGGGTGGTATAAATAAGTAAATGTCTCCCATAAAGTGCGACTTATATATGTGTGACTTATACTCCGGAGCAACTTATAGTCCAGAAAATACGGTAATAGTATTTACAATAAAATTTGCTCTATTGCTCCATCTTATTTGATTAAACGTGCGTATTGTTTAGTGCTCATACACAAACTGGAGGGTTGCTGGTTCAAATACTGCTCAAACTTATACTGAGCAAGACACCTCATCTGCATGTCTTGTTTTTGTGTGTGTGTGTGTGTTTTTGATGATTGTCTCAACAGCCAATCAAATCGCTGTCTTGATATTGTATACTAAAAAATATACTCATTAAAAAGTTTTCTTTCCGGTTTCTGTGGCAACTTTCCAACAAAGGTAAACAGAATGAATAGCACAAATTATAGGTAGTTATATCCATTGAGTGAAAAATGGGTTGGTTTTGTATTTGTGGCCCGCTGTTACATTCAGGAGTAGAATCACAAACATGAGCTGTTGGAGAAATCATACCCACAACACCAATATGTTTGGCACCAATCTGCAGTGAGGCTTCGCTAGAGCAGCAGCTACATAATAACAAGCGAAGCAGAGAGAGCGTCTAATTTCATCATGTAAATCAGATCTCAGGTTGGCAGGTGCTCTGGTTTCAAATCCACAGCTGTGCCGACGGAGGCTGGGACCGGGCGGGGGTCTTTCTGTGCCGAGTTTGCACGATCTACCTTAGATTTAGACTTAGACAAACTTCATTGATCCACAAGGGAAATTACTTGGGCACAGTAGCTCACACGTCACAATATATTCGTGGTTTTCAGATTATAAAATGTCAAGATTCCAGATGGTTCTTTCAAATGGGTCCAAGAGCCAGTTTTTTCTATTAATGACATTGCACTTTTAAGGTAAATTCCCAAATATTGAACCTCATCATTTCTATTATTGACTAAACCCAAGACCATGTCATATTACAACAGAAATCTGCAGTTGCCCCCATCTGTATTAGATAATATTGGCCTAGTGAATGTTGTAATGTCTTCACTAACAAACAGTAATAAATATAAATGATCATAATACATTTTAAATAAGTGGAAATACAAATAGCAAGAGACTGGTGCCAAATAAGGCAAAATTATATAAATGTATATTAATTGAGGCCTGTGACGTGAGAAGACTCCTAAAAATATGTTTTTAGAAAATACTTTTCTCTTTACAGTTGATACATGCCATGCTGAATTTTACAGGAACAAACTGGAACATGTCTGCCCCTCTTCTGTTTGTTATTTTGGATGTAACTGAAGGGCTGTGATGTGGTGTCCTCAAATGTACTACAGTAATATAAAGTACAATACAGTAAAACTACATAGAACATGATTCTTCCATTTCAGTGCAGACACATGACAAAATAACTGTTATGAGCACTGTTAAATCTTAATTCCTTAAATTCTAACCATAATGATTCACACTAAGGTCTTGACAAGACATTTAAAAAGGAAAAAAAAATGCATTTCTTCAATTCTTATATAAATACTGGTATATAAATATACCATGACTTTTTAAGTGCAGTTTACCGGTAGTTTAAAAATCATATAAATTGCAAAAATCTAAGCTAAATTTGGTATTTTGGTTGAAAAACTTGAAATGACTTGAAGCTCAAAGCAGACGACTTTGAGGACTTGACTTGGACTTATGGGCCAGTCACTCAAGACTCGACTGTATTTGACTTGGGACTTAACTCAGACTAGTGGTCAAAGACTTGAGACTTTCTTGAGACTTGCAAAACAACGACTTGGTCCTACCTCTGACGTGTCTAGTCAGCTGATTTGTACAGGTTTTGGTGCTGTAATCCAGTCTCCTCCAGTAGGAAGGTCTGAAAAAAGAACCTAATAAGATCCTAAAAAAAGAAAATAAGACCAAATGAATCTTATTGGACTGTAAATGAAAACTATTGCTTCATGACATCATAAGGTTGAACTGAGCATTTTGAGCTTTGATGATGTAAACAGACTATTAATAAAGGATTACTCAAACATGTGAATGAACCAAAACACAACTCCTGGTATGTTTTTGACGAGGCAACAACATAACATTAACATTAACATTAACACATCTTAAAGTTCACAAGAGTCAATTTTAGGACCTATAAAGAACACATATTGTCTGCTGTCTGTTCTATATTTATAATCTATGATACTCGTGGATCATTACGTTACAATTTGCACACTTTAAATCACAATATTCATCTAAAATTACTTAAAGGTTGTATGGAGGATTTTTTTTTTGTTTCAAATTGTCATTGAAAGTTTAAAATACCATTACAGAGACGCAGCAGCCTTGTAATTATGATTAAAAAAAAGAAAGAATGAAAATCTATCAGTTGTGGACGTAGTGATGCCAGATAAACATCAGCCAATAGAAAACGAGGCTCCCTCTTTTTCTATTGGCTGTTAGGTTGTCAGTCAAACTCCCTACATTTTTAGTGTCGGCGCTCGGGGAATTATGTGGTTTATGCGGCGGTTCTTTGAGGCTTTTTCAAACTGTAGGTTCCTTGCAATTCGCACAAAGTTCACGACCAGTTCGCCGCGAAAGAAAGTCCGAAGGGTCTAAAAACTGACGCGTCGGTCGCTAAACTATTTCTAGGCAGGTCACTTCAACAGTGATTCTGAACATGCACTGGATGTAAACAAATGTGATTTCTAGAGTAAAGAGGCGGGAGGAGGAGATGTTTCTACTGAGGAAGGTGGTGTCACACATGCACAACATTTGAAAAAGGACTGTCGCTGTATTTCGCTTCCCTTAAAAAATCCTCTATACAACCTTTAATAAAAAAAACAAATCTGCTGACTTCTGCATTAGAAACCTGCAGTGCCCAGTGGGAGCTCACGTTGTCGTAAACATCAAACATCAACACAACCAAGAAGCAGCAACTGCGATGGATAGCTGCAGATTTTTTTTTTTTTTTCTTTTTTGTTCCAAAAGGACTTCACGACTCTGCAGAATCCAACATGTATCACAGATTAAGAAAATCAAATTGGAGAACGAAGTAAATGCAAGCACGTATCAGTGGCGGTTAAAACGTGGCTTCATCAGGAACATAGCGTCTTGAAAATATGCGTTTAAAGATGCACAAATCACTCCAAATACAACTTCAGAGGGTAGATGAGAAGAGAAACGGCTACAACACGGTTAAAAGTCAATTTTGCATCATACTGTAGGTCTGCTTTAACACTCATTCTGTCAGTATAATCAAAATACTTGAACATCTGAACACTGACTCCTCTGCAGTTTGTGAACCTTGTCATATATTCCGTTTCGAAACATCCTTGAGCTCAGTTTTCTGTGAGAGGAAAAATGGCCGCCGCCCACTTGACTTCGCGCTTGAGTTTGTGCAGGTCGCCCCCTCAGCTCCCCTGCGTTTGGTTAATATTTTCTTTCGCATTCAAACTAAATCTATGACACCTGGAGCTACGAGATCTCTGTACACTTCCACAACAATTATACGGCTTGACTGTAGATGTAACTTTGAACTTCTCTTGGCCTGAAGGAGAGAAATTTCCAGGAATTATTTTGGGTCAATTTTGAGATTGTAGGTGTTTTGTTATTTTAGTGACTCATCGTTAATTTTCATACATTTATGGAAATTATAAAGAAGATATTCAAAGGTTGTTTTTTTTTTCAATTTGACATCAGTATCTGTATTAGGGATGGGCATTCGATGAAATTTTCTTAATCGATCGTCGGAAGAATTAACGATCGATTTTCGATTAATCATTAACGTTTTTATATTAAAATGATCATCATTATTATTACTATCTGCACTACTAATCTGCATAAATAAATTCAACTTTATGACATATAAACCGTAACGACTCTAGAGCCACATCGGCCCGTTTGACATTATAATGTGTTTAATTCAGTTTTCCGCAACTTTCACAGAAACGAAACTTAAAACTGCATCGCTAATTTGCATAAACTCAGCGAAGATAAAACTACAGCTCTTGTGTCGCTGATGCGGTCAATTTCTGTCGGATTAAAAGACATGACTCAGTGGAATACAGGTTAGTGTGACCAGATTTGCGTTTGTCAAAACCAGGACACCGTACGGGGGGAGGGAGGTGGGGACTCGTCATCGACATTGCGCGACTCTCACCTGGCAAAACTTTTTCCCACTGGACACCGAAATATATGTGCTGCTTTGTGCACTGTGCACAAGGACTCACACTTGTCCCGAAAGCGTGGAATTTCTTGTACAAATCATCGTTAAATCCACATTTGTGCTTCGGTACGTTGCAGACTGACCCACTGTTTGTGTCTCGCTCCTTCTGAGTGCAGAGAGACACATGTACGGACCCTGTTTGGTCACACTACACACAGCAACCTACATTCGGTTTGTCGATTAAAATTAACGTAATCGATGAAATTCTTAATGATCAATTATCGATTAATCATGCCCATCCCTATAGACCAGCATCTCCAGGCAGGTTTTTACTGGGACTATTTCATTCCTGGTCTGAATTATCAATCTTTAAACCTTTCCAAATAAGGAAAAAGTGAGAGCTTTTACAGTACAGTCGTCCCTCACTATAACGCGGTTCACCTTTCGCGGCCTTTTGTACAATTTTATATGCGTTTTTTACAGCATATGTGCGTGTATTGTGTTCCTCCCCCTGCGTCCTGATTGGTTAAGGGACTGTAGACCGTTGTCAGTCAGTCTCCTCCGTGTCGTGTCTTGCCAAATTTGCCAAAGTTCGATCTCTATCAGTGTGATTCTGAAGTGCTGTATGTTTGTAAGTTTTCTCCCCGACGAAACCCACAATGTCCACGAAACGTTCTGTGGTCGCACCCAAAAGGCAGAGGAAGACGCAAACCATCGCACAAAAAGTTGGACTTCTGGACACGCTGACGGAAGGTAGAAGTTACGCGGCTGTAGGGCTCCATTACGGAATAAATTCATCTTCGGTTCGTTACATAAAGAAGGAGGAAAATAACACAAGGACGACAGCAGCAATAAGTTTTAAGAAGGATGCAAAAAGGGTTGTAACTGTCCTGTCTGAGAAAAGTGTATAAAGCGTGTGGTGAGGGGTTTTACAGCCTTAAAACAGATATAATCATTGTAAAAAGTAAAG
This sequence comes from Boleophthalmus pectinirostris, assembly GCF_026225935.1. Taxonomy (NCBI): domain Eukaryota; kingdom Metazoa; phylum Chordata; class Actinopteri; order Gobiiformes; family Gobiidae; genus Boleophthalmus; species Boleophthalmus pectinirostris. The sequence continues at coordinate 30,987,024 of NW_026571541.1, forward strand.
CTGACTACCTAGAGGTCTGCGTGGGACAGAATTTTCAATCCCACTCCCACCCGTCCCTGCCCTGTGCTTTCCCGCTCCCGGCAAGAATTGTAATTTTCAGTCCCGTTCCTGCCCGCATCTGCGATATTTTGTCCCGCTCCCGTCCGCAAGTCCCGCAATTGGGGACGTTCACTTTGTTAAGCTCTGTCAAACACAGAGAAGTTTTTTCAACCTTTTTTGTGCCACGGACTGGTTTATATCAGACAATATTTTGCGGACCAGAGGGAGTTGGGGAGGGTGCGGTGGGCAGCATGGTTAAGTCCTGGCTAAATCCTGTTTTAGTCCTGGTTTTAGACCTGTTTTTAGACCTGTTTTGAAGTTGGTTTAGTTCTGGTTCAGTGGTGCAGCCCGCGTGACGTATGGGAGCCGGGGCGGTCTGCGCAGCGTACACGTACGTTTGTGGGACTGCAGTTTATCATCCCACCAGCCCTCTCCCACGTTGTGCAGTCCCGCTCGCCCGCAATGAGTTTTCAAAATGTGTTCCACGCCGCACTTTTTTCGGGTCCTGCGGGAGGCCTGTAGGAGTGCAGGGCTCTACCGACTACTTTGCGGATTTCGCCTATTGCGGGTTATTTTTAGAACGTAACCCCTGTGATAAAAGAGTGTATACCTTGACACAAATTGTGCTGGAAATGCATATGTATGTTTTTCAAATGTACTTTTGCAAACAAACCAAAACAGAGCCATATCTTTCACTTTTAATTTTGTTTTTGTATTCAGCCTGACGTTAGAGTGGCTTAGTGTTAAGGTTCAGCCACTTACCCCAAGGCTCGTGGTTCACCTAAACAAATTTCCCTTCAGCAAGACACATCATTTTCATTTTTATGTTCATTAATTATTATATTGTGATGTGTGAGCTACTGTGTTCAAGTCATTTCTGTTGTGGATCAATGAAGTTTATCAGGTGTGTCCAAAGGGAGACTTGGGGCCTTAACTTTGCTCTCCAGCAGCAGGTCTAATTAGGCCCACGAGGAGTGTCTGTATTTTGATTCAATGTTGTGCCAAAAGCAATTTGGTCAAAAATATCTTTGTATATTTTCTTTTCACATGTAAAACATCACCTCAAACCCACCAGCGCATTTTGACCCACGGAGTAAATGAGGCAACACTGGAGTTTTTGACTTCTTGATGTTGTGAACATTTTATTTTGACAATGAGAAAACCGCAGAAAAAATACACTTTAGAGAAATCAAAGTAAGTTTTCTCTTCCAAACAGGTTCCTAAAGGCTCTAGAATCAAAGTAAACAATCTTGCGAACTCACCTTCCCTGACTTTGTGTGCAGACAGACGCAGCAGCCTGCCAAATGTCCAGCACGCACAGCACAGCACAGCACAGCACAGCACAGCGCAGCACCGCACTCTCATCTGTTAATGTGGAACTATTCCCATGAAAGAGCCCAGATCCTCCCGCCCGCCCTACCGCCCGTACGCTCGGCCTTCTGGGAACCATTAGAGGGAGATCAGTTACGCCTCCCACCGCCTGTCTGTGTGCATGTGTGTGACCGTGTGTGTGTGTGTGACCATGTGTGTGTGTGTGGAGCGTGGAGGTACTCATCGGGCTGTGCGATCGCATGAGACCAGGCCTGAGTGAGCTCTGACCCTGAGGGGCGGTTGTCTCCCCTGGGCTTTGTTGTGGTGTGGGAGACACGTGTCAGCGCTGGATTCGGCTTCTCCGGTAAAAGGGTTCTCATGCAATGCACTCTGGGATACGACTCGAAGAAGAAGAAAGGAAGATTTAATGTTATTTTGCGTTAAACGAGGTTGTACACAATTTTCGTCTAACCTTGCACGGCAAAATTCTCGCAATATTTATGAGTTCACATCTTGAAACTTCAAACTTTACAATTTCACGCATTGTATTCACTCCTCTGGTGCTTGAAGTGTTTAACTCAAGCACACAATGATGTCACTAGTTGAGACTAAACCTCCAACCTTTGCCTTGTGTGAGGAATGCTCTGCCACAACGATGTTTGGATTCCTAGAGGTCCTAGTGCAAATGGAGCACCGTATTTTCCGCACTATTAGGCGCACTGTCATTAAATGGTCTATTTTCGAACTTTTTTCACAAATAAACTGCACCGGACTTTAAACGAAACACAGCATTTGGATGGGTCAGTGGGACTTTGTTTGTGGCGTTCACGGTGACTCTGGGCTTTGTTCAGTTGTGGCGTGTAGGGAGTGCTGTCTGGGACCGCTGGATTGTCGGCGTGTTCGCAGTGACTCAGTTGTTCAGTTTGTGTCTAGAAGTGGCACTCGCTTTTTCGGTTCGTTCCTCCGTTCCGTTCCCCGTCGGCGTCGAGCGATGAGTGTGTCTGTGGGTGTTTTGCGCTGTCTGCTCCGTGTGTGTTTGCGTGCGCTGCGGGTGGTGCGGCTTTGTAGTTTACTGAAGTCGTGCTGGGACACCCGAGTGGATTCGTGTATGGGGCGCTCTGGATTGCGGGGTGTGCAGTCTTTTTTGATGGGGTTAGAGGCTTAAGAGCGCGTCTAATAGCCCGGAAAATACGGTAGTTTGAAACTCAAATTTTGTAGCATGTTGAAACTGAGAAGCTTGTGTTGCTTAGAAGATGGAGATTCTGAGTAGGCTGATGTTTCTGCTGCTGCGGTGAAGAATGACAGAAACAGGTGGGTGAAGGAGGGAGGAATGGAGTGGATTTAATGAGCTGTGATTGGCCGAAAGTGTCATTATAACATCATCTAAGAGCAACAAAATACTTACAAGAGAGAAGAAAGTTCTCTTTTGTCTTTCCGCTCTTCTTCATCCTCTCATCTTTAATGTTTCTGTGTCCAGTCTTTGACAGGACTAATCCTTAAAGCACCTAGTCTGCTTTTGTTAGAGGTCACTTGCAGCATCCCACCCATGTCCATCCTCACTCCACCCACGTCCACCCACATCTCACCCATGCCCACCCTCACCTTACCTACGTCCAACCTCACCTCACCTACGTCCAACCTCACCTCACCTACGTCCACCCTCACCCCACCCCAGCACCCAAAATACTAAATATTTATCTAGCAGTAGTTGGGATAATACATTTTATCAGATGAATTCTTTCCTGCTGAGGCTATTTGTCATTCACCCCGTAACCTTGCACTGATGGATTGTGGCGAGCTTTGAGTTTTTCAAACTCCTGATAATCCATCTGGTACAGCTCCGCTGGGCCGTTCAATCCGCTTGAAGCTGAGGAGTAACATTTAATTAATAATTGCGAGATACAAGGATAAAAAATGGGAGGAGTTTTTGTTGTTTTGCTCACAGGCTGCTGCGACTGGATTGAAGTCCACTGAGAGGGCCTCAAGATTTCACCGGTCGCCGTTCCAGATCGATACTACAGAGTTCACTTTTTACCACTGCGATGTCACTGTGGCTTTTGGCGTCTTGTTAACACCAAGATATTCAGGAAACTTTTTACAATTCTGGTGTCAGTCTCCAGTATTATTTCCCATTGTCAAAGCAAAGCCGTCACCACTGCTCAGTGCCGTTTGTTGGGATGAGGTCTCTGAGTTTAGTACCTCCGCTTTTCATGTGTTCTTTCACATTGTATCAAATCAATACATGACATTAAAAGGACATGGCCTATCCACTAGTTTAGCTTCTGTATGGAAAGGCTACCTCCAGAGTCAAAGGTCTAGGCTGAAGTGTTGTGAATTGTGGTGAACTGTGAGCAGCAAAGTGAATCTGTGGAGACCCTGAGTTGGACAAAAGGACATTTACATTGGTGGAAACTGACAACATCTTTTAAAGCTCTGTAAGGCAGTGGATCATTTGAACTCATATTGAATGATCTAAAGCTCCGAAACGCTGCTATATTTTAACATTTAAATTAAAGGAACAAGCCAGCTCTTTGTTTCCATGGTGAAGTTATTGCTTTGCTTGAAATATTCTACAGCATTATTATCTGTCTATTATTATCGAGCTTGCATTTCTGTATTTACAGCTGTTTTATTTTGCAGAACAAATATTTTCACAGTGAGAAGTACATTCTTACTGTGAGTGCCATCACCTTCTTTGTTACTTGAAGATAGTTTCGTTAAAAGCACTGTACCCGATTTTTACTGTATTAAAATGTGAAAAAAACAACAACTAATTTGCAGTGGTCCAAAGTTTTTCCTCACTTACCTTAACTTCTACTCACCACAATGAACTTCCAAACACTTTGCACAAATTTCAGGCTCTCACTGCCAGTTTTGTGCTTGGTATCTTGTTCTGTATCATCAGAGGTATAATACTCCCTACAATGGAAGCATAGCCAGACTGAAGTAGACTAGAATGGATGATACTATCACAGTTTTGAGTGTCTCTGGCTACGTTCAGACTGCAGGGCTTAACGCTTAATTTGGATTTTTTTGTGAAATCCGATTTTTTTGGCGAGGTCGTTCAAATTTCCAATTAAACGCGACTTGTATGTGATCTCCAGTGTGAAATTTAAACGCCCCAAAAGTGTCCCGCATGTGTATTGGAGGAACAACGATGTCACACACAGCGAGCGTGCTCAGTGTTTACGGAAGTCGCCTAAACGCTGCGCTCGTCTCTCAAAATACGGTCCAGTTCTTCATGAAATGGACAGGTTATGCCGGGCGTACACTGTGCGATATTTTCGGTCGTGTCACTCAGCCCCAGCTTAAACTGTACGACCAAATCACAGGGTTTAACAGTTCACAGCTCACGAATCATGTTCTCACACTGAACGAACCGATGCTCGGATGCGACTTACCTGCTCACACTGTATGTTCACATAACGACCGGAGTTGTCAAAGTTGATGTTCCGGAAGTAGAAAACCACAAAGAAGCGGAAGTAGAAAACCACAGATGTGCGGAGACACAATGCTGAGCCACTTCTGCGTCCGCGCATGCGCAGTCTGCCAGATTCTGGCAAATCAGCTCGTGGAACAACTTCAACAGAGCGAAATCCTCACGAGAGGCGACTGGATTTCAAACAAGTTTGATTTTCTTGCGACCTACGAATGTCGATCGGGAGCTGGTCGTGAGTCATTAATCGGTTCTCTTTACCCCATGTAAACTACACACACGAATAAGCCAAAACTCGGCCCGATCCCCAAAACAGTCGCACGAGCGAAAAATCGGCTCAAAAAGGGTCAAAAATCGCACAGTGTACGCCCGGCCTTACACGTCCACGGCCGCTTCGTTTGTTTGAGTCTTTATCCTCCTTGTATTTGGCTCGCAGTCTCTTTATTTTTCGTTGACACTGGAGCCAGGACCAGCCTTTAGCCGTGCAATCATTTCAAAAACTGCCCGGTTCCGATAAGACTCCTCCAATTTTGCCTCAATACAGCGATCCCCCCAAATATTAATAAACTCTCTAACCTCACTTTCTCTTTATTGACGAGACTCTGAGCCTGAACTGTAGGTGGGATGAATGCGACCTGGCCGTTCAGACTGAATTCGCATGTCAAAAGATCGGATATGTATCGGTTTTAGGAGCACATATCCAAGTGTCCTGGGTCACATTTCAAAAAATCGGATCTGTGTCGTTTCAGATTGTCATTAAAAGATCAGATACAGGAGCATAGGGGCGAAAAAATCCGATTTGGCTCACTTCAGGCTGCAGTCTAAACCCCAGGAAACAACATTATAACGTAGATCAGAAAATAATGCCACACTGTGAAACATTCCAGGGAGAGTATCAAAGGAAACATGCACGTACTCGTCGTGTTTTGAACTCTCTGAACTTCTTATATATTTGTTTAGGAATGAAGTAATACTGTATGTCTGTGTCTTACGTGACCGGGGATCTGTTTTGTGCATGTTTTGTTGTCCACATCTGGAGTATGGGGCTTAGTGGAATAACAGAATTTGTTGATGAAAGGCAAGATTTCTGAACCTAAAAACAAATGTTGATAAATGAGGCTGTTGTCCTTCTTAGCCAACCTCTTGTTTTGTCCCTCACCGCACGTTCTACACACATGCAAGAATCACAAACACAAACACAAACACACCAGCGCCGGATCACGCGCACTCCACCTAAACTTACGTCACGTTTTTGTATTAAAGTGCCCGTATTACGCTCTTTTTCTGATTTATTTTATAACGTTTCCTCGTCGCAAACAGACCTGGAGTTGGGTTTCTCCATGCAGATGTTATTGCTTTGTCCGAATGTTTCACAGAATGGCACAGGTGGGACCAAGTCGTTGTTTTGCAAGCCTCAAGTAAGTCTCAAGTCTTTGATCTCAAGTCCCAAGTCAAACACAGGCAAGTCCAAGTCCAGTCTCGAGTCACTGGCCCATAAGTCCAAGTCAAGTCCAAGTCGTCTGCTCTGAGTTTCAAGTCATTTCAAGTTTTTAAACCAAAGTACCAAATATAGCTTAGATTTTTGCTATTTATTTGAATTTTAACATAAATTGTGCTTAAAAAAAAATCATAGTATATTTATATATGAGTATTTATAGAGTATATAAAAAATGTATTTAGTTATTTTTTCCTTTTTAAATGTCTTGACAAGATCTTAGAGTGAATCATTACAGTCAGAATAGAAAGAATTCAGATTTAAAAGTGCTTCTCAAGTAAGTCTCAAGTCTTTGACCTCAAGTCCCAAGTCAAAAACAGGCAAGTCCAAGTCCAGTCTCGAGTCACTGGCCCATAAGTCCAAGTCAAGTCCAAGTCGTCTGCTCTGAGCTTCAAGTCATTTCAAGTCTTTAAACCAAAGTACTAAAAATATAGCTTTGATTTTTGCTATTTATTTTACTTTTAAGATAAATTGTGCTTTAAAAAATCATAGTATATTTATATATAAGTTTTTATAGAGTATATAAGAAATTAATTTAGTTTTTTTTTTCCTTTTTAAATGTCTTGACAAGATCTTAGAGTGAATCATTACAGTCAGAATAGAAAGAATTCAGATTTAAAAGTGCTTCTCAAGTAAGTCTCAAGTCTTTGACCTCAAGTCCGAGGCAAGTCCCAAGTCAAATACAGGCAAGTTCAAGTCGAGTCACTGGCCCATAAGTCTAAGTCAAGTCCAAGTCGTCTGCTCTGAGCTTCAAGTCATTTCAAGTCTTTAAACCAAAGTACCAAAAATATAGCTTACATTTTATTGCTTTATTTTTTCCTTTTTAAATGTCTTGACAAGATCTTAGTGTGAATATTTATGGTCAAAATAGAAAGAATTCAGATTTAAAAGTGCTTCTCAAGTCACAGGCCTCAAGTCTGAGTCAAGTCCCAAGTCTTAGTCCATTTGATCAAGTCCTAAAAATAGTGACTCAAGTCTGACTCGAGTCCAAGTCACGACCTGCAAGTCCCAACCTCTTCAGTATGATATTAAACCTTTCTATCTTCATGGAAACTGAACCAGACCAAGTTACAGGTCAGATCTGTGGAGAGGCGACGCCAATTTTTTAGGTATTTTTGAGCTTTATCTTTAGCAGAGGTGGAATAAGTACAGAAAATTTGTAATTAATTAAAAGTATCTTCACTTTGCTTAATTCCTACTCAAGTAAAAGTAAAAATATCCATCTAAAAATCTGAAAATCATCATCATCTTAACAGGTACTTCATGTAATATGTAATTTGAGTAAAAGTTACTTAGTTATTTTCAGTTATTTGATGTAAAAAAAAAAAAGGGTGAGTCATAAATCCAATCCAGAAAAAGTTGTTTTAATCCACTTTTAGGTGAGACACTGCAAACTTTGTTCAGTGCAAACGTTGTACATTTTAAAGACGCCTGAGCACATTCTTCTTTTTATAGAACTTTATAGAATTTAGAACTTTAACTGATTTAACAAAATTTAACAAATAAACATAACAATTTAACACATTCTGAATTATATGGTCCAACTCACTACACAACAATAAAAAAGAAGGAAAATTAAACCAAAAATCAAGGTATGCAAAACGAAAATGTTGCACCCGTCGCACACTGACTGCTGATATAAGTAATGAAAAAGTGCCAGGATGATGTCGATCTGTGGCTCGGCACCAGCATCAACCAGATCCAAGATAGACTCACTGTACAATGACTGGACATTCTGCATCCCGCGCAATTTCCTTTCATTTCCGGCAGACAGTTTTTTTTTTTTTCACATTCCATTTTTTTTCTTTGTCAATCTGATTTTACTCAGTAACGAGGGTGGATTCCAGTATAATGGAAAATAAAATACTTGCGTCAAAATGTACTTAAGTAAAAGTAAATTTACCTATTTCAAAAACTACCTAAAAAATAACAAATTACTCATAAAAACTGCTCAATTACAGTAACGTGAGTAAATGTAATTCGTTAGTTTCCACCCTTGATCTTTAGCTCAGTAGAGACAGACAATTCCAGGGCTGAGTTAATCCAAATGGGCACATGGAGTTTAAAAACACAGTGGAGCACTTCCTGTATTACCACGTGACATCACAAGGTGGAACAGAGTGTTTTCTGTTTTCTGAGAGAAAACTTAGTCTAAATATGCAGTATTTGTGTGTTAAACAAGTGTGAATGAAACAAAACGCAACTCCAGGTCTGTTTGTGATGAGGAAACAACATTAGAACACATGTCCAGGGTTCCCACGGTCATGGAAATCCTGGAAAAGTCATGGAAATTGAAAATGTCATTCTCCGGGCCTGAAAAAGTCATGGAAGTTTGAAAATTCAATGAAAGTTTTTCGAAAAGTCATGGAATTTTATTATCTCTTTCACGCAATTACAGCGTTCTGTTAAGTTCTCATGAGGCTTTTATGATTATTTCCAAAAGTCTGTGCCTTTTGATTAAAAGAGACGACAATAAATGCACTGACAGTATTTTGAATGTTAAAAAACTATAATACCAAACCATAAGGTGAGTGGAAAGGGTTAACATTTCATATTTAGTCCTAAAAGTCTGATCAGTTTTACACATGTGCTGTAAAGTCATGGAAAATTCACTTTAGATCACGTAAAAGTCATGGAAAGTTTTGAAATTTTGTTAGTGAAAGAGAGTGGGACCCCTGTAGGTGATGAAAATGGGTGCTCTAAACTATTAATATTTACATTTTCTGAAAAGTGTTTGGAAAAAAATGACAAATTTAGTTCCGGGATTCTGAGTTCTGAGATGGACGTGATTGACAGGTGGTTTAGCCAATCAGGAAGATGCACTGGTCCATCTGTATCAAAACAAATATGGCTGTTTACAAGGAAAAGCGAGGAAAAATCACAAGGGACTGAAAAACATCCCGTATTTCTGCAGAATCAATGAGCGAAGCACTAAAGTGTAATCTGAGGGGAGAGGAAGGTTATTTTGTTTGTAATGAAACCACTGCGCCAACCAAATCAAATGATTTTACTTAGATCCGGGCCTTGGAATGAATTATTTCCTTTAACTTTTCGTTGCGAAAATGGCATGAAAAACAAGAGCAAATGAACAAACAAAACACTTTACTCAGAATCCAACCTTCACTTCAAACATTTACTCTGCTTTTTGTCTTATATCTGTGATTTACATGCTTTAAGAGGAACATATTTCTATTGATGGGTTTTCTTGCATAGTTGCTTCTGTATTTTCTATTGCATTACATTTTTGAGCTGGACTGAAGTATTTTTTGATAGTTTTAAATCTGCTGAAAATGCTGAGGATTTATCTTTAATTTGTTCATAGTTTAAGAAAACAAAAATACACAAATAAAAACATCTAAGGGAAAAAAAAAAAAGAAACAAAAAATGAAATACAGTGATGATATCGTGTATCGTCAAAAGTCTCTCAATAATATCGTGGGCCGTCACAAACATATCAAATCTCACGTTTCTTTGCGTAAATGTATTGTTATGGTGCAGCAACAGCTAAAAGAAACAGAGGGAACTACATAGACCATGATCCTTTGCTCTTTTTCAGTCCAGTTTACACATTAAATCTTATCTCTTTCGTTTATGACAGAACCAACGTCTTATCAAGGCATTTTTAAAGCAAAAGTAGAATATTCATAATTTTGTTAGCCTCTAAAAATGTTTCTAGTGAAGAAAATTCAGCACAAATCTGTATCAGAATCACTAAATTTGAAGCTTTAGCTGATACTTTTATTGAATAGAATTGAAAAGAATTGAATAGAATTTGCTCATGTGATATGTTTACTTTTACTTCAGTATTTTTTTGCTCCAGTGTCTGTACTTTTACTTAAGTAACACAATTGAGTACTTTCTCCACCATTGGCCAGGTGTTTATACTCAGAAACACCTGTCTGAAATCGCAGTGGCCTCAGGAGGCAGCACACATGGTTTTAAAACACTTTTTTTTTTCCACTCAAGCTGCTAAACAAAGACTAGGAACTGAACGCTATTGAGGGTCTGTTTGCGGGTAAAAACGACAAAATATTTTATCGGAAGTGTCTTTTGTTTAGACGGTGACGAAGTTTTTGGGGCTTAAAAACGCAAAAATCTGAAACCACCCTCCAGAGTGGAAAAGTTGAATACGTTCCACCAAAGTGTTTCCATTTACACCGCCCAAGACGCAAAACTCTGGTCAGATCTGCTCACGTCACGTACACGTTTACGTCACATACATACAGTCAGTGCTGGGAAGGTGACTTTTAAAATGTTTTCCCCTACAGATTACAGATTACATACCCCAAAATGTAGTTTGTAACATAATCCATTTAATTACTTAAAGTGAGTAACGTAATCTGAATACTTTGGATTACTTGATATTGTCGTGCTTTTTAAAACTACATGAATATAACAACCACGTCCTGAAAATTCTTCTCTGTTGTCTTCAAATTGTCTGTTGAGCCCAAGTCTCCATGAATAAGCAACTGTTTGCTGTAGAGAAGCAAAGACGAGGAAATCATAACCTAAGATGTTTTGTCTGATAAAAGAAAATAAAAAGCCCAGATTTCACTTCACCTTATTAAAAATATTAATAGATAGAAGAGGAGGAGACACAGTCCGCGCAGCACGGTTTAGTCCTGTTAAATCCTGTTTTACACCTGGTTTAGACTTCGTATTAGTCCTGGTTTAGACCTGGTTTAGACCTGGTTTAGACCCGGTTTAGTCCTGGTTTAGACCTGGTTTAGTCCTGGTTTAGTCCTGGTTTAGTCCTGTTAAATCCTGTTTTACACCTGGTTTAGACTTCGTATTAGTCCTGGTTTAGACCTGGTTTAGACCTGGTTTAGACCCGGTTTTAGTCCTGGTTTAGACCTGGTTTAGTCCTGGTTTAGTCCTGGTTTAGACCTGGTTTAGTCCTGGTTTAGTCCTGGTTTAGACTTGGTTTAGACCTGGTTTAGTCCGGGTTTAGACCTGGTTTAGACCCGGTTTTAGTCCTGGTTTAGTCCTGGTTTTAGTCCTGGTTTTAGTCCTGGTTTAGTCCTGGTTTTAGTCCTGGTTTAGTCCTGGTTTTAGTTCTGGTTTAGACCTGGTTTATACCTGGTTTTAGTCCTGGTTTAGACCTTTTTTAGTCCTGGTTTAGTCCTGGTTTAGACCTGGTTTAGACCTGGTTTTAGTCCTGGTTTAGTCCTGGTTTAGACCTGGTTTTAGTCCTGGTTTAGTCCTGGTTTTAGTTCTGGTTTAGTCCTGGTTTAGACCTGGTTTTAGTCCTGGTTTAGTCCTGGTTTTAGTCCTGGTTTAGTCCTGGTTTTAGTCCTGGTTTAGTCCTGGTTTTAGTTCTGGTTTAGTCCTGGTTTAGTCCTGGTTTTAGTTCTAGTTTAGTCCTGGTTTTAGTTCTGGTTTAGACCTGGTTTTAGTTCTGGTTTAGACCTGGTTTTAGTTCTGGTTTAGATCTGGTTTATACCTGGTTTTGGACCTGGTTTAGTGTTCGGCAATGAGTGGAATTACGGGGGGAAAGACACAGTCCAAAATGTGAAAACAGGAAAATACCACCGTGTAATCATTTATTTTAACAAAGTAACTGTAATCCAATTCCCACTCACTGAAACAGTAACTGTAACCGAATACAGTTACTCATAATTTGTACTCTGATTACGTAACTCCGGTACATGTAATCTGTTACTCCCCAACACTGCCTATAGTACACGAAAACCTGGCATGCAAACCCAATCGAATTCCACACACTTTTCCGTCACCGTACGCACAGATTTACTCCTGAAAACGCTCGTCTAAATGCGGAATAAGAAATGAAGACGCGACATTACTTTTGCGTCTTCTGTTCAGACCGTCATCATATAAACGTCGCCTAAAACACAATATACTCAGTTGATTTTGTGTCTATCAGCTGCTTGTTTCTGTTTAGATGTGATTTTTCTTCTCGGAATGTTCCTCAGTATGACTTTAAACAACTCTACCTCACATTTATTCCATTACAGCTGGTTTTAAAGCTCAAAAGTACCTAGAAAAACAGACACTCTGGCTCTGAGCGGGTCGCCTCTCCACAGATCTGACCTGTAACTCGGTCTGGTTGGGTCTCCATGAAGATAGAAAGATTTAATACCATACTGTGAAACATCTGCAAGGAGAAAAACTTCTGATGTACCCTCCGCCAGAAAAGTTACACAATGCACCTTTAACTGCCATGGTGACCTGAAGTTTGGTTCTATAATCTTTAATTGCCCAAAACCTTTCAAAAACTGTTTCTTACTTGAAAGTATTTGCATATTTGTGTCCCCAACCTTCGCCCGAACCTTCGCTATTTCTTTTGCCTCCGTGCTGCAAACCTGTAACCGTATTTAACCCGAGACCTGCACCGTCCAAAATATCTGTAACCTATTTCAAATTTTAAAAGTATTATTTGTTTGTAGAAATATTTGCAGGAGAAATTTATAAAAACCGACCTTCACCTCCACCGTCACTCCTCCGTGTACTTTCTTTCACAAATGAGGATCAAAATATTTCAATTCATATTACTTTGGTTTATTTGTTCATTTAAAAATTATTTTGTAGATTATAAAAACGCAAAAATGCAATATCATTACATTCACGTTCCTTCTGCAAATAACTATTGTATTTTGTACTAAGTTTATAGGGGCGTTTACACACCAAAGCGTCAAAAAACGCCTTGACGCCTCTATTTGGACGCGTTTGCATTTGAGTTTAGACGCCCCCGACGTGCGTCTTTGACGCTGTGGACAAACGGGACAAAAATACTTGACGCGCGTCCGTTGCCCTGGAAACAAGAGCCCGGTTCCGGTCTTTTCCCAAAACAATATCAGACCAGACTGAGAGAGTGTTTTTATGACATAAAACATCAGCGGAGGAGATCGGGTCGACGACTGGGGCGTATATATATTTATACTCCGCTAATGACACTCCCGGTCTAGTCCTGGTCTAATACCGGTCTAGTCCTGGTCTAATCACGGTCTAGTCCCGGTCTAGTCTCGGTCTACTCCCGGTCTAGTCCTTGTTTAGTCCCGGTCGAGTCCTGGTCCGGTCCTGGTGTAGTCCTCGCGATCGGCTCGGTGATTGTGGCGTATATATTTATTCTCCGCTCATGTTTGTGGTTCTCGTTCTGGTTCTCGGGTTTTTCTTCCTGATAATAACGTCGCTGCGTCTCTGGATACTCGTCCCTGATTGGTTGACGCGGCGCGTCTGACGCGAAAAGTTCAGCATTTTCAACTTCTTGACGCTGACGCCTTGGACGCGCGTCTTGGCCGCTGACGCCAAAACGCTCAAGACGCGCCGCGCTGACGCCAGATTCGCGCCGCGCTGACGCCGAAAACGCGCCGCAAAAACGCAGGACGCTCTAGTCGCGCGTCCACATAGACTTTACATTGAAACTGGACGCTTTGACGCCTTGGTGTGAACGGGCCTTAAGAGTTCCTATATTCCGCAGAATTGACCCTTGTGAGTTTTAAACCAAACAGACCTGGAGTTGTGTTTTGCTTCATTCGCACACGTTTGAGTAATCTTTTATTATTAGTCTGTCTACATCAAAATGTCAAAATACTCTGTTCATGAAGCTGTACATTATAAGTTGACATCTACCTTTTACATTTAGATCAGTAGAATTTGGCAATTCCAGGGCTGAAATTATCCGAATGATGGAGCTCAACCTGTGTTTTCAGTTGAGAAAAACTATGTGAGGTTTGTGTGGTTTGTGTTTACACAAGAACGCCTGCGGGTAAAAACGACAAAAATATTTTTTCGGAAGTGCCTTTCATTTAGACGTTGACGGCGTTTCGGGGGCTTAAAAACGCAAAAATCTGAAACCTCCCTCCAGAGTGGAAAAGTTGAATACGCTCCGTCGTAGCGTTTCCGTCTACTCTGCCCAAGACGCAAAACTCTGGTCAGATCTGCTCACGTCGCGTACGCGTTTACGTCACATACGTCACCACCGAGCCGCCTGGCATGCATACCCAATCAAATTCCACACACTTTTGCGTCACCGTATGCACGCAGATTTCCTCACGAAAATGCTCGTCTAAACGCGGAATAAAAAGTGAAGACGCGACGCCGCTTTTGTGTCTTCTGTTCAGACCGTCACCATATAAATGCAGCCTTAATCTGTGAATGAAACAAAACACAACTCCAGGTCAAACGAGGTTCACTTGATGCGGAGGTTCAACTCTTTTAATGTGTCATCTAACATTTTACATAATTTTCATCATTCCTTTATCGAGACTTTGTTGATTTTTTCTTTTATTTGTTGGTTTTATGGGTTCTGTGAAAGATAAGAACAGTCTGAACCAGATAGTAAAAGTGTGTGACTAAATCAGTGGTGTTCAGATGGAGGATTTGGAATCAGAATACACTAGACCAGGTATGTCCAAACTATGGCCCATGTGCCAAATGTGGCCCTGAGACAAATTTTTCTTGGCCCTCAGGCTTCCATGTGAATTGGCCCATCAATTAAAATCATTTTACTGTAAGTTTTTTTGAAAATCTACTTTGATAAAGCTAATATTTAACATTTAGTGTGTGATTTTAAGACTGATGGCTCATTCTAACGTGTTAAACATGCACAAATTTTAATTATTCACTGTATTGAGCACCAGTTTATGGCCCTCGGTCAGCGCTCTACTTCATCTGTGTTTAGATATGTGGCTCTTGATGAAAAAAAAGTTTGGACACCACTGCACTAGACGGTTTGCAAGAACCCTGAAAGTGCGCGTTCGGGCACCAGCCAATCAGCGAAGAGCCAAAATATTCTGTGTTGGCAATGATTCACGAGATCAAGGATTTAAAGCTGAAACAAAGAGAATGTTTGGTGAATTTTATCAAGAGGAAAGATGTTATTGCCCTTTTGGTTAGGGATGGGCATGATTAATCGATAATTGATCATTAAGAATTTCATCGATTACGTTAATTTTATTCGACAAACTGAATGTAGGTTGCTGTGTGTAGCGTGACCAAACAGGTCTGTACATGTGTCTCTCTGCACTCAGAAGGAGCGAGACACAAACATTCGGTCAGTCTGCAACGTACCGAAGCACAAATGTGTATTTAACGATGACTTGTACAAGAAATTCCACATTTTCCGTTGCGTTCGGGACAAGTGTGAGTCCATGTGCACAGTGAACAAAGCAGTACATATGTTTCGGTGTCCAGTGGGAAAAAGTTTTGCCAGGTGAGAGTCGCGCAATGTCGATGACGAGTCCCCACCTCCCTCCCCCCGTACGGTGTCCTGGTTTTGACAAACGCAAATCTGGTCACACTAACCTGTATTCCACTGAGTCATGTCTTTTAATCTGACAGAAACTGAACCGCATCAGCGACACAAGAGCTGTAGTTTTATCTTCGCTTAGTTTATGCAAACTAGCGATGCGGTTTTAAGTTTTGTTTCTGTGAGAGTTGAACAAAACTGAATTAAACACATTATAATGTCAAACGGGCTGATGTGGCTCTAGAGTCGTTACGGTTTATATGTCGTAAAGTTGAATTTATTTATGCAGATTAGTAGTGCAGATAGTAATAATAATGATGATCATTTTAATATAAAAACGTTAATGATTAATCGATAATCGATCGTTTAATTCTTCCGATGATCGATTAAGAAAATTTCATCGAATGCCCGTCCCTACTTTTGGTGCATTGCATACGTCACGACCAAATAGCAGTGATTGGTTAAATAAAAAAAGTACCCGCCTACCGTCAAATGAACGAATCCTAATGCTGCAAGGTCAGACGGTTTCAACAAAGTGAAACTGATGAATCGGGCTAGACATAAGGGATTTTAATAACATTGTTGATTGATTGAGGTATATTTGTGATGAGGAAACAATATTATAAAAAATTCTGTCAAATTCAACTTTGCCCATGTCTCTTCTTTTATGTTATCGCTCTCTTGTACCACTTTTAACCTAAAACTTCACATATGTTAGACACTAAATATTTCTAGTAATTAAATTTCCTCCAAAGCAGCAACATTTGTTTACAGAAAAAAACCACAAAAATGTCCATGAAAAATCAAGCTCGCAGCAAATAAAACCCTCACTTCAGTCGCTCAGCCATGTGCGATTGTTAACATGCCCCAATTGAAATCCGCACGGTAGCCCGTAACTCCACGCAGATTAAACGCTCGGGGGCCAGTTTTCTTTTAATTCTCCAAACCCGCTCTCTCAAAGTTCAAAACAAGAACAACTCGACACCTTTCTTTTTTTTTCAGAACTGTTGCATCGCGTTCCCAACACCATGAAATTGGAATCGAGCGGGCTGGGTTCAAAGTCTGGGGGCAGGATAATGAAAAGATCTTAATTTGGACGGTGCACGGAAAGCTGGGGCGGTTGCGTGTCCCCAGTTAGTGTTTTGAGTTTGTGTGTGTGGTGTGTGTGTGTGTGTGTGCGTGTGGGAAGGCTTGTAAAATGCGGTGGTGGTTGGAATGGGGTTTGGCGTTGTGGGGTCAGGTTGCTGAGTTGATAGAGGAGGAGAGAGTGGAGTGAATAGTTGGTTTTGGGCTCTCGTGTTGGCCTGTCACGATAACACAATCTGAAGCAAGCATGATGTATCGCTACAGAAAGATATTATGAAAAATGTGAATGGCAGCGGAGTGGTTGGCTGCTTTTGTGGCTACCTGGCTCACAAAACTGAGCAGTTTCAGAAACGCTTTGTTTTTTGAGCTCAGTTTTTAACATAACATGGGATTTTAACCAACTAAAAAGTGCAGCATGTGCGGTTCAAAGGGAGTCCGCCGCCTGTTCCGATATCTCTTCATTACGAAACGCTTCTGTTTAGACCAGGGCCAGTTTTCCAACGCTTCTTAGTATTGCACCGACTACCAAACCCACTAAACCAGGACTAGACCAGGACTGAACCAGTGTCATTATACATACACGCCGCAGCCGCCGAGCTGATTTATGTAATAAAAACACTAAAGTCTCTCTCAGCCTGGTCTGCCAGCGTTTTGTGAAAAGAGCGGGACCGGGCACTTGTTTCTAGGGCAGGAGTGTCAAACTCATTTTGGTCCGGGGGCCGTATCCAACCTACTTCGATCCCAAAGGGGCCGGATCAGAAAACTCATGTCATATAAACCCCAAAAATAACAATAAGTTCAAGTATTCGTGCAGAGAAACGCAAATCTATTACAGAAATCTTTTTTAATTGATTAACTCTTTCTTATTATAATATTATAATATTATGAACAACCTGAAACTTGTTTGCAAATAGGAATAAGTCAGTTTGGGAAAATCCTGCACTCGGCTCCACTTTTCTCATTTTGGACATTTTTCTGATGAGGGTGTCACGGTCAACAGTCAAAACGATCGTCCTTTAAGAGCGTTTGGAAAGAGACAAGTCTTCATTTGTGCTGCTCTGGTGGGAGGGGCCACGTACAGAGACGCTGGAGACGCTGCTGTGATAAACACCGCAGAAAATTACCAATATTTTTATAGAAAATATAATTAAAATATTTTAGTAGAAAATCACCCAAGGGCCACATTAAAGGTCTTGGAGGGCCGGATCTGGCCCCCGGGCCTTATGTTTGACACCTGTGGTCTAGGGCAATGGATGCATGTCAAGTTACTTCGACAATTACATGTCAGTGTCTAAATAGCGGCATGTCGGAATAGCAGAATGTAAACAGTTCAAAGGACACAAGTAAAGCCTTAGTCACAATAACCCACACGGGTCCCCGCGGGCGATTTTTGGCCAAGTCCGACCGGGGCTCGCAAGTGGCCCGTACAAGATTCCAAGCTCGTAGACCGCCCGGTGAGCCCGTAGGGAGGAAATGTTCATGCACATTTTTTCCTGCGAGCGGCCTACGGGTGGCAGCTCGTAGCAAGCACGTATCTCACACTTACGGGGGAAGTACGGGTCAAGTACACGTCACGCAGGTGTGGAATCCATACGAATGTACGAGAAGTAGTCGCCCACAGATTCTTGGTCCTGCTCTTGGAACAAGGTCTCGTACTGTCCCAGCATTGCACGTCTCTGTAGCCAGGGCCGCACCTACCAACGTCTCCGCCTTCTCTCTCTTCCTGGACGCGGTTGTGAGCCAACACCGCGACTACAGCATCTTTTTCCTCTTCGTCCTCCTGCTCCATTAGTTGTAAGAGCCCAGTATTACATGGCACGGCGATCAGAGCCACATCTTGTAAGACTGTGCGTTGCAAGTGGCCCATACGAGATTTTGATTCGTACGTGACCCTTGCGTGACACTTAAGTACGGCATACTATTGCCTCACGACAGTCTTAAGACCTGCACGACACTCGCATGCCCCACTTTGCCCGAACTTTCTCCCAGGGTCCCGTACGAGTCCCACGGGATCCGCGAGCCACACTTGCACCACCCTTACGAAGCACTTAGAAAACTCTCTCTCCTCTACGGAACCCCACGGGCCTCCACGGGCCAAGACATGTTTCACCTGTACGGTTGAATCGCCCTTGCAGGTCATTGTGACTAAGCCTTTAGGGAGTGAGGTCTTTCCTGTTGTGTTCGCCTGGCGCCCCCTGGAGGCTGCTGTGATGCTGCAGGACACAGAGGAGTGACACTTTTGGCTCTTCCACGGGATCTGCTGACCTTCCCTGACCAGTCCTCCTGTGAAACTGCACTGAGACCTGCAGCTAGGATCAATAGTCTCTCTTTTTTTTCTCTTCTCTCTTTCTTTCTATCTCTCTTCTCTCGCTATCGCTCACATCTCTAATCCATAAATTCTCTACTTTCTATATAGGATCACATTTGTCAGTTAATTGTGATTTTATTTATGACCTTAAAGCTGCACTATGCAACTTTTCTGGTTTGGGGCCCAGCATTTGCTTATATTCATGTAAGAGTGGAGCATGAACACTGTGTGGCTAATACTCGACATGAGCCGAAACCAGTGTAGAGACAGAAAACAGCACTTATTTGGTTTAAACACAATTAACTTATTACACAAGAGATCCAACTGCGTTATGCAGCGTATTATTCAAATCACTTCTGAACCGCTTTGTGTGAATAAAGGTTCAAACATTATGAGATGTTCTGGACCAGAATCTGCATGTAAATACTCTTATTACGTCCAATTAAAGGCCCAGACGGGATATCGGCTGAACATGTCTGACCTGGAGCTGGCCTGGTAGCTTCTCCTTGTTTTCTCCAGCGAAACTGTATAACAAGTCCAACTCCGATCCCGAATAGTAAAGTTACAGTGGAAGGTTTTGTGTCTCCAGTTATTGTTTAGTGTGTGTTTGTGTCTGTCTGTGTCTCTGTGTATGTGGAAAGGTTTGTAAATTGTGAGACATACTGTACATTTGAAGCCAAACTCTATAACAAGTCCAACTCCAATGTCGTCTGGTAAAGTTACAGTGGAAGTTTTTGTGTCCCCAGCTACTGTTTTGTCTGTGTCTGTGTGTGGAAATGCTCGTCTACTTTTGATACCAAACACTGTAAGTACAATTGCGTGTTATTAGGTTCTTTTTTTGCAGACCAAGAGTTTGTTTTCATACCTGACAGTTTCGACTGTTCACTAGAGTCTGGGCAGGTCCAAAATAAGTGAGAAGTGGTTTCATTTTTCAGTTCGCAAAATGTACAGTTTGTGTCCATTGTCCTTTTAAGATGATTCTTTAGCAGATAACAGTGATGTAGACGTTTGTAGCACATTTCCCTTTGCTTGTTGGTGATGAGATATTTGTGAGGTACGAGTAGGCCTCCGTTTGCACTTGTGGTGATAGTCGCTCTTTTTTTGTGGCGACTCATTATAAGACAAGTTTAATTGAAGATGAAGCCAAGTAAGTTCCTTTTGAAGAGTTTCTCAAAGTTTGGTGCAGCGTCTTCACTTATATCTTCTCAAGCTGACATCTTGAGGTTCGGCCCTGTCCTGTCGCTTCCCCAGTTTAGACTCCTGGCTCCACTAATGACATCACTCTGTTGCAGCCAATGAAATAGCGGCAGGAGTAACCCTGTCATCATATCACTGGATACATCTCAGAACGTCTAATAAACAAAATGTGAACTAAAATGTGTTAAATTAATACTACTGAGTTTGGAAAAATATCTGAATTGATGTATCAATCCATCCATTTTCTTCCGCTTATCCGGGGCCGGGTCGGGGAGCCACCAGTCTAAGCAGGGACTCCCAGACTTCCTTCACCCCAGACACGTCCTCCAGCTCCTCCAGGGGAACCCCGAGGCGTTCCCAGGCCAGCTGAGAGACATAGTCCCTCCAGCATGTCCTGGGTCTTCCCTGGAGCCTCCTCCCAGTGGGACATGCCACCTCAGCTGGCTCCTCTCGACGTGGAGGAGCAGCGGCTTTACTCTGAGCTCCTCCTGTGTGACTGAGCTCCTCACTCTATCTCTAAGGGAGCGCCCAGCCACCCTGCGAAGGAAACTCATGTCGAGCGCTTGTATTCGCGATCTCGTCTTTTCGGTCGTTACCCAGAGCTCATGATCACAGGTAGGAGTAGAAATGAAGACTGACCGGTAAATCGAGAATTAATGTGTATTTTTGTTTATTGAATTAAAATTGCAAATATTGTTGGAGACTATTTTGTCTTCCTCAAATATTGGTTATGACACCGTCCCTGTATAAACCTACTCCTTTGCAGCAACACGTGATCACTCTGAGGAAGAGCGTTAGTGACCAGTTGAAACTGTCAGATATGAAAACAAACTCTTGGTCGGAAAAAAAGAACCTAATAACATAAATTACTGGAAGACCAAATGAACCTCATTTGTCCAAGAACAACTCCAACCTCGACCTCATCGTAGTTTAAGGTTGTGTGTCCCCAGCTACTGTTTTGATGTTGTGTGTGCGTGTGAGCGTGTGAGTGTGTGTGGAAATGCTTGTAAAGTGTGGTGGTGGTGGTGGTGGTGGTTGGAATGCGACTCGGTGGTGTAGATGGGTGAGGTTGCCAAGTTAAGAGAGAGTAGTGAGAGATCAGCTTGATTTTGGTCTCACGCTAACTTTGCCGAGCAGTGGAAAGGGCTTTACTGGCACTGATGAGTTTTGGGTGGATCAGGGTTGAAGTGGGGGAGATGTGTCACACCGAGCTCCACCACACCACACCAAACCGTCACCTCAAATATGCACTCAATTACACATCAAGTTTTATTTAATTTCCTTCTGAATGTTACGGCTGCTTGTTCATAGTAAATGGTCAAATTTTTATACAGCGCTTTTCCACCTTCACGACACTCGAAGTGGTTTATATCAAGGAACCACTCACTCGTTCACACACACATTCAAGACAACAGTGTACACAGACACTGAGGGTGAGATGGGTTAAGTGTCTTGCCCAAGGACTAGGGGAGTAACGGTACACAAAAATCACAGTTCGGTACGTACCTCAGTTTTGAGGTCACAGTTCAGTTCATTTTCGGTTCAGTACGGGAACAAAATGCAAAACCATTTGTGTGTTTATTAAACCAACAATTTGTTTTTACATTATACACCTGGGAAAATAAAATAAATGCAAAGTGCTGCTTGGTAATACTAATAAGTTAAGCAAAATATTCTCAAATAAGCAACAAAAGTATGAAATATTATAAAAATAAATTCCTTGTAAACGGTAAACAAAACTTTTCAAAAAGTAAAGTGCAGCACAAACAGTTCCAGCATAAAGTTTTATTCAATCTTCATATTTTTGACCAGAAAAAACAATTTGTCCACATTGTCTGCAGTAAGTGCAGATCTGCTGCAGTTACAATGACCCCAGCAGAGATTCTGTGTTGGCAAAAGTGATTCACGTGGTTCGGAGGGATGTAGTCAAGGTGGGGGGCAATTGTGGTCAAGGCGGCCGCCCTAAATATTAAGCGGAAACACTGCCCCAATCACGAATGAGTTCCCTCGTGAACATTAAAGAGCCGAGCCTTCTGTGTAGCTGCACATGTAGTGGTGGAATGTAAACAAACACAAATTGCGTGAACTCACTCGTGCACAGCCCTGCACCGAACTGAACATCCCATACGGAAATGGTTCGGCACGGATACATGAACCGTTACACGCCTACCAAGGACACAAGTGGAACTGGAAACCCCACACCAACCTGTGGGTTAGGGGATCTGATCTACCACTGATGTTTACATCAAGAGCAGGATTTGAACCACCAACTTTCAGATCAGTGGAAAAACACTCCAACTGAGCTACTGTCTCTTCCACATACAGGTAGTAGAATATCACGAAAAAGTATTTTTGTCACTCATTTCAGAAAGTCAAACCCTTATATAGACTCATGACACACAGAGTGAAGCTTTCAACTTGTTCATGATATTCAAAATTTTTGAGATGTGCCTGTATTTTCTAGAAAATTCTATCACCTTATCCACATTGTGTATACTTTCTCTACAGGCAATTAACAGATAAGTATTTCAGAAATTTCAAATACTTCTCTGATTGGGGGTAAC
This sequence comes from Boleophthalmus pectinirostris, assembly GCF_026225935.1. Classification (NCBI taxonomy): domain Eukaryota; kingdom Metazoa; phylum Chordata; class Actinopteri; order Gobiiformes; family Gobiidae; genus Boleophthalmus; species Boleophthalmus pectinirostris. Next base: position 31,009,668 of record NW_026571541.1, read on the forward strand.
GGGCAAATCTAACTGGTGTTTATTCAATTACCGGTGTTAATATTGCTCAAACAGACCTTGAAAAACATGCATTCGTACTGTGAGCAGGGTCACCTCTCCACAGATCTGACCCGTAACTTGGCCTGGTGGCGTCACAGTTACAGTGAAGGGCCCCCAGCTTGTGTTTTGATCGTGTGCGTGTGTAAAGTCTCGTAAAATGCGGTGGTGGTAGGCGGGTCAGGTTACCACGTTAACTTGCTTGGAGATTAGTTTGATTTTGGTCTCACGTTAACTTTGGTAAAGCTTGGGAGACCCCAGGGTTGTAAACGTCTTTGATTTGAGTTTTAGGCAGATCAAGGTTGAAATCGTGGGGGACGTATTTCACACCAAGCTCAAAATCAAAGAAATGATTCGCTTTTTTATCTTAATAGAGCTGTGCAACTGATCAAATTTTAAGGGTGAATATAAAACAGGTTTACTGACTCTTTTCATTTTGTCGATGCTTCCTCTCCAGGAGAACATTTCACAGTTTGTAAATGCGATTTTATTAATACTGAGATTTACTGGAAAAAGAATTCAAGTAAAAAACATATAACTTCTTGTTGATTGCACTGAAATGAATCATGGGATATGTAGTTTCCGATGTTTATAAGCTGTTGCTACCGTAACACAATGCATTTAAGCAAAAGAACTTGTAACTTGATATATTTTGACAGCCCACGATATTATTTTGAGACTTTTGACGATACAATATCACGATATTTGACAATTTTTTATGTAAAGTCAATTGGAGCCAGAGTTGATGGAGCCAGAAGCGAACCCATGCTCACTTCAGATTTGGAACTTGGCGGATATCGGGTCCAGAAATGTCAAAACTAGAATAATAACCTCACAATATGACAATTCCAGAAAAATCATCAAATAGCTTCTCCCAAAACTGACCATCCCCCATGCTGATTGTGACTCTTTTCTCTCCTCAGGGTCGCTGTCTATTTCCAAAGCCCTGGATCGCGAGGAGCAGGACTTGTTCAACCTGACCGTGACCGCCGAGGATCATGGGATACCTCCGCGGCGCTCCACCCAGACGCTGTGTGTGCACGTGGTGGACGTTAATGACGAAGTGCCCTGGTTTGAAGAGAGCCACTACGAAGCCCGTGTGCCCGAGAACCAGCCGGGGGGAACCAGCATCCTGTCTGTGTCTGCCACCGACCTCGACCTGGGTGAGTGCACGGGATTCTGGGTAAAAATACACCAGTGGGGTTGTATAAATATATATATAAACATTCATGTTATTTAAAGTTCTTATATTAATTGAAATTGAGTCTTTAGTCGTTATAATATCTCATCAAAAACAGACCTGGAGTTGTGTCTTTTTTCCAACATTAAAAAACACTTGTAAATGCAAAATAGACAGGTTTAATGCCATACTGTGGAATATTTCAGGCAAAGCAGCACCAGAAAGGTTACATAGTGCACCTTTAAAGGTCCAATACTACACAAAATTGATTCTTGTGAGCTTTGAGCCATGTTATAATCAGTGTTGGGAAGGTTACTTTTAAAATGTAATCCCCTACAGATTACAGATTACACACCCCAAAATGTAGTTTGTAACGTAATCCATTAAATTACTAAGGATAATAGGAATATGTCACAGTCAGGAGCGATACTGTGGCCCCAAGAGAAAAAGTTTTGGTCAACTTAAAGCAGATGACCATTTGAATAACTTCTCATATAAAAATAGAATATTAAAAAACTACTGCGGAGCTTTTGTGGAAAATATAATAACCCAAGTCTGATCTTTGATACGTTATGAAAGAGAAAACGCTGTGTTTTTCTCGTTCAGGCAAAATGAAAGATCTTTGTTTCAGAAATTTGTATCACACCATGACACCTAATTATGTATGAAAGTGGTTTATTTTTCTGAATGGACTTCTTTTTGGATTTTTGCATAATTCTAACAACACACCTGGAGTTGTTTTGTTACATTCACGTAAGTCCTGCATATTCACGACGTCCCAAAACAAACTGTTCCACCCGCTGATGTGAAGAGGTGGTGTTTTAAATTGCCCTCACGACAAAGCTGGTTTCACTCTAATGCTGAGCAGCTATTGATTTCAGCCTGATTTAAACTGCACTGTTCAATCCGTCGGGAGGCAACTGTGAACTTTTGTGCAAAAAACGCTCAGGACCAACTTTATTTGTAGGGCACTTTAAAAACAACAGCGTCAGCCAAAGTGTGTAAAAGTCCTACGTTACATAACATGGATTCTTGCGAGTTTGAGACGTGGATCTAAAATAAAAACTGAATAAGACGTTCCCCCTCTGTCCCGACTCGAGAACGACTAGTGGCCGCTCCAGGTACTGCAGCTCACGGGAGTTTGGGCCCATAAAGAAACTGAAACGTGTTCGGCTGACGGGGCATCGACAGGTTTCACAAAGGTCAGATTTTATAGGGATTCTTTTCTAGTTTTACAACATAAACTTTTTTAAATTTTTTAAATCCTCAAAGTGTCTAAAAGTGACCTTTGTAAAACTTTACCCAGCCCCGCTCTGAGTCTGTGCCGGCACTTTACAGACGTCACACCGAGCCCCGGGGTTTCAAAATGACCGCCCGTTCAAGACAATGGGCTGTGCTCATTGGCGCAGGATTCCAGATTCGCTTTTAGCTCGGCGAGGTTCTTCTGACCGAGCGTTAGAGGTGAGATCGGGCCTAAAAAATCCAGCCCGATCCGACCCGGCCCGCGGGTATTAAAACCCAACCCGGCCCGAGCCCGACCAATTAACTTGATTTGCAGGCCCGAGCCCGAAGCAAACCCGAAATGTCATATTTTATTTGTGACTCGGGAGGAGGAGCAGTGCTCAGCGTCGAGGTGCCAGTCTTTTTGCTCTCGTATGAAAGCAAAGCGCCACATTGACGACATTCAGCGAAGCCAACGCAAGTTTCTGTAGCATTTTCAACAATCAATTTGAAGCTTTTCCACACCTCACTCTTACCGGTGCGTGTTTGTCTTTTCAGTTCTCCTGCCTTTAGTTTAGCTTCTTGCTTCTCCATATTGGGGACACCAGGTCAAAATAGATGCAGACTTGCGGAGGGGAAGATTATTAAATTAAGAGGGGGCGTTCACGTGCGCAGAGCTCTGGCTCTGCGGATCCTGTTTAGTAGTTAAATAGCAATTACATTACATTACTTCTCTGTTTTATCCATATTATTTATTTTATAACAAGTATTCCTTAGTTTAGTATCCACACATCGTTTTAGCATACATTTTATAAACATATATTTATTTGAAGCCCGAGCCCGACCCGACCCGAAGTAATGATTGACATTCGGGTCGGGTCGGGCTTGGGCTCGGTCTTAAGATCTTACCTCTACCGAGCGTGCCCGTTAGTGCTCTTTTCTCCCGCGAGCACACACGTGATCGCTTTGACCAATCAGAGCGATAGGAGCTAGAGCGGAGCCGGAGCTAACGATTATAAAGCATTTTTTAGAACAACTGAAGGATTTTGAGCTGAGAAGCTTACGATCTCAAAATAGGTTAAAAAAATCACCACAAAATCTGACATTTTTGAAAGTTTTGAAAGATTACACTGCGCTCCATGAAAAAAATCCTTTCTCGGGCCATGGGATTTTTTCGCTGAAGTTCGAGTGAGTGGCCGCTACATTAAAGGTTGTATGGAGGATTTTTTTTTTTGTGTTTCAAACTGTCAGTCAAAGATTAAAATACCATTACAGAGACGCAGCAGCTTTGTAATTATGATGACCAAAAAAAAAAAGAACGAAAATCTATCAACTGTGGACGTGTTGAGGCCAAATAAACATCAGCCAATAGAAAACGAGGCTCCCTCATTTTCTATTGGCTGTTAGGTTGTCAATCAAACTCCCTAGTATAACTGACTCGTCGGAGCGCGGGGATTACGTGGTTTATGCAGAGATTCTTAGACGCTTTTTCGAACTGTCGCTTCCTCGCATTTTACACAAAGTTTGTCGCGACGGTGGACGAGAATCCACGACTGGTTCGCCGCAAAAGAAAGTCCGTTTTTGAGGTCGCTGAAAGAAGAAGAGAAGTGGAAAAGGAGCAAAGCCAAACTGAGGTGATTCTTGGAGATCTTGTCCAGCGATGGCGCGACCGAAGCAGACGAAGGGTCTAAAAACTGACGCGTCGGTCGCTGAATTACTTCTCGACAGGAAACTTCAACAGTAATTCTGAACGCGCACAAGGACTGTCGCTGTATTTCTCTTCCCTTAAAAAAATCCTCTATACAACCTTTAAGGTGACCAAACGTCCATTTTTCCCCAGACATGCCTGTTTTTCACGTCCTGTCCTGGCAGGCCATTTTTAATTTTTTTTAATAAAGTGATGCAAATGTCCGGGTTTTCATTATCTTTCATTGGGCCATTAAATTGAGCGTCTCTCGTAGCTCTGCAAATGTGCATTTAACGTTGACTTGTACAAGAAATTCCCTGCTTTCCGTCCTGGTCGGGACAAGTGGGAGGCCATGTGCACAGTGTACAAAGAGGCACATTTACACTTTCCATGTTACCTTTTATTGTTTTTGAAAATGCTATATTCCCCCAAAACAACATATTAACATGTTCCAACAACAAGTAATTCAAATACAAAGTCATTAAGAAGTGCTTTACAGAATAAGAAAGTCATTAAAATCACAATACAAACAAATCAAAACATAAATAATCATCATAAAATTAACATTGAAAGTGACAACACAATCAGCGCGCATCCCAGTAATAAAACTACTGCACATCGCATCAGGTTTGTGAAGTTGTAGTTTACAGTTTTGTATCATGTTTTTATATATTTATGGAGAATCGTCGTTGAGTTTGGAGAATTGTTGAGTCTTGGACAGAATCTTACAGCTCACCACGAAGAGGATTTGAATAAGGCCTGGGAGAGATCGCTAAATTACTCAAACATGCATGGATGGCATATAAAACCTGATGTTTTTGATGAGGGAACAATATTATAACACGGTAGAAAGCTCCAGAAAGTCGATTTTGCATAACAGCCTCTTTAACAGCCTGAAGAGTGAATAATGAATATGATTACTTCCCATCATGCACCACTTCTTCAGTTCACTTCTTTAATCTATCTGGAAATGTCCAAATGAGAAGAATAACATCGCAATCAGTGGTGGAAGGTAAAAGTACAAATAGTAAAGTACTGTACTTAAAGGTGCACTATGTAACTTTTTAGTTTGGGGTCCGTCACCCGCTTGTTTCTATGGATATGTCATTGCTCTGCCCGGAATGTTCCACAATATGATATTAAAGCTCGAAGTTACATTAAATTGGAGGTGGTTTTATAGCTCAAAAATACCTAGGCATTCTGATTGTGAGTGGGGTCGCCTCTCCACAGATCTGACATGTAACTTGGTCAGATTTTGTCTCTCATTAAAGACGGAAAGGTTTAATACCGTACTGTGGCACGTTCCAGAAAAAAGCAATAACATCTCCATGGAGAAAAGCATTTCACAGACCATTTGCCAGAAATGTTACACAATGAACATTAAAGTAAATTTTAAAGTGGGTACCGTATTTTTTGGACTATAAGTTGCACCAGCCAAAAAATGCGTAATGAAGAAGAAAAAAACATGTATAAGTCGCACTTTTTTGGGGAAATTTATTTTATAAAATCAGAGACCAGGAACAAACATTTCCTCTTGAAAGTCAAGTTCTAGTAAAAACAATAGAACAGAGAACAACAGACTGTTAACGTCACATATGAACAGTTCTTCAGATAAATATAACATAAAAAACAGAACAGAACAAGTTTACCAAACTCTCCATCTCACTCCAAATCACTAAATTCATCCACGACCTCCAGAGGTAAACAGAGCGTCACTTCCTCTTCTGTGCAGCTGTCGTCAGACTCAGCATCAGTTCCAGTTAGAATTATTCTGGCCTTTCTGAATCTCGACAGGATGATTTCTGTTGTCACTGAAGTCCAGGCTTTGTCGATCCATCCAGTGACTTCCAGGAAAGTTGCATAGTGCACCTTTCCGGATTGCCGTGAAGCTGTGTTCTCCATCCCCACTTTCCCCCAGTCCCTCACAAGTTTCTCGCTCACTCCAAACTTTCTTTCTGCTGCTCGATTACCGTTTTCGGCTGCATATTTTACAACTTCCAGCAGGACAGAGGCTCTTTCTGCAGGAGACATGTGCAGTAGAGCGAAGTGACAATGGTACAGGGGCAGCAGATACTGACACACAAGACTAGAGCGCCCTCTTGTGGCTGTCAGTGTGAAAATTTTAAAATATAAGTCTCACCGGAGTGTACATCGCAGAAAACACCCAAACCATGAAAAAAAGTGCAACTTATAGTCAGAAAAATACGGTACTTTTACTTCACTACTTTTGAGAGCAGGTATCTTGACTAAGGGCCAGGAGAGATCGCTAAATTACTCAAACACGCATGGATGACATATTAAACCACTTCAAGCACACTTTTTTATGAGGAAACCTTGTTATAACATTGCATTATAATCTTTTTTTAACACATAAACGAGCACAAAGACGACGTAAAACAGCGAGACATTTAAAACCAACAAAACAAAGACAACTTCTCAAACTGTGTTAAAAGGCCAAGAGAAAAAAAATCCGGCTTTTAAAGAAGAAAATGACAGTGTCTGTGTGCGGCGCAGAGGGAGCTCACTGGTTTCTTTTGTTTCGTGTAAAATTGGTCTGATGTGCTCATTTTTACTGCCAGTTTAAAGTCCGAGCAGCAGCTTTTTAAACAATTTGCAGATTTGTGACTGAGCCCGACATAAAGCGCGTCGTAATCTGAGCGAGACGTAATAAAAGCAGGAATTCAAATCTCAAACTGGTGCTGTGAAACAAATGCTTTGGCTTGAGACTGTTGGCTGAATTAAAGAAGACGTATTGTGCATTAGCCTGCGATAATCTACGGCGATGTTCAGACTGTAGGGCTTAATGCTCAATTTGGATTTTTTTGTGGAATTAGATTTTTTTTGCAAGGTGTATTCACATTTCCAATTAAATGTGACTTGTATGTGATCTCCAGTGTGAACTTTAAACGCCCCAAAAGTGTCCCGCATCAGTGTTTTACGGAAAGAACCTAAACATGGACGCGAGCATTGAGCACTTTTGTGATTTTAAAGTTGCTGTCGTACCGGAGCCAGAACATGAACAGCTTATTTGTTTTAAGGAGGAGATTAAGAAGGAGAAGGACGAGGTTTCTGGCATTTTGTGAGGCGGTGGCAGCAACGTCCAGAGGAGTCGCATCCAAGAGTGGTGCGATTGCGATGTGCTTCACTGCTTCACTGACACGGAGTTCAGACTAGAGATGCGCGGATTGCGGTTACAACCACGGTATCCGCGGTTAATCCGTGGGTCGGGCGGATGACGTGACGAAAAATTATATTTTAATTAAATTCGGGCGGGTGGCGGTTTAACTACTTAAAAAAATTTTTTTTTTTTTTTTTTTTATTGTTAGTATTGTTAGTTACCTACATCTGAAAAGACGAGTCTCATTGTCTATGCTTGTAGTATGAAGTGTACGTCATGTCCTTAATTAGCCCATTTGACCTCGTTTTTATGTTCTGAAGGTTCAGGTTGTGTCGGGTTATTGATGCCTAAGGTTTACGAGGCACATATTATATGCAGTTTATTTTATTATTTCTAATTTATTTCAGCTGTTTGCAAACACATAAGTGGCTATAGGGCCATATTTATGCTTTTTTTTTTGTTTTTTTTGTTTCGATATCAGATATATTTTAAAACACGCAGACATTATAGCGTAGACTGCCACTCGGGGTATTTAAAACTTAAAGAAAGACCGATGGAGTGAGGCTATGACTTTGAAATAACATCGGGCAATGGCAGAATGTTCAGAATGTAACAACATCCAACACGAAGGCAAGAAGGTTCAAAAACAGCCTAGTTGAAAAACGTTGTCAATTAATTAGCTGCGCAAGAAAACCAGGTAAGTCTGGGGTTGTTACGGACAATTAAGAATGCGAACATACACGCTGAGCGAATTTTGGAATGAATGAGCTATAGAGTTTGCATTTTTATCGAGGCTCCTTAGTTTGTTTGCTGTATGATTATTCTAAAATCTAAAATCAATCGGCGGATGGCGGGCGGGTGCGGTTTTGAAAACCTTCGGTGCAAAATGGACAGCGGGCGGATGATGAGTTTTATGTTGCGGTTGCGGATGAAAAAATAGCCCATCCGCGCATCTCTAGTTCAGACACAATTTTCGTATGAGGAGAAGAACGTTTGTGTTTGCGAGCGCCTACTGGGTATGGGCATGATTAGTCAATTAATCGCTAATTGATCATTAAGAATTGCATCGATTTCGTTCATTTTAATCGACAAACCGAATGTAGGTTGCTGTGCGTTAGCGTGACCAAACAGGGGTCCGTACATGTGTCTCTCTGCACTCTGAGCGAGCAGACACAAACAGTGGGTCAGTCTGCGACGTGCCGAAGTGCAAATGCGTATTTAACGATGACTTGTACAAGAAATTCCATGCTTTCCGTTGTGTTCGGGAAAAGTGTGAGGCCATGTGCACAGCGACGACAAGAAATGTCCCAAACCACAACAGGCGATATAAACCCAAACCCGAGTGACACGACCAGCCTCGGGACCGAACCGACACGACACCAGACAGGACAGAGGCTCCTTCATAACTAAATAACATCCTGTGCCGCGGGTTCATATAAACACTTCAAGACCAAAATGACGAGGCCACAGCAGCAGCCACAGAGAGACGAGACACAATATTCCAATGTAAGTCAGTGACTAAAATAACTTTTAAGGACAGTTTTGTTACAGACACTTAAAGGTTGTATGGAGGATTTTTTTTAGTTTCAAACTGTCAGTGAAAGATTAAAATACCATTACAGAGACGCAACAGCTTTGTAATTATGATGACCAAAAAAAAAAAGAATGAAAATCTATCAACTGTGGACGTAATGAGGCCAGATAAACATCAGCCAATAGAAAACGAGGCTCCCTCATTTTCTATTGGCTGTTAGGTTGTCAATCAAACTCCCTAGTATAACTGACTCATCGGAGCGCGGGGATTATGTGGTTTACGCAGCGGTTCTTAGAGGCATTTTCGAACCGTCGCTTCCTCGCATTTCGCACAAAGTTTGTCGCGACGGTGGACGAGAATCCACGACCGGTTCACTGCAAAAGAAAGTCCGTTTTTGAGGTCGCTGAAAGAAGAAGAGAAGTGGAAAAGTAGCAAAGCCAAACTGAGGTGATTCTTGGAGATCTCGTCCAGCGATGGCGCGACCGAATCAGACGAAGGGTCTAAAAACTGACGCGTCGGTCGCTGAATTACTTCCAGACAGGTCACTTCAACGGTAATTCTGAATGCGCACAAGGACTGTCGCTGTATTTCTTGTCCCTTAAAAAAATCCTCTATACAACCTTTAATAATCCATTTTATTTATTGCTTTGGTTGTATTTGGTTCAACAATGGTTTATTCAAGTGCATTTTTGTCAACAAGTCCTCACTGTGAGCCAGACACTTTAGACTAGTCCTATGTGAACAAGTCTGTTTTATTTAGGCCTGTTGTTTTTGGTTGTCTTACATTTCCTGTGTTAAATGTTCTTTAGAAAGTCAAGTTTATTGATCATTGAGAGGATGTATTTGCATTTTTATTCCGTGGTCATTATATTAGTTGAAATTGGTCTCAAAATGTCAATATTATCGTTTATCGCAATAAATTCTTGGTCAATTAATCGTCCAGCAAAATGTGTTATCGTTACAGGCCTAACCACTATTACTACTACTGTTTCAAACTGTATAAACATGACCCATCTGTATCCGCAGATATGAGGTGAACATGTTCAAATGAAAATATTGGACATTATGGACAAGTTGTTTTACGTTACAAGACTCCAGTGACTAAGGTGAATGAGCCTCACCCGAGTCACTCATTTGGGTTTTTAATGCTAAAATCCAGTTGGTTTCAACCTAAAATGCCTCTGTCTGATCTGAATGGTCACTACATAAACCCCAGCACCTGCAATTCTGGAGGTTTTGAGCTTCCACATGAGGACAGGTCATGTGTCCTTATACTGAGAATGAGAAAACCTTGGACGTGTCCTCTGTCTGCAGGTGAAGGTAACGCAGCTCCAGTTGTGATTGAAAACCGTAAGAGCGCAGGATGTAGTACGTACACTTCTTTGACCTTAACCATCATCTAAATTTACCTTCTCCACACACGCGCTGACCATCAAGGGCCAGATCCAGCTCGTGGTGCCTAAAACCAGGTCTAAACTAGGTCTAAACCAGGACTAAACCAGGACTAAAATCAGGACTAAAATCAGGACTAAAACCAGGACTAAACCAAGTCTAAACCAAGTCTAAACCAGGACTAAAATCAGGACTAAAACCAGAACTAAAACCAGAACTAAAAACAAGACTAAACCAGGACTAAAATCAGGACTAAAACCAGATCTAAACCAGGACTAAATCTAGGTCTAAACTAGATCTAAACTAGATCTAAGCCAAGACTAAACCAGGACTAAAATTAGGACTAAAAGTAGATCTAAACCAGGACTAAATCTAAATCTAGGTTTAAACAAGGACTAAACCAGGACTAAAATCAGCACTAAAACCAGGTCTAAACCAGGACTAAAATTAAGACTAAAAGTAGGTCTGAACCAGGACTAAATCTAGGTCTAAACTAGATCTAAACAAGGACTAAAATTAGGACTAAAACTAGATCTAAACCAGGACTAAATCTAAATATAGGTTTAAACCAGGACTAAACCAGGACTAAAACCAGCACTAAAACCAGGTCTAAACCAGGACTAAAATTAAGACTAAAAGTAGGTCTAAACCAGGACTAAATCTAGGTCTAAACTAGATCTAAACCAGGACTAAACAAGGACTAAAATTAGGACTAAAACTAGATCTAAACCAGGACTAAATCTAAATCCAGGTTTAAACCAGGACTAAACCAGGACTAAAATCAGGTCTAAACCAGGTTTCAACCAGGACTAAATCTAAATCTAGATCTAAACTAGGTCTAAGCCAGGACCAGGACTACATTCACCTTATTTAGAAAACTCTTTCTATAGACATAACATGGATTAAATAACCTAAACCGGTCTATTTACTTCAGAGAATAATGTAACTGAAAGCTCTCAAAGCTCTTATGCAAATGCGTCTAACCTAATTCGCACCGTCATTAGTGCAGCCAAAGCCTCAGACGATACTAAAACACTACATTCCCCGGATCTGAGTAAGCCCCATAAAAAACCGTAAACATTTTCTTCCGCCTTCAGAGACCATTAGCGCGGTAAACAGGTGAGGGTGCCAGGCTGCCCGACGTTAGCACGCTATCTGGCACACCGGTCCGTGAATGAGCCGGGGCCGTGCCAACTCTCGCGGGGCTCACGGCGAGACGAGCCCGACCGCCGAACACTCACCTGAAGCTATCCCACTATTTCCACATTAAACTGCAGATTGGGCTTTTGGACAGTTAACGTGTACTGGAACAAATAATGATCGGAGTGTGTTTTCTACGGGGAAGGTGATTTTCAAGATCCTGCACTCCGCGAAATCGACTCTTGGGAGGTTTAAACGCGCATTGTGTAACTTTTTGGTTGGATATGTTGTTCCTCTGCCTCGAATGTTCCACAGTATGACTTTAAACAGCTCCACCTTACACCTTTTACTGCTCAAAAATATCTAGAAAATACCTGGTCTGCATGAAGATAGAAAGGTTTAACGCCATACTGTGAAACAATCCGGACAAAGCGAGAACATGTTTTGTAAGTTTCACTTTGGTTTTTGGCGCTGGAGTCAAAAGTCACGCCCCCAAGAAAAGAGAAGTTTATTGGTATGGCATAATTCGTACACAAAGTAATTCCCAAGTGCTTTACAGAATAAGAAAAACATTAAAATCGCAATACAAACAAATCAAAAACATAAATAATCATCATAAAATTGGGATTAAAAGAGAAACAATTTCCCACAGTATGACAGTAAACAGCTCTACATTACATTGATTTAGGCCCCATCCACCCTAGTACGTATGCGAGTTGTTTTCGTTGCGGATGCAGTGTTCGTCCACACTAATACGACGGAAAACAGCTCCAGAGACGGAACGATCTGGTGCCACCAACTCCCACGAATTCATCTGAGAACGGACCTGGTCCAGCACTGAAAACGTTGATATGCTTATGTAGGAGCTCTAGTTACATTACTGTGAGTTGCACCTTCCTGATTCGCTGGGTTCGCGACATCGGTCATGTGACGCTATTGAGGAAAACAGTTAAAAAAAAACACAAACGGGAACCAGCGTAGCTAGAACTATTTGTTAGTACATGGTCCACGAAAAGACTGTTTTTATGTTTGCCGTCTACTTCAGCTCGAAATCGGCCGCTGCATCTTCAGACACGGTGCTCCACTTCCTTGTTTTTACCGCCCATGTGACGTCATGACTTCGTGACGTCAGCCTACTCGTGTGACTGGCGTTTCGGGCGGTTTCGCGTTACTGTGTGGATAGGGAAGGCTTTGACTGCGGACACAGAAATGACATGTCTGGACACAAATTGTTTCCGATATGTTTCAGTGTAAACATAACCTAAATTACAAGTGGTTTTATAGCTCAAAAATACCCCAAAAAACAGACATTCTGATTGTGAAGGGTCGCCTTTCCACTAGAGGTAAGATCTTAAGACCGAGCCCAAACCTGACCCGACCCGAATTTCTAAAATGTCAATCATTACTTCGGGTCGGGTCGGGCTCGGGCTTCAAATAAATATATGTTTATAAAATGTATGCTAAAACGATGTGTGGATACTAAACTAAGGAATACTTGTTAAAAAGATAAAATATAATATGGATAAAACAGAGAAGTAATGTAATGTAATTGCTATTTAACTACTAAACAGGATCCGCAGAGCCAGAGCTCTGCGCACGTGAACGCCCCCTCTTTATTTAATAATCTTCCCCTCCGCAAGTCTGCATCTATTTTGACCTGATATCCCAATATGGAGGAGCAAGAAGTTAAACTAAAGGCAGGAGAACTGAAAAGACAAACACGCACCGGTAAGAGTGAGGTGTGGAAAAGCTTCAAATTGATTGTTGAAAATGCTACAGAAACTTGCGTTGGCTTCGCTGAATGTCGTCAATGTGGCGCTTTGCTTTCATACGAGAGCAAAAAGACTGGCACCTCGACGCTGAGCACTGCTCCTCCTCCCGAGTCACAAATAAAATATGACATTTCGGGTTTGCTTCGGGCTCGGGCCTGCAAATCAAGTTAATTGGTCGGGCTCGGGCCGGGTCGGGTTTTAATACCCGCGGGCCGGGTCGGGTCGGGCTGGATTTTTTAGGCCCGATCTCACCTCTACTCCACAGACTTGACCTATAACTTGGTCTGATTTTGCATAAAGATCGAAAGGTTTAATGCCATACTGTGAATCATTCCAGACAAAGCAACTAGAGTGTGGATTGGGCCAAATTTTTCTGTCCGAGCCCGGACCGCGTCCAACAGAGCAGTGACCGAATCCAACCCGAGTCCGATAGGCATTAAAGGTTGTATGGAGGATTTTTTTTTAGTTTCAAGTTGTCATTGAAAGTTTAAAATACCATTACAGAGACGCAGCAGCTTTGTAATTATGATGACCAAAAAAAAAAAAGAATGAAAATCTATCAACTGTGGATGTAGTGAGGCCAGATAAACATGAGCCAATAGAAAACAAGGCTCCCTCTTTGTCTATTGGCTGTTAGGTCGTCAATCAAACTCCCTACGTGTGGGGATTACGTGGTTTATGCAGCGGTTCTTAGAGGCCTTTTCAAACTGTAGCTTCCTCACAATTCGCACAGTTTGTCGCGACGGCCGACAAGAATCCATGACCAGTTCACTGCAAAAGAAAATCGGTTTTTGAGGTCGCTGAAAGAAGAAGAGAAGAGGAAAAGGATCGAAGACAAACTGAGGTGATTCTTGGAGATTTCTTCCAGCGATGGCAGTAATTCTGAACATGCACTGGATGTAAACAAACGTGATTTCTAGAGTAAAGAGGCGGGAGGAGATGTTTCTACTGAAAAAGGACGGTCGCTGTATTTCACTTCCCTTAAAAAATCCTCTATACAACCTTTAAGATATTTGTGTCCAAACCCGACACAGTTAAAATCGCACAATTTTCATAGACGTAATGGCACAGGTAGGATATTGTTTGTGTGGCGTCTAACGGACACAGAGATGCAAAAACTCGGAATATAGTGAAAATAAAGAGAAGACTTTATTGCTCATGTAATAAAGTAAAGTAAAGTGGTAAATTTTAAGTGTCCGCAAATAATGACATCCAGTCCACAAAATAAAACAGCGCTATTAATCCAGTTTGAAGCACTAAAAGTAAAAAGGCAAGTAGTTCCAAGTGTGTTTGTTTACACCCACACAGCGCACGGATCGAGGGGAAGCTGCAGATTCATGACAGTGACTCGACTTCCTCTGGACTTTATCTCCAATCTTTATGCTTTAAATCAGTTGGTCTGTGTGTTGGCATGTTTTAATTTTATTTTTTTTATGATATGAATTAATCAAATAAAATGTATTTTTCTGATTTAGAGATTTTTTATTTATTTTTTTTATAAAAATGTGTTAATGATAATGTTTAAGGAGCATGTTTTAATAAAAGCTGAGAGTCTTACCTTTTAAATGCAATTTATTCTATGTTTTTATCTGCTTCACAGGCTGAGATATTAAGGTTTTTATAGCCGTTGACAATTCTTCAAAAACCCTCAGGAGATAAGGACCTTTACCCGAGAATACCACAGGTTTTTATAGGTGTTTTTTGCAGGCGTTTTAGGTGTAAATGGGTTAAAAATCATGTATCTGAAATTAAATACTGTATTTTCTGTACTATTAGGCGCTCTGGATTATAAGACGCACTGTCATTAAATGGTCTGTTTTCGAACTTTTTTCCACAAATAAACCGCACCGGACTTTAAACGAAACACAACAGTTGGATGGGTCAGTGGGACTTTGTTTGTGGCGTTCACGGTGACTCTGGGCTTTGTTCAGTTGTGGCGTGTAGGGAGGGTGCTGCTCCGTGTGTGTTTGTGGCTTTGTAGTTTACTGAAGTCGTACTGGGACACTCGAGTGGATTCGTGTATGAGGCGCTCTGGATTGCGGGGCTGATGGGGTTGGAGGTTTAAGAGCGCGTCTAATAGCCCGGAAAATACGGTAATATTAACACAGTTTTGACTTGTATCTCAACTAGAAGTGCAGTACTTTAATCTTTTGAACACTTGAGAGTCTCAGAGCGAGTGGTTTTACTGTAGACTGGAAACAGCAGACGCGCTGATGTGTCCAAGTCCGACCTAAGCCCAAACATAAATTCTAAGTATTTGTCCGAACCTGTCGGGTTTCGATGGGTCCCATTGGGTTTCCATGCTCTAAAAGCAACAATGTCTCAGTGAAGAAAAGGATTTGACAGACTCTCGACCAGAAACGTTACACAATGCACCTTTAAGTCATATTATAATGTTGTTTCCCCATCAAAAACAGACCTGGAGTCGTGTTTTGTTTCATTCACACATTTTTTATTAGTCTGTCTACATTTCCAAAGCTTGAAAATGCTCTGTTCCACCTCGAGATATCATGAAGTTGTAGTTTTTTTCTAGTTAATAGCTGCCTTTTTACCTTTTGTTGATGACTGGACTGAAATTATCCAAATGATCAGTTTTGGGAAGGTTACTTTTAAACTGTATTCCCCTACAGATTACAGATTACATACACCAAAATGTAGTTTGTAACGTAATCCATTAAATTACTTAAGGTGAGTAACGTAATCTGAATACTTTGGATTACTTGATTTGCTGTAGAGAAGCAAAGACCAGGAAATCGTAACATTAGAAGTTTTGTCTGTTAAAAGAAAATAAAAAAGCCCAGACTTTACTGAACCAAATTAAAAATATTATTGATAGAAGAGGAGGAGACACGGTCTGCGCAGCCTGGTTCAGTCCTGTTCAATCCTGGTTTAGACCTGGTTTAGACCTGGTTTAGTCCTGGTTTAGAACTGGTTTAGTCCTGGTTTTAGTCCTGGTTTAATCCTGTTTTAGTCCTGGTTTAGACCTGTTAAATCCTGTTTTAGTCCTGTTTTAGACCTAGTTTTAATCCTGGTTTAGTCCTAGTTTAGACCTGGTTTAGACCTGGTTTCTGGTTTTTTAGTCCTGTTTTAGTCCTGGTTTAGTCCTGGTTTTAGTCCTGTTAAACTGTTTAGTCCTCTTTTAGTCCTGGTTTTTAGTCCTGGTTTTTTAGTCCTGGTTTAGTCCTTTTAAAGTCCTGTTTTAGTCCTGTTTTAGTCCTGGTTTAGTCCTGTTTAGTCCTGGTTTAGTCCTGTTTAAGTCCTGGTTTAGTCCTTTTTAGTCCTGGTTTAGTCCTGTTTTAGTCCTGTTTAGTCCTTTAAATCCTGTTTTAGTCTCTTTTTAGTCCTGGTTTAGTCCTGGTTTAGTCCTGGTTTAATCCTGGTTAAATCCTGTTTTAGTCCTCCTTTTAGTCCTGGTTTAGTCCTGGTTTAGTTTAGTCCTGTTTAGTCCTGTTTAGTCCTGGTTTAGTCCTGTTTAGTCCTGTTTAGTCCTGTTTAGTCCTGGTTTATCCTGTTCTAGTCCTGTTTATTCCTGGTTTAGACCTGGTTTAGTGTCCAGCAATGAGTGGAATTACCGGAAAAAAACAAACCTGCCTGAAACAAGCCTGAAAACAGGAAAAGACCTCTGTGTAATCCATTTATTTCAACAAAGTAACTGTAATCTAATTACCACTCACTGAAACAGTCACTGTAACCGAATACAGTTACTCATAAATTGTACTCTGATTACGTAACTCCGGCACATGTAATCTGTTACTCCTCAACACTGCGAACGATTCTAGTGAAAGTGTACATTTGCGATGAGGAAACGTGATAACAAAGATGAGAAAATATGGTAATTTGAGCTCTTGAACTGGGAGAAACAGATCCTGAGATGTGTGCAGGACGTTTCAGTGATTGTTGCTTATACTTTGGCAGCTCCAGACCGAACGGATCCAAAGCAGGAGAAAAGCCAGCCCCACCACACAGTATGGGAGCTGTTATCTTAATAAGCACAAGAACCTGCGAAACAAAAGGTCATAAAACGCATTTGAAACTTTAAAATATGCGAATAAACCACAAATGGTGACGCTGTCCTCATTTTCACCGGCTAAAAATGCGGGTTGTTATTTGTGAGGGAATGTGGAAATGGGGACTGTGAATGTTAAAGACGCGTCGGGTAACCTTTCCGGTGGAGGGTACGTCAAGTATTTCGGCGTTATGTCTTGGTCTGGAATGTTTCACAGTGTGGTGTTAAAGTCTTTTAGCGTCGTGGAGACCAGACCGGGCCAATTACAGGTCAGATCTGTGGAGAGGCGACCCCGCTCACAGTCAGAATGTCTGTACTGTCGCCAAAATGACTGAACTTTTACAACGGATATGGACTGAACCCAGGACTGGACCAGGACTGAACCAAGGACTGAACCAGGAGGACTGAATCAGGACTGGATCAAGGACTGGACCAGGACTGAACCAAGGTCTAAACCAGGAGGACTGAATCGATCAAGGACTGGACCAGGACTGGACCAAGGACTGAACCAAGGACTAAACCAGGAGGACTGAATCAGGACTGGACCAGAGGACTGAACCAAGGACTATACCAGGAGGACTGAATCAGGACTGGATCAAGGACTGGACCAGGACTGAACCAAGGACTAAACCAGGAGGACTGAATCAGGACTGGACCAGGACTGAACCGAGGACTGAACCAGGAGGACTGAATCAGGACTGGACCAAGGACTGGACCAGGACTGAACCAAGGACTATACCAGGAGGACTGGACCAAGGACCAAACCTGGACTGAACCAAGGTCTAAACCAGGAGGACTGAATCAGGACTGGACCAAGGACTGGACCGAGGACTGGACCAAGGACTAAACCAGAAGGACTGAATCAGGACTGGACCGAGGACTGGACCAGGACTGAACCAGGTCTCAGCCACGACTAAATCAGGACTGAACCAAGACTGAACCAGGACTGAACCAGGACTAAACCAGGTCTAAACGAGGTCTAAACCAAGACTAAACCACGATTTAACCAAGATTGAATTTACCCAGAGCTGAACCAGGCCTAAACCAGGTCTAAAACAGGTCTAAAACAGGACTGAACCAGAACTTACCCAGAGCCGAACCAGGACAAAACCAGGACTAAACCAGGAATAAACCAGGAATAAACCAGGACTAATCTTAATCTAGGATTTATAATCTAGGACCGCCCCTGAGAGAACCCCGAGCCCGTGGAGCAGAGTGTCCACAAAGCAGGATCGGGCGTCGGCTGCGATTTGCCCCGTGAAGCGTGGAGTTCTGCAACGATCCTTTCGCCCGCGGTCACCCGACGGTCTACGCGGGCGCGTCTCCGGGCCCATCGTGACTTTCAGAACCGTAACAATGGTGTTTAACCTCTGCTGATATCGCGGTGATTTTAGCGAATTTATATGAAGAAAAACGAAAAACCCACCACTTCAATCTAGTTTAAAAATTCAATGTGACGCGCGTTACTCACATTTGTAAGTAAATAAAAACAAGTAAATATGATTGTTTTTTCCCTGTAATGCTGAACATTACTGTATTACAGCAAAAAAACAACACATTACAGTAATTTCTTTATAACTTTTACAACTCCCAACACTGGCAGTAAATCAAGCAGTCTCCCCTCCAGTTCCTGCTTTTCTTCTAACATCAGAGGAGACCAGGAATTCTTAAGATGTGAAGAGGTGTATGGACCTTAAAAACACAGAGGAACATCACAAACAAAACAAAACTAACCCGATTTTTAGATTATAACACGACTGAAAGAAAGCACTGGGCCCTCTAATGACATGATGTTTGTTTTTTTTAATAGGCACCAATGCACAGGTGACGTACGGGGGCATTTCGGAGGACTTCTTCAAGATCGATCCACTCACCGGAGTCATCAGCACCACCAAGAGTCTGGACCGGGAACAGCAGGAGGTCCACACGCTCACAGGTACCACCAGGCGCTTTCTCCATGACAAATATGAGCAAATGTTTCCCCTTTTTTTCCCCCTTTCTTTTGCATTTTATGAAAACTGAAAGCTCCAAAATTTGTCTTTAAAATCTTAAATTCAAAGCCCTTAAAATGTCTAAGAACGACTGAGAACAAACGCTGGTTCAATCCCGTTTTAGTCTGAATCATTGCTCAATTTTCACAGAGTTGCCACCCTTACCGTAGAGATGATCTGACATACTAATTGAAGAGGGATAAAAGTAATGCTGAAACTTGATACTCATTTGTGTCGATACTGAAAAATAAATAAAACAAAACTGAACTTGTCCTGAATAGTTTTATAGTGTTTCTTCTTGATCTGTAGCAGAACTAGTATAAGGTCAGATGACGATACTAAAAATGTTACTAAATCTGTTTGTCATTCGTTCATTTGTTTTTGAAAATAAAACCAAAAATAAGGAAACGAAAAAAACAACTATTTTCTTCATTATTTGTCTCCAAAACCAAAATGAAAAAACAGATAATGATTTGTTTATTCAGTTTTCGATTTTGTGTTTAAATGAATAATGGAAAAAACGGATAACAGCCGTTTCCCGTTTCCGTGACTAAAACTGCGATGCCGGACTGAACCAGGACTAAAACAGGATTAAAACAAAACTAAACCAGAACTAAATCAGGACTAAACCAGGACTGAATCAGGATTGAGTGTCGGGACGGGCCCAGAGGTGCACCCACGTAGATTGTCGGGTGATCAGGACTGAGACCGGGACCAGACCGGGACTGGGACTGAGTCCAGGACTGAGACCAAGACCAGGACTGAGATCAGGACCAGACCGGAACTGAGACTGGGACCAGACCAGAACTGAGACCGGGACTGACACTGGGATGGAGACTGGAACCAGACCAAGGCTGAGACTGAGACCAGGACCAGTCCGGGACTGATACCGGGACGGCGACCAGGACTGAGATCGGTTTAGTCCTGGTTTAGTCTTGGTTTAGTTCTGGTTTAGACCTGGTTTAGACCTGGTTTAGACCTGGTTTAGTCTGTATGCGGGTCAAAAGTCCAGCATCTCAGTTTAAGTCACGGAAACGGGAAACAGGCCTTTATCCATTTTTTCCATTTTTCATTTAAACACAAAAACTGAAAACTGAAAAAAATAAATCATTATCCATTTTGTCATTTTGGTTTTAGAGACAAATAATGAAGGAAATAATTGTTTTTTCGTTTTCTTATTTTTGGTTTTATTTTGAAAAACGAATGAACAAATGATACTCGAATTCTGCTGTTATTTTGAGTTAAAAATGTCATTCTGTCACTGCCTCCCAGGTCCTATATTATGCAAAACTGACTCTTGTGAGCTTTAAGCCATGTTATAAAAGCAGTGCTGGAGTTTTCTCTCCTTCACGCATGTTTGAGTAATCCTTTATTATGAGTCTGTCTAAATCTCCAACACTCAAAATGCTCTCTTCCACCTTGTGAAAATATGAAGTGGTATTTTTTTTTTAAGTTAAGAGCTACTTTTACCTTTTGTTCGGTAGAGATTGGCAATTTCAGGTCTGAAATTATTCAAATGATTCTAGTGGAGGTGTATGGAGTTAAAAATACTCTGAAGCACTTCGTGTATTACCGCATGACATTAAAAGGTGGAACAGCGTGTTTGAGAGAAGAACTCAGTCTAAATGTGCAGGATTTGTGTGTTAAACATGTGCGAATGAAACAAAACACAACTCCAGATCTGTTTGTGATGAAGAAACATTGACTAGACAAAAACGTAATGAGTATCCCCTTTTCCTTGGTACGTCATTTGAGTTTGAAAAGCCTAGGAATGACGTTGACGATTTCTTTTCCCCAGTGTACGCTAAAGACGGCGGGCTGCCCCCTAACTTCTCCAAAGCCACGGTGAAGATCCGCGTGCTGGATGAGAACGACCACGCTCCGGTGTTTGGACGCCTCTTCTACGGCCTGGAGGTCCCCGAGAACGCCGAGCCCCAGCCCCTGTTCACACTGAGGGCCACCGACCAGGACGCGGGCCCCGGGGGAGACATCAGCTACAGGGTCATAGGTGAGTGGGAGGGCATCTGAGCCAAGGCCGGTGCTATAGGCGAGTTTCATTGTTGACAAAAGCGCGCGTTGCATGCTGGGAATTATTTTGGTCGGCGGGAAGAAACACTAATTCAACATGACGGACGGAGCGAGAAAGCACGTAAAGGGTATTGATCCCGGTTATTTATCCACTCTAACGGCAGAGGACCCAAGACCATTTGACCAGAAATTGGTCATAAGCATCGATGGACGACAAATCACCCTTTTCAACCCCGACAAAAGGTGGAACAAACCAAATTTCTGGTCGGAATCACCAACTACCTGGACAAATATTCACTTATATCCACAATGACTTGGTGGAAACTCCTGGGCCATTCACAGCAGAAAAGATGAAAACCTCCAAGAGTCTCGATGTGTTGTTGAACTTGTTGGAGTCCACGGTTTGTTAGGATCTTCTACGTTTGCTCTGCGAATGTTTGAAAGCCGTTTAATTCGCCGTTAGCGGTTCTTTTCACTCAGAATACGAAAAAGACATTTTCCTTCTTCCGTGCTTCTATTTGTGCATCCGATAATGCAGCAGGAATTTACCATTATCGGGGATAAATACGCGAGGTTACGCACTGTGTTTGACGCTATCCTGTTTCTTACCTCCGACTAAAATATTTCCCAGCATGCAACGCGGGCTTTTAATAACAACGACGTCAGCTGAAACTCGCCTATAGGTGTAAGCAGAGCGAGCCAAAGCATGTGGGCCCACAACCACAAGGGGGCGCAAAAGGAGAATGAGTATTTACATGCCTTTCTATGCCTTTCTATCTTCAAATTCTGTACAGTAGGTCGATATTGTATAAAGGCCCTATATGCGATTTTTTTTTCCCCCTCCCATTTACTGTATTTTTTGGACTAAAAGTCGCTCCGGAGTATAAGTCGCACTATCCAAAAAATGCGTAATGAAGAAGAAAAAAACATATATAAGTGGCACAAGTCTATAAGTCGCACTTTTTGGGGGAAATTTAGTTTATAAAATCAGAGACCAGGAACCGACATTTTTTCTCAACAATAGAACAGAGAACAACAGACTGTTAATGTCACATATGAACAGTTCTTCAGATAAATATAACATAAACAACAGAACAGAACAAGTTTAACAAACTCTCCATCTCACTTCAAATCACTAAATCCATTCAATTCTTCATCCTCGGTGTCACTTCTGAGCAACTCCACGACCTCCAGAGGTAAACAGAGCGCCGCTTCCTCTTCTGTGTAGCTGTTGTCAGGCTCAGCATCAGTTCCAGTTAGAATTATTCTGGTCTTTCTGAATCCCGACAGGATGGTTTTGGTTGTCACTGAATTTCAGGCTTTGTCAATCCATCCCATGACTTCCAGGAAAGTTGCATGGTGCACCCTCCTGATGTCACAAGTTCTCATTCACTCCAAACTTTCTTTCTGCTGCTCGATTACCGTTTTCAGCTGCATATTTCGTTATTTGCAGCTTGTAATCTGCAAAATATGATTTTCTTTTTGGAGAAATTTGTGTTCAGTCTTCTCAGTCGTCTTTATAAGTTTGTTAAATTTTGTAAATTTCAGTGGTGCAGAAATAATGGTGCGATTGACTGACATGATACAGACAGGACAGAGGCTCTTTCTACAGGAGACATGCACAATAGAGCGAAGTGACAGTGGTATATAAGTCGTACTGGAGCATAAGTCACAGGAAACACCCAAACCATGAAAAATATGGTATTTTAACAGTACAGATGTAATAATAATAATAAAAATGATAATAATAATAATAATAGTAGACATATGAGCAGCTCCTCAGGTCAAAACAAGTCCAGTGTTTACTGTCTACATCTGATTAGAAAGCATTTTGTTGTCCGGTCTCCCCATTTATATCAGACAAATCCAAATGGAGCGCACTCCCATTAGTTCAGGGCGCTCTCACTACAGCGAGGGACAGTGTGCGTCTCGTTCGTCTGCAGGAACTATTCAGCTACCGGCAGCTCTGTACGTACGTCAGAATGCCTGTTTTTCCAGGTATTTCTGAGCTCTAAAACCATCTGTAATTGAAGAAATGAATAGAGCAGTTTAATGGTCAGGCAGAGCAATGACATATCCATAGAAACCAGCAGAAAAATCATACAATACAATGTACCTTTTAAGAGTTAAGGTCTACATTTATTGGAAAGCAGAACATCATTATGGACTACTTTCTTTGAATTTCACAGGCCTTCACAAAGCTAGAAACGGCCCTGATCTGCTGCTTTAAAACCTCCATATGGTTCCCGCCTGACCACCCATACAGCTCACTCATTACAGCTGTCCACGAGGCATTGATTTATGTACTGTCATGTGTCTCTGGATCGGGGATATGGACAGATATTCTCTGATGAGGTCAATACATGAGAATCTTCTTTACATTCAAAGTAGCTCTCTATCTCTGTGTTATATGACTTTTATGTTGGAGTTATTTCATAAAGCTGACAGACTGTGGTTCTTGTCTGGCGCTCTCTCTGATATCACATTTCAGTTTCTGTATTCATCAGATTGGCCTTTGTCTTATCAGGAACAAAGCTCCGTCACCGGGAGCAGTGCAGCAGACCTTATAATGTCAAATTACAGATGCGGGTTCAGGTGCTGACAAATGCTCTCCTGCTCCACCGCAATAATGTTGTTTTTGAACATGCCTCGAATGAAGTAAATAAGATTATGGAAAAATTGATTACTCAGACAAAGTTTGTTAATGCTGCACTTTGTAACTTTTCGCTTGGGGGTGCGTCATCTGCTTTTTTCTGTGGAAATGTTGTCGCTCTGCCTGGAATGTTCCACCATGTGACATTAAACATCTTTACTTTACATTTATTCAATTACAGGTGGTTTTCGAGCTCAAAAATACCTAGAAAAACAGGAGTTCTGACTGTGAGTGGGGTCATCTCTCCGCAGAGCTGACCTGTAACTTGGTCTGGTTTGGTCTTCATGGTGATAGAAAGGTTTAATGCCGTACTGAGAAACATTCCAGACAACATCTTGATGGAGAAAAGCATTTGACGGACAGAAAAGTTACACAATAAGCCTTTAAAACTGAGATATTTAACCATAGTTTTTAATCATGTTCTGTTGTGTCCTTCTCACTTACCATCTAAAGTTGTATTTAAAGTGATTCATGCATGTTTAAGTACCGTATTTTTCAAACTATAAGTCGCACTTTTTGGGTGAAATTCATTTTATAAAATCAGAGACCAGAAACCAACATTTCCTCTTGAAAGTCAAGTTCTAGTAAAAACAATAGAACAGAGAACAACAGACTGTTAACGTCACATATGAACAGTTCTTCAGATAAACTATAACATAAACAACAGAACAGAACAAGTTTAACAAACTCTCCATCTCACTCCAAATCACTAAATCCATTCAATTCTTCGTCCTCTGTGTCACTTCTGAACAACTCCACGACCTCCGGAGGTAAACAGAGCTCCACTTCCTCTTCTGTGTAGCTGTCGTCAGACTCAGCATCAGTTCCAATTTGAATTATTTCGGTCTTTCTGAATCCCGACAGGATGGTTTCGATGTCACTGAAGTCCAGGCTTTGTTGATCCATCCAGTGACTTCCAGGCGCACCCTCCCAGTAGCCGTGAAGCTGTGTTCTCCCTCTCCGCGTTCCCCCAGTCCCTCACAAGTTTCTTGCTCACGCCAAACTTTCTTTCTGCTGCTCGATTACCGTTTTTGGCTGCATGTTTCGCTACTTGCAGCAGGACAGAGGCTCTTTCTGCAGGAGACATGCGCAGTAGAGTGAAGTGACAGTGGTACAGGAGGAACAGGAGCAGCAGATACTGACACACAAGACTAGAGCCTCTCGCAGCTGTTAGTGTGAAAATTTTAATATATAAGTCGCACCGGAGTATAAGTCACAGGAAACACCAAAACCATGAAAAAAAGTGCGACTTATAGTCCAAAAAATACGCTATTTAGCCGACACAAACACAATCTGTCTTCTTTAATAAATGAATAAATAATCTCATATTGGACAATGTTTGATTGCAGTTTGTTAACATCCATAGTGAGTTCTATATCACTCATGTAAGTAAAAATGTCTTACCAAAACTGAATGTAAAACTAGTCAATAAAGGTTTAGGTAAATTAGTCCTTTGCATTGTCACTGGGGAAACCTGTCAGGAGCAAGGGACCCACCTCCAGATCTTCAGCTAGTCTTGGTCAGGACTATCTTAACTGGAGGATTTTACCTATTTTGCATTGTGTTTAGATTACGCAAACTCAAAAATAATACATTGTGTTATATAAAGAACAGTGAATGTCAATGAACTTATCTAACACTGTACTGTTTACTACACTTTGCCCCGATGAAGGCTGAAGGGTTGAAATGCGTTGGCGTGATTTTAACTTTATCTGCCATGTGTTATTTAAACGTTTTTAATTATTTTGTACTTTTTGAGTGCCTCAGTTTTTTTAACTTTGTATTTTAGTCTGATCCCTACATTGAAGAGCAGCAAAAGGACAATTCTGCACAATCTTTGTATATCCAAGTAGCACTCCTGCCCCTTAAAGTTTTACACTGAACTATTGTTTTTTGTTTGTTTTCTTCTAGCTTAAATTAAAATCTATAAATTGAATATAACAGTGTACTTTTTCTACGTTGTAATATGCTTCTGTAAACATATTTCAGTGTAGAAAAGGTTTCGTCGGTGGTCATCTGGAGACTGTTTTTACGATCAAGCCATTTCAGCTCTCGTCCTAAAGTCATTTTCAGTTTGATGATTCTGGTTTGAGGCGTAAGGATTGATACTTTGCGAGTTACTAAGTCCAGCCCTGGAGGGAGGGGTTTTAGAGCGAAACTGCCCTGCCCTTGTTTACAGCTAACATCATTATGGGTCGTAATGCCCCTATCGCCTCTTGGCTGTCTCACCTTCAGCTGTTAAGTACCTGATTAGCATTTGTCTGGCTTGCTTTATAGCTTCATGGCTTTACTCCAAGGCTTCAGAATGCTTTTGTAAACAGCTGGTAGCTTCAAATTTGGCATTTTATTTATCTATTTACCGCGCAGACTTCACCTTGACTTTCACCTCTAACTTAACTTTTCTGTTGTCTACTCAGCTGGAGACCCGTCCGGAGATTTCCACCTGGACCGTCTCTCCGGAGTCCTGTCCACCTCTCGGCCGCTGGATCGTGAACGCAAAGCCGGCTACACCCTCACCGTGTCGGCGTCGGACCAGGGCAGCCCTCCCCTCAGCTCCACCGTGTCCGTGGAGATCGCCGTCCTGGACATCAACGACCACAGCCCCCAATTCGAAAGCGCCTCCTACACCGCCGACATCTCCGAAGACGTGCCCATCGGTTCGCTGGTCGTCGACGTGAAAGCGGTAGACCTCGACCAAGGCGTTAACAGCCAAATCGTGTACTTTCTAAGCCAAGGTTCGAGGAGCATGTTCATCATCGACCAGAAAACAGGCCGCATCATTACCGCGGCTCCGTTGGATCGTGAAAAAGTAGCTTCGTACACCTTCGACGTTTACGCGATTGACTCTTCGCCGGCGAATCCGCGAAACTCCACCGCTCAAGTTACGGTTTATATCCAAGACGTTAACGACAACGCTCCGCACTTCATCCAAGATCCGCTCATACTGAACATTTCCATCAACAGCGTCTCCAATCGAAGAGTTTTGGCGACAATGAAAGCGGAAGATAAGGATTTCGGCGCGAACGGCTCAGTTTTTTACCGTTTCGCCAATCCGGTAAGAGGGTTTACCATCAATTCGTTGACAGGAGATATACAAGTGACCGAGAAGTTGCAAGGATTGACGCAGAGCCAGAGGACGCTGATAGTGCAAGCCATGGACCAGGGGAATCCGGCGCAGTCTTCTCTCGGGGTGGTGGTTGTGTACTTGAAGGAGCAGGAGTACACGGGGATAAAGTTCTCAAGGAGCGCCAGGGATGTCAGTCTTCAAGAGAACGCCGCTCAAGGTTAGTCACTGTGGAAATACAATTTAACTAATGTGATTTAAATGGGTCAGTCCATAGGAAATCAGCAACCCTCCCCTATGAGCCATCTCAGATTTGGCTGAAAAATGTTTTTAAACTTTCTAAAATTACCAAATAAAAGAATCTAAAATTTTAGCTCAACCCTTCAGTTGTTCCTGAGTTATGGCCCGTTGAAATTCTGGGGCCATGCTCACTTTTTCGAGGCCTTAATTTATAAGCATTTTTGAGAGACCATAACTTCATGAAAAATAGAGCTGGGTAGCTGAAAATTCCAGAATAACAATAGGAATGAGCCTGAAAGCAAAAACAGACAAAATGAAAAAAACAAAGACAAAAATCATGTATTAACCTGAAATATTTGTGATTATAAAAGACACAAGGATGGCAGCGGTGCAGCTGGTTAAACATTCACCCACAGACGAGAGGGTGACCAGTTTGGCCCTGGCTAAGATCGTGTCCGGTCCTGGTTTAGTTCTGATTTAGACATGGGGTAATCCTGGTTTAGACATGGTTTAGTCCTGGTTTAGACATGGTTTAGTCCTGGTTTAGTCCTGCATTAATCCTGGTTTAGTCCTGGTTTAGACCTGGTTTAGACCTGGTTTAGTCCTGGTTTAGTCTTGGTTTAGTCCTAGTTTAGACTTGGTTTAGTCCTGGTTTAGTCCTAGTTTAGACTTGGCTTAGACCTGGTTTAGACCTGGTTTAGTCTTGGTTTAGTCTTGGTGTAGTCCTAGTTTAGACTTGGCTTAGACCTGGTTTAGACCTGGTTTAGTCGTGGTTTAGTCTTGGTTTAGTCCTGTTTAGTTTAGTTTAGACCTGGTTTAGACCTGGTTTAGACCTGGTTTAGTCCTGGTTTAGTCCTTGGTTTAGTCCTGGTTTAGACCTGGTTTAGTCCTGGTTTAGTTTAGACCTGGTTTAGACCTGGTTTAGACCTGGTTTAGACCTGGTTTAGTCCTGGTTTAGTCTTGGTTTAGTCCTAGTTTAGACTTGGTTTAGTCCTGGTTTAGTCCTAGTTTAGACTTGGCTTAGACCTGGTTTAGACCTGGTTTAGTCTTGGTTTAGTCCTAGTTTAGACCTGGTTTAGACCTGGTTTAGTCCTGGTTTAGTCCTGGTTTAGACCTGGTTTAGACCTGGTTTAGACCTGGTTTAGTCCTGGTTTAGTCCTGGTTTAGTCTTGCATTAGTCCTGGTTTAGTCCTGGTTTAGTCTTGCATTAGTCCTGGTTTAGTCCTGGTTTAGTCCTGGTTTAGTCTTGCATTAGTCCTGGTTTAGACCTGGTTTAGTCCTGGTTTAGTCCTGGTTTAGTCTTGTATTAGTCCTGGTTTAGTCCTGGTTTAGACCTGGTTTAGTCCTGGTTTAGTCTTGCATTAGACCTGGTTTAGTCCTGGTTTAGTCTTGCATTAGTTCTGGTTTAGTCCTGGTTTAGTCTAAGGCCAGTCCTCTTTCTGACCTTGTAGAGAAGATTGGTCCAATATGTCACAGAGGAGACAGATGTGTATTTTTGTAGATTTTAGGTCCTAGATTCTAAATCTGTTGTCAAATATTAGGTATACTTATTAAGGTGGGTGCTGTGGGCCCCCAAAATCTCAAATTTGGTTGCGGCTCAATTTTTTTTTTTCAATTTTTGAAGGTCCAAGATCTATTTACTCCAAGCAGATATTTACAAACTAACTGCTGAACCTGAATCTTTGAGAGAATGACCATTTCTGACAACAATCTCACACTTTTCTGAGCTTTCATGTGGACGGTGTAGAGCCCCAAATATGGTCACAGACCGGATTTGACCCTTTTGACCCCTTCTTTGGACCTTCAGTTCCCTATGACGGCACTTTTAGATGTTGATACAATTTTTACCAGAGAAACTTTGGAATATTTTGATTAGTTTAAAGTAATAAAAACATCTGCTATTAACTTCCTTCATTTCAAACAGAAGTTTTGAAAATGAGCTCTCACAGGTCACTTTTGGTGGAGCTTAGGTACTTTTCCACCTACTAGAAAGGTTCAAATACCTTTAATAGCCTTAAACACTCATTGTTTCTCATCAAGAAGACAACTGGAGATTATTTGTGGCTCCTTGAAAACGGCTGATTTCATATGGATCGACCCAAATGCTTGTATAACTGCCTATCATTGCCCACACAAGTAACATTACAGTGATTATTATTATTATTAAATGTTCGTAAATGAAGGTGAGCGTGGCAATCAAACACGTTCATGACAAGTTTCACGGTTTCTGTTTTGACCATGTTTCCGTAGCGACAAACATTTCAGCTCAAGCGTCTTCCCATATGATTCTGAAATGGCACCGCAGCTCGTGTCATAACATTTCTAAGTAGTAGATTAATTGGCTCTGTGCGCAACGGTAGCCGGCTCGCTCCAATCAGAGGCACCGTAAGCAACAGCAGCTCCGCCGTAACGTAATCCCTCTGAGGTTTTGCAGAGTCTCGCTAAAATAACAATTTCGCTAAAACAAACAATTCTGAAACTTCACCGGAGGATACTTCTGCGTCTACAAAGGTTCGTCTTTGTGTGTCTGTGCTAAAACTAATTCCAGAGGCTAATAAATATTTAAATAACACTATTGATTGAAATAACCTACACCTAAAAATAATCAGGTAGTTCTCATTAATATTTTAGATATTTTTCTGGTAGAGGGTCCACCAAATGATTTTCTTCTTGGAGATGTTATTCATTTGTGTGGGATGTTTGATGATAAGTATTCAAACTTTCTATCATTCTGGAAACCAAAGTTACTGGTCAGATCTGTGGAGAGGCAAGCCCGCTCACAGTCCAAATGCCTGTTTGTCGAAGTATTTTTGAGCAATGAAACCACCTGTAATGTAATAAATGTAAGATAGATCTATTTAATGTCATATTCGAAGCAGAGCAATGAGACACTCATGGAAACAAGAACAAGGTGACGGAACCCCAGTCAAAAAATGACATAGTGCACTTTTAACGTTTTAATAGAAGTCCGCATTACCATGACACACAAAGACGTACCTTTCTAAAGACAAAAGTGTCCGGTGAAGTTTTACCTGCCTCATCTGTATATAGATTAGCCTGATTCATCAGCCGGTTTCACTTCGCGGAAACCGTCTGACCTCGCAGCATTAGTATTAAATCGCTCGACTGTAGGTGGAAACTAAGCCAATGATGTTCATTATGTCTTCTTATATACATTAACTTCTTAGGTTCTTTTTAAAGACAATGCAGTAAAGTGTATTTACCTTGTTGACATGTTTCGGCTGCTCGCTGCAAGTCATCTTCAGAACTGTCACCGGTGTTGGTGTTGACGTGTCGTATATCAGCGGTTGTTACTTCCTGTAGGCGTGGTCAAGCCTGATGGACCTGGCAGGTCGCTCAGACTGACCACGCCTCCCGTCGCCCGGTGTCTCTGGAGGAGGGTGTCCCAGGTGTGTGAAAGGAGGAACGCTCCGTCATCACGGTTAATCCTGTCCGTGCCTCGTTTCCTGATTTCAGTGTCCTCCTTGATCCAGCGTTTGAACTTGTTGTTTTCCGATCCAATGATCCGAGCCCCGTCCCAATCCAGAATGTGGTTGTTCCTTTTACAGTGTCTGATATGGTCGGATTTTAGGTTTTCCTGTTCTGCTTTGTCTTTTTGTGTTCTGGTGAGTCTCCCTGACGTTTCCTTTTCGCATTCCTTTTGGTGTTCCTTTTTTCGGATGTGAAATGCCCGGCCTGTTTCCCCTATGTATGATTTATTGCATGATTTGCATTGGATTTCGTAGATGGCATTGCATTTTTGTTCTTGTGGGATTTTGTCCTTGGGATGTACGAGTAGTTGGCGGAGTTTTGTGTCTGGTTTTACTACAGTGCTTATGTTGTGTGTTTTTCATGGCTCTCTGGATGGGTTCGGTTATTCCTCTGATGTTCGGTAGTGTGACTATGTTCTTGTGGTCCTGCTGCCCTGTGTTGCATTGTTGTGTTTTTTTTTTCCGGGGTTTGTTGGTTTTACTGCATTGTCTTTAAAAAGAACCTAAGAAGTTAATGTAGGTGGAAACTGTTTTTATTTAACCAATCGCTGCTATTTGGTCGTGATGTATGTAATGCGCCAAATTCCATAGGAAGAAGGGCAATAACGTCTTTCCCCTTGATAAAATTCAGCAAACATTCTCTTTGTTCCGGCTTTAAATCCTCGACCTCGGGAATCGTTGCCAACAAAGAATGTCTGTCTTCGTCTACATCCATCTCGACGCTTTGTTTTCTGTTGTGCTGTTCCACAAAAGGGACCCAGACAGGCGCTGGAGTTTGACCTCATGGCTTCACAACTCTTCGTTGATTGGTCAGTGCACGGTCTATAACTTCTTGCAAACCGTCTAAGTGTATTCTGATTCCTGACCTAGTCGCTGGAGAGAAATGAAATTGAGCAGAGGCACTTGGTAGCGCCAGCCTGGCTATATATGGATTACGGCTCCATGAAAACAGGCAGATCACACCACCAGGCCAAATTACTGGTCAGATCTGTGGAGAGGCAATGCCACAGTAAGAATGTATGTTTACCAATTATAACACCTAAAAGAATAAATGCAAGATAGATTTACAGGTTTACATTTCACATTTCATTATAAGCAGGTGACGGAACTCCCTTCAGAAAAGTTACAGAGTGCATTCTTAGTTTATTTTTTGTTTTCAATTCTTTCCAGGCACAGTGGTAACTCAGACTCAGGCTCAGTATCCAGACGGCTCCCAGACTGGCATCAGCTACAGCCTGTTCAGCGGCAACCAGAGGAGCTCTTTTGGGATCAACCCCATCACCGGTAAGTTTGACAAATACACCGTTATTCAGCCACAGTAACATTGAGTTATGTTTACTCAGTTACACCACACTTTTACTCTTACTTGAGGTACATATTTGACAATGAACAGTACTCTTACTTGAGTATAAGTTGGGGTTTCTCTTCCCACTGTAAGAGAGTAAGTCGACGAGTGACAAAAGCTTTACGTTACAGTATGAAATGATTAGAACATTTGAGTTTCTAGCTCCTTCAGATATGATTGTTTGTCTTGTTTGTGTCTATTCTTTGAAAACAGCAGCCTTTGTGCACTATTGAATGTTTTGTTCTTCAAATTACATGAACGTAAATCATAAATCAGATGTTATGACTCACAGATACTCTTTAAGTTATTTTTACATGAGCACTCCTTTGTTCTTTTACTTGATTGAAACATTAATCTTGCTGGAATACAGTTTTTTTTTACTCTACCCACCTCTGCAACCTGTGATAAAATCCATAAATCTTACTTAACATTTTCTTCTTTCTTTTTTAGGGGAGATCTGGGTGCAGAAATCTGAGGGCCTGGACTTCGAGGAGAGCCCTAGACTCCGCCTGGTGGTGAAAGCGGAGACCGCGTCCTCCAGCTCGTACATGGCGGTGAACCTGATCCTGCAGGACGTGAACGACAACCTGCCGCGGTTCCACCTCCAGAACTACGTGGCCTACATCAGAGAGGCGCAGGGATACGACTTCCCCATTATACAGGTACATCACTTAAAGGTTGTATGGAGGATTTTTTTTTTGTTTCAAACTGTCGGTCAAAGATTAAAATACCATTACAGAGACGCAGCAGCTTTGTAATTATGATGACCAAAAAAAAAAGAACGAAAATCTATCAACTGTGGACGTGTTGAGGCCAGATAAACATCAGCCAATAGAAAACGAGGCTCCCTCATTTTCTGTTGACTGTTAGGTTGTCAATCAAACTCCCTAGTATAACTGATTCGTCAGAGCGCGGGGATTACGTGGTTTATGCAGAGGTTCTTAGAGGCTTTTTCGAACTGTCGCTTCCTCGCATTTTACACAAAGTTTGTCGCGACGGCGGACGAGAATCCACGACCGGTTCGCCGCAAAAGAAAGTCCGTTTTTGAGGTCGCTGAAAGAAGAAGAGAAGTGGAAAAGGAGCAAAGCCAAACTGAGGTGATTCTTGGAGATCTCATCCAGCGATGGCGCGACCGAAGCAGGCGAAGGGTCTAAAAACTGACGCGTCGGTCGCTGAATTACTTCTAGACAGGAAACTTCAACACTAATTCTAAATGCGCACAAGGACTGTCACTGTATTTCTCTTCCCTTAAAAAAATCCTCTATACAACCTTTAAACTAAAGACTTCAATACCAAATGTAGAGGAGTTCGAGGTATTCAGTTAAGGCCCAAGAAAAAAATATTGAAAGAACTTTTGTACTACTAATATATTTTTTCAGGCTTTTTTATTCAGTGAGTAATAAACACTACACTAGTAATAATTTCTAGATCATTGTTATAAACTTGGACTGATATTTCTTGGGAAACAAAGGGTTAATATAATGGAATGGAAATGGACCAATCACAGTTTTTCTTCCAGTGGTATCTGGGTAAATCAGTGACTCCCCCTGCTGGCGCTGAACTAAAGAAACACCTTCATTCCAGCCACCGAAGGCCCGTGCAATAGGAGGGTTTCAGTCACGTGATCACGATGATGCGCGAATTTCAGGTGGAGGGCAGGAAGTGAAGACAAACACGACAAACACGGCCCTGGAGAACACAGATATATGGACAAGAGTTCTTATTTTAAGGATTTAGGGCCAGTAGCGAGGCAAAAGTACGAGCAGTTAGTCGACAAATATATTGGGCGTGACCCTGATCTTATTGAAAATGAGAGAATTTTCAACCGAAGTAAAAGATTTGCCGACAATCGAGGCAGAGGAGATCACAAACTATTTAGCTCTTCAGACATCGTTCTACACCAGACAACAGATGAAGCTGTACAAAAGTTTGGAGGGATATAACTTTTTTTGTCAGTGGGTGGATCCTCAACCTTGGTGCAAAACGCCTAAATGATGATTATTGTTTGGTCTTCGCCGGGGTGAGTGTTTCTCTTATTTTATGTGCATAGACGTTATGGAAGAACTGCAGTGTATCAGCTGTAACCTCCATCTGAACTATTTAATGTCAACAAACGTCGTTAGCCGTTAGTCGTTAAAGATTCGTTTATGTTTAGGTAAACCACAAAAAACTATTTAGCTTTGTAACAAACCTTTGAGGAAGTGGTCACTGCAGACACGAGCATTAGTGAATTCTGCTCCTCCCGACCGCAAACAGGTTTGTAATCCACTTTTTACGGCGTTGTTCTGTCGGCTTTTCCCATTTCTGACCTTTGTGGACGACTATATTCGGTAATCTAAAAAAAATCGCTTTTCCTTCTCTCGGTTAGAACGATTGGCACAGCCGTAAACTACACAACACATCGGCATTTTCCTCCAGTCAGTTCACTTCCTGCCCTCCATCTGATTTTGCGTGCTGACAAACGTAGCCCTGTGACGTCACGTGAAAC
The DNA here is from genome assembly GCF_026225935.1 of Boleophthalmus pectinirostris. Classification (NCBI taxonomy): domain Eukaryota; kingdom Metazoa; phylum Chordata; class Actinopteri; order Gobiiformes; family Gobiidae; genus Boleophthalmus; species Boleophthalmus pectinirostris. The sequence continues at coordinate 31,044,054 of NW_026571541.1, forward strand.
CCACCTATTCAAATTAATGTGGGTTTGAGTTTGACAGTTGTCTTAGCCAATCATAATTCACTGAGTTATGGGCGGGATCATATCACGACATCTTTAGGGCCTTCGCGAATACCCAGAGATGGCAAATATAAGTGAGACCGCGGCATCAAAAAACACGCTGGACGCCTCGATTTGGACTCCTCTGGGATGTCGGAAAGAAGGAGAAGAAAGAGAAAGAGACGAGAACCGAAGCTTTTAGAGCCTGTGGAGCTCGGCCGCAGTAACATCGATCTGTAGTCGTTGAAGAGTAGCTAATGATCATTAAACAAATATATGAAGTAAGTGAATGTGTGATTTGTCATGATAGCCAGCAGTTGGTCCTAGTGAAGGCCCAGGGTCCAGGTCCATGGTTCGCCACTGTGTAACTGAATAAATGTAAGGTAGAGCTGTTTAATGTTATACTGTGGAACATCTCACGGACAGCAATGACATCTCCATGGAAAAAAGCATTTGACAGACCCTAAAGGCTTTGTAACTGATTTTACGGCCTTAAAATGTGAAAAAAAAAAAAAAAAGAAGTATTTAATTTTAAAAGTTATTCCTCACTTACCTTTACCGCACTTTGAATTATTTTGTGTACGAATTGTGCTATACAAATAAACTTGCCTTGTCTTGCCTTGCCTTATATATTCAGCGCCCGACAACTATACTGTTAGTACTTCCTAGAGATTTGCAGAGTAGCCAAAAATTGTACGTGTAAGAGTAATGTTACTTCAAAATAATATCACTCAGGTAAACTTATGATGTCTTTTAGTGATAAGTTTCTGAATGATAACGACCGAACGATAATGACCATTTCCCGTTTACGTGACTTCCGTGACTGCAATGCCGAACTTTTGCACCGCATACGGACTGAACCAGGACTGATCCAGGTCCGAGACCAGACCGGAACCAGACCGGGACCAGAGCGGGACCAGTGTGGACTCCGAACCTCCATGGGGTCCGAGCCTCCGCGGGCTCAGAGCCTCAGCTTCGAGCTCCGGCCCTGCCGTGGGCTCTGAGCCTCCGGTCTGGTCCCGGTCTGGTCCTGGTCTTGTCTCGGTCTCAGGCCCGCTCTGGTCCCGGTCTGTCCCAGTCTTAGTAGTGCTCTGGTCCAGGTCTGGTCCCGGACCTGGTCCATTTGAACCAAAAGCTCTTAGTTCTGTTCGTTTTCGTTGGTGTGAAAGCGTGAAAGCTTTGCACCACCTTGGAACCAGCCGCAGTTCTTGAGCACGGAGGACCGGCGCAGCCCGTCCGGACCTGTAGTCCACAGGGCATTCTCGCTTTCCCCTCATGGAACCAGCGCGCAGGCGATTACACGAGACCGCTCGGACCTCTGGTCTCGGTCTCAGTTCCGGTCTGGTCCCGGTCTGGTCCCACTCTGGTCCCGGTCTGGACTCGGACCTGGATCAGTCCTGGTTCAGTTCATACTCGGTGCAAAAGTCCGGCATCGCAGTCACGGAAGTCACGTAAACAGGAAACGGTCATTATCTGTTTTTTTCCATTCTTCATTTAAACACAAAATCGAAAACTGAAAAAATGAATCGTTATCTCTTTTTTTTTAATTTTGGTTTTGGAGACAAATAATGAAGAAAACTGTTGTTTTTTCGTTTTCTTATTTTTGGTTTTATATTGAAAAACGAATGAACGAATGATACACGGATTCGTCACAAACAAGGAAGACGTTTGGAAACATGTTCCCGACACTGGGCTCACTGACCGACTGTGATCAAACCCACTGAAGTAAATGTGATCAGCGGTAAAATGAAGACAGCAGACGTATGTGCTGTTTGGAATCATCTTGAATTCGGTGCCTCGTCTCTTCTAGCTCGGAGTTGTGCATCAGTGGGGAAATGATGAAAACTGACGCATGGTTGTAATTGTTGATTACCTGAACATAACGGAACGCTACAATGACATGGAGATGAAGAAAACTGGGACATTTTCTCATTTTTCCTAGATTTTGTCAGATTTACTACCGCGAACAGAGCGCGCCAGAAGTTGTTGTCGCTTATTTGATTTATGTATTTATTTTGGGCCAGTAAGAAATTTACATTCTTTTACAATGGAACATATAACATCCATGAAATCTTAGCAAAAATAACAACAACACAATAAAATAAACTGACCCAAAAAGGAGTGGGAAGGAGAAAACGTATTTAATCCCACCCCGACTCTTCTAATCTATAACAATCAGCTTTCTTTAGAATTTTTCAGACGTTTTGAATTAAACTATATGAACTATTTACGGACAAAGAGTTGCTGTTATAGTTTGGTAACATAACTGTATTGCAATAATACATAATGAGAAGGAAAATTAAAATACCAACAATAACAGACGGCACATACCAGCAATGGAGCGGAAACAATAAGCATAAATCAGCACTACAGAAGCAGTATCGTTCTAATATTAAGACCCGCTCTCTATGTACTGCGACCAGACCATATGTTTATATAACAACTTGAATTTATGGATATTTTGGCATTGCTTGAGACGTGTATCCAGACTGTTCCAAAGTTTTACACCACATACAGACACACAGAGACTTTTACGGTTAGTTCCAACATTGGGCAATTTGAAATTTCCATACTCTCTAAAATGATGAGTTCTCTCTCTCATTTTGAACAAGATTTGAAGATTATTTGATAGTAAATTGTTGAATGCTCTAAATAAAATGACCAGTGTATAATATTTTACAAGGAATCTTTAGGAGCTCGGGTTGAATAAAAAGGGCGTGTTCTAAAAATCCAACTTTGTTTCCAAACGTCTTCTTGGTTTGTTACGTAAGCATGATTAGAACTTATACTGCTGAAATCATCCGAATGATTCTAGTGAAGGTGTATGGAGTTTAAAAACACAGTGGAGCAGTCCCTGTATTACCACATTGCATCGCAACGTGGAAGAGTGTTTTCCGTTTCAGATAAAAATCCAGTCTAATGCTGCAGGGTTTGTGTGTTAAACATGTGTGAATGAACCAAAAAAACACAGCTCCAGGTCTGTTTGTGATGAGGAAACAACATTTTAACATAGATCAGAAAAAATTTAACTGTGTACTACTCCCGTCTGTGCAAAGTATCTTCTTTTTTGCAGCTAAACTGGTGAATGTGATTTTGGCTTGTTATGCACCTGTCGCTAAACACTGGTCCCCCACATGTTTCCCTTTGGCTCCACTCTGCTCCCCTCTGTTCTCTCACGCTGCTCATTTACATGTCGGCAGAGCAGGTGTTCCTCTATAACAGATACACATAATGCAAAATGACTGATTTAGTTTCTAGTTTCATTTGCCTCAAACAAAGTGTTCATGTAAGAAGAAATGTTACTTCTGGGTTATTTTTCGGACTATAAGGCGTACTTAAAATCCTTTAAATTAAATTCCGATTGCGTTTACTGACCTCGAAGGGATTTTATGAGATGCACGGTGCTCAAAAATCTGTCAAAATGTTTTAGTACGACTTTGGTAAACTACGAAGACACAGCATTTGATGGATTGTCGGAGCATTACGGCGTAATGGAGTAAAGGGCGAAGTATAGTTCTGTGTCGACTGATCGCATACTTCCGCTGTCGCCTTGTTGCAGAAAAAACACCTATAATCCACTGAGTCGTGTTCTTTAGTCCGACAGAAGCTGAACCGCATCAGCGCACAAGAAGCGAGCAGTTTTTTTCAGTGCTTATAGTTTATGCAAATGAGCCATGTGGTTTTAAGTTCCGTTTCTGTAAAACATAAAGAAATGTGTGCAAAGCTGCATTAAACACATTATTACTCAATGTATATTGATGTATATAGTATGTATATAGTGTATTTCCTCGTAGGAAAATAAAACAACAAACTTAAATGATCCACCCACATTTAGGCAAGGCAAGTTTATTTGTATAGCACAATTTGTACACAAAGTAATTCAAAGTGCTTTACAGAATAAGAAATACATTAAAATCATAATAAAAACAAATCAAAACATAAATAATCATACAGATAAAAATTTTAAAAAGAGAGACATAAATTAGAGAGAAGAGTGAGGAATGAAAACCTTGTCAGTTATATGCACAGTTTAAACAGCGTCAAAGAAGAGGCCGGTTTCACATGTTCAGGAAGACTGTTCCAGGTTTTAGCTGCGTGAACCTGAAAGGCTGACTCCCCTTGTTTAGTCCTGACCACCACCATTCATAACACACGGGCGAATTACACCACGATCTGCCAATGGTTCGTGGACGCCTGGGCTAAGGGATCAGTCTCAAGTGTCGTCCATTTGTTTCGCTGAATGCGCCTTATAATCCGGTGCACCTTATAGTCTGAAAAATACGGTAATTCAGGAAGCTCCTCTTTGTTTTTTAAGGTCCTATATTACGCAAAGCTGACTCTTGTGAGCTTTAAGTCATGTCAGAATGTTGTCACCTCATCAAAAACAAAGATGAGAAGCAGAGGGGGCACAAACTGAAGACACCGTGCACCTGCAGTGGGGGTTTAAATTGGGCAAACTGGATGAGGTCCAATCATCAGGGAGGAGTAACAGCAGTGAGGTGATGAAGGCTGAGGAGCAAGTAAACTCTGGAGACGTGTTGAGCGAGGTTAGATCTTCCACGCTGAATTTGCGCTATCTCATCCGTTGTAGTTCCATCTAATTCTGTTCTTTATGGTCAGATTGTGCTAAATTAGACTTTACTCTGAGCTTTATTTTGAGCAACTACGTTTGAGACAGAGCAGCGTCTCCAGACTTTTTCCTCTGGTGAGCTACTTTTACCAAACGAAAATACCAGAGAGCTCCTCATTTTAATGTTCGCAAGAAATTTAGTACGTTTAAGCCCTACGGCAAGCCTGAGATAGAGTACAGTTAGACGCCTATAAACCTTACAAACTATTATCCATTTATTTATTTAGTTTGGCAAATAATAATACAGTTTTAGTTATTCAGAACAGTGCTTATAATTCAGAAATCCCTTGGCGAGCGACTTGGAAGAGGGTGGAGAGCTACTGGGAGCTCCCAAGCTTCAGGTTTGGTTCAAATTCAGGTGCATGTGAATATGGGAGTGGTTCTTGGTTCTTGATGTAAAGTCAAATGCCTTGAAGGTGGAAATGTGATAAAATGTGATAGAAATGTGATAAAAACGTGACCATGATATTAGCTGTAAAGTATCAATCCTGTCTAATAGGCTATGTTCAGACTGCAGCCTGAAGTGACCCAAATCCGATTTTTTGACCCCTATGTGACCTGTATCTGATCTTTTAATGACAGTCTGAACGACACAGATCAGATTTTTTCAAATGTGACCCAGGACACTTGGATATGTGCTCCTGAAACCGATACATATCTGATCTTTTGACATGTGACTTCAGTCTGAACGGCCAAAGCGCATTCATCCGACCTACACGTTATCAACAAGCCACAAACGTGACTATTCTGCGCTGAAGTAGGTGAAAATTGTTAATGAACTCCGTGTCACTGAAGCGAAGCACATCACCACTCACCACTCTTGGCTACGTCTCCACATCCACACGTTCCTTTAAACGGACGTCGCTGTCGCTGTCCCACAAAACACCACGACCAAAAACCTCATCCTTCTCCTTCTCAATCTCCTCCTTAAAACAAGAAAGTTGTTCATGTTCTGGCTCCGGTACGAGAGGAACTTTAAAATCTCCAGGTGCTCAATGCTCGCGTCCGTGTTTGGACAACTTCCGTAAACACAGAACACGCTCGCTGTGGTTGACGTCGTCGTGTCTCCAGTGCACATGCGGGACACTTCTGGGCCAATTAAAGTAAATGTGAAATGTGAACGACCTCGCAAAAACATCGGATTTCACAAAAAATATCCAAATTGAGCATCAAGCCCTGCAGTCTGAACGTAGCCGTATTGTATCATAACTCTCTGATCACCATCGTCTCCTTGTGTCTCCTCAGGTGTCTGCAGAAGATCTGGACCAGGGTCAGAACGCTCAGGTGACCTACTCTCTCCGCTCCTCCTCCATGAGCGCTCTGTTTAAGATCGACCCAGTGACGGGCAGCATCAGCACGGCCGCCATCATGGACCGCGAGATCTGGACCCAGACCAAGTGAGTCCGGTGTTTCTTTCATTCTTTGTGTATCGTCTTTAACTCGTCGCAATTGAATTGAAATCGCAATTTGAACGGACACAATTAGCAAATCACAAAGGTTGAAATAGAGCTTCTTTTTTTTTTAACAAACATCTAAATCTCTTGTCTTATTCTGCATAAAATCTGCTCTCTCTGTGGTTTAGATTTGCACAAACATGTTCTGAAATGTGATTCTTGTATCAGCTTCTCAGTTCATATTTCAGTCTTTTTGTTAATTCTTCTGGACGTGTTTAAAATCTGAACGTTGAATAGAGTCTTATCATTAAAACTTAAAGGTCCTATATTACACAAAATTGATTTTTGTGAACTTTAAGTACTGTTATATTGTGTTTACCTCATCGAAACATATGTGGAGCTGTGTTTTGTTTCATAGATCAGAAAATAGTGTAATATGGGCCCTTTAAATCACAAATGTATTCACAGTCCAGTCCCAGATCAGTCAGTTGTGGTTTCTTTTTTGTGATGTTTTGTACTTCACAAAAAGACACAACAGATGGAAACTAAATATTATGAAAAGAGCAAGGTCGATCAAAGTGAGTAAAACACAAATGAGCACAAAAATAAAGTAAAACTACTGAACAGTGGCCCAGTGCAGAGGTTTGGAAATTATTTTTTACAGTGTATGTGTAATAATATGCACTGTCCTTTCAAAATAAATGTGTAAATACAAAATAAAAGCATGCCATACCAGCTTGTCAAACCCTAATCACATCAGATCTCAGAAGCTCAGCAGGGCCGGGCCTGGTTGGTACTTGGATGGGAGACACTGGGAAAATCAGGTGCCACAGGGGGGCGCCCGTGGCAAAAGCTGTCATTGTGTCCTTAGGCAAGACACTTCACCCACATTGCCTTGTATGAAAGTGGTGTGTGTGTGAGTGATGGTGGTGGTCGGAGGAGCTGATGGCTCAGATTGGCAGCCTCGCTTCCGTCAGTCTGTCCCAGGGCAGCTGTGGCCACAACAGTAGTACCACCACCAAGTGTGGAGTGAATAAAATAAATAAAAGCATGCAGCAAAATCAATAAAATATACAGTAATGTACAAAGTTACAAACCTAAATACATACAACCACGAGCAGTACAAATGCAGGTATCGATATGATTATGCAAACATATATTTACTAATTAACATATGCAAATTTTCAGGCATCACTTTTAGACATGTTAGACTATTTCCTTCTATTTGAAACACTTTTTTTTAATACAAATGTTTACTGACATGCCTTCACTCATCATAGATCAATATCAAGTATTGGGATAGGCAAAACATTACTTCTATTACTGTGGTATCCCTACTGTTCTACTATAACAACTTTACAACAACTAAAATTATAGTTTCTAAAAGTTGTCATATGGGCAGATTTGAAGTTGCAGCTGTTCCACCTCTCGTCCAGAAGGCTTCTCCTTTCTGAAGACGCCACTGGTCTGGGAACGGGATTTAAAGTACAAAGAGGGAAGAGTTTAGAACTTATCAAGCTGTTTACTGCAGAGGAGGAGAAAGTACCATGAATCACACTTTGAAAACTTTTTTTTTTTTTTACTTTGGTCCATCGGGAATGCCTGGCATCCAGAATACACACTTCTCTAATAGTTTACGAAGACGTGAGTCTGGTCTCTGGTGAATCTCTCGAGTTCAGATGGGTGTGATTGACAGGTAGATTAGCCAATCAGAGGCAAGCATGGTCCAGCTGTAAATATGAAAATTGGAACAAAGAAAGGAAAATAATGTCACGGGGGACTGAAAAACATCACAGATTTCTACAGAATCAACGAGTGAAGCACTTAACTTTGTTCATCTGAGGTGAGGGAAAGTCTGGTGAAAATGATGACCATGGTGACCAATGAGCTGCTTCGTTACACATGTGTCATTAAAAATAAACAAATCTGATTGGACAGCACTGTTTGAATCTGGCTTAAGGCGCAGTACAGGGTGTGGTGAGCAGAAAGCAGAGGTGGGTAGAGTATCAAAAAAAGTATTGCATCAAAATAATATTAATGGAGTAGAAATACTGTTGAAAAGTATCTCTTGATGATAAATAGTTAATCCATTTGCGAAGCCCGATGAGTTTTTGGAATACAGGCAAAGGTTTATTCTTTTTAAGGACAGGGCCTAGGCCTGCCCTGGCCACAGACCAACAGCCTCTTATGAAAACCCCTCCTCCTTGTCTTCATCTCCCCCAGAGCACCTTCAGTGAGCATCTCCTCTGAGTCTCTCCCCTACAGCTTCTGAGCTCTGAGTATTTATACAGAAATACAAGTTAGAATACAAGTCTGCTGAGGCTTTACACGTGCTAATGATTGGTCTTGGTCTCAGGTAGCCAGACTGGCGCCACCTAGTGCCTCCGCTAAATTTCATTTCTCTCCAGCGACTAGGTCAGGAGTCAAATTATACTAGACGGTTCGCAAAAACCCTCGGGCACCAGCCAATCAGTGAAGAGACATACATTCTGTGTTGTCAACGATTCCCGAGATCGAGGATTTAAAGCCGGAACAAAGAGAATGTTTGGTGAATTTTATCAAGGGGAAAAATCTTATTGTCCTTCTTCCTACGGGATTTGGGAAAAGCTTAATATACCAGTTAGCCCTGTTAGTGGCACATTACATACGTGATGACCAAATAACAGCGGTTTCCACGAAGTGAAACCGGCTGATGAATCAGGTTAAGGTCTCAGGTAGAAATCACATTAATTTACACAAAGACACACTGAGAGAAATCTTTCCACAGTATAAATTCCCATCACAGTACAAAGCAGTCATCCAAGAAACTACTCAAGAACGAGTACAGTATTTGTTCAAGTAAGGCTGACTTAAAGAATATCTGTCAGAACATCTTGATTTATAATTCAAAGTGAATGTAATCTGAAGGACAGAACATTAAGTAAGGCACAAATCTGGTGCTGTCAAAGGACAGACATAAAAATGACTACATTATATCTAGAGGAAGAAACACATACGTTCAAATTAGGGGTGTAAAGATATTGGACGCAGCAGCGGCTTTTAAGTCTGAGGTCTAGAAGCATTTTGGGTTTGTTGTGACATAAAACGAGAAAGAAGAAAAAGTGACAGACAAACAACAAACAAACACTGACAATGCACCATGCGGTTCACCTCGGGAAATACTACAACATGAGAAGTCACTTGATAAGCCGACATGCCAAAAATGTTCAAGAATGTGTTCAGAAAATCAAATTAGGACAAAAAAACTATACGTGAAGTATTTACAACAGTGCTGCCTCACAACTGCGCTCAAGAAATGCATATATAGCGCGTGATTTGCATTTATTTCCCATGGTGGGCAGCGTCGGGTTTAAAAGGTTAGTGGCTAAACTGGAGCAGAAATATAAAATGCCATCACAGTTACGTTAGTTTTTTTAAATTTCCTACGAGGAGGACTCAAATATACATTGGGTAATAATGTGTTTAATGCCGCTTTGCGCACATTTGTTTACGTTTTACAGAAACAAAACTTAAAACCACATGGCTAATTTGCATAAGCTCTGAAAAAAACAGCTCCTTGTGCACTGATGCGGTCAGCTTCTGTCAGACTTACTCCACGAGGCTCCTGACTGCGGTAGACGTAATGCTCAGACAATCCATCAAGCGGTACGGTTTCGTAGTTTACCAAAGTCGTACTAAAACATAGTTTAGTTGTTACTTGAATTTTGCACTTCAAAGGCTTTTTAAGCTGTTCAGAATGTCACTGATATGAATATGACAATAAATGTTTAACCCAATGACTGGTCAAAGCATTTTATAAAGTCAGTCTTGTTATTATGTATAATATCGTAATATCGTGAGCTTTCCCACGATATCGCAGTAAATATCGTACTGCGAGGTTTATACCGTGGCGATATCTTATCGTGAGACTTGGATATCGTTACACCCCTATTTCAAATCATTTCATTTCATCAACATAAAACTTTTGTCACTTATAAACACAACAGGAAGAGAGAAAACTACTTCAATAAAAGATTACGTAAGTCGGAGTAAAAGTATGCTGTTAGAAGTACTTGATAATGACACTGAAATTCTACAGTTGGATTGGTTCTATTATGCATGACCATTGCAAACCCACATTATAAATATACATGTCTCAATGTGGTGCCATCTGCTCTTTTTAAATGAACGCACTCTTTGAATATGCAACTTTTTCACAACTTCATTTCTCTTAAATTAACTCTGAAGTAATGACAGATAAAGCCTATTTGAAAATCAATTACTTCCCATCCATTGTTAATAATTAATTTGGAATTCTTTTGCTATTCAAATGCGCGCAGAGACGTCAATCTCCAGCTCCATTCAGAATGTTAAAATAAAACCTCTTTAACACAAAAAGATACAAATTGCAAAGAGGAAATGATCTCGTTGGATTGTAGAAAATTGCATGCTGGGATGTCTTGATTTCGTTATCCCAAACCCAGCACGACTCATGACTAAATTCATAGCTCGTAACAATTTATTTTGTTTCGCACAGGCTGGTTGTCACGGCGACGGACCGGGGCACGCCGCGTCTCGCCGGCTCCGCCACCCTGACCGTGATCATCGTGGACCTGAATGACAACAGGCCCATGATCCCCGTGCCGAGGGAGCTCCGAGTGCCCGAGGGTGAGACGAACCAAAGACTTTTGATTCATATTAAAGCTGCACTGTGTAACTTTTCTGGTGGAGAGTCCGTCACCTGTCTGGAATGTTCCACAGCACGACATTAAGCAGCTCTACGTTACATTTATTCAAGTATAAGTGGTTTTATAGCTCAAAAATACCTTGAAAAACAGACATTCAGACTGTGAGCGGACTCGCCTCTCCACAGATCTGACCTGTAACTTGGTTTGGTTTGGTCTCCCTGAAAATAGAAAGGTTTAATGCCATACTGTGAAACATTTCAGACAAAGCAATAACATCTTCATGGAGAAAAGCATTTGACGGACCCTCTACCAGAAAAGTTACATAATGCACCTTTAAAGAAGACCTATTCTGCTTGTGTTTGCTCTGTAGTTATAATCTGTGACACCCATGTGGTGGGCTGTAACTGTACACAAAAATCAGTTTGGTACATACCTCGGTTTTAAGGTCACAGTTCGGTTCATTTTTGGTTCAGTTTGGAAACAAATGCAAAACCATTTGTGTTTTTATTAAACCAACAATTTGTTTTAACATTATACAAACAGGAAAATAAAATAAATGCAAAGTGCTTCTTGGTACTAATAAGTTAAATAAAATATTCTCAAATAAGTAACAAATTTATCAAATATTATAAAGAATAAATTCCGTGTAAACAGTAAACAAAACTTTTCAAAAAGTAAAGTGCAGCACTAACAGTTCCAGCATGAAGTTTTACTCAGTCTTCATATTTTTGGCCAGAAAAACCAACTTGTCCACATTGTCTGCAGTAATTGCAGACAATGTGGTGGCATTGTTGCTGCTGGCAGTTACAATGTCCCCAGTGGTTGAAAATACCTTTTCACTAGGGACAGAGGTCGCAGGTCGGTGAAAGGTAAGAATGAGGACCAGGGCGCGACGACCGTAGTTTTGCGAGGATTCACGTGGTTCAGATGTAGTCAAGGTGGGGGGCAATCTTCTCTCCAATTTATGTCTCTCTTTTTTAATTTTAATATTATTTATGTTTTGATTTGTTTTTATTATGATTTTAATGTATTTCTTATTCTGTAAAGCACTTTGAATTACTTTGTGTACAAATTGTGCTATACAAATAAACTCGCCTTGCCTTGCCAATTGTTGTCAAGGTGGGGCGGCAGTAGCTCAGTTGGAAGAGCATTCGCCCACTGATCTGAAGGTTGGCGGTTCGATTCCAGCTATCAACATAAACATCAGAGGTTGGCTGGTGTGGTTCCTTGTTGTAAAGCTTTAAGTGCCGTGAAGGTGGAAAAGCGCTATAGAAACCATTTTACCATTGACCAAGGTGGCCGCCCTAACTATAAAGTGCTGTCACCCCAATCACGGACAAATTCCCTTGTGAATATTAAAGAGCTGAGCCTTCGTGTAGCTGCACATTATAGTGGCGGAATGTAAACAAACACAAAATTTGCAAACTCGGTCCTGCACCGAACCGATCATCCTGTACCGAAACTGTTCAACACAAATACATGTACCGCTACACCTCTACCCATGGTTCATTAAGTTATAATTTGGACATTTTAAATCACGATATTCATCTAAAACGACGTAATAAAAGAAACATGTCCGCTGACTTCCATGTTAGAAAACTGTGGCGCATAATGGGAGCTGACATAGTGGATTTTTTTCATTTGTACCAAAATGAGTACACGATGCTGCCAAATCCTACATGTATCACAAATTAAGAAAATAAAATTGGACAATGAAGTACGACGAAGATCGGCAAAATGCTGTCTTCAAAATAAATGATTAAAGATTTCTGAAACACGCACGAATCTCTCCAAATACAACTTCAAGAGCATAATTGAGAAGGAAAACAACTATGATATGATTTAGGTTGATTTTGTTGAATAGATCTGCTTTAAATTACATGTAAACTCCAAAATATGACGTGAGTAGTCATCAGAGGAACTATGATCTGAAAGAAATTAGACGTTTTTGCTGTTCACGTGTCATTTAAACGATGGTCTGGCTCCAAACGAGTGCTACGAATCAGATTTTGTTTGCACATACCGCCAGCCACTGTCTCTAAGTCCTCATTCCTCTCCTGTTTATTTCCCCAAACAAAGGGACAAAACTTTGCAGCTCATCTGAATGTCACCTCTGCTGAGACTCACCCCGGAAAAAACAAGTCGCACACAGCGGAGAGAAGAGTCATTAGTTAGAGTTTTGGTTACTGGTAAAAATAACGCAGGCAGCTAAAGGTCCTGTACCACGCAAAACTTGAGCTTTAAGACATGTTATATACTGTTACAAACTCAAAAAAACAGACCTGGAGACCTGAATAATCCTTTATTATTAGTCTGTCTACGTTTCCAAAGCTGTTCCACCTTGTGATGTCATGAAGTGGTAGTTTTCAAGTCCCTAAATATTGCGAAATTCATTTCATTCATTTATTTATTTATTTATTTATTTATTTCGGTCACAGGTATATTTTGACATTAATTCATAAACAGTCATATTTAACATATACAGACCGAAAAGGTGCAGGCTGAAGCTTAAGCTTATTATGCCCTTTACCCTTTATTCCTTTGTCAGAGCTTCATCTTGACACCAGTTCATCTTCATAAATACAGCAGGAAGAAACAAGCTAATCAGTAACAGAACAACAAAGTTCTACAGCACAAACTAAGTCTCATATTTCATGTATCTGTCCAGAGTTAAACATTTAAACTTCTTTATGAAGTGAAAGAAAGTGGTGCACAATTTTAGGTTTTCTGTACAGTTGTTCCAGAGCTCCACCCCTTTAACAGATTTACAAAATTTCATAATGTTTGTTCTGATTTTCTTTTTAATAAACATGGTCGTGCCTCTGAGCTCATATCGGCTCTTTCGGATTTTGAACATGTTCTGTAACGATTTCGACAGGAGATTGTTGTTTACTTTGAACATGATTTTAAGAGTGTAAAGGTCGACTAAATCATAAAATTTCAGCGTTTGAAGGTTTATAAATAATGCATTGGTTGGTTCGTTATAAGTTGATAATGTGATGCTCTTATTGCCTTTTTTTGTAGGGTAAAGATTGGCTTTGTATTCGTCTTATATGTATTGCCCCAAATCTCAATACCGTAGGTTATGTAGGGCATTACCAGCGAGTTATATATAATAAAAAGACTGTTTTTATCTAGGGTATATCTGTATTTATATATAATTGCGATCATTGATCAATTGACACTTGTGAACTTGAAACCGTGTTATAACGTTGTGACCTCCTCAAAAACATACAGTACCTGGAGTTTTTTTTGTTTTATTCACACTTTATTATTGGTTTGTCTACATCTCCACAACGCAAAATGCTCTGTTCCACCTTGTGATGTCATGCAGCAGTGAAGTTAACAGCTCCTTTTACCTTTTCTGCCCTACAAAGTCAGAACGCCGTACCATCATGTTTGGTCAAAAATGTGTTAATGTCATTTTGAGGGTGTTTGAAACCTCTTTTATCATCATACGAATAAATATCGTGAGCCAATTTGATTGTTTTAACGAGAAAATATGACAACTGTAACATCCAAAACCACACGAGAAACCGCGGCTTTGAAACTTTTAAGTCATTTTCACACTTTGGCGAGTTCTTTTGCCTTTGTAGCACAGTTTTGTTTCGTCGAGATTGACATTTCCAGGTCTGAATCATCCAAATGATTCAGGCGAAGGTGTAAAAACAAAATAGAGCACTTCCACTCTGAAGAACAAGAGTGTTTTCTGACTGGAAGAAGATCTCGGTCTAAATGTGCAGGGTTTGTGTGTTAGTTTGGAAGAGCTGTGAAACGTGTTCAACCAAAATAAACTTTTGTCCAGTTGTCACATCGGAGTTCTCCTTTTGCCGTGTGCGAATGAAACAAAACACAACTCCAGGAAAAGAGGTAGATCGCTTCACTGGGTCACAGAAAAGTCAAAAAGTCAAAAAGGATTAAACTTGTAATCTTGTAATTTATACATTTATTATTATTATTATTATTATTATTATTATTATTATTATTATTTATTATTTATTATTATTTTTCTTAATTTATTTATATATTTTTTTATGTATTTGTTATGGGTGAGTGTATGCGTTTATGTGTATGTATGTAAATGTATGTCATTTGTATATATTCATGTAATTATGTTATTTTATTTTTTATTATTATTTTCTGGTCAATATTATTATCATTATTATTATTATTATTATTTATTTATTTATTTTTTCCTTTTTCTTTTCAGCATCTGTGAAGGGTGGGGGTGGGTGTGGGGAGGTTGAATTGGGGTTTGGGAATGGGGAGGAGGGGGTTTAAATGTGGCATTTGTACACTTGTATATTTTGTGGCATTTTTGTGTGGCCGTAAGACCACAATATTAAAAAAAAAAATCAAAAATTTAATAAAATATATATGGAAAAAAAAAACTTGTAATCTTAATAGAAAGTTACCCTTACTGAAAATGTAAACGTGGGCAAGGTACAAAGTAATAAAGGACTTTTAATATTTTCAGTCGTAGTGCCTCGGGTTTGTACCTTGCCCACTTTTACATTTTTCAGTAACTTTCTGTTAATATTATAACTCCAGGTCTGTTTGTGATGAGGAAACAACATCATAATGTATATTTTATAATGTAAAATATCATAATATGGGCCATTTAAAGCAAAACTCAGTAGAGCATTTCTTGTATTATTACACAACATCACAAAGTCTACAGGTATTTTTTTAGATTAAGAAACAATATTATGATATAGATCAGAAAATAGTGTAATATGAGCTCTTTAAATGTGTTATTCCCAGTTTGTGTTAATTAAATATTCGGGATGTAACAATAACCAAAATATCGTGATATCGTATCGTCAAAAGTCCCACAATAATATCGTGGGCTGTCACAATATATCGAATTACAAGTTTCTTTGCTTAAATGCACGGTTTTATAGTAGCAACAGATTATGAACATCGGAAACTACATATCCCATGATTCATTTCAGCGCAGAAAACATGAAGAAATATGTTTTTTACTTGAATTCTTGGGATTATGATGGAAATAATTCACACCAAAATCTTGTCAAGGTATTTTAAAAGCAAAAAAAGATTCCTATCTACAATAATCTCAGGTTCTCCAAAATATCGCAATAAATATCGTATTATAAGAAGTCAGATGAAGTGTTTTATCAAAGAGTCAAGGTGGACTTCGGTGACACTGTTTAATTTGAAAACTGTGTTGAAAAATAAAATAAAAAAATTATCCTGTGGTGCCAAAACCATTGTGTTTCTATGGTAAGTAATAATAGTCATCAGATTAATACATTTTATGATATTTATGACATTTTTTATATATTTTTTTAAAATAAAATGGCTGGTCTGTCACAAGTCAAAACTCGCAAGTGTCATTTCAAAATAAAATGAGTTCACATTACTGTTATAATGATAAAATGTCAAACTCAATTTTAATACTAAGGAACCGACTCAATACTCAATACTAGGAATGCAACAATAACTGAAATATCGTGATATCGTATCGTCAAAAGTCTCACAATAATATCGGGGGCTGTCACAAGATATCGAATTACAAGTTTGTTTGCTTAAACGCATGGTTTTATAGTTGCAACAACTTATAAACATCGGAAACTACATATCCCATGATGCATTTCAGTGCAGAAAAACATGAAGAAATATGGTTTTGACTTGAATTCTTGGGATTATGATGGAAATAATTCACACCAAAATCTTGTCAAGGTATTTTAAAAGCAAAAATGTGTCACATCTACAATTATATCAGCCTCTCCAAAATATCGCAATAAATATCGTACTGTGAGATGCATATTGCGAAAATATCGAACCGAGAGATTTGGATATCGTTACATCCCTATTAAATATAGTCATGAAAAAAACAATCTGTATAATCAGGTGTACTCGAGTAGATTTTTTGACGTATTTCTTGTAATTGAGTACATTTTAGTGGCAGCCCTCTTTTTTTTTATTTTTATGACTGTATTTTTTTCTCTGTCCTTGTCTCTTCTCTCATTCTTTTCATCCTCCTTTATTCCGGGGGAGGCCGCCGCAGCACAGCCAGGATCCCCGACCCCATTACCCAGCATGCACTAGTTCCCCTGCTCTGTTCCCGTCAGATAGAACTCCTCGCACTTTCAAAGGAGCTGTCCGCGCTTTGAGGATACACTTGAAAACTCCCGACTTTCGCCGCTCGCAGAAGAGCTTCACGCTGGGAATAGTTAAGACGTCCAGACTCTCTTCTACCTGCTCCGCTGAGGGAGGAGGCGAGATAAAGGCGCAATACGTAACATTTGTGGCGTGACGGTTCCGCCGGTTTCCAAGGAGCTACTGTAGTTCTTCGTTACATTCATTACTTATACGTGGAGACCTTCAATTACCCAGAAGCCCTATTCATACACTTCTATCCCGACAACACCATCTGTCTCCGTCCTTACAAGTGAATTATCCATGGAGACGAATAAGTGGGTTCCAAGTTACACGTCAGATCACTGGAGAGGCAAACCTGCTTATGGTACCGTATTTTTCGGACTATAAGGCGCACTTAAGATCCTTTAATTTTCTCAAAACTTGACAGTGCACTTTGTAATCCAGTGCGCCTTATGTATTAGTTCTTTTTAGTTCTCGATTTTATGTGGTACGGTTACACCCTTATCATCAGAAGGCCCACTAGTCAGAAAGCCCACTAGTCAGAAAGCCCTTTAATCAGAAGGCCCACTAGTCAGAAAATCATTCCCTCTTCTATTGGTTTGTCAGCAACATTTCTCTTGAACAACTGAATGTATATTTGATGAAAGCAACAGGGAATAATTCCTGGATATCAGGGAAGAATTAGTAAATTTTGGGATGATACCAATTAAAAATGGCTGCAACATCAACATTTTTAGAGATACTGACAGGAAAACACATAATCATGCAGAACAGCATTAGCTAAGGCCAGTATTATTTAATTTGTGAGTTTACAAACCCACCAATGCTATATTCAAAGAAAAAGATTTAAAATAAAATTGAATTGTAGAGCTCGAATTACTGAACATTTTGCATGTTGTTGCCTGAAAATCAGACAATTATTAACCCTGTTACACTTAAGACGCCATTTCCACCCAAATCATTATTTCCTCAAACATTTTTGCTGTATTTTAAGGGTTTAATATATTTATTACTTTTTAAAATATTTAAAACTTGAAATACTATTTCATTTGTAACAATTTGTAACACTACCTGAACATGGATTTTCTGACTAGAGGCTCTTCTGATGATAAGGCTGACCCCTGTGGTACACGTCAAAATCACAGTTTTTTTCATCACTTACAGTTTATGCAAATTTATTCTATTTATTTATTTAATGAGACAGGGACAGCGTGCAATTTTCACATTAACCTTAACAGGAGAGATGCATTGTACCAGGTTGTAGCATCAGTGTTCATTTCCACCTGTCGTCCTTGGGCAGGTTCATTGATTGATTGTATTTACTGTTCTTCTTGGAGACCTGTGTAGCATGTTTTGGGTTGATGAGCCATGCTGTGTTAAGTTTAGTTTCTGTAAAATGTAAACAAATGTGCGCAAAGCTGCATTAAACACATTATTACTCAATGTATATTTGAGTCGTCCTCGTAGGAAATTAAAAAAAACAAACTTCAATTATCCACCCACATTCACATTCATAATCCACATTCACCAAGACGAATTACTGGCCAATCTGCCAGTGGATCGTGGACGCCTGAACTAAGGGATCAGTCTCAAGTGTCGTCTGTTTGTTTCACTTAATGCGCCTTATAATCCAGTGCACTTTATGTGTGAAAATAGACAAGAGAATTCAACATTATTGATATTGTGGCTTATAATCCGGTGCGCTTTATAGTCAGAAAAATACAGTAATACTATTAGACTGTATGTAGGTGATTGTTCATCCTCAGAGCCGCCTGGACTCCCTGTACTCAAGACAGTTACAGAGGATGTCTTAGAGTGTTCTGAAAAAACCTGCAACATCCTCTAAACTCAGAGTTTCAGCTGCTTCACTCTGGTTAAAGGCTTTTAGCCCCAAGATCTAGAACAAATCGTTTTAAAAGGAGCTATTGTGCTTGAATGAATAAACTGTAATCTATATAATCTGTTTTGGAAAAGCTTGTTTTTATATATTTAAGGTTTATTGTGATTCTTAGCCAAGTGTGAGGAATGGATTAATTATTTATGGAACAAAACCTTTCTGCACTGGAGCACTGTAACCCTTTATTTGTAATCATGTTTTTTGTACATAACGTGGAAGAATGAAATGTGAAATGTGGGACCAGCCTTTCAAATCTGCAAAACAAATTTACCTGCAGGTACGAATAAAGCAACCTAACCTGATCTAAGGAGCCTGTGCTCTTACAGTTCTACAAACAGAACACAAGTTTGTCTCATTCTCAGTTTATGGACAGGCCTCATGTGAAAACTCAGAACCTCCAGAATTCTCTCCCTGAGCTGCAGAGGCTGCACTAGCACTGATTCACGACTGGCTGGAAGTTCTGGGGTTTAGGCGGTGACCATTCATATCAGAGAGAGACTTAAACCAACTGGATTTCAGCGTTGAATCTGGCAACCCAAAAAAGGCTGCGTTCAGACTGCAGCCTGAACTGACCCAAATCCGATTTTTTGGCCCCTATGTGACTTGTATCTGATCTTTTAATGACAGTCTGAACGACACAGATCAGATTTTTTTCAAATGCGACCCAGGACACTTTGATATGTGGTCCTGAAACGGATACATATCCGATCTTTTGATGTGACTTCAGTCTGAACGGCCAAAGCGCATTCATCCACCTACACGTTATCAACAAGCCACAATCGTCACTATTCTGCACTGAAGTAGGCGAAAATTGTTAATGAACTCCGTGTCACTGAAGCGAAGCACATCACCACTCACCACTCTTGGCTACGTCTCCACATCCACACGTTCCTTTCAACGGGCGTCGCTGCCGCTGCCCCACAAAACACCAAAAACCTCGTCCTTCTCCTTCTCAATCTCCTCCTTAAAACAAGTAAGTTGTTCATGTTCTGGCTCCGGTACGAGAGGAAATTTAAAATCTTCAGGTGCTCAATGCTCGCGTCCATGTTTGGACAACTTCTGTAAACACAGAGACGCTCGCTGCGGTTGACATCGTCGTGTCTCCAGTGCACATGCGGGACACTTTCGGGCTGTTTTATGTTCACACTGGAGTCACATACAAGTCATTGGAAATGTGAACAACCTCGCAAAAATATCGGATTTCACAAAAAAATCGGAATTGAGCATTAAGCCCTGCAGTCTGAACGTAGCTTAAGAGACTCATGTGAGGCTCATTCTGCTTACTGATTGGATAATCGCGAGAACCAAAACACCAAATTATAACATAAACAACTTTCTGTGCCTAATGTTTTTGTAATTTGTAAAAAATAATAAATCAGCATTAGAGTTGTTATCAGTAAAAGTTTGATTTGAACACCTTTTATCTGGGGACAGAGGTCGGTCTAGTTTAAGGAATTTAAAATCTAAAATTACACACAGTTCCTTTAAATAAATGCAATATAGACAAATGTATTGCCGTACTTCCCCATGGAGACAAGCAGGTTGCAGATTTCTCATTAGAAAAGTTCCACCTTTAACACTGATCTCATATAGCAAAGGAATCCCCCGTGTGTCAAATCCGTCCCTCTTCACCTCAGTGTCAGACCGAAAATTTTGTTTTCTGTTTTTTGTGGCGTGAAATAAAATCATTGGATTAACAGCTAACACAACAGCTCGCCGTGTGGAAAAAAAAGTTTTGTGAGAAGCGTCTGACCTGCAGGTGCATCTGGAGCTAAAATCCTCCCGAAATGCCACGTCCGTAATCCATTTGTTTGTTCTCCAAAATGTGAGGGAGTTGGCAGAGCTATAGAAGTACAACTATTTGAAGACCGTAGGCTGCTGTGATGCGTTTAGAGTGCCTGGGAAATTAAAAAAAAATGCATATTACGCTATTTTCTGGTGTATGTTATAATTAGTTTCCTCATCATAAACATACCTGGAGTTTTGTTTTGCTTTGTTTCATTCACACATGTTTAATTCAATATAACTTTCAGAAATTACAAAACTTTATACCCCAACTTCTCTTCGCAGATACTATCTCATCAAACCAAGTCGTAATTAAAAAAAACATCAGTGCACACAAAGACAACGACAGAGGGGATTCAGGAGTGTCAAAACAAAAGTGACACTTAACATTTTCATATGCTGCTTTCAGTGAATATATCATTTTCAAAACAATACGAGGTAGTTTTTGACACTAAGGAAAAGAATCCATACGCAATACTAGGGCTGTAACGGTACCAAAATCACGATTCGATACGTACTTCGATTTTGAGATCACGGTTCAGTTCATTGTCGGTACATTATGGGAACAAAATGCAAAACCATTTGTTTGTATTTTTATTAAACCAACAGTTTGTTTTCACATTATACAAATGGGAAAATAAAATAAATGCAAAGTGCTGCTTGGTAATACGAATAAGTTAAATAAAATATTCTCAAATAAGCAACAAATGTATGAAATATTATAAAAAAGTAAATTCCTTGTAAACAGTAAACAAAACTTTTCAAAAAGTAAAGCGCAGCAATAACAGTTCCGGCGTGAAGTTTTACTCGGTCTTCATATTTTTGGCCAGAAAAAACAACTTGTCCACATTGTTTGCAGTAAGTGTAGATGTGCGAGGGGTGGAGATTCCGTGCAAAAGTGAGGACTGGGGCGTGACGACTGTAGTTTTGCGAGGATTCACGTGGTTCGGAGGGACATAGTCAAGGCGGGGGGCAATTGTTGTCAAGGCGGTCGCCCTAACTATAAAACGCTGCGGGAAACACTGTCACCCCAATCACAGATGAGTTCCTTTGTGAATATTAAAGAGCCGAGCCTTTTGTGTAGCTGCACATGTAGTGGCCGAATGTAAACACACACAAATTGCGCAAACTCACTCGTGCACAGAACTGAACGTCTCATACTGAAACAGTTCGGCACGAATACATATATACCATTATATCCCAACCCGTGGATGGATTTAGACATTTTAAATCACATTATTCATCTAAAATGACTTAATTAAATGAACATGCACAGCCCCGCACCGAAACAGTTTCAGCACGAATACATGTACCATTACTCCTCTACTCAGTACCGATGCCAATACCACAAAACCACTCTTTCTTTAAACAACAGAATGTGATTTTTAACAACTTTTATATCACCTTTCTTTTATATTTGTATCCCTCTTTTGTTTAGGTAGGTTCCATTGTGGTCCATGGGTGTGTACTAGTCTATGTGCTCTTATACTTGTTCTGATACAGCTAAAAATCAAGGTTCAAGGTTCTTTATTTTGTCATTCAAGCATGCGAGAGAAACACATGACAGAACGAAATGTGCTCCCTGAGGCCCAGTGATCCAGAAAGAGATAAAAACTATAATAAATAAGCAATGTTAAAAAGTAAATACATCAAAACAACAACATTTAGCAGTTCCAATGAACAAGTACAAGTAAAAAAACATGGCAAGATAGACAGGCAGCCCAAGCAGGAAGTCAGTGTGCACTGTTCAAAAGTCTGACAGCCTCAGGAAAGAAGCTGAACTTCAGCCGAGATATTCTGGCTTTAATGCTTCTCAGTCTCTTCCCAGAGGGCAGAGGAACAAACAGGTAGTGGGAGGCGTGGGAGGGGTCCCCCATGATCATGTCTGTGTGTTCAGATCATTCTAAAGCATTCAGAAAAGGTTCATTTCTGTCCTGTGAATGACTTTTTTAGTACTAATACCTGCTCAAATGAGTATCTAGCTTCAATAACAATGTTTTAGCAGTTAATACCCCTTAGAACACAGGTGTCAAACATACGGCCCGGGGGCCAGATCCGGCCCTCCAAGACCTTTAATCTGGCCCTCGGCTGATTTTCTACTCAAATATTGTAATGATATTTTCTATTAAAATCTTGTTAATTTTCTGTGGTGTTTATCACAGCAGCGTCTCCAGCGTCTCTGTACGTGGCCCCTCCCACCAGAGCAGCACAAATGAAGACTTGTCTCTTTCCAAACGCTCTTAAAGGACGATCGTTTTGACTGTTGACCGTGACACCCTCATCAGAAAAATGTCCAACATGAGAAAAGTGGAGCCGAGTGCAGGATTTTACAACAAAAATTGACTTATTCCTATTTGCACAAAAGTTAATGTTAAAACATTGTGTTGAAATAGCATTTTTTTTCATAATATTATATTTTGTAAAAGAAAGAGTTCATCAATTTAAAAAGATTTCTGTAATAGATTTGCATTTCTCTGCACAAATATTTGAACTTATTGTTATTTTTGGGGTTTATATGCCATAAATTTTGTGATCCGGCCCCTTTAGGATCAAACTAGGCTGGATACGACCCCCGGGCCAAAATGAGTTTGACACCCCTGCCTTAGAAGTTTAATACCTCCTCTTTAAACATCTCTCATGTCCTTGTTCCACAGACACCATGATCGGCACCATCATCACCACGGTGACGGGAAACGACGTGGACTCGGGGCCGGCCCTGTCCTACGCTCTGCAGCTGGACCCCGACACCCAGGGCCTGTTCGGGATCCACCGCTTCGGGGGAGGGGTGTCTCTGACCGGGGCCTTGGACTATGAGACCAGGTCTTGGTACAGCCTCACCATCCACTCCTCCGACTCCAAACACCACAGCGAGGCCAACCTGACCGTGCTGGTGGAGGACGTCAACGACAACAGACCCGTGTTCACCCAGGAGCTCTATCAGGTACGGACACGCTCACCAGGTCAACGCCAGGCTGGAAGATGAATCACAATCGAATTAAAATGATCAGATATTTGTTCTGGTTGTTGATCGGTCAAGTGCTATTCTTCAACGAGATGTTATTAATTGTCTGGTAATGAATCTTTTTATCATGATGAAGATGAAACCAGACATTTGACGACCCCCCCTGAACCCTTAATAACGACTTTTGACACCTCCGCCGTATCACTAGACGAGATTTGACGACCTTTAGAAATGGCTCGGTTTTTCACATTTAAACAGAAACCGTGATCGGTGGGGCCACTACAACCCACACTAGACTGACCAATAGGATTCAAGGATATGTTTTCGCCGATTTTTTCCGAAGTTAATTGAAATAGTGACGATGGTAGCTTCCGGAAAAAACACAACACGAAACACGTGCAATGGAAAGATCGCGGCGCTGCGGCGCACAGTTTTAGAAATAATGAGGAGCGGACGTATTTTATGGATAAGTTTAGAGAAAGTGACTTTTATAGATTTCAAAGTGATGATGTTGAAGTTGATTATAAAGTGGAAGCGATAGCGACGGACTTTCGGGGAGAAGGTGAGATGCCGCTGATGCGTCTGTGTGGAGTCCTGCGATGTCCCAACAAACTATCTGAGCTTTATACTCGATTATGAACCAAAATTGCCCTGAAATCTGGATGTTGCCCAGGTTAGTCCTTTAAAATATTTCAGTCTTTTTTTCCAAGATGCGATGTATAACAGAATCACTACAGAAAAAACGCTCATGTGGAGCTCTGCACACGAGAAAGTAAACAAGATGACAAATACTGGACACACACTGACGGGGAAGAGTTTTATTATTATATTATCATATTATAATAAGCTAAATGAGTTGAATAAATAAAATAAGTTGAATAAGTTAAATGGAAAAATATTTATTGGGTGCACACAGGTGTACAACAGGTAAAACAGGTGTACACTTGGCTATACTGTATCTGGTGATATGAAATCTGTTTAAATACTTTGACAAAGTATATTTTTTATTTTTTTATGAATCTAGTACTCAGAACATGCAGATATCAGATGCTGAATGTAGTTTTTTGTTTTCGAGTTTGCACCTGACCAGGTAAACTCTCATTTTCAGTGAGCTGTTATGCACCTATAAATGAGTTGAATCACATTTAAACATCCAGAAATGAATAGTTCAGAGTCTAAGGTTTCCAGAGATACAAATATGTCTGTGTTACAATTAAGTTCATGAGTGTAAGTGGAAGTCTGTTTTCTTTTATGCAATTATGCTCTATGAGTAGAACTAGTAACATATGTATGGGTTGTTCCTAGTAGGCGTCCAGGGGGGAAAGAGTTAAAGGTCAGATCAGTGGTGTAGCGTAGTTGTGCAAGGCCCCGGTGCAAGTCTGGGGCCCCTCCGTCCAACCCACGCCTTCGACAAACTTAAATCCAATTCCCGAAATACATAAATAGAAATCAGTTAGTGAGATAAAGTATAATTTGCAGTTGTTTATGTTGACAGTCGCTTATACTGAGTCTGTATTGAGGAGGGGGGGCAATTCTTAGTATTTCTGAGCAATAAAACCACCTGTAATTGAATAAATGTAAGGTAGAGCTGATTAATGTCGTACTATGGAACATTCCAGGCTGAGAAATGAGATAGAAACAAGCAGGTGATGGACTCCTAAATAAAAACTGCAACTTTTACAACACTGCGTTTCTCAGTCGCCTTTGTGTCTCAGTCAAAGGTCTCAGAGCAGTTTAACAGGACGAATAGTCAGGTAGGGTCAGCAGGTGAATATAACAGGAAAAACCTCAGTCTTTTCCCGCTCTGTTGTTTCGGTTGGTGATGAAACGGTCCATTTCCTTAAAGCAGGGTTCCCACGGTCAAGTTTCCAGGCCTGGAAAAGTCATGAAATTTTGTAAATTCGATGAATGATTTGGGAAAAGTCATGGAATTTTAGTATCTCTTCCACGCAACTACAGCGTTCTGTTAAGTTATCAGTTTGTCCAAGAAAGGGTGGAAGTCTTAAGCAGGAGAAGTTTATTTACCATCAATAATATGGAAAAGTCAACGTAGTCTGATTTCAAAAGTGAACATACTGTGATCTTTGAGTGTTCAAGCCCCTTGACTCTGATTCCAAAGGAGGAGGTTTATAAAGCAAGTGTGGTGAGACTATGAAGACCAGAAGACATCGGTTTGGCAGCAACATGCCACAATTTACATAATGGTATCCAAAAGGGAAGATCATGGTGTTAATATGGCTTTTGTGAGTCAATGTTAAACTGAGATGTACATGGAAGATAAATTCCTTATACTAGGGGTGTCCAAACTTTTTTTATCAAGGGCCACATATCTAAACACAGACCAATCAGAGGGCTGATCAAGGGCCGTAGATTGACGCTCAGTACAGTTAATAATTCAATGTGCATGTTTAACATGTTAGAATGATCCATCAGTCTTTCATTCATGCTAAGATCCTTAAAACCACACACTAAATATTCAATATTAGCTTTTTCAAGTAGATTTTCTAAAAACTTGCAGTAAAAAGTTAATTGATGTAAGGTAATTTGAGCCAAGTCACCTGGAAGCCTGAGGGTCAAGAAAAATTTGTCCAAGGGCCGCATTTGGCCCATGGGCCGTAGTTTGGACATGCCTGACTTATACGCTCTTACAATCATTAGGCTGTTATGAGTATTTCCGAACGTCTGCACCTTATGTTTAAAAGAGACGACAATAAATGCACTGACAGTATTTTGAATGTTAAAAAAACTATAAAACCAAACCATAAGGTGAGTGGAAAGGGTTAACATTTCATATTTAACCCTAAAAGTCTGATCAATTCATGTAGGTGCTGTAAAGTCATGGGAAATTCACTTTAGGACATGAAAAAGATTAGAAATTTCATCAGTGAAAAAGAAGTTCTCGCTCTGGAACTTCTTGCGCCTTATTTGTCGCAACATATGGCGCGAAAACCCTGTGGCGTCTCAAATGTCCGCGGCCAGCTCCTTCGTTTCCTCGTTAGTTGGAACTTGCACGGTTTCCATGGACTCAGAAAACAATTCAACCAACAGACAATTAATTTAATACAATCCAGCAGTCCTTTACTTGTGTTGTGCTCTTTGAATATGAAGGTCCAACCTGTTCGAGGAGCTAAAAAAAACACTTACAAAGAAATCTTTTAATACTGTACGAGCGGCTCGATTTTTCATGAACCACTATTCACCATTTTGTTGTGGAACGCGGCGTCCTCTGCACATCCGTAACACCTCGCCTCTGTTTCTGTCCTTGTTGACATGTTTGTGTGGGTAAGTGTCGTATCTGCGGGCGGTGAGCGTGAGGTTAGGACGCCCTCCGCACCAACGCTCGCATGTCCTGTTTTGAAGCGCTCGCAGTTTTAGATGTGGAGGAAAATAATGAATCAAAAGTTAATCAAAATTATAATGTGAATGGTCATAATTAACGGAACACAAAAGATGAAATTTGCAGTTCCAGAAGTTTTACAGTTACACACCTTGAAAAAGTGATCTCTGAATGTGCCGTTTTCACATTTTTTCATATTAAAACTTAATTAAAAGCTATAAATACACACATTTCATTATTAAACCTTTTAGCCAACGGAAAATCTAATACCAGCAATTTATATGAAATGCAGATTTTTAATTATTATTTTCCAAAACGAGCACATGCAAGATTAGAGGAGTGTAATGTCCTTCGATGAACCATTTCTCATTTATTAATTTATAAACTTTTTATTAAGTTTCAAACCTGGCAGACCTCCACATGTATGGTCCTTCTATTAGCGGTTTTAATAATGAGTTGGGTACATTTACGTGACCTTTAAAATCGGATAATAAATGTATTTTTTAGAGTAACTGTTGTATTTTGAAGACAAAGCAGAGTGAATGTTAAAATAACAGTTTCAATCTCTTACATATTTTCTTTCATTTTTGTCTTTGCCAAATTAGTTTGTCCTTTTTGCATAATTTTCCTTGCCAAAATCAGGTGTGAAAGAAATCATTTTGCGCTCATCAGAAATCTGCGGTTACCTGCATACTAAAAATTATTATCAGATTTTTTTAATAGTTATAAGACTTTTACAATGACATGCAAACAGCTGAACGATCTGATGTTTCTGGATCATGGTCGCTGGGATCACACACATGTCAGACTTTGTAGTTTCATTTAAATAATCTTAAAGGTCCAGAAATCATAATCGGATTTTGGTGTGTGTATGAACAAAGCCAGTGTTTGCGTGACATTTCAATTATCTGATAAATCCAGAAATCAGATCAGGATCAGATTTTTGGTGCACATGTAAACATAGCCTGTGTTTTAATATTTCAGACTAAAATGTGTTGTTTTTAAAGGCTTATTGTGCTCGTGTCGCTCTGTAGTTATAATCTATGACAACCAGAAGTGGGACTTGCAAGTCTTGACTCGAATCAGACTTGAGTCACTATTTTTAGGATTTGAGACTTGATTTGATAAAATGAACTAAGACTTGGGACTCGATTTGAAATTCAGTGACTTGGGACTTGACTCAGACTTGAGGCTTGTGACTTAAGAAGCACTTTTCTAGACTATTAGACTATTCTGACCAGGGATGGGCATGATTAGTCGATTAATTGATAATTTATTCATTAATTCATTAAGAATTTCATCGATTACGTTCATTTTAATCGACAAACCGAATGTAGGTTGCTGGGCGTAGCGTGAACAAACAGGTCTGTACATGTGTCTCTCTGCACTCAGCAAACAGTCGGTCAGTCTGCAACGTGCCGAAGTGCAAATGCGTATTTAACGATGACTTGTACAAGAAATTCCACGCTTTCCGTTGCGTTCGGGACAAGAAAAAGCTTTGCCAGGTGAGACTAGCGTAATGTCAATGACAGGTCCCCACCTCCCAGCCCCCGTACGGTGTCCTGGTTTTGACAAATGCAAATATGGTCACACTAACCTGTATTCCACTGAGTCGTGTCGCATCAGCGCACAAGAGCTGTTTTTTTTCTTTACTTAGTTTATGCAAATTAGCCATGTGGTTTTAAGTTTTGTTTCTGTGAGAGTTGCACAAAGCTGCATTAAACACATTCTAATGTCAAACGGGCTGATGTGGCTCTAGAGTCGTTACGGTTTATATGTCGTAAATATGTCGAGTTTATTTATGCAGATTAGTAGTGCAGATAGTAATAATAATGATGATAAATTTTAATATGAAAAATGTTAATGATTAATCGATAATCGATCGTTAATTCTCCCGATGATCGATTAAGAAAATTTATTCGAATGCCCATCCCTAATTCTGACCGTAATGATTCACACTAAGATCTTGTGAAGACATTTAAAAAGGAAAAATTAACATGTCTACAACTTACATACTCTTTAAATACTCAAATATAAATATACTATGACTTTATGAGTACAGTTTATCTTAAAAGTCATATAAACTGCAAAAATCTAAACTATATTTGGTACTTTGGTTTAAAGACTTGAAATGACTTGAAGCTCAAAGCAGACGACTTGGACCTGACTTGGACTTATGGGCCAGTGACTCGAGACTCGACTTGGATTTGCCTGTTTTTGACTTGGGACTTGAGGTCAAAGACTTGAGACTTGCAAAACAACGACTTGGTCCCACCTCTGATGACAACCATGGATCGTGTTATAATCTGGAAATTTTATAGCGCAAAATTCATCTTTAACTACTCAAAAGAAACAAATCCACTGACTACTGCAGATCACTCTAGCAAGAAGGGATTATTTTTCATTTGTACCGAAATAACTACACGACGGTGCCATATCCTACATGTATCACCGATGAAGAAAATGAGATGAAATGAAAGAAAGAAGTAGAAAGAAGTGAGGTGAAACTGGGGTCTTGACAGTAAGTAATTAAAGATTGCTAAAACATGCATCAAATACCAGTGGTGTAATAGGGATTTTTTTTTTTTTTAATCAGTGGAGTTGCGTGATTCGTGGTGTCATTGTTCTGTTGCTCAAAAAACAATAATTCCTTCTCTGAATAGGAGTGATTCTCCACAGATCTGATCTTAATCTATAGTGTGAAACATTCCAGACAAAACAATAACATCTCAGACAAACAGGTGGTGGACCCTCCACTAGAAATGTTATACAGTGTACCTTTAAGTATCCTAATGGCATAACCTTTCAAAATTGCTACCATATTTTTCAGACTATAAGTCGCACCGGAGTATGAATCGCACTTTTCGGGGGAAATTTATTTTATAAAATTTGAGACCAGAAAGGCAAGTTCTAGTAATAACAATAGAACAGAGAACAACAGACTGTTAACGTTACATATGAACAGTTCTTCAGATAAAATATAACATAAACAACAGAACAGAACAAGTTTAACAAACTCTCCATCTCACTCCAAATCACTAAATCCATTCAATTCTTCATCCTTGGTGTCACTTCTGAGCAACTCCGCAACTTCCGTAGATAAACTCAGCGCCGATTCCTCTGTGTAGCTGTCGTCAGACTCAGCATCAGTTCCAGTTAGAATTATTCCGGCCTTTCTGAATCCCGACAGGATGATTTCAGTTGTCACTGAAGTTTAGGTTTTGTCGATCCATCCACTGACTTCCAGGAAAGTTTCATGGTGCACCCTTCCGGTGTCACAAGTTTCTCACTCACTCAAAACTTTCTTTCTGCTCCTTGATTAACATCTTTGGCTGAATATTTCATGACTTGCAGCTTGGAATCTACAAAATATGATTTTCTTTTTGGGGCCATTTGTGTTCAGTCTTCTCAGTCGTCTTTATAAGTTTGTTAAATTTGAAATTTTCAGTGGTACAGAAGTAATGGTGCGATCGACTGACATGATACAGACAGGACAGAGGATCTGCGCAGTAAACGTAGGTGAAGTGACAGGGTGGTACAGGAGGAACAGGAAAAAGACAAACAGATACTGACTGAAAATGCAGCGTTTACCTCTGGAGGTCGCAGACTTCCTCATAAGTGACACCGAGGATGAAGAATTCAATGGATTTTAGTGATTTGGAGTGAGATTTGGAGAGTTTGGTAAATTTGTTCTGTTCTGTTGTTAGACTAGTCTGTTATCGAACGACTGAGTTCATATGTGACGTTAACAGTCTGTTGTTCTCTGTTCTGTTTTTTTAAAGTTTACTGTGACTTAAAGAAGGGTCTTTCAAACTGGTGATAAAAATGTCGGTTCCTGGTCTCTGATTTTATAAAATATATTTCCCCAAAAAGTGCAACTTATAGTCCGGTGCAACTAGAGCCTAGAGCCTCTCGCAGTTGTCAGTGTGAAAATTTTAAGATATAAGTTGCACCGGAGTATAAGTCGCAGGAAACACCCAAACCATGAAAAAAGTACAAAAAATACGGTACAATTGTCTGCCGAACTTCAGCGCCTGTATCTATTTCCATACCTCCCCCGTTTGGTGTATTGTTGCTGAACAGTAGTTAATTACACGTTCTTCTTCTTCTTCTTCTCCCCAGGTTACCGTGTCCGAACACCTCCCGGCGGGCAGCGCGGTCGTCACGGTAACAGCCACCGACCGAGACTCGGAAGACAACGGAAGAGTCACCTACAGGGTCGCGTCTTCAACCAGGGGAGCTTTCTACATCGACCCCAATAACGGTGCGTGAGAAAAAAAAAAAAAAAACGCTCCTTATTGGCCTTCGTGACACCGTAATCATAAAGTCACTGGCGCCGCAGAAACGCACGAATTATTGGATTCTGAAAAGGTTTCCGTCACAAACCGTGCAATAATGTTGTTGATTACAGACGGAGGAAGGCAATATTCAAGGTTATTTGGCTCTGATGTTTTGTTCGAGATAAAATGGCAAAATGCTTGTGGTATAAAAGAAAATGCTTTTGCTTAATCTAGCATGAAGTCTGTAGCTCCAAAAACTCATAAAATACCCATAAACTCAAACCATTAATGAAACATATTATCAAAGTGTATTTGCATAAAAAATAACTCCATTGGCTGTTAATTTTTATTTTCTGCACCCTGTAACTTTTGTGATGGAGGGTCTGTTCACGGCCCGTCTCCGTAGAAATGTTGATTTGAGTGTTTCGTCCCGCAGTTTGGCATTTAACCTTTTCTCAATCTTGAATTTATTTAATTACAGGTGTTTTTATAGGTATGTAAATGCGCTGAAAAGCATGGCATTCTTACTATAAGCGGGCTTGCTTCTCCATAGATCTGACTTGGCTTGGAGATGCCGCCTGCTTGTCTCTTCTAAACGGCTCGTTCAGACCAGAGCATCAAGGCAAAGTCTATCTATAGGATTTAGTGTCGGCGTGTCTTGAGCATTCTGGCGTCGACGCTCTAGACCAGGGGTTTCAAACTTATTTTGGTCCGGGGGCCGTATCCAAACTACTTTGATCCCAAAGGGGCCGGATCAGAAAACTCATGTCATATAAACCCCTCAAAATAGCAATAAGTTCAAATATTTGTGCAGAGAAACACAAATCTATTACAGAAATCTTTTTTAATTGATGAACTCTTTCTTTTATAAAATATTATAATATTATGAACAACCTGAAACTTTAAGAAAAATGTAATTTCAACACAATGTTTTAAAATTAACTTGTATGTAAACAGGAATAAGTCAATTTTTTCTTTTAAAATCCTGCACTCGGCTCCACTTTTCTCATGTTGGACATTTTTCTGATGAGGGTGTCACGGTCAACAGTCAAAACGATCGTCCTTTAAGAGCGTTTGGAAAGAGACAAGTCTTCATTTGTGCTGCTCTGGTGGGAGGGGCCACGTACAGAGGCGCTGGAGACGCTGCTGTGATAAACACCACAGAAAATTAACAAGATTTTAATAGAAAATATAATTAAAATATGTTAGTAGAAAATCAGCCGAGGGCCAGACTAAAGGTCTTGGAGGGCCGGATCTGGCCCCCGGGCCTTATGTTTGACACCTGTGGTCTAGACGCTTGTCCAGGGCGTCGGCGTCAGAAGTTGAAAATGCCGTAGTTTTCGTTTCAGATGCGTCAACCAATCAGAGACGAGTATCCATTGACGTAGTGAAGTTATTATCCGGAAGAAAGAGAAAGACCCGAGAACCAGAGCGGGAGTCACAGACATTAGTGGAGTGTAAATATATATGCGCCGCAATCAGATCAGCAGATCGCGAGGACTACACCAGAACCGGATCAGGACTAGATTAGACCAGGACTAAACCAGGACTAAACCAGGACTAAACCCGGACTAGACCAGGACTAAACCAGGACTAGACCAGGACTAAACCAGGACTAAACCAGGACTGGACCAGGACTAAACCAGGACTAAACCAGGACTAAACCAGGACTGAACCCGAACTAGACTAGGACTAAACCAGGACTAAACCAGGACTGAACCCGAACTAGACTAGGACTAAACCAGGACTAAACCGGGACTAAACCAGGACTAAACCACGACTAAACCACGACTAAACCCGAACTAGACTAGGACTAAACCAGAACTAAAAAAGGACTGAACCAGGACTAAACCAGGACTAAACCCGGACTAACCCAAGACTAGACCAGGACTAAACCCGGACTAGACTAGGACTAAACCAGGACCGGACCAGGACTAAACCAGGACCGGACCGGGACTGGACCAAGACCTGACCGGGACTAGATCAGGACTAAACCAGGACTAAACCAGGACTAGACCGGGACTAAACCAGGACTAAAACAGGACTGGACCAGGACTAACCCAGGACTAAACCCGGACTAAACCAGGACTGAACCCGGACTAACCCAGGACTAGACCAGGACTAAACCCGGACTAGACTAGGACTAAACCAGGACCGGACCAGGACTAAACCAGGACCAGACCGGGACTGGACCAGGACTGGACCAGAACTGATCCAGTGTTATTAGTGGAGTACACATATATTCATGCCACAGCTGTCGAGTCGATCTCCTCCGCTGATGGTTTTATATAATAAAAACATTAAAGTCTCTCTCAGTCTGGTCTGACATCATTTTGGGAAAAGACCGGGACCGGACTCTTGTTTCCAGGGTCAAGGGACGCGCGTCCAGTATTTCTCTCCCGTTCGTATACGGTGTCCAAGACATGTGTCGGGCGTCTGAACTCCAACGCAAAAGCGTCCAAATAGAGGCGTCTAGAGCGTTGTTTGATGTTGCGGTCTGAATAAGGCAGATTTAAAGACTCCATATTAAGCCACTTTCTGATTTTGTTATAATTATGGATGTAACAATAACTGAAATATTGTGATATTGGAATATCTAAAAAAAAAAGACAGAGAGAACTACATAGACCATGATCCTTTGCTCCATTTCAGCGTAAACTACAAGAAGAAATAACAGTTCTAAGCACTTTTAAGTCTTAGTTTTTTGGATTAAGTCTTGTCAAGGTTATTATTATTGTTATTGTTGTATGATTGGATATTGTTACATCCCTAATCTCCACCATATCGTGAGCTTTTCCACGATATCGCAATAAATATCGTATTGTGAGACTTGGATATCGTTACACGCCGAGTTATAATGTTTCCTCATGACAAACAAACCTGGAGTTGTGTTTTGTTTCATTCACAAATGTCAAACAAAGTGCTGTCATTTGATTTGATTTGTTTTTATTTAGAGTTTGTGCCAAGAAATTATCACGCCTACTACATATACTTCTTGAAAAGGAGTGACAAGAAGAAAAACTTATATTAACCCACCCATATTCATTACATTCTTTCAAAAATATGTGATTGCAAAATAAATTACATACATTAATTATGTTTTTAATTATAGTCAGTTAATTTACAGTTGTTATAATTTCCAGTTCGCTTGCAGGAGAAAGAAAAATTGTATTTGGATGTCTTTCGATAAGTGTTTCATCTTGTATCGTGGAGCTTGTTTTTGGTTTTCCACCAGTTCAGGGCTTATTTTTTACAAAGAAATCATTACAGTTACAATACTGAGCATGTCGTCTATCACTCCATTCATTTAGTAATGCAGGAAGTGCTCCACTATGTTTTTAAACTCTATGTACACCTTCAGTCATTACTTAACAAACGGTCAAATGTAGCTCTTAACTTCAGTCACTATTTTTAGGACTTGAGACTTGACTCGATGAAATGGACTAAGACTTGGGACTCGATTTGGACTTGAACCTGTGACTTGAGAAGACTTGATGCTTCTCCTAAAAAAATATATGTTTTTAGAAAATACTTTTCTCTTTACAGTTGATAAATGCAGTGCTTAAATTTACAGAAACAAACTGGAACATGTCCCTCTCACTTCTCTGTTTGTACTTTGGATGTAACTGAAGTACTGTGGTGTAGTATCCTCAAATGTACTACAGTAATACAGTACAACACAGAGGGAACTACAGAGAACATGATCCTTCCATTTCAGGGTAGACTAAACAACATAATAACTGTTATTAAGCTCTTTTCAGTCTTAATTCTTTCTATTCTGACCGTAATGATTCACACTAAGATCTTGTCAAAACATTTAAAAAGGAAAACTTGCATTTCTATAACTCTTATATAAATACTCAAATATAAATATACCATGACGCTTTTGGACAATTTAGTTTAAAATTCATATAAACCGCAAAAATCAAAGCTTTGGTTTCAAGACTTATAATGACTTGAAGCTCAAAGCAGACGACTTCGAGGACTTGACTTGGACTTATGGGACAATGACTCGAGACTCGACTTGGATTTGCCTGTATTTGACTTGGGACTTGACTCGGACTTGAGGTCAGAGATTTGAGACTTGCAAAACAACGACTTGGTTCCTCTGTCACAAGGTTTAACAGAGCATTTTGAACTTTGGAGATGTAAACAGACATGTGTGAATGAAACAAAACACAACTCCAGGTCTGTTTTTGAGGAGTAAACAACATTATATCATAGATTAAAGCTCAAACGGGTCCATTTTGCATAATATAGGACCTTTAATGTCATACTGTGGAACATTATAGGCAAAGCAATAACATTTCCACGGAGAAGCAGGATCCCTCGACCAAGTAACTTAACAATCGTGCTCCTTCTGCTTCCTCCCACGTGAGAATACACAAAATAAATGAACAATTACTGAAGTTAAGCAGTTTTATTACATACAAAACACTGCCAAATATAAAAGTGAGCCAAGGTTTCCTAGACGACGGGCGCTTCAAACACCACAAAGTACATCATTCATTAACTATCACAAGGATTTACACAGTGTTTGTAAGTAAATGAATACATATACTGAAAATACACATTCAGAATACTTTTTTTTTTTTTTTTTTTTTGAGTGGTACTTTCCTAAATTGAAAGGAATACGTGGAAGTACTTTATTATGTAATTTTGGCTTTGAGCTGCATGGTATTAGTGAGCAAAAAATAAAAGTAAACAGTTCAGACAGCGTGCGTGTGTGTAATTTACTGTCTCAAGTCGGACATAAGCTAATGCATAACAAACAGAGCAAGGAAATAAAGCAGCTTGTAATACTGTGTAAACAAAAATCAAAATATAATGCAACTCTGTATAAAAGTATTAAGAATACAGGACTGGCCAATGTCCTCAAGCCTTTTTTTGCTCCACGGACCAGTTTTATATCCGACAATGTTTCGTGGACCAGAGGGGGTTATTTTAGAGCTGGTTTAAACCTGGTTCAGACCTGTTTTAGACTCTGTTTTAGTCCTGGTTCCTGGTTTAGACCTGGTTTAGACCTAGTCCAGATCTGGTTAAGTCCTGAATTAGACCTGGTTTAGTCCTGTTTTAGACCTAGTTTAGACCTGGTTCAGAGCTGTTTTAGACCTGTTTTAGTCCTAGTTTAGACCTGGTTTAGACCAGTTTTAGTCCTAGTTTAGACCTGGTTTAGACCTGTTTTAGTCCTAGTTTAGACCTGGTTTAGACCTGTTTTAGTCCTAGTTTAGACCTGGTTTAGACCTGTTTTAGTCCTAGTTTAGACCTGGTTTAGACCTGGTTCAGACCTGTTTTAGACCTGTTTTAGTCCTGGTTTAGACCTGGTTTAGACCTGGTTCAGACCTGATTTAGATCTGTTTTAGTCCTGGTTTAGACCTGGTTTAGGCCTGGTTCAGATCTGGATAAGTCCTGGTTTAGACCTGGTTTAGTCCTGGTTTAGTCCTGATTTAGACCTGGTTCAAACCTGTTTTAGACCTGTTTTAGACCTGTTTTAGTCCTAGTTTAGACCTGGTTTAGACCTGTTTTAGTCCTAGTTTAGACCTGGTTTAGACCTGTTTTAGTCCTAGTTTAGACCTGGTTTAGACCTGGTTAAGATCTGGTTCAGACCTGTTTTAGACCTGTTTTAGTCCTAGTTTAGACCTGGTTTAGACCTGTTTTAGTCCTAGTTTAGACCTGGTTTAGATCTGGTTCAGACCTGTTTTAGACCTGTTTTAGTCCTGGTTTAGACCTGGTTTAGACCTGGTTCAGACCTGATTTAGATCTGTTTTAGTCCTGGTTTAGATCTGGTTTAGACCTGGTTTAGGCCTGGTTCAGATCTGGTCAAGTCCTGGTTTAGAACTGGTTTAGTCCTGATTTAGACCTGGTTTAGGCCTGGTTCAGATCTGGTCAAGTCCTGGTTTAGAACTGGTTTAGTCCTGGTTTGGTTCTGGTTTAGAGGTGCGGAAGAAGAGGGATGGTCCACGCGGCGTTTGGGGGGGGGGATCCCTGCATTACAAAATACATTTTAATTCAACTAAATATATTTTCAAAGTATTCTTCACATCACTGCTTATAAAGAAGTTCAGTGAGATCAAATTGTTATTTAGTTCTGCTTTAATAAACAAATAAAATAAAAATGAACAATACTGAAACACACAATTAACAAAATCTTATTGGATTTTATTACGTTAATGATACTATTTGTTTATTTTACTTATATTATTCTTTTTTTTTTTCCCTTCTTTCTAGGCACCCTGTTTGTCAAGCAAAAGACTGAGTTTGACTTCGAGAACCCCTCCATCCTGGTGCTGGTCGAAGCTCGGGACCACGGGACGCCTTCTCTCTCCTCCGTCGCCACCGTCCAAATCCAAGTGTCCGACATCAACGACAACGCCCCCATCTTCCACCAGTCGGAATACAGAGCCACCATGTCCGAAGACAACCTCCCCGGCTCCACCATCCTCACCCTGGAAGCCACGGACGGAGACCTGTCGCGGGACAACTCCGGGTTCGACTTCGCCATCGCCAGCGGCAACTCCGGGAACGCCTTCCAGATCGAGAGCAGCGTCCGATTCCTGGAGGGCAAAGGGTTCCAGACGGTCGGAAGTATCATTCTGGTGGAAGAGTTGGACTTCGAAGCCGTGCCGAAGTATAACCTAACTGTGGTGGTGTCCGATCGCGGAATACCTCAACGGAGTTCCAGCGTGCCTATCCTTATTAGCATTACTGACGCAAACGACAACCCTCCCGCTTTCAGTCGGGCTGAGTACAACATCGTCCTCAGCGAAGGTGCAGCCGCCGGTACGGAGATCTTACATTTATCCGCGAACGACCCAGACTCTGCCCCCAATGGAGAAGTGCGGTACTCCATCAGTTCAGGCGACGAAAACGAACTATTTCAGGTGGACATGTGGACCGGAGCGTTGAAACTTCGGAAAACTTTGAAAAGCGAAAGCCAATCTTCGCACATGATTGTAGTTCAAGCGACAGATGGTCAGGGTCACTACGCTTTCGCCCCGGTAACTATCGAGGTAAAGGACATCAATGACAACCGGCCATATTTCCCGCTAAAGCAAGTTACCGCAAGCATCAGGGAGAACCAACCCAAGAATGCCTTAGTTACCATTTTGCACGCCATCGACCATGACAGAGGACCGTACGGACAGTTGAAATACTTCATGGTCGACAATACTAAAGAAGGAAAGAACTCTTTTCTGATCAACCAAACCACAGGCGAAATACGGACTCGCTCTACTTTTGATTTCGAAAAGGTTAACTCTTTTAATTTCGTTGTTGGCGCGATGGACGCCGGGAACTATTCGGCAACGGTGACAGTTCAAGTGTACGTAACCGGAATGGACGAGTACGATCCCGTTTTTACTTCTCCTGAGTTCTTGTTCGAAGTGCCTGATGGGGCAAAGAAAGGACAGGTTATCGGCAGAGTCCAAGCCAAAGACGAGGATGGGGGTGTAGACGGAGTCGTGCTCTACTCCATGCTCGACCCATCTCCTTATTTTGAAGTGAACAAGTCTAACGGAGAGATTTCGCTAAAGATGGACAGCTACAGTCGCCAAGTTAGCCGTTCGAAAAGAGAGCTGCGCCAAATGACTCTAGAAGTTACAGCGCATAGTCCCTTGGAGACATCCCGAGTTGCAGTTGCCAAAGTCATCGTAGACGTCACGAATACTGCGTTTGGCATTCCTACCGACATGAATACAGTGCTTGTTAGTGTCATCGCAGTATCGCTCGGCACCATAGTCATTCTAATACTCATCGCTTTAGCTTTGTTTTTCATGAAACTGAGACGTCAAAGAAAGTACCACAAGGGCCACGGGCGAAAGTCAGGGTCCAGCACGATGATGCATCGGTTTGAGGAGACCAAAATTGCCGCGAATGAAATTATCTATCACCAAGCTCTCCCGGGATATACAACCGAAAGTAGCAGTAACGCCGGTCCTTTCACCCGTGGTGGATCTTTGGACCCGTCCCACTCCAGCGGGCGAGGTTCGGCAGAGGCGGAAGCAGCAGAGGATGATGAAATCCGAATGATCAACGAATATCCTCGAGTTTCCAGTATTTCCTCATCCATGCAGGAACGGATATCAGCCAGAGGTCCTGATTCCGGGATCCAGCAAGACGCGGATCAGTTATCGGATGTGTCCTGCGAGCCATCCATCGACGCTAGCGGGTGGTTCAAGAAGAAAAGCGGCAGTCTAAACGGGTCCATAGTGTCCGGTTCCATGTACAGGGATGACGCGAGTAGCTATGTGAGCGTTGGAAGAGGGCTCAGCATCTCCCACCCAAAGGACTACACCTTCCCGGCGGATGGTAAACCGGCAGTCGACGGATCTCTGACGGCAATCGTGGCGACTGACGAGGAGCTAAGAGGCAGCTACAACTGGGACTACCTCCTCAACTGGTGTCCGCAGTTCCAACCGCTCGCCAGCGTCTTTACTGAAATCGC
Source organism: Boleophthalmus pectinirostris (assembly GCF_026225935.1). Taxonomy (NCBI): domain Eukaryota; kingdom Metazoa; phylum Chordata; class Actinopteri; order Gobiiformes; family Gobiidae; genus Boleophthalmus; species Boleophthalmus pectinirostris. Next base: position 31,083,611 of record NW_026571541.1, read on the forward strand.
GCGGTTGAAGGACGAAACCGCCCCGCATCATTCCCGTAGGCATTTCCTCCACAAGGCTAAACTAACGGAGTCCAGAATCGACCCGCCGCCTCTCATCACCTCAGTGGCTCATCCCGGGGCTAAGACTGTACCTCCGAAACCCGCCGTTGGAAGGACTTACCCGCACCTGGGGTCTTTTCGGAGGTCCCCCCTTAGCGACCAGGGATCTATCTCGTCAGTTGCCATGTCGCCAAGCTTCTCGCCGTCCCTGTCCCCTCTGGCGGCGCGCTCCCCGGCCGTCACCCCGTTCAGCGTCTCACAAGGACCGTCTGCGTCTGTCATAAGCGCAACCGACCACCACCTCGAACACAGCGAGGAGGTGGAGCTGAGGATTTGAGCGAACTGAACTCTCGTGCCCCATAGTTGTTGTATACGGAAGCCCTTTTCTGCGGACAAACATGTTCAAAGTAGTGATTTTCAGTTGGTTTGTAATTCATGGAGGTTTTGTATCTTTTGGCTCTAAAATATTTATCTATTCTTTTTTTATTCAGATCGATTTGAGTTATTTGGTGTATTTAAAATTTCAATTTTATCTTAAAGGAACAGTCCAGAATTTTGGACATTGGACCTCATTTCCTAGTGATCCAGAGTGTTGGAGAACATGTGGAGACACTTTTTTATTTAAATATTCCATCCAGTCCTTGTATTTGCAGAGGTCACTGGTGTTAGACTAGTGCATGTCAATGGTCATATTTATCCTGACACTAAAACAGTCTTACCCACTCCTCAAAACACCCAAAGAAAATCTATTATTACACCAGACTGTTGATGTAAATGTCTGTGTTGGCAGAATAATGACCTGGTCCTCGAAGGGTTGACCAGGTTTTGTATTCACCCTGTGTGTCTGTGTCACTAAATTTGGTACGTGGGTCAAGCCCCCTGTGCCCGATGCCACAAAAAAAAAAAAAGTTTGGTGACGATCCAAGGTCATTTGAGGTCACACGGGTCAGTTGAAAGGTCACGCCATTATATAGGATCTCCAATTTAGGCAATTTCTGAACCATCTGCGGGCTGAAATATTCACCCAATCATCACACAAGTTGACACACACATAACCGGGGTAAACTGGATGTTACAGGTTGAAACTGGTCAAAGTCAAGGTAACCAAGGATCAAATATGCGTTTTTGGTCATAACTCCATGAAGGATGGAGCGAGAGCAACAGGAGTGGTCTCAAAATCTCAGAAAAATTAATATCTATTTATAAGTCTATGCATTTTTGTATAGTAAAATAGTTTTTAATCACTAATTATAACAGTTCCTTTCTCTTTCAGTGTGGCCGTTAAAATTCTAATTGGAACGAAAATAATTACCGTTTCTTGTTTTTCTGGTGATACACAACACACTGATCTACAGTCACACAACTAACATATACACAACTCATGAAAAATGACATTTTGGTGACACACTAGTAAACACAGACATTCTCATGTGTGACCAATATCACACAAATGTTCATGGGCCTGTACAGATACACACATTGTATTGTGGATATAACGATCATGTAATAAGGACTGGGCTCCTCATAAGCTGCTTCTGTGGTGATGAATTGACTCACCGACGCCTCACGGGGGACCAGGTCGCTAACTCTGATTGCACTTGTTGTAGAAGTAAAATCAGCCTTGCATTTGAAGGATTTATGTCTGAGCAGTAGCAGCGAGTTGTACTTCCTGACTGATTTCACAAGAAAATACTCCCTCAACATGTAACGAGTCATGTGATGCAAGGTTAGTTTTATTTCAAACATTATTCTATCCACACAGACATTTACATCAACAGTCTGGTGTAATAATCGATTTGCTTTGGGTGTTTTTAGTGGCAGGATAACTATGGCCATTGACATGCACTAGTCTAGCACCAGCGACCTCTGCAGATACAAGGACTGGATGGAATAATTTAAAAAGTGTCTCCACACGTCTCCAACACTCCGGCTCATTAGGAAATGAGGCTCTATGTCAAAAATTCTGAACTGTCCCTTTAATTTGCATGTTGATGAGTCAAAAATGGGTCAGCAGTTTAAATGAGAAAAAAGTTTTAAGGGTCATGCTTCTGTAAATGATGTTTTGAACTAATTTTGAAGTGATTTTGTTGTAGTAAAAAGAGTCAAAAAATACAAAAATATAAAAATTGACAGTAGTTTTTCAAATGATAACTTAATTTGCTTATTTGTTTGTAGTGGCAGTGAGCAGCTTCCATACCTGTAAGACCACAGGCCATACTGGACTATGCCTTTATCATTTCCTATGGAACTCTTCTCCTGTTGATCAGAGTTTATTTGCACATTCATGCAATGGGGACTCAGTCATGATGTCAATATTTTGTACAAAATCATTGTCTATATTTTTATACTTACTTCCTGACATGAAATGGCATTAACTTGTCATAAGCTAAAATATATTTCTATATTTGTATATTTGTAGCTTGTTGTGTATACATGTTTGTACTGTACGCTGGTTGTATTTTTTTAATTTTTTTTGCTTTCTGCTTTTTCTTTAATTCAAAACCGTGGTTCGAACTGAAGGCTGACATGAATGCTTCATGAGGTGGGAATAATGATTGTAAATATTAATAGTAGAAGACATATTCTTGCTTGAACAAATGGAGGATCAGTGGGAATGGCAGATATTGTATGATGAGACAGTCCTGGAGCTGGTTTTGATCCTACATCAAAAGGTGAGCATGAATGTGAAATCTCCAGCTCTGTCTTAGTTCTTCTGGATCCATTTCACACGGAAAAACGAGAGATGACGTCCAGTAACCTTGGAGGGGCCTGGCTTTAAAGGGGCAGTTCTATTTTGCATTAGGTATATATAAGTAATAGGCTCTGTGCACAACAGTGTTAAGACGGGTTTAGAGTTCAGTGTCAGGCTCTTCAGTGCACGACGCCGCTGTAGAGTTCCAGAGAGTTGTGCTAAAATGAATAAATACTTAAAGATCAGACTTTGAACAGGGAGCTGCATGAGGACGTCGCTGACAAAATCATCAACAACATCACTGGACTGGAGATGATGATGAGTCTCAATGCGAATGCTAATTTCGAGGCATAATAAACCCTAAAACCGCACCACAAACTGAAGTAATCTTCATATAAAATGATTGGGTCGTCTTTAATCTTTAGTCTTGAATTATTTTTTTCATTTTAATAGAAAGTGATCTCGCGTACTGCTGCGCACAAAGCCTATTATATCCTGCAATTCTTCAAAAGCTCCTTTTTTTAATCTACATTTTGTCTGCGGTTCATCACTACATGCCTTACTGGTTTCTTGATTCTTTTTCCTAAATGTGGAACAGACATTTGACATTAAAGTGCTGTAATATTCACCTATTCTACCATTTTGACACAATACTGTCAATTTTTCTAACAAAATATGAAACCTTATAATGAAAAACAAAAAAAGTTGGTAAAACTAGTGTTATAGTTGTAATCAAAAAACAACACCGGGGGAGTTCTGCATGTATGTCTAAGGGAGAATGTTCAGGTGTTACCATGGTGACACAATGCACACATAAGCAAACATGCATTTGATATGTCGGCTACATTCACAAGACTCACACAACAAACTGGGACTAAGTCGGACTGAAACTTGGACTAAACCTGGACTATAACAAGATCAAACAAGACTACATGAGGACTAAACCAGGATCACTTCGCCAAGTTTTCTAAAATGTCCACACTAACATTTTTTCATTGCATTGAATGTTTTCATATCACTTGATGATTTTGTATTTTAACAACAGTGGAATGTAACGAAGTAAAAGTAGTACAGTACTGTACTTAATTACAGTACATACATTTTAAGTATCTGTACGTTACTTGAGTACCGTATTTTCCGGACTATAAGTCACTTCGGAGTATAAGTTGCACCAGCCAAAAAATGCATAATGAACAAGAAAAAAACATATATAAGTCACACTTTTTTTGGGACCAGCAACCGACATTTCATCTTTAAAGGCAAGTTCTAGTAACAACAATAGAACAGAGAACAACAGACTGAACAGGTGTCTGGTATGTCAGCGTAACATATGAACAGATAAATATAGCATAAACAACAGAACAGAACAAGATAACCAAACTCTCCATCTCACTCCAAATCACTAAATCATTTGAATTCTTTATCCACTGTGTCATTTCTGAGCAACTCCGTGACCTCTGGAGGTAAAAGAGCGCCGCTCCCTCTTCTGTGTAGCATTAGTTTCCATTACAATTATTCCAGCCTTTCTGAATCCCGACAGGATGGTTTCAGTGTCACTAAAGTCCAGGCTTTGTCGATCCAGCCAGTGACTTCCAGGAAAGTTGCATGGTGCCCCCTCCCGGTGTCACAAGTTTGTCGCTCACTCCAGACTTTCTTTCTGTTGCTCGATTACCATTTTCGGCTGCATATTTCAGCAGAACACAGGCTCTTTCTGCAGGAGACATGCACAGTAGAGTGAAGTGACAGTGGTACAGGAGTAACAGTTTTAGACCAGAGCCTCTCGTGGCTCTCAGTGTGACAATTTTAATATATAAGTCGCACCAGAGTATAAGTCACAGGAAACACCAAACCATGAAAAAAGTGACTTATTGTCCAAAAAACACGGTACATTTTTCCTGGAATATTTCACAGTATGGTATTAAACACTTCTATCTTCACAAAGACCAACCCAGACTGCGGTACAGGTCAGATCTGTGGAGATGCAACCTGCTCACAGTCAGAATTCCTGTTTTTTTTTTTTTTAAGTATTTCTAAGCTATAAAACCACCTGAAATTGAATAAATGTAAGGTCCAGCTGTTTAATGTCACACTGTGGAACGTTCCAGTCAAAGCAGTGATATATCCATGGAAATCTGTACTTTTACTTACGCAACAACATTAAGAACTGTCAGTATTCCCATATTACAAATGCGTGTTCAGTCCTTCTTGTTCCATATGACCTTAATGAAAACACGCGAGTCTCATTCAAAATCTGCATAATGTTATTCCTGAATTCTCGCCCCACTGACTCTCTTGATCAGGATTGTGTTTTGGCAGGCGTTACCACGTTGAATAATTAATCAGTTTGCAAATGCGGACACCTTGCTGAGTCTATAACGCGTTCCTATGGGCTGTGTTTTTTGTTTTGTTTGTTTTATTTTTTTCATTTATTGAGAAGAAAAAGAAAAAAAAAAAAAAACATTTGCGCAACACTAATTTTCGTTTCTATGCTAATTTATGACGATGCTATAAGATTTAATAACTGCTAAATTATACAAGAGTTGTCAGTTGAAGTTGATTTTGTATGTTTTTTTGTTTTGTTTTTTACCATGTTGTGTCTTCGTGTGCGTCTGAATTTCTCATTTTAAAAGGTGCTGTATGGAAAATGTGGTTCTTAACCTGTTGGGAGCAAAGTGCCTGAATAAAGTACTCATGTGAAGTGTTTGTTTTCTGCTCATTATTTTATTTTTTTATTTTTTTTAAGTAAGTTACTAAACCAGGACTGAACCAGGACTAAACCAGGACTGGACCAGGTATAAACCAGGACTAAAACAAGTCTAAACCAGGACAAAGTGTCTGGACAGTCATGGAGGCTGGTTTAGTCCTGGTTTAGTCCTGGTTTAGACCTGGTTTAGACCTGGTTTAGTCCTGGTTCAGTCCTGGTTTAGACCTGGTTTAGACCTGTTTTAGCCCTGGTTCAGTTCTGGTTTAGTCCTGGTTTAGTCCTGGTTTAATTCTGATTTAATCCTAGTTTAGTCCTGGTTCAGTCCTGGTTTAGACCTGGTTTAGACCTGGTTTAGTCCTGGTTTAGTCCTGGTTTAGTCCTAGTTTAGTCCTAGTTTAGACCTGGTTTAGACCTGGTTTCGTCCTGGTTTAAACCTGGTTTAGACCTGGTTCAATCCTGGTTTCCTGGTTTAGACCTGTTTTAGCCCTGGTTCAGTTCTGGTTTAGTCCTGAGTTAGTCCTGGGTTAGTCCTGGTTTAGACCTGGCTGTTTTAGTCCTGGTTTCAGTCCTGTTTTAATTCTGATTTTAAGTCCTGGTTTAGTTTCCTGGTTTCAGTCCTGGTTTAGTCCTGGTTTAGTTCCTGGTTCAGTCCTGGTTTAGTCCTGGTTTAGTCCTGCCCTGCTTCAGTCCTGTTTTAATCCTTGTGCTTATCTGTATTTTAAAGTCCTTTTCGCTAGAATATTTTTTTGATCATTTCAGCCCTGGAATTTCTAATCTTTACTAGATTAAGACTAACTAAGACTCGCTGTTAAACATTAAAACTACCACTACATGACATCACCAGGTGGAACAGACCATTTTGAGCTTTGGAGATGCAGACAGACTAACAATAAAGTATTACTTAAATGTGTGAATGAAACAAAACACAACTCCAGGTCTGTTTTTGAGTCAGGTTTGCATAATATATGACCTTTAACTAAGCATTTTTAACACACTGGCGCTGGCAGAAATGAACCAAAACACACTCCCAGGTAAATTAAATATAGTTTTTTATACAGACTTTATATAAAAAGTAAAACTCCCAATATCTGAGTAATTCTAAAGCCTGTATACTGTCAGTGTGTGTTGTGTAATGAGGTCAAATTGACTTTTTGAACTTTAAATGCAACACCCACGTAACAAACTTTGCAATAAAATAATGCGTGGTTAAACTGTGTTGATTGTAAGTCATGCGTTTCAACACAAGCGCAGTCAAATGTCTCTTTTTAAAGTCGCTGTGCCGGACTTTTAACCGTGAAAAAAAGAACTAGGTCGCTGTAAACAGTTTGCAGTGGTCCAAAGTTATTCTTGACTTTCCTTATGCATTCTGAACATTCTAATTACTCACCGTGATGAGTTTATAAATGCGTTTCACAGCTCTCAGACACCGGAGAGACTGTTGCCGTCACAGTAAAGCTAATGACCATGTTTGTCTTTATAATTAGACGCAGACAGAACAGACAGACTTATTTTGATCTCAAGAGCCGTGTTCATCTGAGGTGAGAGAAATGCGACTTTGTAAATCACAGATTCGTTTCACACAAATCTGATCGGAAGGTCATGTTTGGTTCTTGTTCGAGACGAGAGATAGATTTATTTTTAATCTCTAACTTTAGTGTTTCTGTATGTGAGTTTCTTTATTATAAAATCTGTTTTTATGTGTTGTTACTTAACAGGTTGTATATTTCGGATTTTTTAAGCCGGAAAGCGAAATACAGCGACGTCCTTTTGTCAAAATGTTGTGCATGTGTGACACCTCGTTCCTCAGTAGAAACATCAGTGCACAGGTAAAACCATTCCCTTGGAAATTATTTGAAATATAAAAGAAAATAACTAATATGTATTCGCCTGAAAACAACCTGCATAGACTCATGATGTCTGCACTACTGTCCTATAGTGACCTGCCACATAGGGGACAACATTTTACACGACACAAACACGTCACATCGTCATTTAGACCCTTCGGACTTTTGCGCGGACAACTGGTCGTGGATTCTCGTCCGCCATCGCAACAAACTTCCTGTGCGAACTTAAACCGAGGAAGCACCAGGACTGAAAACCAGGACTAAACCAGACTAAACCAGCTGACTAAACCACACTAAACCAGGAACTAAAGCGCCAGGCGAGAACTAAACCAGAACTAAAACCAGAACTAAAAACTGAACTAAACCAGGACTAAAACCAGAACTAAAACCAACTAAAACCAGGAACCAGAAAAACCAGGGACTAAAACCAGGATTAATTCATTCCAGGACTAAACTAGGAATAACTAGGACTAGGACTAAACCAGGACTAAACCAGGACTAAAACCACTACTGATAAAGCATTTCTCTATCAATAATCTTTCTTTTTTTTTTTTGTCTTTAAGTCGACAAAAGTTATTATGTTCAGATTTCCTCGTCTTTGCTACTTTACAGCAAACAGTTTCTTATTCATGGAGACTTGGGCTCAACAGCCAAATTGGAGAGATTTAAACAATAAATGACTTTATAAAGTCACTTTTTTAAAATCTATATGAGTCTTTTGATCTGCCACAATAATGTAATAATGAATTTAAATGAAAATACCTCAAATTGAAGGCTTTTCTCAGCAATTTTTAGGTGAGATTCAAAATGAGATTAATTAGATTAATTAATTACAGATCATAATTAATTAATCTCTCAAATTTTTTTAATCGCATGAGCACTAGGTGTGTTATTAGGCTCCAAGAGTTTGTTTTCATACCTGACAGTTTCAACGGCTCAGTGTCGGTCTTCCTCAGAGTGGTCACGTGTCCGGTCAGCTGATTTATACAGGTTTTGGAGCTGTCTTCTTACCGGTGGAGGCAGATTGACAGCACCATCTGCAGTCCGACTTCCTCAGGACAGTATCCCAGGTGTGTGAGAGCAATAAAGCCCCCTCATCCTGGTTTATAGTCCCGTGGGTTTTGTTCGCTTCGTGTCGCGTTTCACTGTAAAAGAGAGAACCACGTTATGGACTGGGACGGAGCAAATATCATTGGGACAGAGGAAAACAAACATCGAAATACAGAAACGTGCCCACGGGACTATAAACCGGGGACGAGGGAGCTTTTTTACTCTCACACACCTGGAATAATGTCCTGAGGAAGTCAAACTGCAGATGTTGCTGTCGTCCTGCCTCCACTCATAGAAAAAAAGAGCCAAAACCTGTTTAAATCAGCTGACCGGACATGTCACAGCAACATCACGTGACTCTGAGGAAGACCGACAGTGAGCAGTCGAAACTGTCAGGTATGAAAACAAACTCCTGGTCTGTAAAAAAAAAAACACTAATAACATAAAATATCGGAAGACCAAATGAATCTCATTGAACTAAGTGAGAGGTGGTTTCGTTTTTCAGTTCGCAAAATGTACAGTTTGTGTCCATTGTCCTTCTAAAATGATTCTTTAGCAGATAACAGCGATGTAGAAGTTTGTAGCAGATTTCCCTTTGCTTATTGGTGATGAGATATTTGTGAGGTCAAGTCCAGACATTTTTCCATGGAATATTGTCAGTAGAGTCCGGCACGAGTCGCTTTTTTTTCCACGGCGACTCGTTATAAGACAAGTTTAATTGAAGATGAAGCCAAGTAAGTTCCTTTTGAAAAGTTTTTCAAAGTTTGGTACAGCCCCTGCTCAAGCCGCCATCTTCAGGTGCGGCCCTGTCCTGCCGCTTCCCCAGTTTAGGCTCCTGGTTCCACTAATGACATCACTCTGTTGCAGCCAATGAAATAGCGGCAGGAGTAACCCTGTCGTCATATCACTGAACACATCTCAGAACGTCTAATAAACTAAATGTGAACTAAAATGTGTAAAATTAATACTATTTGGAATAATATTTATGAATTTATGAATAAAATGGCAAATATTGGTAGGGACTATTTTGTCTTCCCCAAATATTTGTTGTGACACATCCCCACTGCCCCAATACAAACCTAGGCCCTTGGGCTCTACTCACACTTACGTCACAAAACCGGAAGACGTTTGGCAACATATGATTGACGAATTCCTTTGGACTGTGTTGGTGATAGTAACTAACTCTAAAATCTGGGAAAACTGAGAAAATATCACAGTTTTCTTTATCTAGATGTCATTGTATTCTTTTTGTTTTTTCCTTTTATAAATTGCCCATTAATTAGTGCATTATAATTGTAAATAAAATACTGCAGCATTCGGTTATGTTCAGCGCATCAACAGTTACAACCAGCCGCCTGTGAGTGACATCGAAGACATGATTAGAGTCACATCGCTCATGGAAAAGCTTTGGCAGGTTGCGAAGACGCTGCTGGTGAATCCATGGTTTTATCATATGTTTCCGAATGTCATCCGCATGTTTCCAAACGTCTCCCTGTAAGCGTGAATAGAGTCTATTTGCACTTTTTAGCATATCAGTTATTGGCCTTAAATCACCAGCAGGGGCAGATTTTTTGTTAGGCCCAACCAGCTGTCTAAACATTCATAAATAATGTCGCTATAAAACTTAATTTGTACACAAACAGCTCTCTTACGCAATTTGTAGGAAAACAAGGTCATGGGAGAGCTTGCACAAAATTCAGATTAGATCATTTGAGGAACCGGTGACAAAGGGCAACACTGGCAGAGTCCAACAGGTCTGACTTACTCCCGGCAATGAACACATCTCCTGCTCGGGTCGTACAGGGACAGGACAGCCTTTAGCAAAGGTCCCGGACCCCATACTCCACCAGCACCCCCCACAGGACACCATGAGGGACATGGTCGAATACCTTCTCCAGATCCACAAAGCACATGTGGACTGGTTGGGCAAACTCCCATGAGCCCTCGATCACCCGAAGGAGGGTATAGAGCTGGTCCAGTGTTCCACGACCAGGACGAAAACCACACTGCTGCTCCTGGAGCCGAGGTTCGACTAGCGAGCAGATTCTCCTCTCCAGTACCCTGGAATAGACCTTACCGGGGAGGCTGAGGAGTGTGATTCCCCTGTGGTTGGAGACACCCTCCGGTCCCCCTCCTTAAACAGAGGGACCAACACACCGGTCTGCCAGTCCAGAGGCACTGTCCCCGACCGCCACACGATGTTGCAGACAGCCCCACAACATCCAGCTGAAATGAGTTTCCTCTGCAGGGTGGCTGGGCGCTCCCTTAGAGATTGGGTGAGGAGCTCAGTCACACGGGAGGAGCTCGGAGTAGAGTTCCTGGGCGCCTCTCGAGAGAGGTGTTCCGGGCATGTCGACACCAGGAGGAAGCCCCCGCTGGAGGGACTATGTCTCTGGGCTCACCTGGGAACACCTCAGGAGGAGCTGGAGGAAGTGTCCAGGGTGAAGGAAGTCAGGGAATCCCTGCTTAGACTGCTGCCCCTACGACCTGGCCCTGGATAAGTGGAGGAAAATGGATCATTTGAGGAAAATGTTCAAAATTGGTCTAAAAGTATCGGCAGAGCCATAGGTATCTCTGGCTTTTAAACAATCGGTATTGCCCACGAAAAAACCCATATCACTCGATCTCTGCTCAAGAGACGACAGAGGAAGTGAAGACGAGACTAATATCAGTTTGCATAAAAATACAGGGAAATATGTGCGTGTGGATTTGATAGACAAGCAAACTCCGCTCTGTAAGTTTTGGATTGTGTTCTGACGCACTACAGCAGGTGTTCCGGCAGATGCAGTCCTTCACATTGTAACCGAGCGCTGTGAAAAAGCTGAATTAAACACACAAATGTGCTTTAGTCGACGCCAGACAACACCACTCTGCGAATTCAACCTGGAGATTCTGAACATGAGACCAAAGGACGCAGGTACATTACAGAGGAGGCATTATTTACAAAGTTTATAAAATGTTAATGATTTGAAGTTGAATTAATTAAAAGTGCAATGTGTAACTTTATGGTTAGGAGTCCGTCGCCTGCCTGGAATGTTCCACAGTATGACTTTAAACAACTCTACCTTACATTTACTCAGTTACAGGTGGTTTTATAGCTCAAAAATAAATACCTGGAGTTGTGTTTTGTTTCATTCACACATGTTTAACACACTAACACTGCATATTTAGATCTTCTCTCAAACTGACAACATGTTCCACCTTGTTATGTCATGTGGTAATCATAGACCGTAGACCGTGGACACAGCTAATGTGCTAGGAAGTGCACCAGGAGGCTCTTGAGGCTCCTTGTGACTCTGGCTCCAATTGTTTTACACTGTGATCTTGTGGCTCGTCTCTCTGTACCTGCTGTGGTGAGCCTCGTCATTTTGGTCTTAAAATGTTTGTATTAACCTGCTCTACGTGGTCCTGAATTTTTCATTTCGCTATTTTGTCCAAGAACAATCGGAAATTTCATTGCTAAGTAATCAGTGTTGGGGAGTAACAGATTACATGTACCGCCGTTACGTAATCAGAGTACAAATTATGAGTAACTGTATTCCGTTACAGTTACTGTTTCAATGAGTGGGTTAGATTGGATTACAGTTACTTTGCTGAAATAAGTGGATTACAAGGCGGTATTTTTCTGTTTTCACATTTTGTGCTACATCCCATTTATTTATTTTTTTATTTCGGTAATTCCACTCATTGCCTGAAGCCCAAACAGAACGCGCGCAATAAATAGCGATGTAAACGTCATATTAAAGTTGGCGGTGTCAGTCACACAGTGGAAGCAGCAGTGCATTGGTAAAAACGCATTTGTGTCTTGGAAATTCTTCTCCCGATGTGAGATATATAAAAAAAAAAACAAATATAAAATCGCCTACAACTTAAATGTGAAACAGGAGCTACTGGCACTGGTGAAAACAACCTGCATAGACTCATAATATCTGCACCACTGTCATATACAAACACACACAAACACACACAAACACACACAACACACACAAACACACACCTTCATCATCGTCATCAACCTGAGAACCCGCGGACCACGTCTCCTTCCATAGTTACTGCGCGGACACCGACGTCTCGTGCGCCGCGAGTGGACCGTGTTTTCTCGCGTAAACCGCGCTTCCTCCTGTGCGCCTCTAAACCAGAACTAACACCAGGACTAAACCAGGACTAATCCAGGACTAAACCAGGACTAAAGCAGGACTGAACCAGGTTTAAACTAGGACTAAACCACGACTAAACCAGAAGTAAAGACCTGATCTAGACCAGGTCTAAAATCAGGACTAAACCAGGACTAATCCAGGACTAAACCAGGACTAAAGCAGGACTGAACCAGGTTTAAACTAGGACTAAACCACGACTAAACCAGAAGTAAAGACCTGGTCTAGACCAGGTCTAAAATCAGGACTAAACCAGGACTAAACCAGGACTAAACCAGGTCTAAACAACATGACACCTAACAGTAGGTTGACATAATTTAAGGTGATCTCATTTCTCTATCAATAATATTTTTTAATCTGGTGAAGGAAAAGCTTATCTTGTTTCTGTCTTTTAACAGACAAAACCTCTTATATTAAGATATCGTGGTCTTTGTTTCTCTACAGTAAACAGTTGCTTATTCATGGAGACTTGGGCTCAGACAATTTGAAGACAACAAACAAGAATTTTCAGGATGTGGTTGCTACATTCATGTCATTTAAAAAAAAACATGACAATATCAAGTAATCCAAAGTAATCAGATTACGTTACTCACTTTAAGTAATTTAATGGATTACGTTACAAACTACATTTTGGGGTGTGTAATCTGTAATCTGTAGGGGATTACATTTTAAAAGTAACCTTCCCAACACTGTAAGTAATCCCCCTCAGTCACGATTGGCGCATGTGGTTACTATGATTCTCATGGTCGGATTTCTAAATACAGAGCCATAGTGACGGGCAAATGAGACGGAGCTCCGGCGCACGTCTCGTTCTTTCTGAAACAAATCGCTCCAAAGCACTGCCTCGGAGCTCGTCTCGCAGCAGCCGCTCACGTGACCAAAGTGTGGAAGTGTCGGTCTCTCCCCCGACCGCTTCGCTCTGCGTGTCGATCACTTCAGTGTATCGAAGCGTTTCATTGGCTCAGCGAATTTTCTGCTCTGTGATTGGTTCAGAGTGCTTCCGAGTGTTTCGTGGTTTGATGAGCGCTAAACTGCTACAGTACAGAAGATGCACCAATATTTCTTAAAAATGTTGGGTAGTGAGGAGGATTGTGTGACGTTAGTGGTGGATTTGGGTGACTTTTGGCGGCGACTTTTGGCATTTGTTTCTTTTTCGATGGTTTGGGATCACTTTGATCTAATTCCACCTAACAAGGTAACATGTTTTCTTATTTACAGCTGCTATTTATGTTGCTCTTTACATATTATTTTAAATCATCATTATTATTATTGTTGTTGTTTGGTAAGGTGTTTGCTCTGCACACAAGTATTGTCTTACACTAACAATACTTCATCGATGCTGAGACGCCTGGTTAAATTTGTCCACTAGAGGTCAGTGTTTCTCCGAGGCCTCAAACACGTGGAACCATTTGAGACAATATTGCGACTGAGGTGTCAATGCTTCACGAGGCTCCATTCACCCATCACCACAGAACCAGATTCGCTCCTGTAACAGTCAGAAACGGGAGCTTCATTTGAGTGGAGCTGAACATTGTGGGTGACGTCAAACTCACTTAGTCCACTTCTTTATACAGTCTGATGGTAATGCAGAAAACGCCATACACCTTCACTAGAATCATTTAGATCAGGGGTCGGCAACCCAAAATGTTCAAAGAGCCATATTGGCCCAAAAAAACAAAAAACATACCTGCCTGGAGCCGCAAAAAATTAAAAGCCTTATATAAGCCTAATATGAAGGCAATATAGGCTGTCAGTGTATTAGCTATATAAACCTACTATTAAAATGACTAAGTAGGCTACAAATACAAAATGAGCATTCATGATTACACAAACCCCTTTTGCGACCCTCTCATACTCGGTGCGCCGTCTGTAGACCGACGTTTACCTGTTGCTTTGACGACGATGATGGAAGTATTCAGAGCAGCAGTCGCATTTCTTCTGATCGTGCATAGGAGCGCTCATAAAACAGCAGCATGTAGAACTTTCTACGCAACATCAGCCCAGAGTAGAAGCTCTGAGCTCGGGCAGCAGCGCAAAATACACGGGAGCAGTCAGGGCGCAGCTCCTCAAGACGGGGCTGGGGGTCCAGTGTTGGTCAGATTGTCTGGAGGCTTCGTCCTCCGTGTCCTGGTTCCAGACGGGGGCGATCAAGACCAGCGTGCAAAGGACTGGGTCAGAGCGGTTCCGCGTCGTCCTCTGTGCGCTGGTTCTGTGCGGGAAAAGCGAGAATGCGCTGTGGACTACAGGTCCGGGCTGCTCCGGTCCTCCACGCTCGACCGCGGCCTGGTTCCGAGGTGGTGCAAAGCATCCGGACAGAAGCATGAATCCAGTTTGGTTCATTATATGTTGTTCTGAGCGTCCGTCTGCGCATGTGTTTTTTTTTTTTTTTTTTTTTTTTTCGGGGAAAACGCTTCTCAGGTGGAGGCACCGGACACAACCCCCCCCCGCTTCAACTCATCTGTTTGTTCTGCTGAAACACATTTCCTATGTTTGCGTTTGCACACACAGCTGATGGATCAGATCCATGACCAGAGATGAACCAGGGTTTTACCCCTAAAGAAACCATATTAAAACAACAACAAAAAAATCATTCCTTTTCCATTTTCACTCATTTTTGAAAAAGCTCCAGGGAGCCACTAGGGGAGTGCTAAAGAGCCTCATGCGGCTCCGGAGCCGCGGGTTGCCGACCCCTGATTTAGATGATTTCAGCCGTGGAATTGTCAGTCTCTACTGAACTAAAGGTAAAAGGTAGCCTGATTCATCAGCCGGTTTCACTTTGTGGAAACCGTCTGACCTTGCAGCATTAGGATTCGTTCGCTCGATGGTAGGCAAGTACTTTTTTATTTAACTGTGGTGGATCCCTCTGCCACCACTCCATAGTGTCAGTATTATTTAATTTCACTTACATTAATGAAATACATTACACATAATTTAATACACACCTCCATGTTTGATTTCCCAGTGGGATGCGTCTATTGACAAAGCCGATCTTTTCAAGTCTTATGAACCATATCGCTTTTGTTTCTGGTTCTGATATTGTCATATTTTAGTTTTGAGATTCGGATATCGTAATTGTTTGGTTGTTGGATCCTAACAGTGGAAAACGGCTTCGGGAAATGTGTTTGCAAACTCCATAGATGCAAAAGGGAATGCGATGTGTGTGACTGCAAACCTCCATTCAAACTGTTTCCCTTCCTAATGGAATAGAAAAATAGTGAAAGGTGAAGGCGATGGGCAGGATTGATCCACGGGAAGGACGAAAAAGGAAACCTTTGACTGCCTAAATCATCCCGAGTTTGCAGTGAACATTTTGTATGTGGAGAGACAGTGCTATTGAAAGTGCTATTGAAAGTTCTCTTAAGTTCAGCACAGTTTACTTGGCTTTGTAGTCGGTCGATCATTTTGACTTGGACATTTTATAAGTGTGGGCACCTCTGGTCTACATCCATCTCGACCGCTTTGTTTACTGTCGTGCTGTACCACAAAGGGGACCCAGACAGGTGGTTGAGTTTGACGTCATGGCTTCACAGCTCTTCATGGATTGGTCGATGCGCGGTCTACAACTTCCGGGGTTCTTGCAAACCATCTAGTTTATTCTTATTCCTGACTTAGTCGCTTGAAAGAAATGAAATTGAGCGGAGGTGGTGCCAACCCGGTGAGGTAAAAGGAGACGTTAACTTGAAAACTACCACTTCATGACAAGATGGAACAGAGCATTTTGAGCTTTGGAGATGTAGCCAGACTAATAAGAAAGAGTTACTTAAACATGTGAATGAAACAAAACACAACTCCAGGTCTGTTTTTGATAAAGCTCACAAGAGTCAATTTTGTGTAATATCAGACTTTTAATAATTACACATTGTTACTGAACTGAACCGCCGCCACAGAGCTTTCCATGATCCAGCTCCTTCACACGAACACAGAAACTCCAGACTCCTCTCAGAACACGGAGGAGGAAACGGCTTTTGCAAATGGGCGACATTAAGTGCTTTTTTTCGACGCCGGGGTGATGTAACAAAAGCTTAGTGAAAAGACTGAGAGGCCGGTGCGAGAAGAGGCTCTGATTGTGTGAAAGAATAAAAGGCGGATTACTCAACCAGGACAAAAACACCTGTAATAATATCGGTGTTCCTAATGGCAGTGGAGACAGGGGCAGATGGAACATGGCTGAGTTGTTTTGATGGAGGACGCTCTCTGTGTGGCTGCTTTGAGTTATAAAAAACAAAGGTGCACCGTGGAACTTGTTACTGGTGGAGGGCCCATCACCTGCCTGTCACTCGAGAGATGTAAATACTTTTCTTACAATGTTACACACTATGATTCTAAACGTGTCTTACTAGAGATGCACGGGTACAGCTTTTTCTGTTCCAATACATGCATCACGAATTTCAGATTTGCATACTGGGAAGGATTTTCCGAAAAAGTGAGCAACAAACCGCCATGTTTGATTTCCCAGTGGGATGCGTCTCTTGACAAAGCTGATCTTTTCAAGTCTTATGAACCGCATCGCTTTTGTTTCTGGTTCTGATATTGTCGTATTTTAGTTTTGGGATCCGGACATCGTAATTGCGTGGTTGTTGGATGTTCTAACACCGGAAAACGGCTCGAGAAATGGGGTTCAGGTTTATGGAAGAAGTCCATAAATGCAAAAGGGAATCGGATCTGTGTGACTGCAAACCTCCGTTCAAACTGTTTCCCTTTCCAATGGAACTGAAAAATTCCATAATAATGGCTGTAGGTAAGTTTTACCTACAGCCTACAGAAGTTTGTGGACCCCCATATTTCCACACAGTACATCAGGTATGGTGCAGTTATAGAGTTACACAAAGTTAATACTGCTGCACTATTTTCAAAGATTGACACAAAAATGAGAAAACCTAAACACAAATGTTCAAATCATTTCCTATTGTCAACATAAAGCTTTTGTCGCTTGTAGATTTACTCACAGTGGGAAGAGGAACCAAAACTTTTACTCAAGTAAGAGTACTGTTACTACATCAGTGGTGGATGAAGTACTTAATTTTGTTACTTAATTAAAAGTACAGATACCTGGGCAAAAGATTACTCAAGTAAACTAAAAGTGTCACATGAAAAAGTTTACTTAAAGGTTGTATAGAGGATTTTCTAAGGGAAGAGAGATACAGCGACAGTCCTTTTTCAAATGTTGTGCATGCGTGACACCACCTTCCTCCTCCACAGCTTCCTCAGTAGAAACATCTCCTCCCGCCTCTTTACTCTAGAAATCACGTTTGTCTACATCCACTGCATGTTCAGAAGTGACCTTTCTAGAAATAATTTAGCGACCGACGCGTCAGTTTTTAGACACTTCGTCTGCTTCAGTCGTGCAATCGCTGGAAGAAATCTCCAAGAATCACCTCAGTTTGTCTTCGCTCCATTTCCCCTTCTCTTCTTCTTTCAGCGACATCAAAAACGGACTTTCTTTTGCGGCGAACTGGTCGTGGATTCTCGTCCACCATCGCAACAAACTTTGTGCAAACTGCGAGGAAGCGACAGTTTAAAAAATCCTCTAAGAACCGCTGCATAAACCACATAATCCCTGCGCGCCAGTGAGTCAGTTACACTAGAAACCTCGGGAGTTTGATTGACAACCTAACAGCCAATAGAAAATGAGGGAGCCTTGTTTTCTATTGGCTGATGTTTATCTGGCCTCAACACGTCCACAGTTGATACATTTTCATAATTTTTTTTTTTGGTCATCACAATTACAAGGCTGCTGCATCTCTGTAATGGTATTTTAAACTTTCACTGACAATTTGAAACAAAAAAAAAATCCTCCATACAACCTTTAAGTAAAGGTGTTAAAGTACCTGTTTAAACATGTACTTAAAGAGAAAAAAAGTAAGGCTACATTTACACACAGCCAGGTATGTTGAGAAACGAATATTTTCTTCCCTCCGTTTTCCAAAATAACATCAACCCGCATAAATACGCCATCGAGGGACATTATAACTACACCAAACCTCTGCACTAGATTCAAACCTGTAGCATTTATTTCATTACAGTTTTAAGTATCACTCAAAAATACCTTGAAAAATGTGCATTACTGAGTGGGCTCGCCTCTCCACAGATCTGTTAAAGAAGTGACAAAATTGCTGAGCTCCGAGCCTCATTTGTCTCTGGTCATGGATATGAAACATCAGCTGAAAAGTATTTGCACCAGAAGAAATGCGACTGCTGCTCTGATGCTCCATCATCATCAAAAAGGTCAAAAGCAAAAGGTAAACACTGGTCACACTTGCGGCGCATCAGCTCCAAAAACACCATGTATCTCACTTTACACGCAAACGCCAAACCGTAGTTCTCCAGAATCTCCACTCTGGCTAGAGTGTTTAGAAAGACTCATCTTAAGAGGCAATTTTGTATGTAAAATGTCTCCCGTGTACGTGTAAACAGCTCCTAAAAGTATTTTGCAGAGAATTTTAGACCAATTTCAGGATAAAATTAATGATTTTGACCATGAGTTTAGTGGATTTTAAGTGATTCAATTGATGTCTGTTGAAATTTTCTAGCTGTTTTTGTGTATTTGGTTTGCTCAAAGTTTCAAAGTTGGGACGTTAACCCAAACGAAAACAGCAATGTTCCTCCTAATTTTTCATGTGCCTGAGCAAACACACGAACTCCCAGAGCTTTCCTTCCTTTCCTTTCCGTGAGCAACATCCAAAAGTAAAAAGTATGCACTATAAAATGTACTGTAAAAATTTGACATAAGTGTTGTACTTTTACTTTTGTACTTAATTATCTTCCACCACTGTACTACAAAATATTACTCGAGTAGAAGTTAAAGTATGGTGTCTGAAAACTTAATAATGAATCATTTCAATAAATCAATAAGAAGAAAACACACAAAGATGAAGTACTTCTGCCAAAATCACTTCATTTCAAACTGATTTTGCTTTTTTGTCTTTAACTTTCCATCCTGGACTTTTCCAAAACACACAGATTGCCGGTCCGTCCCTGCTGAGAAGTACAATTCTGTCAAAGTAAACGCAGCTACTACCCACCGCTGCATAACATTTATCTCTTTACGAGTCCATTTGAGGATGACTAAGACTCGCTTACAGTACGTGCGTCCGGGGCCGGGGTAAGTGCTTGCATCAGTCTCTTTAGGACAAAGTGAGGACAGCCTGAGGACAGCGCCTGATGAAACCGGAGGTAACAGCAGGGGGGGCTGTGTGTGAAGCCGGCCCAGTCTGCGACCCCTGCCCTGACCCCACTACAAAGCACAGTCTGGAGGAAGAGGAGGAGGAGGAGGAGGAGGAGGAAGGACGCTAAGGGACACAAGTTAGCCAAGATAGTTTCCTAATAGTTTCTTAAAGGGCCCATTTTACGCTGTTTTCTGATCCATGTTATAATGTTTCCTCATCTCAAACAATCCTGGAGTTGTGTTTTTGTTTCATTCACACATATTTAACACACAAACCCTGCGTATTTAAGCTAAGTTCTGACACAGGAAGTGCTCCATTCTGTTTTTAAACTCCCTACACCTTCACTAGAATCATTTGGATCATTTCAGTCCTGGAATTTCCAAAATTTACTGAACAAAGTGTAGCTGTTAACTTGAAAACTGCTACTTCATGATATCACGAGGTGGAATAGAGCATTTTGAGCTTTGGAGAGGCATTTATGTGTTAAAATGTGTCAGGTTGGTGCCACGTAGTGCCTCCGCTCAGTTTCGTTTCTCTCCAGCGGCTAGGTCAGGAATCAGAATACACTAGACGATTTTGCAAGAACATCGGAAGTGTGAGTTCGGGCACCAGCCAATCAGCGAAGAGACAGACATTCTGTGTTGTCAGCGATTCCCGAGATCGAGGATTTAAAGTCGGAATAAAGAAAATGTTTGGTGAATTTCATCAAGGGAAAAGACGTTATTGTTCCTACGGAATTTGGGAAAAGCTTAATATACATGTTAGCCCCGTTAGCGGTGCATTACATACATCACGACCAAATAGCAGCGACTGGTTAAATAAGAAAAGTACCGGCCTACCGTCAAGCAAATGAATCCTAATGCTGTGAGGTCAGACGGTTTCCACGAAGTTAAACCGGCTGATGAATCAGGTTAGTGTTTCTAAATTTTAACAGGGGGTATTATGCTGTATTGATTTTTTGTGTGTTATACCATTGTTTCCTCTTCAAAAACTTGTCTAAAGTGCTGTGCTTTTATATGTCCTGTGTGCGTGTTTGAGTAATTTAGTGATCTCTCCTGGGCCCTCCATAGAGGCATGGAAGAATAATAAGATCTGGAAGTTGAACCCAAGATTGTGTCATGTTGTTTTCAGTGGTTTGTGCTCATTAGCAAGAAGACCCAAAAATGTTTTTTTTTTAACACTGTCCATGAACCGTCCACCGTAATTGCAGAAACCTGCACTTTTGACCAATCAGAGCGAGAGCTGCTAGAATGGAGCCATGGATCTATTAAAATAACTCAACAGGGTATCTCCAGATGACGTAGTGGAACTACAGCGAAAAAATCCCTTCTGCCCAGAAGGGATTTGTAATTACAGATAGCTCGTGTTCGGCTGACAGGGCACCTATAACTTTCAAAAATGTCAGATTTTGTGGCGATTTCTACCTATTTTTAGATCATAAACTTTTTCTCAGCTCAAAATCATTCAGTTTCCAAGTGTCAAGTCCTAAAAATAGTGATGTGAGTCTGACTTGAGTTTAAATCAGGACTTGCAAGTCCCCACCTCTGCTGTAAATTAATAAACTCACAATTTTGAGTTAAACCTTAATCATCTTGGGTTTTATTGTTGCTTCTCTTCTAGGGATGAAACAGTAACCAAAATATCGTGATTTGTATCATCAAAGTTCTCATAAAAATATCACAATATATCAAATTACAAGTCTCTTTGCTTAAATTAAGAGTTATGGTGCAGCAATAGTTAAAAAAAAAGGGGAACTACATAGACCATGATCCTTTGCCCAATTTCAGTGCAGACGAAGAAGAAATAACAGATCTAAACACTTTTAACTCTTAGTTCTTTGGATTAAATCTTGTCAAGGCATTTTAAGAGAAAAAGGAGCTTCCACAAACTATCGCAATAAATATCATACCGTGAGATGTATATGGGTCCGGTCAAGCAGAAGTAAACAACAAGGCCAAAAATTCTAATTAATGCATCTGATACAAAAATGTATTCAACAGATACATATGTACTCTAGTTTATGAAACTGTTTACCTTTTTTCTGTATCATTTTTGGTTCTAAAGTTACATACGTTTTAAACAGACCATGTATGAAACATGGAACAAAAATTATTTCCCAAATTTCAAAGACCTGCAAATCATGTAAATAAACTGATGTATTTCATCATATCTTGTGTTATTCCATCTTTGAACTGTTGATGAAGGTACATGATTTTTAAAAAAAAAAAAAAAATGTATTTAAAATGATAAAAATTTGCTTGGAAGGACTGACACATATTTTATAGAAATAGTTTCCTTTCATTTTGAAGTAATATTAAATATTAATTTAATATAATAATTATTAAAAAATTTGGAAGAAAAAAGCGACAAATTGATGTAAAATCCTGCACCTTCTACTTGTTTGCACAATTTTCCCTCCGTTACTTTTCCCTCCGTTACCATGACCTTTCTTAATAAAAAATCTCTCATTACTCAAAAAGTAAAGAGGTTTTTCAACCTAATCTTGTACCATATGGTAGAAAACTATATGAAGCAAATATTCAAACCAGTTTGTTAAGGATATGTAAGTGAGAACCAAGAGTTATCACTGTTTGTATTTATTGCCCAAAAAGTGCTGCATATTTCATTCCCTCCGTTACCGACATGAGTTTTAAAATTTTTTGTCAACAACTTGAAAGAATATCACAGGTTTAACTTGACCCTGTTGGAGTGTAACTCTTTCACACATTCTGATACTTTACTTATTTCAATAGTCCCTCTAGTTTCTGAATAAGAGACATTTGAATGTAAAAAATCTGCCCCTGTTTCCCTCCGTTACCACTTGACCGGACCCATATCATGAAAATATTTTGATATTTGGATAGTGTTACATCCCTAATCGTGAGTCTCCCCACCATATCGTGAACTTTCCCGCGATATCGCAATAAATATCGTATCGTGAGATTCATACCGTGACAATATTGTATCGTGAGACTTGGATATCATTATTACACCCCTATTCTCTTCTCCTCTAGCAAAGGGAGAGTAACAGTAAAGAATTGAAAAACTGTATATTCTGAATCCAAGGCAACTTCTTTTCCACTCCTAATATCATTATAATGAAGGACCTTGAAAATTGACTGAGATGAGTCCCTGACCAAACCAGCCATTTCATGTGATGTGCAGCCAGTGTACACAACAATCTGTCCCGCTGCGGTGAACCTTAAGCTCAGTTCAAACGCACGGCCATTACTCCCATGTGGAATTACAGAGGCTGAGTCCGACCCGGGGACGCAGGCCTAATCTTCCCATCAGCGCGCAGAGGGAGAGGGAGGGAGGGAGCGCTCGGATCCCACCTTCTGTCTGTCTGTCTACTGTCCTGTGCCATCGGGGCAGCTCCCGCGGTCACAGAATGAAATCACGGTCCACTTTAAGACGGGGGAATGCCCAGGCCGTTAAATGGGACGCCGCAACCTCAAGATGATACCTGCTAAGACTCAAGAGCTTTGGAGATGAGTAAGATAGGGGCACGGCTAATATATAGGCCTGTCTGTGGCGGGCTATTAAAGCGCTGTTACGTAATTTTTTTTTCCCCACAGAGAGACAGAGGGAGGTGTAGTTTGAATTATGGGGAATAAATTTGAGTGTGTGACAGGTTAGACTACTCATTTCAGTCAGGAGCTTTGGCCTCATTATATTTTAAGGTCCTGCACCAGATTTTTCCTCATGTATGAGCAAATTTCGTCCAGCCCCAGTACAGATAAACAGTATTAAGCAGCTCTGGAAGTCCAAATAAGTCCAAAAATTAGTCTTGTTCCAATTCAGCTGTTTTGGCCTTAGTGTACTCACCGAAACCGATACTAGTTTGCTCAAAGTTGGGATGTTAAGTCAAATGAAATGTGCTAAAAATAAGTCTCAAACTTTTCAGCAAACTTTTTAACCATAAAGAAAAGTACTTTTTAATTTTCAGCAATGTTCCCCCGATTTTTCATGGGTCTGAGCAAACACACTAACTCCCTGAGAATTCCTTGGACCCCGTGAGCAACATCTGAAAGTAAAATGTACTTAAGTAAAGTACAGATACCTTATACTTTTACTTTTGTACTTCATTACCTTCCACCACTGTACTACAAAATATTACTGGAGTAGGTGTTAAAGTATGGTGTATGAAAACTACTCTGAGAAGCAGGAACGGACTGGGACCAAAAAGCAGCCCTGGACTTTTTTCCCCACAAATAGGAATACTACAGGCATGTCCAAACTATGGCCCATGGACCAAATGTGGCCCTCAGACAAATTTATCTTGGCCCCCAGGCTTCAAGGTGAATTGGCCCAAGTTACCTTGGATCAATTAAAATTTTACTTTTTACTGCAAGTTTTTTGTACCTTGATGAGCTAATGTTTAATATTTATTGTGTGGTTTTAAGGATCTTAGCATGAATAAAGACTGATGGTTCATTCTAACGTGTTAAACAGGCACATATTTCAATTATTCACTGTACTGAGCATCAGTTTATGGCCCTCGATCAGACCTCTGGTCCATCTGTGTTTACATATGTGGCCCTCGATGAAAAAAGTTTGGACACCCCTGGCCTACTTAATTTCTTAAAAATATCAATAATGAAATTATTAGAAGAAAATACACAAAGATGAACCACTTCTGATTGTTTATTAACAAAAACACCTAAATCACTTCATTTCGAACTGACTTAGCTTTTTTGGCTTTAACCTTCCGTCCTGGACTTTTATTGAACACACAGTCGGCCCTGCTGAGAAGTACAATTCTGTCAAAGTAAACGCGACTACTACTCACCTCTGCAGTCTCTTTACGAGTCCATTTGAAATGATTTACCTCATGTATGTGTGGGATCAATAGTATTAAGCAGGCACTGTAATGGTAATGAAGTAGAAAGCACCACCCACCTCATTTTATTTTTTTTTATTATTTTATACCAAATTTGTACAAAGGAAATTGTATTTTTTTTAATATTTCATGGACACAAGAAACGGATACGATTGTAGACAGGAGATATGCTGGGGATACACGCAGGCAGGGGAAGGCAACTCGGGGGGGGGGCCTCGCGGGTCCTAATTGTAAAGTGTGCCTTGACATGAATAGCGTGATCATAAATGTGTCTCTTGTGTTTCAGTGCATACGGCATTAAATGGAAGTAAATACACACTCTCTGAAGCCTCTTTATCCGACCACAAGTGCTACATATGAGTAAAATTCATCCTGTCCCAGTACAGATATACAGTATTAAGCAGCTCTGGAAGTCCAAATAAGTCAAAAAATGTGTGTTGTTCCAATTCACTTATTTTGGGATCCAATCAGATATCGATACTTGGCCTTATTGTACTTGCCAAAACCAATACCAGTCTGATTTCTGCGTAGTTTGTAGAGTCGCCGCAGGCTGCTTAAGTTTGTAAGAGCACAAGAGCAAAAAATAAGTGTACGAAAAGGCTATCGCTACAGAAACTCCAGAAGAATGTGATGCTGAGGCCTATTTATAAAGAAACAAAAGAACTCATTCTCCAACAGACTTCAACAACTCCAACTAGAGAGATACAGGACGACATTCACAACAACTCACTCTTATGTAACAGATAATACTCCCTACAACTGTACAACAACTCACCCTTATGTAACAGATAATACTCCCTACAACAACTCAACACTTATGTAACAGATAATACTCCCTACAACTGCACAACAACTCACTCTTATGTAACAGATAATACTCCCTACAACTGTACAACAACTCACTCTTATGTAACAGATAATACTCCCTACAACTGTACAACAACTCACCTTATGTAACAGATAATAATACTCCCTACAACTGTACAACAACTCACCTTATGTAACAGATAATACTCCCTACAACTGTACAACAACTCACTCTTATGTAACAGATAATACTCCCTACAACTGTACAACAACTCACTCTTATGTAACAGATAATACTCCCTACAACTGTACAAACAACTCTTATGTAACAGATAATACTCCCTACAACTGTACAACAACTCACCTTATGTAACAGATAATACTCCCTACAACTGTACAACAACTCACCCTTATGTAACAGATAATACTCCCTACAACTGTACAACAACTCACCCTTATGTGACAGATAATACTCCCTACAACTGTACAACTCACCTTATGTAACAGATAATACTCCCTACAACTGTACAACAACTCACCCTTATGTAACAGATAATACTCCCTACAACTGTACAACAACTCACCCTTATGTGACAGATAATAATCCCTACAACTGTACAACAACTCACCCTTATTAACTAAACAGATAATACTCCCTACAACTACAACCCTTATAACAGATAATACTCCCTACAACTGTACAAAAACTCACCCTTATGTAACAGATAATACTCCCTACAACTCACCCTTATGTAACAGATAATACTCCCTACAACTGTACAACTCGCTTTCATGTAATAGATAATACTCCCTACAACTGTACAACAACTCAGATAATACTCCCTATAACTGTATAACTCACCCTTATGTAACAGATAATACTCCCTACAATTGTACAACAACTCACCCTTATGTAACAGATAATACTCCCTGCAAATTACCCTTATGTAATAGATAATACTCCCTACAACTCACCCTTATGTAATAGACAATACTCCTACAACTGTACAAGAACTCACCCTTATGTAACAGATAATACTCCCTACAAAACATCTCACCACCGTCGAGTGCCGAGCGAATTAATGCACGAAACCGTACGGCAAACATCTGGAAAAGCGATAAGAGTTCGTGCCCCATAAAAATAAAAAAGTTATTCTGTTTCTCGGCTCAAATTAAACTGCATATTTTAAAATCCACCGGTGGCCTCACATCATAAAGCGTTTTGGATTTTCGTTTTTACAGATCCTCCGCTTCCCTCCAACTATGCCACAGTTTTATTCTTTCATGAAATTCCACTCTGCTCCACTGTACCCGTAACAGCCACCGCAAATAAGAACACCACAGGCCCACACAACCGCTGTCCAAGGCATTATTGTAATCAGGAGACGCTATTTTTACTCCGCCGCCGCTGCGAGTCGCTCGGTACAACACAATCAAGCTGAGAGCGAGTGTCGAGTGTCTCCTATAGTCAAGAAGAGTACTATAGCTTTAAAGTAGTAGTAGTAGTAGTATTAAAGAAGAAGTGGAATGTCAAATGATCAAAGTGAGAAGTAAGAAGTATTTGGGGAGGTTGCTGAATCCCTGTATCGTTCGTTTATTTGGTTTTCAAAATAAAACTAAAATAAGAAAAATATATATATATATTTTTTTTTGTTTTAGTTTTAGTTTTAATGGGAAAAAAAAACGGATAATGTTTCCAGTTTGCGTGGCTTAAACCAGGACTGAATCAGTATTAAACCAGGTCAAAACCAGGATTAAAAAAGGACTAAACTGGTCTCAGTCCCGGTCTGGTGCCAGTCTCAGTCCCGGTCTGGTCCCGGTCTCAGTCCCTCAGTCCTGGTCTCAGTCCCGGTCTCTCCGGTCTCAGTCCCGGTCTGGTCTGGTCTCAGTCCTGGTCTCAGTCCGGTCTGGTCAGTCTGGTCTCAGTCCTGGTCTCAGTCCCGGTCTCAGTCCCGGTCTGGTCCTGGTCTCAGTCCTGGTCTCAGTCCTGGTCTCAGTCCTGGTCTCGGTCCCGGTCTCAGTCCCGGTCTGGTCCTGATCTCGGTCCCGATCTGGTCCCGGTCTCAGTCCTGGTCTCAGTCCGGTCTCAGTCCGTCTGGTCCCGTCTCAGTCCTGGTCTCAGTCCCCGGTCTCAGTCCTGGTCTCAGTCCCGATCTGGTCCCGGTCTCAGTCCTGGTCTCAGTCCCGGTCTGGTCCCGGTCTCAGTCCTGGTCTCAGTCCCGGTCTCAGTCCCGGTCTCAGTCCGGTCTGGTCCTGGTCTCAGTCCTGGTCTCAGTCCGGTCTCAGTCCCGGTCTCAGTCCCCGGTCTCAGTCCGGTCTGGTCCTGGTCTCAGTCCTGGTCTCAGTCCGGTCTCAGTCCTGGTCTCAGTCACGGTCTCAGTCCTGGTCTCAGTCCCGGTCTGGTCCCGGTCTCAGCCCTGGTCTCGGTCCCGGTCTCGGTCTCGGTCCCGGTCTCGGTCTCGGTCCCGGTCTCGGTCTCGGTCCCGGTCTCGGTCCCGGTCTCGGTCCCGGTCTCAGTCCCGGTCTGGTCCCGATCTGGTCCTCTCAGTTCCGCCCTCAGTCCCAGTCTCAGTCCCTGGGGAGGAAAACGTTTCGGAACCAAAATCCTCGAAATCCAACCCAAGAACAAAAGTGTGGTCTCATTTTTAGTTTTTTGTTTTTTCATATCGACGACTCGAGCTCCTGATCAAAGCGCCGTTCATCTTCTCATTTCATGCGTTGTTGGAGAAGTTTCCCGTGTAACCAAGGGCAACGCCTCGCATTTGTGCAGCGCTGTCGTTTCCTTACAAAACAACGAGAGGCTAAAGTGCTTCATTCTTGGTGCGTGAAGAGAAAATGAGCCTCAGTGTTTTCAGTCGCAGAATTTCCCTTTTTCTTTTTAATATAACAGCGCTGTGTTCATCTGCTCGCTTCAGAAATCTGTTTTAATTAAAGATGCATTGTGTAACTTTTCTGGTGGAGTTTCAGGGTGAGTTGCTGTACAGCTGTAGGGAGTATTATCTATAACATAAGAGTGAGTCTTGTATAGTTGTAGGGAGTATTATTTGTCACATAAGGGTGAGTTGTTGTACAGTTGTAGGGAGTATTATCTGTTACGTTAAAGTGAGTTGTTGTATAGTTGTAGGGAGTATTATCTGTGACATCAGTGTCAGTTGTTGTACAGTTGTAGGGAGTATTATCTGTTACATAAGATGAGTTGTTGTACAGTTGTAGGGAGTATTATCTGTTACATAATGGTGAGTTGTACAGTTGTAGGGAGTATTATCTGTTACATAAGAGTGAGTTGTACAGTTGTAGGGAGTATTATCTGTTACATAAGAGCAAGTTGTTGTACAGTTGTAGGGAGTATTATCTGTTACATAAGAGCAAGTTGTTGTACAGTTGTAGGGAGTATTATCTGTTACATAAGAGTGAGTTGTTGTACAGTTGTAGGGAGTATTATCTGTTACATAAAGGGTGAGTTGTTGTACAGTTGTAGGGAGTATTATCTGTTACATAAGAGTGAGTTGTTGTACAGTTGTAGGGAGTATTATCTGTTACATAAGGTGAGTTGTTGTACAGTTGTAGGGAGTATTATCTGTTACATAAGGGTGAGTTTTGTACAGTTGTAGGGAGTATTATCTGTTACATAAGAGTGAGTTGTTGTACAGTTGTAGGGAGTATTATCTGTTACATAAGAGTGAGTTGTACAGTTGTAGGGAGTATTATCTGTTACATAAAGTGAGTTGTACAGTTGTAGGGAGTATTAGTGACAAAACACCTTCATGATTTAGATGATTTAGTTTGTCTCACTTTTGCGTCTATTTTTAGAATACGAGATTTTTTGCATTTGTTTTTTTTTAATTGTCGCTTTTGTTACATAATCTTCAAATCATAAATCAGATCTTTACTGTCTTAAAAATGTGAAAAACAGAACTAGATCACATTTTGTTTGCAGGCGTCCAGAGTTATTCCTCACTTACCTTTTGCATCCAGAGTTTCCTAATTATTCACCAACATGAGTTTACTCTCCAATTGAGATGCAGACAGAACACAGCTGACTTATTTTGACCTCCAGAGTTGCTTACGCCGTAAATATATGTCTACTGGGGCAAGATATATTCAGAAATATGGAAAATCTCAGGCACAGGCCCTTTACAACCAGACAGGGACTTTTATTTGAGACCTCAGACTTTTTTACTCCTCTTGGTGTAGATTGTTGGACCACTTCTTTGCACTTGAGTGACTTTATTTTGAAGAAAACATTTTTGGCTTGCACTTGTTCGCTTAAAGAGGAGTGTTATGTTATGTTTTAGTTTAGTTATAACATTGTTCCCTCGTCAAAAACATGCCCACACTGCAAAAAAAACCGAAATCTAATCAAGTTCAGATGATGTTAATTAAGAAAGTTTTATAACGATTTGAGTAAATTTCACTTGACAAGTAAAATTATCTGCCAGTGGAATAAGACTTTTTGCGCTTAAAATACAAAAATACATCTTGCTCCACTAAAAAAAAAAAAAGAAAAACAAAAACTCGTCGCACTTAAAATAAGAAACAAAATCAAATGTTGCTTGAATTAAGAAAAACACTCGTACCACTGGTAGATAATTTGACTTTTCGAGTTAAATCGACTCAAAGTAAAATTATCTTAATTTAACTTATTTTAACTTCGCTAGATATTGTTTTTTTCCAGTGTGAACAGAGTTTAGATGCCATCCATGCGTGTCTGAGCAATTTAGCGATCTCCCCCATGCATTTTTTGAACCAAAATATAAATATACAAAAAGCAGGATATAAAACAATACACTACAACTTCACAAACCTGACACAATGTGCAGTAGTTTTATTAGCGGGACACACTGATTGTATTCACAGTTCGGCATTAAACCTTTCTACTCCCATGGAGACCAAACCAGATCAAATTACAGGTCAGATCTGTGGAGAGGGGACCACGCTCACAGTCAGAATTCTTTATCTAAGTCATTTTGAGCTGTAAAAACCATTGGTAACCAAAAAGTTACACAGTGCACCTTTAAGTTCATGTAATTGGAAGGACCAAACATTAATAATGCATAAAATCTGTTTTTCGAAGGATAAACACAATATATATAAAAATATATATCATGTATACAAGAGGAGTGTTACTTTATTGTTTTCGGCAGTGATGTATTGGAGATTTTTTAAGTGGGGGTAAACACAATTCTGATGTGAAGAAACCAGGACTACACCAGGACTAAACCAGGTCTAAAGCAGGATTAAACTAGGAACTAAACTAGGACTATACCAGGACTAAACCAGGTCTAAAGCAGGATTAAACTAGGAACTAAACTAGGACCTAAACGACTAAACCAGGACTACTAAACCAGGTCTAAAGCAGGATTAAACCAGAACTAAACCAGGACTACACTAGGACTACACCAGGACTAAACCCGGATTAAACCAGAACTAAACCAGAACTGCACCAGGACTAAACCAGGTCTAAACCAGGATTAAACTAGGACTAAACTAGGACTACACTAGGACTAAACCAGGTCTAAAGCAGGATTAAACCAGAACTAAACCAAGACTATACCAGAACTAATCTTGGACTTGAGACCGAGAGAGAGAACCCTGAGTCTGTGGAGCTGCGTGTCCACAAAGAGCAATCAGGTGACAGCTGAGCTTAACCCTATACCGGTCCTTTCACCTGCGGTCACCCGACGGTCTACGTGGGCACAACTCCGGGCCCGTCCTGACACTCAGTCATGGTTCAGTTCTGGTTTAGTCCTAGTTTAGTCCTGGTTCAGTCCTGGTCCCCTCATGTCTCAGGTCAATGTAGGACAGTACTGCAGATATCATGAGCCTGTGCAGTTTGTTTTCACCATTGCCAACAGCTCCGGTTTGACATTTAAGTTGTAGCTATTTTATTTTTATTTTATTTATATCTCATGTCAGAATAAGTGGGTGGACGGCGTACCCCCGCGTACCACGCCCACTACACCCCTGGTTTTTGGCAACTATAGCACACATATAAAACAGTGATTTACCCCACAAAAGTAAAATACTCCCTCTTTAAAAGTACATTGAGGAGGGTCTGTCAAATGCTTTTCTCCATGGAAATGTTAATGCTTCATCTAGAGCAGGGGTGTCAAACTCATTTTGGTCCGGGGGCCGTATCCAACCGACTTTGATCCCAAAGGGGCCGGATCAGAAAACTCATGTCATATAAACCCCAAAAATAACAATAAGTTCAAATATTTGTGCAGAGAAACACAAATCTATTACAGAAATCTTTTTTAATTGATGAACTCTTCCTTTTACAAAATATTATAATATTATGAACAACCTGAAACTTTAAGAAAAATACAATTTCAACACAATGTTTTAACATGAACTTGTTTAACATTAACTTGTATAAATAGGAATAAGTACATTTTTGTTGTAAAATCCTGCACTCGGCTCCACTTTTCTCATTTTGGACATTTTGTTGATGAGGGTGTCACGGTCAACAGTCAAAACGATCGTCCTTTAAGAGCGTTTGGAAAGAGACAAGTCTTTATTTGTGCTGCTCTGGTGGGAGGGGCCACGTACACACAAGCTGGAAACGCTGCTGTGATAAACACCACAGAAAATTAACAATATATTAATAAAAAATAGAATTAAAATATTTTAGTAGAAAATCAGCCGAGGGCCAGATTAAAGGTCTTGGAGGGCCGGATCTGGAATGTTTCACAGTATGGCATTAAACCTCTCTATTTTCATGGAGACCAAACCAGGCCCAGTTACAGGTCACATCTGTGGAGAGGCGATGCTGCTCACAGTCAGAATGCATGTTTTTTTTAGGTATTTTTGAGCTATAAACCCACCTGTAATAAATCAAACGTAAGGTAGATGTGTTTAATGTCATACTGTGGAACATTTTAAGCAGAGCAGTGACACAGTGCACCTTTAACATCGCGACAAAGCTTCGACCGACGACTCTCGATCCATCGCAGCCCTCTCATGAACTCCACTGACCACTGCGTCCTGGAACCTTCAGCATCTCTTACCCAAAAGCTCCAACCCAGAAGCGACTGCGTGTCCGAGGTCCGATGTTTTTCCGCGGACGGGACTTTGAAGTCGCCGGTAATGACCATAATGACTGGGGGAATATAATGGCTTTAACATGGCGTCTGCAGAAGAGCTTGTCCCGGGCTCTGCTTTGTACTGTCCTGCACTCAGAAGCCCCGTAATGAAGCCACCGAAGCGGGCGCACGAGGTCGACCGGAGCACGGGGGAAAATAAGGCACATTTGATGACAGAAAATGAAGTGCCGGGAGAAGGTTAAACAGAGGTAGAGCTGCTTCAGATTGTATTTTAAAGGTTCGGTGTTTAACTTTGCTGGTGGAGGGTATCTCAGCTTGCTCGTATCCATGGAGATGATAGAGCGTTGCCAGGAATGTTCCGCAGTATGGCCATAAAGGTCCTATATTAAACAAAATTGACCTTTGCGAGCTTTAAGACATGTTATAATCCTGTTACCTCCTCAGAAACAGACCTGGAGTTGGAGTGTTTCGTTTCATTCACACATAATATAAGAA
The DNA here is from genome assembly GCF_026225935.1 of Boleophthalmus pectinirostris. Taxonomy (NCBI): domain Eukaryota; kingdom Metazoa; phylum Chordata; class Actinopteri; order Gobiiformes; family Gobiidae; genus Boleophthalmus; species Boleophthalmus pectinirostris. Next base: position 31,116,451 of record NW_026571541.1, read on the forward strand.
TACGTTTTTATCGTTAGTCGTGTCTACGTCAAGTTCAGAATGCTCTGGTCCACCTTGTGATGTCATGAAGCAGTAGTTTTTAAGTTAATGGCTACCTTTAACGTTTTTGTTCTGTAGAGATTGGCAATTCCAGAGTTGAAATGATTCAAATGATTCAATGATTCTTGTGAAGGTGTATGGAGTTTAAAAAATGAGAAGATGAGGAGAGTGAAAAAGACCATGAGAAGATAATGAGAGTGAAGGGCACGATGATGAGAGGATGAGTAGAGTGAAGTTAGGTCTTCCAGGTTGAATTTACTCCAGCTCCGTATTGACTTGGATGTTGTCACTAGAGCTCGACCGATAAGGATTTTGTTGTGGCTGATATAAAACCGATAAAATGGGAGTTGGAGCTGCCGATAGCCGATATAATCGCCGATATATTTAGTGATGTAAAAATTTACTGTAAATCTTGAATTGTTTAAAAAACTTAGATTTGGCTCCGGTGGATTTTAAATTGGGTTTATTTAAGCAACATTTATTGTTATTCTGCCTCTTTACGTCATATTTACAGACAGAAGTTCAGCCTAATGGAATTTTTGCATCACATTCTAGTGCAGCTAGTGCTGGGGATTCCAGTTCTTTTTAGAGAACCGGCTCTTATGGCTCGGCTCACTAAAAGCAGCTGGCTCTTTTGGCTCCCAAGAGGCTCTTCAGATTCTTTTGTTGCAAGCAGAACTAAACCAGAACTGAACCAGGACTAAACCAAGACTAAAGCAGGTCTAAAGCAGGACTGAACCAGGTCTAAACTAGGACTGAAAAAGGACTAAACCAGGACTAAAACAGATCTAAACCATGTGTAAAACAGGACTAAACCAAAACTGAACCAGGACTGAGTGTCGGGACTCGGTCTCTGTCTCTCTCCTTCTCTCGAGCCCAAGATTAGTCCTGGTTTATTTATTTTATGAAGAACTACAGCCAAATATGCACCTTTTTCTATTCTATGCAAACACATATTTCTGAAAGTTTCATTTTCAGCCGCTGCCGCTGTCAAACTACCATGAGTCTGCACGTGGCGTGAAGAGAAAAAAAGTGAGAGAAAGAGAAAACACGGCTCCCAATAAGGAGCAGGCTCCCGTCGTTCGCTTCAAAGAGTCAGATCTAAGAGTCGTTTCGTTCATGACCGACCCATCACTACAAGCTAGTAAAGAAATGTGTGCGCGGCGCGGTAATTAATTATAAGCACAAATGTCATAATTCACACGTCTATAAACAGCTCATTTACATATCACTGCAGGTCCAGTAATAAATATACGGCCAATGTAGTCAATTTACAATAGAAAACAGTCTGTGTATGTGCGGGAGCTACAGCAGCTAATAGCTAACCTAAACTAGCTTCAAACCGCTCACACAGGCTCCTCCCACATCACAAGTCTGCACTAATAAATGTCCTTTTAATCCAGACTCAAACCGATTGTCCGTAAAAAGAATATAATCTCAGTGTTTGGATCTGTGTGCGGAGCCACATATTAGGACATTTATCTGTCTGTAAATTGGATTAAATTAACATAATGTAGAGAGTCTACGATTTATAACGACGTATAACATGCCCACGCGAAATATCGGCCCATATCAGCAAGCATATTGGCCGATAGTCGACATGTCTCCAGGGCCCCATATCGGCTGATAATATCGGCCAACTGATATATCGGTTGGGCTCTAGTTGTCACACCTCTTTGTCAAACCTCAGAAGATTGTCACAGTTCTGCCTTTTGTTTACTTGTTTTCCCCCAGTCCAGTTCCAGTTCTCACTCTGTTCCGGTCCTCCTTTTGCCACCTCCCTCCTTTCCCTACAGCTGCCCCTCATTCTGTAATCAGCCCAGGCCCAGTCTATATATACTCCCTCTGCTCCCTCAGTCTTTGCCAGATTGTCGACCTGTTAAGACAGACACTCAAGCTCCTGAAAACCTGAAATCTGAAAACTCTGTATTCCCTGAATCTGATCTGTTTGTGACTTCTGCTATTCTGTGTTTCCCTGTTTGTTGTCCCTGTTCCTGAGTTTACTCCCAGTCTGTTTTTTACTAGTGTATTCCCAGTCTTGGAAGATATTTTTGTTCACATTTAATATCATATATTCCTCTGTTATATTTTCAGTCTGAGTTGTCATTATAAACATTTCCTGTTATAGGACACTTTCAGTTATTTAAATAAGACTTTGTTTGCCTGAGTACTTGTGTTGCATTTGAGTCCAATTTACCGGCGTGACAAAGATAAACCGAGCCAGGCCTGGTTCAGAGGCGGCTTGAGACGGGGGGGGGCACTAGTCTTCCCTTGTACAACCCCCATAGCTCCCCCATTTATCTTGCCCCATTTTCATTGGACATTCAATCTCGACTAAAAATGTTCAAATTGCAACTACACAAAGAGAGTACAATAAAAAAAAAAATTAAATCCATATTAAGTCTTATAAGTCACTACCAAATGCTTAACCTTTAAACATTTTAGGGATTAACGCTCCACTGGTAAAAGTCTCTAAATGAATGTGTGCACCCCACTGAAGAACTTCCAGAAGCTCCTCCAACCAAAAACGTCTGGCATTCCTTCCCTGGCCTGGTTATTACTTCTATGGTGCGACCGCGGTGAATATCAGATCCCACAGTGGGGGAGCAGTGGCAAAATGGTTATTGTGTCCTCAGGCAAGACACTTCACTCACATTTCCCAGTATAAATGTGGTGTGTAAGTGTTGTTTTGGGGGGTGATGGCACAGATCGACAGCCCAGAGTATGGAGTGAATGAATAAAGCACGGAATTTTAAAACAACTTGAGTGTCTTTAAAAAGTGTTAGTCAGAAACATGTTGCACCGTAATCCATGTATTATTCATTCATTTGTTTTTCAATATAAAACCAAAAATAAGAAAATGAAAAAACTGTTTTCTTTGTCTCCAAAACCAAAATGAAAAAAGTGAGTTTTTTCAGTTTTCAATTTTGTGTTTAAATTAATAATGGAAAAAATGGATAATAGCCGTTTCCCGTTTTTTGACTTAAACTGTGATGCCGGACTGAACCAGGACTGAATCAGGACTAAACCATTTTCAGTCCTGGTCTCGGTTCTGGTCTTATTCCTGGTCTCAGTCCCAGTCCTGGTCTCAGTTCTGGTCTGATCCCGGTCTCAGTCCCGGTCTGGTCCTGGTCTCAGTCCCGGTCTCAGTTCTGGTCTGGTCCCGGTCTCAGTTCTGGTCTGGTCCCGGTCTCAGTCCCGGTCTCAGGTCTGGTCCTGGTCTCAGTCCCGGTCTGGTCCTGGTCTCAGTCCTGGTCTCAGTCCCGGTCTCAGTCCTGGTCCCAGTCTCAGTCCCAGTCTCAGTCCCAGTCTCAGTCCCGGTCTGGTCCTGGTCTCAGTCCCAGTCCCAGTCCCAGTCTCAGTGCCGGTCTGGTCCTGGTCTCAGTCCTGGACTCAGTTCTGGTCTGGTCCTGGACCTGTTTCAGTCCCGGTTCAGTCCGGTATTGCAGTTTAAAATGTTATCCTGTTTTTCCATTATTAACACAAAATCAAAAACTGAAAAAATGAATCATTATCCATTTTTTTTCATTTTGGTTTTGGAGACAAATAATGAAGAAAACTGTTGTTTTTTCATTTTCTTATTTTTGGTTTTATTTTGAAAAACAAATGAACGAATGATACACAGATTCACCATGTCACACAAACAAATGTCTGGAATTGTGCCATGCTGCTGTTTCCTTGTAGTTCTTCTTTCTCTGCTACTATTTTCTTGTTGTTGACTTGTCACGCTTGAAAATTCACCTTGACCGAAAATAAAATGTGTGAGAGAATGTCAGGCAGTTGATTTCCCGTGAGACTTTATTAAACTGTTCTTGATTCAGAGATAAAGGCTCACATTGTTAGTGTGTTAGTCATTACCTGAGAAAAGATTATGTTAAATGATTAGAATATATGTTACCTTCTTATTTAGCAGCTTTTACCGTTAAATCTGTGATATAAAGAGCATTTCTCTGGACAAGAATACAGTAAAATGGTGAAAAAAGTGACATTGAAATTACATAACTTAAAGTGCAGTCTGCCAAGGGCCTTTTACTGTATCATAAAATCTTGGATGCCACTGAACTTTCTGCACCTTAATCAGGGAAACTCGGAGGTTATGGGTTTTGGCCCCTAGTTCTCAATGCAGCTCCTCCCATGTGGACCCGCGTTCTCGGAGTGTTTCAGTTCAAGCCAGTTGTGTCAAAATGAACCCTGATCCCAAACTCCATCAGCGAGTTAGTGCTGTGGTGAAGTTTAGTTTTAAGACGACTGAAAGACAACTGGCCCGAATGACGCTTATTCTGTCGGCAGAACGTTTTCCAACTTTTAGACAAACACACTGGACTATTGCCACTGCTATTACTGCGGGAGCCAAAATCCACTTTGTCATGTTCAAAACTCCCCTCGTAATTAACTGGAACCCAAAAACATCTCACCGATTTCAGCTTCTCTCTGCTGGTTTCTGTGTGCTTTGTTTTAACATCAACAACAATTTTATTTACCATTAAACGTTTGCGTGGCGTATCTCAGGTTCACACTAGTACGTACTCGAGTCATTTTCGTTGCGGATCAAATCAAACTTTATTTATGAAACGCTTTTCATACAAAACTGTAACACAAAGTGATTTACAGTGATTAAAAACAATCCCACATTTCCAAACACCCACCAACCCAACCCCCCACAGCTGCCCGACCCCCAGTGTTGGGGAGTAACAGATTACATGTACCGGAGTTACGTAATCAGAGTACGAATTATGAGTAACTGTATTCGGTTACAGTTACTGTTTCAGTGAGCGGTAATTGGATTAGTTACTTTGTTGAAATAAATGGATTACATGGCGGTATTTTCCTGTTTTCACATTTTGGTCTAAACCAGGACTAAAACAGGACTAAAACAGGACAAAAACCAGGACTAAACCAGGACTAAACCAGGTCTAAACCAGGACTAAACCAGGACTAAACCAGGACTAAACCAGGTCTAAACCAGGACTAAACCAGGTCTAAACCAGGACTAAACAGGACTAAACAGGACTAAAACTAAACAGGACTAAACCAGATCTAAACCAGGTCTAAACCAGGACTAAAACCAGGACTAAACCAGGATCTAAACAGGTCTAAACTAGGTCTAAAACTAGGACTAAACCAGGTCTAAACCAGGTCTAAACCAGGACTAAAACCAGGACTAAATCTAAACTAGGTCTAAACAGGACTAAATCAGATCTAAACTAGGTCTAAACTAGGTCTAAACCAGGTCTAAACCAGGTCTAAACCAGGACTAAACCAGATCTAAACCAGGACTAAACCAGGTCTAAACCAGGACTAAACCAGAACTAAACCCGGTCTAAACCAGGGCCAATTTGAAGAGAACAAACAAGAATTTTCAGGATGTGGTTGTTACATTCATGTAGTTTTAAAAACCACGACAATATCAAGTAATCGAAAGTATTCAGATTACATTACTCACTTTAAGTAATTTAATGGATTACGTTACAAACTACATTTTGGTGTATGTAATCTGTAATCTGTAGGGGAATACATTTTAAAAGTAACCTTCCCAACACTCATCAGGAGCCCACGGGACAGACCCCGACAGCCACAGATGCAGAGGCTCCTACAGAGGAAATACTGGATATCCTAAAAATAAGCCTAAAATAAATAAATATAATAAAATGTATACACTAGAAACAAGTAAAAGTATAAGATTTCAATCAAAAGCTAAGATAAAAAGGTGGGTCTTGAGCCTGCTCTTAAAAACATGAACTTTCTCTGCAGCCCTGAGCTCCTCCGGCAGACAGTTCCGTAGACGTGGGCCGTAATACTGGAAAGACGCCTCTCCGTGAGTGTGTGTCCTGACTTTGGGAATGACCAGGAGCTGCTGCCGGAAGAGCGCAGGGTCCGCGAGGGTTCGTAGGGTAAAAGCAGTTCTGAAAAATAAGAAGGCCCAACACCATTAAGACATTTAAAAACCAGTAAAAGAACTTTAAAATCGATCCTGAAACACACAGGGAGCCAATGCAGTGATTTTAAAACCGGCGTAATGTGGTCCCGCCCTCCGGTCCTCGTCAGGATGCAGTGTTCGTTCACGCTAATCCGATGGAAAACGGCTCCAGAGACGGAACGATCTCGTGCAGCCAGCTCCCACGAATTCGTCTGAGTACAGATCTGATCTGGCACTGTGTGGACACCTGAAAACGCTGATACACGAAAGTAGGTCTACGCGCCGCGAAGTAATTCACCACCAAAACGCTAAGAGGCTAAAATATATGTCCATTCATATATATACAGACCGTATATATATCAAAAATCGACAGTGCGCCTTATAATCCGGTACGCTTTATGTATTAATTCTGGTTGTGTTTACTGACCTCAAACTGATTTTATGTGGTACATGGTGCTCAAAAATCTGACAAAATGTTTTAGTACGTGTTAGAGAATTCTATGATATAAATGTATTTCTTTGATTAAAGTCTCATTAAAGTGTTACTCATTCATATATGTAATTCTTTCACTAAAGTATTAATCATTTAAAGGGTGAATCATTTAAATATTAATCGTGGTGTAATCAACATTGCTTTGGGTCTGTTTTGGTTCAGGAAGTACAGGACATGATACCAGCAGCAGATATGAATGACATGTCAACTGACAGATTAAGCTAATCTACTATGGGCACCAACAATTCTGGGTTTGTCCCATCTTATGTTAAAACTGAAGGCCTTGGGGAACTACTAAATTGTCTATCTTTGGGATATGTAATCAAATGTGAAATGGGAGGGTGGTTCAGTTGACGATTGTTAGTTATAAGATAACATGTGAAATGTATTGTGATGTCATCAAGTATGTTTATCTGTGAAATGATTCTCAATAAAAGTGTGACTTGGAGAGTTGTTGAGCAGAGTAGGTCAGGGAGCTGACAGACATTGTTCACGACTCTCCTTGCGCAAGTATACTTATAACCGTCTCTTTCTGGTGTGTCTTTATTAATGTATTTTTAATGTCTTTTGGGTAGAATTCCCTGACAGTACGACTTTGTTAAACAATGAAAATGCACAGATTGATGGACTGTCGGAGAATTACGGCTACTATAGTCAGGAGCCTCACTGAAAGTAAAGTAAAGGGTGAAGTATAGTTCTGCAACGGCATTTATGGGATCAATTATGCTACAGAGAATATATTTCCATTCATATATACGGTCTATGTGTACGACCTGCAGACGTATAATCTCTGAAAAGTTTAACACGAACCATCTCCAACACGATAAAAGCACAGAACAGACTCACCATCAGCAGAACACCCCTCTGTCACAGAAAGAACATTCATAATCCACTGAGTCGTGTCCGTTAGTCCGACAGAAGATGAACAATAGAGCTGTTTTTTGAGCGCTTAGTTTATGCAAATGAGCCATGCGGTTTTAAGTTTTGTTTCTGTAAAACGTAAACAAATGTGCGCAAAGCTGTGTGGATGGGGAAGATTTACGGACACAGAAACGACGTGTCTGGACGCAAATCGTTTTCGATACGTTGATACGCAGATTTGTTTTAGTGTAAACGTTGTCTCACGCCTCCGTCCCTGACCTGATCCGTCCGTACTCTCCTCTCACACTCTAGTCTCAAGTCTCAGGTCTTGCAGATCAAATGCAGCTTACCGTCCCGAAGACTACCTACCTGTTTTTAAACTCCAAAAAATTCACCTTTTTTCCCTGGCTTTTAACAGAATCTTCTTGTTAAAGCAACCCTATTCTGCAATATTAACTTTTCAGAACTTTTAACCGTGTTATATTTTTCACCTGAAGTTCTATTTGGAGTGATTCCTGCATGTTTGAGCACTTTAATCTTGTTCTTTAATCTTATTTTCAAGACACCATATTGCAGATCAATATGGCGTCTTGATCCCCCGATACAGGCCACGGCGCTGCACTTACTTCATGCTCAAATTTTATTTTCTTCATCTGTGATACACGTAGGGGTCGGCTAAGTTGCGTCGTCATTTTTGGTAGAAATCTTCTCGCACATCAGTTACTTGAGACGGGTGCGTTAGAGGAGAGGGAGCAGCCCAAGAACATAGAGAAAAATCCCGCACACCGTCTTACTTGCAAACTGTGAGATTTATTAGGACAAACCGTGCAACGTTTCGGCCTGAAACGTTGCACGGTTTGTCCTAATAAATCTCAGTTTGCAAGTAAAACGGTGTGCGGGATTTTTCTCTGTAGTAGAAATCTTTTTTTTTTTTTTTTTAAATCAGCTACTCACTAGTGTGACCTGCAGCTATCCATAGGAGGAACTTCTCGACTCTTTGTTATGATGATGTTTACGGCGACGTCAGCTCCCGGCGCCGCAGTTTTCTAATGCAGAAATCAGTGAACTTGTTTCTTTTTTTATAATGATTCACACGTGTCAAAGATTACAACTATAGAGCAGGCACAAGCACAACAGGTCTTCTTTAATTCATCTGGATCACTTGTTTTCTTTGTTTTTAATAGTTTTATTGTAATTGTGATTATCTTTCTTTATTCAGTGTTTATCTGTGGCGCTTTACTCGCTGTTAAGTTTTTAAAGAGCCCATATTACGTTCATTTCTCATCTTTTAAAATGTTGTTTCCTCATCGCAAACAGACCTGGAGTTGTGTTTTGTTTCATTCACACATGTTTAACACACAAACCTGCATATTTACACTGAGTTCTTCTCTCTGCTCCACTTTGTGATGTCATGTGGTAATACAGGAAGGGCTCCAATGTGTTTTTAAACTCCATACACCTTCACTAGAATCATTTGGATAATTTCATCCCTGGAATCATTGCATTTATATAGCGCCTTTCAAGACACCCAAAGCTCTTTACAGTTCATTGTTTATTCACTCCACACTCGATGGTGGCAAGCGACTATTTTAGCCACAGCTGCCCTGGGACTGAGGCTGCCAATCTGCACCACCACCAACACTCACACACTCCACTTTCTTACTAGGCAATGTAGATGAAATGACTTGAATAAGGACACAATGACATATTTTGTGACTGGCGCCCCACTGAGGCACCTGGAATTCCCAGTGGTCTCCCGTCCAAGTACTAACCAGGCCCGGCTTTGACAAACTGGTTGGCGACTGGTCTACTGAACAAAAGGTAAAAGGAGCTGTTAACTTGAAAACTACCATTATATGACATCACAAGGTGGAACAGAGCATTTTGAGCTTTGGAGATGTAGACAAACTGATAATAAAAGGTTACTCAAACACACGTGAATGAAACAAAACACTCTAGTGCAGGGGTGTCCAAACTTTTTTCATCAAGGGCCACATCTCTAAGCACAGATGAAGCAGAGGGCCGATCGAGGGCCGTAGACTGGAGCTCAGTACAGTGAATAATTGAAATGTGCATGTTTAACACATTAGAATGAGCCATCAGTCTTTATTCACGCCAAGATCCTTAAAACCGCACACTAAATACTAAATATTCGCTTTATCAAGGTAGATTTAAAAAAAAAAAAACTTGAGGTAAAAAGTTCATTTTTAATTGATGCAAGGTCATTTGGGCCAAGTCACCTGGAAGCCTCAGGGCCGCATTTGGCCCACGGGCCGTAGTTTGGACATGCCTTTTTTGGGGCTTACACTGAAACAAATCACTGCATCAGAAACTATTTGCGTACAAACATGTTGTTTCTGTGTCTGCAAGCCTTCCCTATCCACACAGCTTTGAGCATATTTGTTCATGTTTTACAGAAACGAAACTTAAAACCGCATGGATAATTTGCATAAACTCACCACTTAAAAAACTCAAAACTCCAAAAACGCTATTGTGCGCTGATGCGGTTCAGCTTCTGTCAGACTAAAGGACACGACTCAGTGGAATATGAGTGTTCTTTCTGTGACAGAGGGGTGTTCTGCTGATGGTGAGTCTGTTCTGTGCTTCTGTCACGTTGGAGATGGTTCATGTTAAACTTTTCAGAGATGATACGTCTGCAGGTCGTACACACAGACCGTACGTATATATGAATGGACATATATTCAAGCCTCTTATCGTTTTGGCGGTGAATTACTTTGTGGCGCATAGACCTACATCAGCGTATCAGTGTTTTCAGGCGTCCACACGGTGCCGGTTCAGATTCATACTCAGATGAATTCGTGGGAGCTGGCGGCACCAGATCGTTCCGTCTCTGGAGCCGTTTTCAATCGGATTAGTGCGAACGAAAACTGCATCCACAACCAAAACGACTCGAATACGTACTAGTGTGGACGAGGGCCTAAGTTTGTTTTCGATGCGGTAACAATATTCTACCGCGACTTAAAGCTCACAAGAGTCACCTTCTCGTAATACAGAACTTTTAAAATCATTTAAGAATAAAGCTGGTGTAGTATCTTATCGTATTCCTGTCGAGAAGAACAGAACTAATTTAAAGTTTGTTGTCAAGTTTACCACTGCTTGGAAGACCCCACAAACCCCGTGCCCTCCTCCTCCTCCTCCTCCACTCCTCTTTTCTTGTCTCCTTGTGCTTTCCTCCTCTCCTTCTTCAAGGTCTTGCCAGGCGTCTTTGCGTGACTAGACCCGTGCGGAAAAAAAATCCTCGCAACCCCACTGGCACGCGAGGCCCCTAATCTATTTTTGGAGCGGCCATTTTTTTGGGTTTAAACCGAGGAGAAAAAATGAAAAAAATAGGCTAGTGGGTGAAGCAAATCTGTTTCTCATTTGCGTTATAGGCCTGCCTCCCTGCATTGCCCCGCCAGCGTACTACGAAGCACCACCGCAAGATCTTTTGAAGGAGAAAAAAAAAACTCCTTGAGAAGTGTTTTCCTGTAATCCTTCAGCCAATACTGTGGACTCGGTCTTGTCACTTAGCAACCGTTCCAAGCTGCTTCCCATTACAGGGCCATCTGCTCGCGTTACTGTGTTTTGATTTGTTTCACCCTGTTTCAAACCTTTGTCTCCCACTAAAACGTGATTCAATTAGGCATTTGAATGTGTATGTGCGGGCCGGAGAGAGATTAAAGGTGCACTGCGGAACTTTTCGGCTGGAGGTTGGCTTCCATGGTTAGATTAGTGCTTTTTTTAAAACAATATGGCATTAAAATATCTAGAGACAAGCTGGTGGTGCAAGATCTGTGGAGAGGCAATCCAGTTCACTGTAAGAAATTATTCAAGGTATTATTAAAAGAAAATTTGGATTTTAAATTGAATAAAATCTCGGTCCTGATACAAGGTGCACATGTTTAAATCAAATACAGCTTTTACTGACCACAACTCTAACGATTATTTATTCTTAGGTACAAAAACATTAGACCCGATGTCCCATTTATTTGTTATAATTTGGTGTTTTGGTTCAAGATTATCCAATCAGAAAGCAGAATGAGCCCCACATGAGTCTCTCTTTTGTGTTGCCAGTTTCAATCCTGAAATCCAGTTGATTTAAACCTAAAATGCTTCTGTCTGATCTAAATGGTCACTACCTGAACCCCAGCACATACAGACAATCACATCAGTGCTAGTGCAGCTTCTTCAGCTCAGGGAGGGAATTCTGGAGGTTCTGAAGTTTCACATAAAACACGGTCTGTCCATATCAGGGCTGAAAACTGGAGTGTAGTGAAAACAGTGACAGTCTAGCGCAGGAGTGTCAAACTCATTTTGGTCCGGGGGCCGTATCCAACCGATTTTGATCCCAAAGGGGCCGGATCAGAAAACTCATGTCATATAAACCCCAAAAATAACAATAAGTTCAAATATTTGTGCAGAGAAACACAAATCTATTACAGAAATTTTTTTTAATTGATGAACTCTTTCTTTTACAAAATATTATAATATTATGAACAACCTGAAACTTTAAGAAAAATGCAATTTCAACACAATGTTTTAACATGAACTTGTTTAACATTAACTTGTATAAATAGGAATAAGTCAGTTTTTCTTGTAAAATCCTGCACTCGGCTCCACTTTTCTCATTTTGGACATTTTTTGTGATGAGGGTGTCACGGTCAACAGTCAAAACGATCGTCCTTTAAGAGCGTTTGGAAAGAGACAAGTCTTCATTTGTGCTGCTCTGGTGGGAGGGGCCACGTACAGAGACACTGGAGACGCTGCTGTGATAAACACCACAGAAAATTAACAAGATTTTAATAAAAAATAGAATCTAAATATTTTAGTAGAAAATCAGCCGAGGGCCAGATTAAAGGTTTTGGAGGGCCGGATCTGGCCCCCGGGCCACATGTTTGACACCTGTGGTCTAGCGTGTTACTGCAGCTATATTTTTGCCCGAAAACACCACTCGAGAAAGCGCCTGTATTTATATTATAGTTTATTAACGCACAAGTGTTAATGTGGCAAAAATATGGATTTGGGCAAAATTGATGCAATTCTGTGCATTCTAAGATTTTAAGAGGTCAAGTAACTTCTAGGGTCTGCCTCCAGTCGACTCCAGCCTGCTGTTGGTTGATGTGTTTTACATGAAGGCCACGCCCATGTTCTGTTTTAATTAAGCCCTGATGAAGACCAGTTAAGGTTGAAACATGTTGGCTTTGGCCATTCAATTTTTTACTTTTTCTACTTTTTTTTGGAGTGCCTGGAATGCATTGTGTTTAAGTTTTGATCCTTTTTCCAAGAGCACCCTCTACCCGCTCCTGATTGGAACACCTGCAGCAAACACACACATTTTTAATTCTTTCTCTAAAGTAACTTATACTTTGTAGTCTGAATATGGTTGTGTTTTTACTTCCCACATAATAAAAATTTAACAGTTTTAAAGTAAAAAATAAATGGACTCTTCACAAGAAAATCACACAGGTCTGGGACTATCACACTGTGACTAAACTGGGCTCCATGAGACACCAGCTCACTACATTAAAGAGTGAGCCCAGTTTAATCAGGCAGGAACTAAAAAACATGAGTCATAGTTTTATTAGCCTAACCCTTTACTGTCAATACTTGTGTCTCTACTTTTTACTCGTGTAGATTCACTGTTTATAGTTTGATTATGATGCAGTGTGGACAGGGACACGGGGCAGTCGCTCTGGAAATATGCACAGTCCAAACCTTACGGAGATCTGAACTCATGTTTGTTGCTTTTGTAACCTCTCTCGCTGTTTGAGTGGAGTCGTAGGAGCGTGTTAGAGAATGAGCTCCTTTGTCCTTCTATAGTCTGCTGCAGTGGGTGAGCAGGAGTGTCCATGATGGAGAGCGGTTTGTCGAGTGTCCTCCTATCTTACAGCCGATCACGTGACCAGGTTCACAGGTCAGTTTTTCAATCTGCCCAATGTCCCTTTTACTGCCCCCCTTCAGACCACAGCAAAGTACAGGGCGCTGGACTCAACAGACTGGTAGAAGATCTCGAATACTTGCTGTACACATCTTTCATAGACGGCCATAATGGTGCAATCATGCTGTTTGCGTGCCTCTTTACCAGGAGGTTGTGGGTTTCACATCCTCTGATATCACGCTGTGTCACCCTGACCTGGGGGGAATAGTTGTGCGTCTATGTGTGTCCCTGATTCGTCCAGATGAGCTGAATTGTGTCCAGGCCTCTGGACCAAACTCTCCTCTGTCTTTCTTGCGGCGGCTGTTTGCACCGATAATGTCTTTGTTGTTGCAGACAGTAAATGGACTCTAATCGGGGGAAACTCCCTGATTCTGAAATGTGTGGTGAGGTAATGGTAACCTTTAAGATGAGCTTACGTGAAACGGTTGATCTCCGGCTGTGGTTGGGACAGCCGCTGAGTCCGTCCCAGGCCTGGAGGAAGACGAGGAGGAGGAGGAAAGGAGGAGGAGGGGGGTGACTCAGAGAGGGATAGCACTGCCACACAGGTTTCCCAAACGCCTACAGTATGTAACCGTTCTCTACACAGTGAATACATAAGATGAGGAATGACTTTGAACCACTGAAAAACTGTTTAAATTGTGCTAGTTCTTTTTTTAAGACAGATATAGCACCTTCACGTATGTTTTCAATTATTATTATTTTAATTTTAGTGATGTCCCACCAAAGATTGAGCAGACAACAGTGTAAACATTTACTATCCATCCATCTTCTTTTAAGCAGGGACTTAAGCAGGGACTCCCATACTCCCCTCACCCCAGACACTTCCTCCAGCCCCTCCAGAGACACCCCCGAGGTGTTCCCAGGCCAGCTGAGAGACAGTCCTGGGTCTTCCCAAGGGCTTCCTCGCACCCAAGAGGCATCCGGAACAGACGCCCGAGCCATCTCAGCTCCATGTCGATGTGGAGGAGCAGCAGTTCTACTCCAAGCTCCTCCCGTGTGACTGAGCTCTTCACCCTATCTCTAAGGGAGCGCCCAGTCACCCTGCAGAGGAAGCTCATTTCGACCGCTTGTATCCGCGATCTCATCCTTTCGGTCATTACCCAGAGCTCATGACAATAGGTGAGGGGAGGAACGTAAACTGAGGTTAAATTGAGAGCTTTGCCTTTTTGCTCAGCTCCCTCTTCACTGCTGAGCTAAACATTTACTAAAAAGAGCATTTTTGTTTAATTTTAAATATAGACCTACAATTCAGTTTCACAGTCTTTTACTCAAGTGCTCCAGGGTCCCTGTGGGAAACACTGTTGCACAACACATCCATACATGTACTTTTTTCAGAGCAATAAATTAAAGTAAAGTATGTAAGGCATACTTTATTGATTACTGGTGAGGGAAAAATGTATTCTTTGCATTTGATCTATTCTTCAGTGTTGCTGAGGCAACCTGTCCAGAGCAGAGAGCGACTGCAGCACAGGGCTCAGGGAGCTCTTGGTCAGGACGACCTTAGCTGGAGGATTTGATCTATAGAGCTCCTGCAGTTGTCACGCAAACCCAGCATGCACCTCCAACCCTCACACTGGCAGTGGATTTACAGAGATTGTGGATTATTGCTACACCAGGACATAACTTTATAAAAGATCAATGTATCTCCTATTTACATCTCCATCCTCAAACCAAAATCAAAACAAACAAACAGATCAATAGGAGAGCCCAGTCAGGCCCAGAGGCTCCCTTATCGCCCTGAATGATTCTGCTAATATGACCCACACTCAGTGCAGCTCAATAGGCCTAACCAACTAACAGAAACTGTAAACAAGTAGATGTGTTAGTTTCAGAGTAGTTTCAGTGTAGTTAGCTCCTCCCTTCAGGCAGACATAAGGAAGTGTCCACCAGCGTCTGACCAGAAGAAGAAGCAGCTTGGAGGAACTGCGAAACATATTCAACCAAATAAACTTTTGTCCAGTTGACAAATTGAATTTCTCTCCATTATAAAAGACAGAAGAAAGCCTGTACCTGTTTAATGGAAGCTCCACGTTACATCAATGATTTTGTGTGTTTATAACATTGACATGAGTGATTTAGAGTTCTGTGTAGCTACAACATCTGCACATTAGTCAGAGCACATGGTATTTTTGCTATTCTATCAATTTCACATCATTAAAAAAATGCAAAGGCAGACTCTGTGCCATTCATTATCGCATACTCAACACTGCCAATATCAGATTTAGTCACGTAGGTACAGCTCTATTTTGCAATTATTGGGTTCATGGAAAAAAAAAAAAACGAGTGCCCCGAGGAAAAACATCCAGTCACAGGGAGAACATGCAGACTCTGCACAGGCCCAGGCACCCAGGAATCAAACCTGGACGCTTCTTGCTCAGTCTGTGCCGAAATTTGATAATGAAAGAATGCTCCTGTTAATTTCTGTTTTATTTTGCAAAAAGAAAAAACAGGCACAAAGGCACAGAGATTGTTTTAAATCCGTGTATCATTGGTTCATTCATTTTTCAATATAAAACCAAAAATACGAATACAAAAAAACAACTATTTTCTTCATTATTTGTCTCCAAAACCAAAATGGA
This sequence comes from Boleophthalmus pectinirostris, assembly GCF_026225935.1. Taxonomy (NCBI): domain Eukaryota; kingdom Metazoa; phylum Chordata; class Actinopteri; order Gobiiformes; family Gobiidae; genus Boleophthalmus; species Boleophthalmus pectinirostris. The sequence continues at coordinate 31,132,278 of NW_026571541.1, forward strand.
AAAACGGATAACAATTTGTTTTAACAGTTTTCAATTTTGTGTTTCAATGAAAAATGGAAAAAAAAAAAAAAAGGATAATGACCATTTCTCGTTTCCGTGACTTAAACTGCGATCCCGGACTTTATCAACGCATATGGACTGAACCAGGACTGAATCAGGACTAAAACAGGCCTAAACAAGGACTAAACCGTTTTCAGTCCCAGTCAGGTCCCAGTCTGTTCCCGGTCTCAGTCCTGGTTCAGTCCGTATGTGGCGCAAAAGTCCGGCATCGCAGTTTAAGTCACAAAAACAGGAAATGGCCATTATCCAAATTTTCCATTCTTCATTTAAACACAAAATCGAAAACTGAAAAAATGAATCATTATCTGTTTTTTTCATTTTAGTTTTGGAGACAAGTAATGGAGAAAATTGTAGTTTTTTCGTTGTTTTATTTCTGGTTTTATACTGGAAAACGAATGAATGAATGATACACAGATTGTTCTACAGGACCTTTAATGATGTCACTGCAGGATTCAAAGCATCAGGGCGACACACAGGCAAAAAAATCAGCGTCTATAAGCGTCTAGCAGAGAGTTTCAGAGAGTCTGCGAGTCCAACCAAAGCTTTTGTAATGTCTGTTTATAAATGTTATCTCTCTTCTGCAGGTTTTATCATAAAAGAGAATATCATAAAGCATCATTCAAGGTTACTGAACAGAACATTTTGCTCTTTAGCTCTAATAAGTATTACGTATGAAATGAATACAATAAGATCATTGTTCACGCTCCCGTCAGCCCTCATTCTGTTGACTACATGTTCATTCACTCTGCCTCTCATTCACTAAAGCCTGGAACTTACAAATCACTTAAATTAATAGTTCGGTTTATATCACTGATGCGGGGTTCAAGGTGCTCAGCCTGTATTAGACTTAAAAAACACACACTCTTAATCACACAGCATCAAAACCGAGCTATTTGAAATACAGAAGCACTAAACAAAAAAAACAAAAAGACTTGGAAGATATCTGAATTCTGAAAAGCGACATTGGCCCTTGGATTTAATTCTGCTCGTCCAGAATTAAACCTAGAATTGCTGAAAAGGAAACTGTGGTCAAAGGGAAAAAAATCAAGGTGCACAGAGAAACTTTTCTGGTGGAGGCCGGTTATGTCACTGCTGTTATGTTTGTGGAAATAAAAAGAAAGTCTAGGCTTATGGGGCGGATCTCAGGGTTTCTACGTGTAGCAAAATAGAAATTCAATTCTGTTACTGGACAAAGGGTTTAGAGTGAGAATGTTTTGCAGCTCATCCAAGCTGCTGCTTCAGTTCTGGTCAGACACTGGTTGACACTGCCTTATATGTGTCTGACAGGAGGAGCTAACTACACTGAAACTACTCTGGAATTAACACACCTACATGTTTAGTTTGTTTGTTTGCTCGGTCTATTGAACTGCACTAAGTGGGGACTGTGCCTGAGTCATTTGAGCAGAATCATTCAGGCTTTCACACCTCTGAGCTTGAACAGGCTCTCATTATTGTTTTCTTTGTTGTGATTTAGGTCTCAGGATGGAGTTGTAAACAGGAGACACATGATATTTAAGCCCCACATTTCTGTTCCTGTTTGTGTAGTTCAATATGGAGCTGTGCACTGGGTCATGACGCAAAATAGTGCGGGACACATTTTGAAAAGCTCATTGCGGGCGCGGGCAGGATCGGAACTGCACAGTGTGGGAGCGGGTTGGTGGAATGGCCATATCGGCTTGTCAAAGCTTGATCTCGTCAGATCTCAGAAGCTCAGCAGGGCTGGGCCTGGTTGGTACTTGGATGGGAGACCACTGGGAAAATCAAGTGCCACAGGGGGGCGTCGGTGGCAAAAACTGCCGTGTCCTGAGGTAAGACACTTCACCCACATTGCTTAGTAAGAAAGTGGTGTGTGCGTGAGTGTTGGTAGTTGATGGCGCAGATTGGCAGCCTCACTTCCGTCAGTCTGTCCCAGGGCAACTGTGACTACAGTAGTAGCTTAGCACCACTGATTGTTGAGAAAATGAATAATGAACTGTAAAGCACTTTGGGTATCTTTAAAGGTGTTATATAAATGCAGTGATTAATTAATTAATTAGCACTAAACTGCAGGTCCTGCATTAGCTTAAGTTAATTGAGTGTTTTAAAGTATTAAATTATTTACAAAGTTTGATTTATTTGTATTTTGCCTTTCTTTTTTTGGTCCACTACACCTGTCATACATCATTTGTGTTTGGATATATTATTTGACATTAATAAACACTTTTTAAGCAGCCTAAACTTGCAAATGTGGTCTAATCTCGCACATTTTAGACAATTCCTTTCTGCTTCTTCATGTTTGATAGAGCTTAAGAAAGCGAACGTCCCCATCTTTGCGGGTGAGAGTGGGACAAAATATCACAGATGAAGATGGGAGCGGGACTGAAAATTCTGTCCTGCGTAGACCTCTAGTGCAATAAGCCTACCTAACAACCAAACTGTAAACAAGTAGGTGTGTTAGTTTCAGAGTAGTTTCAGTGTAGTTAGCTCCTCCCTTCAGACAGATATAAAGCAGTGTCCACCAGTGTCTGACCAGAACTGAAAAAGCAGTTTGAATGAGCTGTGAAACATCTTCACTCTAAACCCTGTTGAGCTGACAGAATTATATTTTTCTTTTGCGTTGGATCAGACTTGGACAACTGAGGGATTTCACTTGACCTCGAAAATTAATGTTTAAACCTTTATTAAAGATACAGCAGCTCTGTTAAATGCACCATCTGAATAATGCACTGTATGACCACTGAGCTTTGCCCTGCACTTCAAATATGTATAAGATATTCAGATATGTTTGGACACCACTGCTTTAGGAGGAAATAGATGATTTGGCTGTAGCTGTGCACTTGTGGACCTCTGAGCAGAAATACACTGGATTACAGGAAATTACATACATTTACTGTATTTTTTGGACTATAGGGCACACTTAAAATCCTTTCATTTTCTCAAAAATCGACAGTGCGCCTTATAATCCGATACGCTTTATGTATTAATTCTGGTTGTGTTTACTGAACTCAAACCGATTTTATGTGGTACATGGTGCTCAAAAATCTGTCAAAATGTTTTAGTACGACTTTGTTAAACAACGAAAATGCACAGATTGATGGACTGTCGGAGAGTTACGGCTACTATAGTCAGGAGCCTCGCTGAGTAAAGGGTGAAGTATAGTTCTGCATCGGCATTTATGGGATCAATTATGCTACAGAGAATATATGTCCATTCATATATACGGTCTATGTGTACGACCTGCGGACGTATAATCTCTGAAAAGTGTCACATGAACCATCTCCAACGTGATAAAAGCACAGAACAGACTCACATCAGCAGCACATCCCTCTGTCACAAAACCAGTCGACTCGTGTCCTTTAGTCCGACAGAAGCTGAACCGTATCAGCGCACGAGAAGCAGCTGTTTTTTCAGTGCTTATAGTTTATGCAAATTATCCATGTGGTTTTAAGTTTTGTTTCTGTAAAATGTAAACAAATGTGCACAAAGCTGCATTAAACACATTATTACTCGATGTGTATTTGAGTCGTCCTCGTAGGAAATAAAAAAAAAACTTAAATGATCCACCCACATTCACATTCATAATCCACGTTCACCAAGACCGGGAGGCAACGGCGGGCAAATTATGCCACGATCTGACACTGAGTGCGTATACATGCACATCAATAACCCGGTTATTAGCCATATCCCGGTTATGTCAGTATTCGGGTTACTGCGTTTACATGCGCACTGAGAAACCAGGATACTCATATATCCGCGTATGCATGATCAAATGGAGTATCCCGGTTTCTTGACATAATCTTACAAATGCGCAGGCGCAAAAATTAACTTAAATCAATTTCATAAACCAGGAAAAATACAAACCGTGAGCTCCTTTAGCATAAGAAGCTAAGGAGCTACGAGATCTCCCACAATCCACTGTGCAGATTCTTCATTAAAATCTTCTGCATAAATAAACTCAACTTTACAACATATAAACCATAAAGACTATAGAGCCACATCAGCCCGTTTGATCAGATAATTCAGCTGTGATCACATTTGTTTACGTTTTACAGAAACGAAACTTAAGACCGTTTGGCTAATTAGCATAAACTGTTAGCGGCGATAAAAACAACTCGCTCCTTGCGCCGCTGATGCGATCAGTTTTTTTTTGGACTAAATGACACGACTCTGTGGATTATGTGTGTTATTTCTGTGACAGAAGAGGTGCTAATGATGGTAAGTGTGTTCCGTGCGTATAGTGTATAGGAGATAGTTCATGTTTTAGCTTTTCAGCGATCACACGAGTGCAGGTCGTACGAGTGCAGATTGTACGTGTGCAGGTTTAGCGCAGCTCTTAATTTTACAGTCATTTCACTCGTTTGGTCACTTTATTTATGTTGGTCAATTTATTTATGTGACTACTGTTGTGGTGAAAGGCTGGAAAGTGTCTTTTGGACGCATGCGCACTCAACTTTATGTTGCAGTAACCGGGATACTGCGTATACATGACACAAGTATCCCGGTTACTATCGGAATAAACCAGCTACAGTAACCCGGTTTCTAATAACCGGGATACTGCCATAACCGGGTTACTGAAACCGGGTTACTGCGTTTACATGCACCATCAAGAAACCGGGATACTCAAAAAACCCGATCATAACCGGGTTATTGATGTGCATGTATACGCACTCAATGGATCGTGGATGCCAGGGCTAAGGGATCAGTCTCAAGTGTCGTCCGATTGTTTCGCTTAATGTGCATTATAATCCGGTGCGCCTTATAGTTAAAAAAATACGGTAGTTTAAAAAATCCTGTTGAGGATGCAGATTTCTGCCAAAAACAAAGTCACACAGTCACAATATTCAATCAGTATGAATAGAAATGTGGCTTACAAACTTTGCATTGCTTTTTCTGTCCACAAACCAAAAAACTAACAAAAGAGAAAAAAAGTCAAATAAAACCAAAAAAAAAATAACTTCATCCATTTGTGTACTGAACTGGATCGAGATATTTCAGCCTTTTCTCTGTTTTTGTCAGCTTGGGGAAATTTTTGCCTTTTACGTTGGTGATGTAGCAGCTTCTACGACCCGGAACAGAAGCAGTGGCAGGGGTCCGCACATACACACTGCGGGTCAGCTCCAGGGTTGTCAAGCTCCAGCAACAAAAACACCTGCAGGAGCATCTAAAAAACTGTATTTTACATTATCTTTATGAAAGTAGTTCTCCTCCCTCCTCTCTCGCAGGCAAAAATAGAAGCGACAAAGAGCTTTAATGGCTTTGAGTATGAAGATGTGGCACTGAAATTATGGACTTTTTATTTTTTTTACAGGATTCCTGGAAAAACAAATGACATTTTTACAGTTTGCAGAAAAAAGTTTTGGATTCACGTGCAGACAATGTTTTTAAAAAGCTGACAAAAGAGTCCTATGTTCCCACAGCTCTATGTACCCATGTTTTACAGCTTTGGGCTCGCTTTGGTCCTGCTGTTGTCCTTGTTTGGTCCTGCTTTGGTCCAGCTTTGGTCCTGTTTTGGTCCATTTTTGGTCCAGCTTCAGTCCAACTTTGGTCCTGTTTCGGTCCAGCTTCAGTCCAGCTTCGGTCTTGATTCAGTCCTGCTTTGGTCCAGCTTTGATCCTGCTTTGGTCCTGCTTCGGTCCAGCTTAGGTCCTGCTGTAGTCCTGCTTCGGTCCTACTTTGGTCTAACTTTGGTCCCGCTGTAGTCCTGCTTTGGTTCAGCTTCAGTCCAGCTTCGATCCTGCTTTGGCCCTGCTTCGGTCCAGCTTTGGTCTAGCTTCAGTCCAACTTCAATCCTGCTGTAGTCCTGCTCTGGTCCTGCTTTGGTCCTGCGTCAGTCTAGCTTTGGTCCAGTTTTGGTCCTGCCTCGGAGATTACGTCATTCCCACATCCAAGTTCTGACTTTTGAAGGAAACTGAAATGCAGCAATGGTCGCTCCCTAAACCCCAGCACCTGCAGTCATCATGGGTCCATGCTAGTGCAGCCTCTGCAGCTCAGGATGGGAATTCTGGAGGTTCTGAGCTTCACATGAGCTGTGGTCCATATATTGAAATTGATGTTCATTTTTAAAACTGTAAGAGCAGAAGTTACATACAGTTCCTTAAGGTTAGGAAAAGGTTTGGGGGACTCACTGAGACAAAACAGTCGCCTCTGGAACCAGCTCTTGTTGTCAAATTTCAATTTCGTTTATCAAACTCCTTTTATATGAGGTGAGAACTGAGTGTGTTGACAGTTTTGTACAGCAAAATTGAATTAGCATATTTGATTGTGTTGTTCAAATTAAGAAATGTGTATTTGTCAGGTACTCTGCTGTAATGATAATTGGTGGCCTCTTTGTCGAGTACCTCAAGTGTTGTTTATACGAGCTTTGAGCTCACTCCAGAGCAGCTTTGTATGTCAGAGTCACAGCTTTAACTCTGTTAGACCTCAGGAAGGACGCTGTGGAGGAAAAAGAACTTTAAGAACTTTTTCAAATATTAAACTACGAAGACCTAATGTGAACATAATCAGACTACGGATAATTATTTCTCATATGACAAACCTTTGATGAGTTCCAGCTCTCATGTGTACTCATGTTTCTGTGAATACTCGGCCCAGCAGCTGTTGGATACAACAGAGCCAGCAGAATGTTGTTTTGCTCTTTCAGAAGAAGAGGGGAAAGAGTTTACTTAAAGTGGAACTAAACACTAAATCTACTTTTCTTTTGCCACTAAACTGTGTAGATGTTGTTTGAGCAGCATTATCCACTGTTCCTCTCCCACTTTGGTAGTTTTAGTACAAACTAGGTACATTTGCAGTTTTGTGGATAAAAATGAATAAAAATTGGTGTTTTCTGCCAAAAGTAGCCACTGCTAATTTCAAGTACTATGTGAATTCACACAAAGACTGCGTTGATCACAGTCAGGTGTTTCTGATTCCAAACACATGGCTGCAGAGGCGGAGTTTGAACTGTGGATACCTGTTCGACCAATCATACTGTTCCTTACGTCTCCAAACCCCGCCCCTCCTCCACCTCACTCTCCTCTTTGGTCCTTCAGGTACTGCCCAGTTTAGCAGATCTACTTGAAATGTGGCTGTGGGCAGAGTTTAGGTGTTTCAGAAGTTTACAAAAATTCAAATATTAAGAGTTCAGAGTCATTTTTGTGGAGTCTTAGCATCTACGTACAAACTAATCTCCACAAACCGGCTGTTTTGAGTCGGTCCCTCCATTTGTGTTGCCAGGTTCAATGCTGAAATCTAGTCGGTTTTAACCTAAAATGACTCTTTCTGATCTGAATGGTCACTACCTAAACCCCAGCATCATGAATCAGTGCCAGTGCAGCCTCTGCAGCTCAGGGAGGGGATTCTAGAGGTTCTGAGCTTTCACATGATTCGTCTTATCTGCAGGTTCAGGCTCAGGCAGCACAGGTCTAGTTGTGATTGTAATACCTTTAAAAAAAATCTGTAAAAGCACGGACTGTGTATTGTACAACAGACCAGAAGGGTTTGAGTATGTGACCTCCGCAAACAAAGAAGCGTTGCTCATTCTTGGAGTAAATAAAGTCATTTTCGCAGAAATCTGAAGGACCAGGTTGGAGAAAGGTCTCAGCTCTTGAATCACTTCACATTTTGTATTTGAATAGCTGCATTTATCCAGTCACAAAAACTTCCACAATATTCGCTCTCCTTGTTCCGTGTTTTTATCGCTCGTATGAATAGAAACATTTGTATTTGTCGCATTGTGAATGGAGAAGGTGGGTGCCCTCTGTTGCCCCATGCCTGCTCCTAATCACAGCTATTATGAGATCTGGGCACGCAGCAGTGACCACTCGTGTTCGTTTAACTGCAAAGGAGACACAAAAGAACTTACGGTGAAGTTTATTCTTGTTTAAAAGCCTGCACAACTTGAACTAACGCACAATACTGATTAGAGTAAATGTCAGTGATGTAGGACTTGTAACTATTGTAATTTCGAACTCAATTTTGGTACTAAGGGAGAGAATCGACACTCAGTACTGATTCCAATATCACAATGATTAAAAAAATAAAAAGTTAATGCCATAGAATGTGATTTTCAACATTAAATTATAGTACTTTCTTTTATAAATCCCCGTAGGTTCCGTTAGTGGTCCATGGACGTACACTAGTCTAGTCAAAAAATGCCCTGGACGCCTTTACATTTGAGTTTAAAGGCCCACGACCAACGTCTTGGACACCGTGGACCAACAGGAGAAAAGTACTTGATGCACACCTGTTGCCCTGGAAACAAGTGCCGTTTCCTGGTCTTTTCCCGGATCGATGGCCGACCAGGCTGAGTGTTTTTATTACATGAAACCGTCAGCAGAGGCGATCGGTTCGGCGGCTGGAGCGTGAATATATTTATACTCTTCATATATATACTGCTTCAATCCTGGGCCAGTCCTGGTTTAATCATGATCTAGTCCTGGTTTAGTCCTGGTCCAGTCCTGGTTTAATCATGATCTAGTCCTGGTTTAGTCCTGGTCCAGTCCTGGTTTAATCATGGTCTAGTCCTGGTTTAGTCCTGGTCCAGTCCTGGTCCAGTCGTGGTTTAGTCCTGGTTTAGTCCTGGTCCAGTCCTGGTTCAGTCATGGTGTAGTCCTGGTCCAATCCTGGTCTAGTCCTGGTGTAGTCCTGGTGTAGTCCTGGTTTAGTCCTGGTTTAGTCCTGGTTTAGTCCTGGTCCAGTTCTGGTTTAGTCCTGGTTTAGTCCTGGTCCAGGTCTAGTCCTGGTCCAGGTCTAGTCCTGGTCCTGGTCCAGTCCTGGTCTAGTCCTGATTTAGTCCTGGTCCAGTCCTGGTGTAGTCCTGGTTTAGTCCTGGTCCAGTCCTGGTGTAGTCCTGGTTTAGTCCTGGTCCGATCCTGGTTTAGTCCTGGTCCAGTTCTGGTTTAGTCCTGGTTTAGTCCTGTTCCAGGTCTAGTCCTGGTCCTGGTCCAGTCCTGATTTAGTCCTGGTCCAGTCCTGGTGTAGTCCTGGTTTAGTCCTGGTCCGGTCCTGGTTTAGTCCTGGTCCGTCCTGGTGTAGTCCTGGTTTAGTCCTGGTCCGGTCCTGGTTAGTGGTTTAGTCCTGGTCGGTCTGGTAGTGGTGGTTAGTCCTGGTCCGGTCCTGGTTAGTCCTGGTTTAGTCCTGGTCCGGTCCTGGTGTAGTCCTGGTTTAGTCCTGGTCCTGGTGTAGTCCTGTCCGGTCCTGGTGTAGTCCTGGTGTAGTCCTGGTTTAGTCCGGTCCTGTAGTCCTGGTGTAGTCCTGGTTTAGTCCTGGTGTTGTCCTGGTTTAGTCCTGGTGTAGTCCTGGTGTAGTCCTGGTGTTGTCCTGGTTTAGTCCTGGTGTAGTCCTGGTGTAGTCCTGGTGTTTGTCCTGGTTAGTCCTGGTGTAGTCCTGGTGTAGTCCTGGTTTAGTCCTGGTGTTGTCCTGGTTTAGTCCTGGTGTAGTCCTGGTTTAGTCCTGGTGTTGTCCTGGTTTAGTCCTGGTGTAGTCCTGGTGTTGTCCTGGTGTAGTCCTGGTGTAGTCCTGGTTTAGTTCTGGTTTAGTCCTGGTGTAGTCCTGGTCTAATTCAAGTCTCGTCCCGGTCCTGGTGTAGTGCTGGTTTAGTCCTGGTCCAGTCCTGGTGTAGTCCTAGTTTAATCCTAGTTTAGTCCTGGTGTAGTCCTGGTTTAGTCCTGGTGTAGTCCTAGTTTAGTCCTGGTTCAGTCCTGGTCTAATTCAAGTCTCGTCCCGGTCCTGGTGTAGTGCTGGTTTAGTCCTGGTCCAGTCCTGGTGTAGTCCTAGTCCTGTTTAGTCCTGGTGTAGTCCTGGTTTAGTCCTGGTGTAGTCCTGGTGTAGTCCTGGTTTAGTCCTGGTGTAGTCCTGGCTCGGCGGTTGAGGTGTGAATATATTTTTACTCCATTAATGTTTGTGGCTCCCGTCCAGGTTCTCAGGTCTTTCTCTTTCTTCTCCTTCTTCCTGGGTATTAACGCCTCTACGTCTCTGAATACTCGTCCCTGACTGGTTGACGCGGCAGGTTTAACGCCAAAAGTTCCGCATTTTCAACGTCTGACGCCAACGCCCTAGACACGCCACTCCAAAGTTTAAAATGCTCTGTTCCACCTTGTGATGTCACATAGTGGTAATTTTCAGGTTAACAGCTCCTTTTTACCTTTTGTTCAGTGCAGATTGGTAAACATTATCCAGATGATTCTAGTGAAGTTGTATGGAGTTTAAAAACGCAGAGGATCATTTTAGCTTTTGGGCAACTTTTAATTTCAGATTTCGGTTCATTTGTTATTTTTCCTTTTTCTGCCTCTTTTCAACAACATCAACAAATAAGCGCATTTTTTTCCCCATAAACCTTTGAGTCTCACATTCTTTAAGTAACAGTAAAGTAAAGATACAATGAAATGATAAAATAGAAAAACAAATATTATCATTGAGTGCGTATACATGCACATCAATAACCCGGTTATTAGCCATATTCCGGTTATGTCAGTATTCGGGTTACTGCGTTTACATGGGCACTGAGAAACCGGGACACTCATATCCGCGTATACATGATCAAATGGAGTATCCCGGTTTCTTGACATAATCTTACAAATGCGCAGGCGCAAAAATTAACTTAAATCAATTTCATAAACCAGGAAAAATACAAACCGTGAGCTCCTTTAGCATAAGAAGCTAAGGAGCTACGAGATCTCCCACAATCCACTGTGCAGATTCTTCATTAAAATCTTCTGCATAAATAAACTCAACTTTACAACATAAAAAACCATAAACACTATAGACACATCAGCCCGTTTGATCAGATAATTCAGCTCTGATCACATTTGTTTACGTTTTACAGAAACGAAACTTAAGACCGTTTGGCTAATTAGCATAAACTGTTAGCGGCGATAAAAACAACTCGCTCCTTGTGCCGCTGATGCGATCAGTTTCTTTTGGACTAAATGACACGACTCTGTGGATTATGTGAGTTATTTCTGTGACAGAAGAGGCGCTAATGATGGTAAGTGTGTGTTCCGTGCATATAGAGTATAGGAGATAGTTCATGTTTTAGGTTTTCAGCGTCACACGAGTGCAGGTCGTACGAGTGCAGATTGTACGTGTGCAGGTTTAGCTCAGCTCTTTATTTTACAGTCATTTAACTCATTTGGTCACTTTATTTATGTTGGTCAATTTATTTATGTGACAACTGTTGTGGTGAAAGGCTGGAAAGTGTCTTTTGGACGCATGCGCACTCAACTTTATGTTGCAGTAACCGGGATACTGCGTTTACATGCCACAAGTATCCCGGTTACTATCGGAATAAACCAGCTACAGTAACCCGGTTTCTAATAACCGGGATACTGCCATAACCGGGTTACTGCGTATACATGCACCATGAAGAAACCGGGATACTCAAAAAACCCGATCATAACCGGGTTACTGATGTGCATGTATACGCACACAATGAAGTATGTTTTACATCAAATGAAAATGGTTTTTAGCTCTTTAAATGAAACATGAACTTATGAATTTTATAACAGAAATATTGCGTTTTAATTTTCAGGGCACTTTTTTGTTTGAGAACTCAGCCTAAATATACAGGATTTGTGAGTTAAATATGTATGAATGAAACAAAACACAACTCCAGGTCTGTTTGTGATGAGGAAATATTATAACATAGCTCAGAAAACAGTGTAATATGAGCCCTTTAATTTTGTCAACATGAAGCTTTTGTCACATGGGCATTTTGCAGGATGTTTGTGAGTGCGTCCTCACTTCCTGCTCTGTGCACATGTTTTTGTTTACTCGGGTTGTTACGACACGACTACGCTCTGAGCAGTCACCACAGATCTTCTGCTGCTCCTCTCCGTCAGCGCTCGGAGAAGGTTTTGGGGGGCTAATGTCATGCTCCTTGTTGATAAGATAAACAAAATGTATCCACACTGTGTACACTCTCTCTCACACTATTTCACACTCAGTCAGATTTTGACATATTAAACTTGTTTGGACTAAACCAGTGCGATCTGAAACTTTAGGAAAACACCAGACGAAGTGTTAGACATGGTACAATACTAAAATTTGTTGTCAAGATTATCATGGTTACAATAATTACGTTTAATTAAAGCCGATTAAAGCTGCTGACAGTGTAAACATTTTATGCATATGATTAATTATACTTTTAATATTACAGATAAGTTCCATATTTAAAGAACGGTTAGAGAATTTTACTTTGTTACGAGTGAAAACAACAATGATCTGGAACAGAGGGGTCAAACTCAAATTCACAGAGGCCAAAACTGAAAACTGGGACTAAGTCGTGGCCCAAACTAAATATTTATAGAAAAATTTCAACAACATCTGCATGTTTTCTCTTCTTTCAAGATGATGTAATGTTAAACCTTTTCTTATTAAAATAAATGTTTAATAATAGTTTTGGTTAAACACTGAATCCAGAACAAGCAAAATATAAAATAATAACAAAATATTAAATAAATATTGCCTCTATAGTTTTTATCTGTAGCCGGCGGTCCAGCTCTAACACATGTTTGATATGATCTTGTGGGCCAAATATATCACGGGCCAAATTTGGCCCCTGGGACATGTCTGATCTAGAAGAAAACATCAAGGATAAGCAGCTTTTTTCTGTACATTCTGGTGATATAATGGTGATTATCTTTGCTGGTGATTATCACAATTACGACTATTGTCTGCCCTTTTTGCCTTTCTAAATGATATTAGAGTTTATTATTAATTCATTACTTAACCCTTACATACTATTAGGGTTCAATTTGACCTGTTTTGACATTGAACAGGAGTAAAAATACACTAAGCATCATTCTTTGATCTTGAAATTTAATGACTTTTCCAAAACTTTGCCAAAATACACAAAAATGAAAATATTTAAAAATGTTATACTTTTATATACCACTGCTTTGAATGCAATGACTAGTCTGAAATAAGCATAAGGGCTGCAGTGGATAAAACTGGTTATATTATAAATTCCAACAGTTCCAGAACAATCATCTCATTTTCAAATACAATAAATATCATCATCATATTGACTTTTATGTTTTTATGTGTTTTGTAAAACAGGACATGATACTGTGTGATAGCAGATGTTTTTCTGCTCTCTGAAACATTATATTTATATATTACATATATTTATTCATGTGGAACAGTCTATTTATTTGGTATAGACACTTACTACAAGGGAGTTCTTGGTCCGGGTCAAATTTGACCTGGACCAGACTGTGAAGGCTAAAGAACTGAACAGTATGTAAGGGTTAATCATTGCATTTATATAGCGCCTTTCAAGATACTCAAAGCGCTTTACAGTTCATTATTCATTCACTCAACACTCCACCACCATCACTCACACACACCACTTTCATACTAAGCAACGTGGATGAAGTGTCTTGCCTAAGCACAACGACAGTTTTTGCCACTGGCGCCCTCCTGTGGCACCTGATTTTCCAAACGGTCTCCCATCCAAGTACTAACCAGACCCAGCCTTGCTTAGCCTCTGAGATCTGACAGGCTTTGACAAACTGGTATGGCCACAATTTACTGTCCCGTCCCGACACGGTGTCATTACAAAATCCACCTTTAGAGGGCGACAGTAACTCAGGTGGTCGAGCGTTCGTCCACTGATCTGAAGGTTGTCCGTCCAAATCCCACTCTCGACATAGACATCGCTGGTTGAGCGCTCAGATCCACTGACTCACAGGTTGTTGGTGCGATTCCAGCTCCCACAGGTGAAAGCTGTCGTGGTGTCCTTGGGCAAGACACTTAACCCACCTCTCCCTCAGTGTCTGTGCACACTGCTGCATGAGTGTGTGTGAATGGTTTAGAGGTTTCTTGTTGTAAAACGCTTTGAGGTGGAAAAGCGCTGTATAAAACTGTGACCTTTAAGCATTTAGACACTCGTACTCTTATTGTCACGTTGTTTTCACTCTCCGGTGTTAAGACCATAGACACTGTGCCCTTCACAGAACTGAATAGTCTTTGCAATATTACAGTTTTATAATTCTAATTACACATTTTATTTAAAAAAAAGTGATTCCTTGATCAGATGGTTTTGATGAAAAACTGTCAAAGGTAAAATATCAGTATGTAAGTGTCAATGTCTAATATATTCAAACTTCAAGTACAAAGTAAAACAAAGCCCTAACAGTTACAGAAAAGAGAAAACATGTAGCTGTAGAATGTGTAGCTGAAGATATACTTTTGTGTTTTTAGATTAGTGTGCACCCCGATTAACTGACCCTTGGGAGTCCACCCTTTAATGTCAGCAAGAGGCGTCAGACTGGAGCAAAAAGGTACTGCTAAAGGTTCTATAGAGGATTTTCCAAGGAAAGAGAAATACAGCGATTGTTTGTCCTTTTTCAGATGTTGTTGAAACGCCTCCTCCTTACGCTAGAAATCACGCTTGTTTACAGCCGCTGCTCGTTCAGAATTGCTGTCGAAGTTACCTGCCCAGAAGTAATTTAGCGACCCCTTCGTCTGCTTCAGTGCGCGCCATCGCTGGAAGGAATCTCCAAGAATCACCTTAGTTTGGCTTCACTCCTTTTCCCTTTCTTTTCTTCTTTCAGCGACCTAAAAAATTGAGTTTCTTTTGCAGCGAACTGGTCAAGGATTCTTCTTTGTCGTTGCAACAAACTTTGTGCAAACTGCGGGGAAGTTACAGTTCGAAAAAGCTGCTAAGAACTGCTGCGTTGGTTGAGTAAACAGCGTCTTAGAATGTATGAGAGGCATAAACGTAAACCAGGTAAAACTTGTGTATCATTTGTCCATTCATTTTTCAAAATAAAACCAAAAATAAGAAAACGAAAAAAACAACTATTTTCTTCATTATTTGTCTCCAAAATGAAAAAAACAGATAACGAATCATTTTTTCAGCTTTTAATTTTGTGTTTAAATGAATAAATGAACGGATAATCCCATTTCCGTGACTTAAACTGCGATGCCGGACTTTTGCGTCGCATACGGACTGAACCAGGACTGAACCAGGACTGAGTGTCGGGACGGGCCCAGAGGTGAGCCTACGTACTGTCACTGTTACTGATAACTGTCAGGTGATCAGGACTGAGACCAGGATCAGATCGGGACCACCGGACTGAGACAGGGACTGAGACAGGACTGAGACCAGGACTGAGACCAGGACTGGACCAGGACTGGGACCGGGACCAGACCAGGACTGGGACCGGGACCTAGTTTAGTCAATTTTTTCGATTATTCATTTAAACACAAAATCAAAAACTGAAAAAATGAATCATTATCCATTTTTTTCATTTTGGGTTTGGAGACAAATAATGAAGAAAATAGTTGTTTTTTCATTTTCTTATTTTTGGTTTTATTTTGAAAAACAAATGAACGAATGATACATGGATTACCTAATCCCAGCGCACCGACGAGTCAGCTACGCTAGAAACGTAGAGAGTTTGATTGACAACCAAACAGCCAATAGATAACCCAGTAGCCTCGTTATCTATTGGCTCCACCTCGTCCACAGTTGATGGATTTTCATACTTTTTAAAATGTACTTTGGTCATCATAATTAAAGCTGCTATCTTGGCTGCTTTGGCATGGCTGCATTGTATAAGAATTTGCTTAATGTTTTGAATGGTAAATAAGTTAAAAAAAATAAAAAAATCTCTAGAATGCTAGTTTGAACTCTTATTGGCAATTTAAATAAAAAAAAAAATCCTCCCTGCAACCTTTAACCCAAGATCCAGTGCAAGGATGGCCTAGTAGTGCCTCAGCTCAATTTAATTTCTCTCCAGTGACTAGGTCAGGAATCAGAATACAAACATGTGAGACGGATTTTGTCAAAAAACTTCTGCAGAGAAAGCAGAATGAAATCTTTCATATGCTGTGAAGCCATGAAACAATCAGTCAAACTCAGAACATGAACGGTGTCAAACTGTTTCGTTTGAGAGGTCCTTTTGTGGACAGCACAACAGCAAACAAAGGATCGAGATGTGATGTAGACGAAGACTTACATTCTGTGTTGGTCACGATTCCCGAGATTGAGGATTTAAAACCGGAACAAAGAGAATGTTTGGTGAATTTTATCAAGGGAAAAGAAGTTATTGCCCTTCTTTCTACGGAATTTGGCGCATTACATATGACCAAAAAGTACCCACCTACCGTCAAGCGAACAAATCCTAATGCTGCGAGGTCAGACGGTTTCCACGAAGTTAAACCAGCTGATGAATCAGTCTAGTGCAAGGATGGGCCCCTCACAAAGTCTGTAAAGTGCGTTTTTCATTAGACAACGGGCTCACCACGATGCTTTGTTCCCAGGGCCAAGAATTTAGTGCCACCCCGCTGCATATCAGCATCATAAACTGTATAAGTGAACATGGACTTGCTTCCTGCCACATTTTGAATAGGAAGTGAGGAACTGTAACTGCTGCTTTTATTTCACTATTTTGTCCATAAATCAAGACATGGATGTGAACATTAACATTGTCTGATCCTCTCTAACCTTCAGCGTTCTGGCCTGGTTCTGCTTTGCGACTAAGAGCCCACTAATAACTCATAAGATCATCAGGATGAGAGAAAAGATGATTTGAATGCCACCGGAACACCTCAGATCTCTCTTCCAAACTCACTCTGGCATTAAAAAGGCTGCTGTGATCTCCTCAGACGCCGCTCTCTGCCTCGTGACCAGGACGCGACGCTCCTCCGAGAACCAAACTGTCCTCTTTTGTGCCGGCTTCACTCAGACTTTTGAACAAGCATGAAAGTCAGCCCGAACCGCACGCTCTGACAAAACTTTACAAAGACGAGAGGATCTGGAACGGTGTCCTGTCTCCCTGATTTCAGAGGGAGTGATTGACAGGCGGATTAACCAATAAGAAAGACGGATGTTTTCTTCACCTCAAAAACAGAAAATCTACATAAAGACTGAGAAAGTAGAGTAGAGCTTTATTTTATATTTCTATTGCATATGTTTATTTGTATTGTGCAGCACTTTGGAAACTGTTTTGTTTATGAAATGTGCTATAGAATTAAAGTGGATTGGAATGGATTGGATGTGTAAAGAATCAACAAATGAAGCACCAAAAAATGTTAATTTTCTTATTTCAGGTAATCTAAAAAAATTTGAAAGTTTTCTGAATGTTTTACGAGAAATTAGAAATTATTACAATTGAATCTTCCAATTTTCAATTTTGGACATTGAATTTATTGTTATTTTTCATGAGTTTTCACGGCCCCTTTGGGATCAAAGTCGGTTGAATCCACCCCTGGTCCAGTATGTAGAAGGGTCCGGGAAAAAGGAAATGAAGTGGATTCTTAATTTAAAGACACATTCAGATCCATAAAAAACACAATGTTCATTTATTTAAACAGGTTTTATTTAAATGTTACTAACAGTTAAAGATTATCTAGTTAGTTGTGTTATGTAAATTATTTTCAGGCAGAAGTCAAATGTTTATTTAGTAACATTAACACGTTTACATGATGTTTTTTAATTCCAAATTAATTATTCGGAATTAAATAGTTCAGAATTAAAATATTCTCCTTCGAGTTTTGAGGTTTAGATGGAAAACACATTAAATCATCTCTATTTAATTCTGCTCAACATCTGGGAGTGGAGAAGGGTTCTGATTGGACAGAGACACCGACGTATTTACATCGACCGGAAGAAAACGCACACTTCAGCTGCTACCGGCTTTTTTGTCACCTCAGTTTGTTGTCACGCCACGGACACAAACACGATCCAAACTTTTTTCGCAGTCCTTCCGATGATAATGAAGCAGCAGCTGGAGAATTCTCTCATCACGGTTTATGTCAGGAGAAGGGAAGAGTGTCGGAGAAGGAGGAAGAAGACAAACTGAGTCACCGGCTGCTCTACCTCAGCCCACTCCCGCATCCCGCTCGCAAATCCAAAGAGCAGCGGATGAAAGTCCAAAGAGAGGACTGGTGGAGCCGGATCATCTGGATCGCGTCAGAAGGACGACTAAACGAGCATGCGCCGAACAACCAGATTCATTTTTAAGAAGAATAAACATTTACATGATCAAGAAATAAACTAACTGGACTTTAAAATTGGAATAAACCACCCACTTACTTTTATTAAGTTTAATTCTGAATAATCATTTCATTAGGATTAAGTGTTTACGTGATCTTTTTAAAGCAGAATTAATTTTTATTGAGAATTAAATCACTTTTATTTGGAATTAAAGCTCTAGTTTTTGGTCATTGACAGCTGAAGAGTTTGAGTTTGACCCAATTCTCTGGGTTGTTTGAGACGATTTGACCCAAAATGGTGAATAGACTAGAAAAAGGCAGAAAAATGTCAATCAGTATGTTAGATTTGTAATGATCTAATTATAACCCGACCTGTTGACATTAATACAACATCGCAGATTGTTAAGAATGACATTATTGCCAGAACCCTTGTTAGTTATTCTTGGTACATCAGAAATATTTAGTAATCTAACATAAGCTCAAAAACAGTTCATTTCCTATTGTTGTATTATTGCAAAGAAACTTATTTTAATTAGGGGTGTCAAATTATCGCGTTAATTGCGATTAATTAATTACAGTCATATTTAGCGCGTTATGTTTTTTAATCGCGTTAATCTCATTTTTAATCTCTAACTTTACTGTTTCTGTATGCTTTATTATGCTTTATTATTAAACCAGTTTTTATGTGTTGTTGGGACAACAACACACACACACAAAAAACACATTTATACATTTTTTTATTTCGGTAATTCCACTCATTGTCGGAAACCCACACAAAACGCGCGCAGTAAGAGCGACGTAAACGTCACGTTGGCGGCGTCAGTCGCACAATGGACGAGGTCGTAGAGCCAGTAGAACAGAGGCAGCAGTGCACAGGTAAAAACACATTCGTGTCTTGGAAATTATTCTCCCGACGTGAAATATAAAAGAAAATAACAAATATATCGCCTACAATTAAATGTCACTGGTGAAAACAACCTGCATAGACTCATGATGTCTGCACTACTGTCCTATAGTGACCTGCCACATGAGGGGACACACACACACAAACACAACACACAAAACAACACACAAACACACACACAACACACACAAACACACACAAACACACACACACAAACACAAACACACACCTTCATCATCGTCATTAACCTGAGAACGCGCGGACCACGTTTCCTTCCGTAGACACTGCGTGGACACCGACGTGCTCCCGTGAGCCGCGTGTGGATCGTGTTTTCTCGCTACGCTGCGTAAACCCGCGCTTCCTCCTGTGAGCCTCTAAACCAGAACTAACACCAAGACTAAAACCAGGACTAACCCAGTCCAGGACTAAACCAGACTAAACCAGGTCTAAACTAGAACTAAACCAACTAAAACCAGAACTAAAACCAGGACTAAACCAGGTCTAAACCAGGACTAAACCAGGACTAAACCAGAACTAACACCAGGACTAAAACCAGGACTAACCCTTTCCAGGACTAAACTAGGACTAAAGCAGGTCTAAACCAGGACTAAAACCAGGAAAACCAGTGATCTCATATATAAAACATTTCTCTATCAATAATATTTTTTAATATGGTTAAGGAAAGACTGGACTTTTTATTGTCTTTAAGTCGACAAAAGTTATTATGTTCAGATTTCCTCGTCTTTGCTGCTTTACAGCAAACAGTTTCTTATTCATGGAGACTTGGGCTCAACAGCCAATTTGGAGAGATTTGTTAAACAATAAATGACTTTATAAAGTCACTTTTTTTTTGTTCTATATCAGTCTTTTGATCTGCCACAATAATGTAATAATGAATTTAAATGAAAATACCTCAAATTGAAGCTTTTTAGGTGAGATTAAAATGAGATTAATTAATTACAGATCATAATTAATTAATCTCTCAATTTTTTTAATCGCATGACAGCACAAATTTTAATGTCATGAAAGGGGCCTTCAGCACCACGCTCTAAAATGTGGCTTCGGGACCTTGCTAATACTTCACATCTAGAAAGAGAATATGATATTTGTTAAAGGTTAAACTAATGTCTTTTATGAACGCGTGGCAACCTCTTATTGATTTTTTACAGTCTATGTCTAAATTCCTTTCAGATACCTCCGCCAGCTGTTATTATATTTGTTTTCAGTTCTGTGCGAGTTATTTTAATTTAATTTTTATACACCAAAAAGCATTGAGCGCTATTGATTCTGTACAATTTCAGCTATAAATCACCTTTGGCTCAGTAAAAACGTTAGGACTAAAGAAAAAACGACCCAGCTCTGTGAAAATAACCCGACAAAATGACACAAAAGCAGCTGGGTAGAGAAAATAACCCAGCATTTTTTAGGTAGAAGGAGACGTCTTTAACTACTAACCCGCTTTATGTAATTTCACGTTTTGTTTTAGGCGTCTTTACGAGTCTACGGTACAAATGACCCTTGTTTCCATGTACACAGCGCATGAATGTGCCAGACCACAAATGAAGCTCCCTAACGAGAAAAATAAACTTCCTTGAATTGATTTACAGACCAATCACCGTTTTAATTGATCTCATTGAACTGTTTTAAATGCGTTTCTTCTGTGTTCTGTTGCCGAATCCACACACACTGTTCAGATCAAATGGATTCGGTCTGACCATTTCAAAGTGTTGATTTGTGTGTGAAAACCATTGTATTTGGCCACAACCACCAAAGTTGGCGGTTTTAATTACGCAGTGAGATTTACAGTAAACCAGCTCTGCTCTGTTTTCTGTCATTTATTAATTCTAGAAACAAATATATCATTTCTGTGAACTTTGAGCGAGTATTTATCACTGCAACAGTTTATATTCCAAGAGTACCAAACCATACCATACCAACTTTATTTATAAAGCATTTTAAAATCTTTACAGCTGGCTAAAGTGCTGTACACAAACATAGAATAGACAAATGCAATTGCAGTAGAAGAAAATACACAATACAAACACAATATAACAACTAAAAACATAGAAAACAATAAGACACTCAACAACAAGAAAAAGTAGATCTCACTTGTTCAAAGACATCGAAAAAAGTGAAGAGTGATTTAAAAACGTGTACAGACTCCGCCCGTCTAATCTATTTATTTATTCATTTATTTATTTATTTATTTATTTATTCATAAGGGAAGCCCCTTGAGATGTAGCATCTCGTTTGCGAGGGGGTCCTAATGCATTAACAAAAGCAGTATTTACAGAAGAGAAAGAAAAACAAATCAAAACAGAACAAAAGACAGACAAAGACAACATTCACACAACACACAGACGGCATTCATACTTTACAGTCCAGGATCCTAAGTTAAACATACATCTCTCTGATTTTATCATTTGGCCAGTTTCTTTTTTTATTATAGGAACATTGAAAAATCTCTAATGGCAACTGGTTCCAGAGCCGTGGAGAAGCAACAGAAAATGCAGAGTCCCACGAAGCTCAAGTTTAGTCTGCTGATCTGAGCCCCCGTCCACACTAGCATAGTATTCGAATCGTTTTCGTTGTGGATGCAGTGTTCGTCCACACTAATCGATTGAAAATGGCTCCAGAGACAGAACGATCTGGTGCCGCCAGTTCCCATGAATTCATCTGATTCGGCACTGTGTGGACACCTGAAAACGCTGATACACCGATGTAGGTCGCAAAGTAATTCACCGCCAAAACGCTAAGAGGCTAGAATATATGTCCATTCATATATACGGTCTGTGTGTACGACCTGCAGATGTATAATCTCTGAAAAGTTTCACGTGAACCGTCTCCAACGTGACAGAAGCACAGAACAGACTCACCATCAGCAGAACACCCCTCTGTCACAGAAGAACACATATATTCCACTGAGTCGTGTCCTTTAGTCCGACAGAAGCTGAACCGCATCAGTGCACAATATCGAGCTGTTTTTTGAGCGCTCAGTTTATGCAAATTAGCCATGCGGTTTTAAGTTTCATTTCTGTAAAACGTAAACAAATATGCTCAAAGCTGTGTGGATAGGGAAGGATTGCAGACACAGAAACGACGTCTGGACGCAGACCATATCCGATACGGTGATATGGTGATACATGGATTTGTTTTAGTGTAAACGGGGTCTGAGAGTGTGAGATGAGGTGTAAGGGTGGATCAAGTCAGCGAGGTAGGAAAGCGCTAGGCCTTGTAAACACTTAAAAGTAAATGAAGGAATTTTAAAATCGACTCTAAAAGACACTTGGAGCCAATGGAGAGAGCCTAAAATAGGTGAGATGCTCTTGTGTTTCCAGGTTCCAGTTAAAAGTCGAGCTGTTGAGTTTTGGACCCGTTGCAAATGGCAAAGTGCATTTTGGCTCCAACATAAAGTGCATTACAATAATCCAATCTAGTCGTCACAAATGCATCTATGACAGTGTTCTGTTAACAAAATAGGCTTCATTTTGGCCAGTAGTGTTAGCTGGAAAAACAAAATTTTACAACAGCACTAATTTGCTGATCAAATTTTAGATCAGGGTCCATTTTGACACCTGAGTGTGAAACAACTGGCTTCACTAAGAGTAAATTGGAGGTTTGTAAAGTGACTGAGTACAGTACAGTTTATTGGGCTGTGCAAAAATATCAAAATATCAATGTATTGTATCGTTTAATGTGATGATACAGTATTGATATCGTGGGCTGCTGTATCGATATATCGTCAAAAGTATTTTTTGGTATATTTTACTAAATTATTTAATTACAGCACAACAGTTTTTTGCTTGTTTAGAGAAAAGAAACTCATTTATGCAACACATTTGACATTTTCACTGTTTTGACGACTAAAATGTTTGTGTTTCATATGATTTTTACACGTCTTGGTTTAATAAAAAAATTTAGAATCACACCCATGATTTAGTCTTTATTTTTTATTGAACCGTACTGAATCAATTTGAATATATCGTATCGAATCGTAAGTGCACTGTATCGAGATATGTATCGTATCGGCAACTTCTTAATGAATCCCAGCCCTACTTACTACAGCAACTTCAGCGCTTGCTCCAAAGTATCTGGACATGGGCAGAAACTTTAAGTTACCAAATCAGGAAAGGTTTCAGGAGGTCGGCTCCCACTCGCGTTAGCAACAGGTTTGACTGACAGCGTTGCTAAGCTCCCGCCCCCTGCTCAGTGTTGTGGGCGGCAGATTTGTTTTTCACAGGGCGACGACCTTAGAAAGAAAATTGTATTGCCAAAATATTTGCAACCTTTCCCATTACAAATTATAATAATTAAATTCATCTCAGCTAATTTGCAAAATGCTTTCATAAGTGAATCCATCTGATGAAACGTGCATGTGTGAAGTTAGTGGGCGGCTGATACAAACACGGTAAGTCATGTCATGTGTAATTAGAACTGGCAGCGTGAGAGGGCTGGTTCTTATAGGAGGCGTGAATAAACACAAATGACCAGTTTTAATGATCATAAACTAAAAATGTCTTGCTTGTTTAATTATTATTTAATACATACCAGTACAACAGTAACAAACAGTGAGTAGCTTTTGTGTCATTGTTTGAAGCAGAGGCTGAACAGAGCAGTCGTGTTTGTATCACTGGTTGAGGCAAAAGTTATAACTTAAACTAGAAAAGCACTCAGAGAGCGCAGACCTCCGCCAAGGACTACCCCCATTTTTTATATAAATTGCGATAAAATCAGTCTTCTGGATCAGATCCGGATCAGCCTTTGGAATATGAAAGAGGATCCCATTGTCCATCCCTGAGTCAAATTTCATGGGGTTTGGTCAATAATTAACCGAGATATTGAGAAACAAAATTTTTGGCCCCATTTACCACAATGTTAACTAAAATTTCAAAGTGATCCAGAATCCAGGATTTCTTCCGGATCACCCCCAAAATGAAATCAGTTCTTCCTTTTCACATTTCCAACAAATCCTGAAAATTTCATCAAAATCGGTCCATAACTTTTTGAGTTATGTTGCTAACAGACAAACAAAAACAAACAAAACAAACAAACAGACAAACGCCGGCAAAAACATAACCTTCTTGGCGGAGGTAAAAATAAGTTTCAGTAATGCTATGAATAGGCTCTAAATGCCTGTCACCCGACGCAAAACAGTGCAGCGCGGGACACATTTGGAAAACTCAATCCAGGAGCGGGCGGGTGGGAGGATAAACTGCAGTCCCGCAAACTAAATATGAGTGTGAAGTAAAATATACAAATGATTAATGTATGTCGATTATACATCATTTGTGCTGGATGTTTTATTTGGCCTTAATAAAAACATTTTAAGCAGCTTAAATGTTCGGCTGTGGTCTAATCTTGCACACATTTTAGACAATTCCGTTCAGCTTTTCCGTGTTTGATAGAGATTAAGAAAGCAAACGTCCCCAATTTATGGGATTTGCAAGCGGGAGCGGGACAAAATATCGCAGATGCGGGAGGGAGCGGGACTGAAAATTCTGTCCCGCGCAGACCTCCAACGTGCATGTAAGTGTCATTAAAATGCTTTATGCAGAAAACAAATTCATTTTGGTTTAGAAAAATTATAAAGTTAAAAATGTTGCTAAAAATGATCATAATTCGTATGGGATAAATTGGTACCGTTATTATCACAAGACTTCATGAAAACTTGAGAGAATATTGGGCCACAGGTAAATCACAAACGCCCTCATACGCTCAAAGATCCTTAGAGCGAAAGCCACGATTTCAGCGTCTACAGCAGCTGTACGAGGTATCTTTTATGTTATATTTGTAATGACTGTAATTGTGAAATGTATGTTCCAATGTATGTATGCTGTGCGCAGATAGAGAATGCACCGATCGCACATTTCCTTTGCCTCTGATTAGACCGCTGATGTAACAGGCGGACACGAGATAGCTCATTTTATTAGTACTTTTGTGTTAGCAAACCAAGATGGAGTGTTTTATTGTATGTTTTATTTGTCCTGTGGTTTTCTCGGCGTTTCATGGCATTTGTTAAAGGTTGTATGGAGGATTTTTTTTTTTTTTAGTTTCAAATTGTCAGTAAAAGTTTAAAACACCATTACAGAGACGCAGCAGCCTTGTAATTATGTTGACCAAAAAAAATAAAATAATGAAAATCCATCAACTGCGGACGTGTTGAGGCCAGATAAACATCAGCCAATAGAAAACAAGGCTCCCTCTTTATCTATTGGCTGTTAGGTTGTCAATCAAACTCCCTGTGCTTCTAGTCTAACTGACTCGGGGATTACGTGGTTTATGCAGCGGTTCTTGGAGGCTTTTTTAAACTGTAGCTTCCTCACAGTTCGCACAAAGTTTGTTGCGACGGCGGGCGAGAATCCACGACCAGTTCGCCGTGAAAGAAAGTCAGTTTTTGAGGTCGCTGAAAGAAGAAGAGGAGAAGAAAAGGAGCGAAGCCAAACGGAGGTGATTCTTGGAGATTTCTTCCAGCGATGCCACGACTGAAGCAGACGAAGGGTCTAAAAACTGACGCGTCGGTCGCTAAATTACTTCCAGACAGGTCACTTCAACAGTAATTCTGAACGCGCACTGGATGTAAACAAGCGTGATTTCTAGAGTAAAGAGGCGGGAGGAGACATTTCTACTGAGGGAGCTGTGGAGGAGGAAGGTGGTGTCATGCATGCACAACATTTGGAAAATTATTTCTCTTACCTTAAAACAACTCTATACAACCTTTAAGTCTAATAAATGCACCAGTACTGGAGAACCGTGTGCAGTGTTGTCATTGAGGAGCTACAGTGCAGGTGTGAGTCACTTTGTCTTACCACAGACAGTTCTGGGAAGTTCACTGTCATGAGGTGAGTTGAAAGGTTGCAGTCCATTTTTTTTTTGTCTACAAACCAAAAAAAACTGACTTTAAATTCGAAAGGAATAAATTAAAGGGATAGTTTCGAATTTTGGATCTCATTTCCTAGTGAGCCAGAGTGTTGGAGACGTGTGGAGACACTTTTTTTAAATATTCCATCCAGTCCTTGTGTTTGCAGAGGTCGCTGGTGCTAGGCTAGTGCATGTCAATGGCCATAGTTATCCTGCCACTAAAAACAGTCACAAAACACCCAAAGCAAATCTATTATTACACCAGACTGTCAATGTAGATGTCTGTGTTGATAGGATCATTTTAAAAGTAAAACCAACTTTGCATTTGAGGGGTTTATGTCTGAGCAGCAGCAGCGAGTTGTACTTCCTGATAGAAAGCTCGGCAGCGGCGGACTGATATATGAGAAAATAGTCCCTCAACATGCGACGATTCGTGCAATACAAGGTTAATTTTATTTCAAACATTATTCTGTCAACACAGACATTCACATCAACAGTCTGGTGTAATAATAGATTTGTTTTGGGTGTTTTGCGGAGTGGGTAAGACTGTTTTTAGTGGCAGGATAACTATGGTCATCACCAGCGACCTCTGCAAATACAAGGACTGGACGGAATATTTTAAAGTGTCTCCACACGTCTCCAACACTCTGGATCACTAGGAAATGAGGTCCTATGTCCAAAATTACGAACTGTCCCTTTAAACATTCACATAACAAACAAAAACATCTGCGTACAATCTGTGTTACATATGCAGAGAAAATACATTTGATCAATATATAATTAATGTGTTTTCATGATGTATTTCTATGTTGCAAACTGCAATCAATCAGCTGACTATTAAACAGTCATAATCCTCAATCAATAAGTCATTCAACAAAAAAGAAGTGAACTTTTCTCATACTTTCGTGCACCAAAAATGCTGAATGAATAAATCTGCGGTGTCTTGTTTTTCTAAACCATTTGCACACATGATTGTTACATTACATTAACATTTGTCTGAAAGGGTCAAAGGGGCCTCGGTCGCTTGAGACGTCTGGACATTTCCCGGTTTGCCGCAGCAGATGTGTGGACCCTGCGAGGATCACGTGCGCATTTCACCACATGGAGCTATTTATGGAACCATTTTAAACATTAGAGGAAAAACACAATGACTCTGAGCGCTCCGGCAGTTTGTTCTATCCTTGTTTCTGACGTAGACGGACTTATTCTGCATGTACCATCTGCTGTAATCTTGTTGAACAGCGAAATCTCAATGAGCGGTGTTGTCTGTTACACAGTGAAGCTCGGAGTGTTTCATCTTCCTACAGGAAAAAAAGAACAAGCAAGCAAATGCGAGCTGTATTATTTACACAAAATGATTGGAATTCCTTAGTAATAAACGATAAATAATACTGTATACTAATATTGTAAACAAAACAAACCGAGCTGTGTCTGTCGTGACCACAGAGCGGACTGTGTTGGTAGCGGTCACATCCATCAGTCTCGGAACATAACAGGCGTCAAGAGTGATTATGATGAAGACTGGTTGTCAGGTTGTAGCTTGTAAGCCTGAAGTCTACAGGAAAGTCTGTCTTTTATGACTCACACTCACAAGATTAGTGTTGTGTTCTTGTGTTGGCAGATGGAGCTGGAGGTAACGCTCCATAGTTCACTTTTTTTTTCAAAGACGTCTCCCAGGTGGTTTTTAAAAACTCTGTAATGGCCAAATCTTTAAGGCAGGGCTGTGTAAACTGTTTTCACTGAGGGTCGCATCTTGAAATGTTTTTGAAGCAAAGGACCACAGACCTACTCTGATTCATCAGCCGGTTTCACTTTGTGGAAACCATCTGACCTCGCAGTGTTAGGATTTGTTCGCTCGATGGTAGGCGGGTACTTTCTTATTTAACCAATCGCTGCTATTTGGTCATGACGTATGTAATGCTCTAGTCAGGCTGGCGCCACCTAGTGCCTCTGCTCAATTTCATTTCTCTCCAGCAACTAGGTCAGGAATCAGAATACAATAGACGGTTCGCAAAAACCCCAGAAGTGCAAGTTCGGGCACCAGTCAATCTACGATTCCCGAGATCGAGGATTTAAAGCCAGAATAAAGAGAATGTTTGGTGAATTTTATGAAGAGGAAAGACGTTATTGTCCTTCTTCTTACGGGATATGGGAAAAGCTTAATACACCAGTTAGCCCCATTCGCGGCGCATTTCATACGTCCAAATAGCAGCGACTGGTTAAGCAAACAAATTCTAACACTGCGAGGTCAGACGGTTTCTACGAAGTGAAACCATCTGATGAATCAGGCTAGTAATACACTGCTAAAGGGACTAAGAAGAAGGACAATAACGTCTTTCCCCTTGATAAAATTCACCAAACATTCTCTTTGTTCCGGCTTTAAATCCTCGATCTCGGGAACCGTTGCCAACACAGAATGTCTGTCTTCTTCTACATCCATCTTGACCGCTTTGTTTACTGTTGTGGTGAACCACAAAAGAAGCACAGCAACAACAGAGCTCCCTTATCCTTTTATACTGCTAGGAACAGTAATTATAGGTTAGTACTACAATGCTATAGAGGTAATAGAGGTAGAATTACTATCTTCAGACTGCAGGGTTTATTGCTCAATTTGGATTATTTTGTGAAATCCGATTTTTTTGTGAAGTCGTTCACATTTCCACTTAAATGCGACTTGAATGTGATCTCCAGAGTGAACTTTAAATGCCTCAAAAGTGTCCCGCATGTGCACTGGAGGACACGACGACGTCACATGCAGCGAGCGTCCTCAGTGTTTACGGAAGTCGCCTAAACGCTGGGCTTGTCTCCTAAAATACGGTCCAGTTCTTCGTAAAATGGGCAGGTTACACGTCCACGGCCGCTTCGTTTGTTTGAGTCTTTAGCCTCCTTGTATTTGGCTCGCAGGCTCTTTATTTTTCTATGACACTGGCGCCATGCCCGTCTGTAGCCGCACTCGGACATTTCTTTGGCAATCATTTCAGAAACCGCCCGGTTCCAGTAAGACCCCTCCAATTTGGCCTGAATACAGCGATCTCCCCAAATATTTCGTTTTCCCTCCGAGCCTGACGTGTAGGTGGGATGATTGTGACCTGGCCGTTCAGACTGAAGTCACGTGTCAAAAGATCGGATATGTATCGGTTTTAGGAGCACATATCCAAGTGGCCTGGGTCGCATTTGAAGAAAATCGGATCTGTGTCATCATTAAAAGATCAGATATAGGAGCATAGGGATGAAAAAAAATCAGATTTGGGTCACTTCAGGCTCCAGTCTGAACATAACCTTGCATTTGTAGAGAAAAGGCCGTGCGTGTGCCTATGATCAGTTGGACCAATTCAGCAGGGTGTCCAGGCCGTTGTTTGGACACCCACACTTTAAGGAGTTTTTGCCGACAGTTTCCAAATCTGTTGGGGTCTCTGCCTACACAACCGAAGTAAAGCCTGATGATTATTTTGAATACTTTTGTGTCCTTCCCAGAGCCATCTAAACATCGCTTGGGGTACATCATATAAGATAGAGAGAATGAAGTGAGACTGGAAAAATGTATTTATAGCCTGTTTCAAGGCTTTGCAGTCGTGTTTACTTGAGGATCCAGCTCCTTTTCTTCTATACATGCATTTGCAGAGAGAACTGATGGCAGCGATGTTGTCCATTTTGAAGGTTGCTTTGTATCTTGTGTGTTATTATTACAGCCAGATACAGAGAGTGTATCAACAAGAGAAAGACGGGACTATTCTTCATGTCATCGTCCCGAAGAGTCGATGAACATTTGAGCGCTCGTCTGTATTAACGTGTGGACCATCACCACTGGAGTGCAGATGGCAACGCTGGTTTAGATCACAATCATTTGCCCCCCCTCGTGATTGTAATGATCTGTTTGTTGACCCTGTTCAACATTGCTTATCCTGTTGCGTCCTTGTAGTTTCTTTTGAAAACGTCTCCGGAGATATGTTCAGATCGTGAGACATATTGGAGTTTTCACATTCAAATTCAGATTCAAAAACGTATTGGTCCCGGAGGACAGTTCGTTTGCAGCCTTCTCGGAGCAGTTCTCACATACACATTGAACACGAGCTCGTACAATGTGTTTGTCTGATACAGTTTACAAGTGGAACTCATTACAACAATATATTACAATGCAAATAACTTCAAAACACACTTCCATTAGAACTGAGCAAATTAAAAGCAGAAGGCGCGAAAGAATTAGAAGAGCATATTTTGACTTGACTGCCAATTCATACGTGATTAGATAAATCATGGGTCATCAAACTGAGGCCTTCCATACCCCTTTGACCAGCCCCCCTCCAGCCCCTCTGCCCCCACCACTTGAACTAACCCTACGAGGCAATCCTCAGAAGTTGTCATGGCCTATTTTTTATTTTTTTGGCAAATAATAACACGTCTGCATCTTGTATTTTGCTGTTTTATTATAATTTTTTATTTAAAAATTACATTTATATTAAGTATTTATATTTAAATAGCCCTGTGCTCCTCCCAGATCCCTGAGATCAGACGAGCAGCTCCTGTTGGTCGTACCCAAAACTAGACGCAAGACAAGAGGTGACAGAGCCTTTTCTGCGGCAGCGTCCAGACTGTGACACAACCTTCCTCTTCCACTCTCCTCTCAGTCTGTAACGCAATTTAAGACCAGACTGAAAACTCATCTCTTCTGCCTGGCATTTAGTACGAGCTAGTCAAGTTATCTTGGTGTTATCTATATATAATAATTAGGGCTGGGCAAAAATAAAAAACTTTAATCGCGATGAATCGCATGAGTTCGAGCAATTAATCGCGATTAATCGCATGTTATACGCAAAATCAATTAATGAATAAAAAAGTAGAGTATAGCGCTCTTTTATTGGAAATGTAAATGAAAGAGCCACACATTTGTTGTGCAAACAGCATTTCTTTCACAGGGGAACCTCAGAGCCTTCAAGGTCTTCAGGGAAGGCTCAAGAAAAAATACTGAATGGACGTTTGTACTGCTAATATATTTATTGAATATTTTTTATGCTGTGAGTAATGAGCACTACACTAGTAATAATTTCTAGATCATTGTTATAAACTTGGACTGATATTTCTTGGGAAACAAAGGGTTAATATAATGGAATGGAAATGGACCAATCACATTTTTTCTTCCAATGGTATCTGAGTCTGCGGCCGAACCCGCGGCTCGCGGAGGCTCGGGCACATTGCATCTCACGTGGTCAGAAAAAAGTGAAAAAAGTATAAAGAAAAGACGTCAAACTTAAAGAAACGCTCGCGGTGGACTTTTTCAAAATAAAAGCCAGCGAGAAACAGACGTTTACAATAAAATAAATAAATAAATAATAAAAACTGCGTTAACGGCGTTAAAATAATTGTCGGCATTAATGAATTAATTAGTTAATGCTAAGTTAACGCGTTACCGTGCCCGGCCCTAATAATAATAATCATAATCATAATAATCACAATAAAAAAATTATATTGTACTTTACATAAAATAATCTCGTAGTGCTACAGGTAAAAACAGTGAATAAAAGTGCATCAGCATAAAAGTGCATCAAGCTAAAACTATTACAGTGCACAATAAAATACAATAGAAATAAAATACAATTAACAAAAGGCAATGGTCAGCTGAAGTTGTTTTAAATGTGCTATATAAATAAACTTGAATTAAACTGAATTGAAAATTGAAAAAAATTTAATTGAAATAAATATATGACGTATTTACATTTGCCGCCAAATTTGCCGTCGAATTTTCGTCACCCGACAAACTCGAGATCAGGTGCAGAGCTCTGTAGTGCAGGTGAGGACGGAAAAATGGCGAGTGTTAGAGTACGAAAAGTGGACAGAGAGTGCCGGGTTTTCAAAGAACAGTGGACGATCGATGTTTTTTTGTTCAGTGTAAGGACAGTGCAGTTTGTCTGATATGTAAAGAAAGTGTGGAGGTTTTCAAAGAATATAATCTGCGTAGTCATTATGAAAGATTAAAAAAAGAGAAGAAAAAAGTTTGGTGACCCCTGAGATACATGATAAAGCATAATTATTGTGAATTTCTTTAAAGGTGCACTATGTAACTTTTTATTTGGGGGTCTGTCACCTGTTGGTTGTCATTTCTTCGATATTAAACAGCTCTATTTTACATTTATTCAATTACAGGTGGTTTTACAGCTCAAAAATACCCAGAAAGACAGACATTCTGGGGATGCCTCTCCACAGATCTGACTTGTAACTTGGTCTGGTTTGGTCTCCATGATGATGTTTAAATGCTATATTGTGAAACATTTCAGACAAAGCAAAGAAGAAAAGAATTTGACAGTCTCTCTCAGCCAAAAACGTTGCGCAATCCACCTTTTAAACATGATTAATGTCGTTTGGAAGTTCACTGACGCCAGCCATTGTTTTTATGGTGCCATTTACAATTTAATTTCTGAATATTATTAACATTATTTACGAGAAGGATTCGAACGCTCCACATTGTCTTGTCAGAGGCTTCGGTCTTGAGGCAGGAGTCCATAAACATCAAAACTTACCCAACTGACCATATAACTCCATTTGAAACAATATAAAGCAAATATAAATTTGATTTATTTTTCATTTATTTCTTTTATTCTGACTCACAGCAGTGCCTCACTGCCACTGAAGCACATCCACAATTGTACAGGATGCCCTTCCGCGCCCCCCTAACTATGCCGAGCAGTTAGACCAGGGCCATCGACAGAAATTTGGGGGCCCGGGGCAAGAAGCCGCACATGGGCCCCCCTCTGATATTAATTATTGTATTTTTTTAACTATAAGTCGCTCCAGAGTAGAAGTCGCAGCCAAAATATGCGTAATGAAGAAGAAAAAACATATAGAAGTCCCACTTTTGGGGGAGAAATTTATTTTATAAAACCAGAGACCAGGAACCGACATTTTATTTTGAAAGTCAAGTTCTAGTAATAACAACAGAACAGAGAACAACAGACTGTTAACGTCACATATGAACAGTTCTTCAGATAAATATAACATAAACAACAGAACAGAACAAGTTTAACAAACTCTCCATCTCACTCCAAATCACTAAATCCATTGAATTCTTCATCCTCGGTGTCACTTCTGAGGAACTCCAGAGGTAAACAGAGCGCCGCTTTCTCTTTTGTGTAGCTGTCGTCAGACTCAGCATCAGTTCCAGTTAGAATTATTCCGGCCTTTCTGAATCCCGACAGGATGTTTCGGTGTCACTGAAGTTCAGGCTTTGTCAGTTCATCCAGTGACCTCCAGGAAAGTTGCATGGCGCCCCCTCCCGGTTACCGTGAAGCTGTGTTCTCCATCCGCGCTTTCCATCAGTCCCTCACAAGTTTCTCGCTCACTACAAACTTTCTTTCTACTGCTCAATTACTGTTTTCAGCTGAATATTTTACTACTTGCAGCAGGACAGCGGCTCTTTCTGCAGTAGACATGCGCAGTAGAGTGAAGGGACAGTGGTACAGGAGTAACAGGAGCAGCAGATACTGACACACAAGACTAAAGTGCCCTCTGTTAGTGTGAACATTTTAATATATAAGTCGCACTGGAGTATAAGTCGCAGAACCACCCAAACCGTGAAAAAAAGTGTGATTTATAGTCAGAAAAATACGGTAATAGGAAGAGGATCCAATTCTGCGCCTCTAAAACCTCAGGGCCCGGGACCACAGACCCCTTTGCCCTGACCTGTCTACTACCCCGAGTTATCCACCACTCACTTAGCTGCTGTGATTTTCATGTGAGGTGAAAGTAACACATTTCTAAATAATAATAGCCTTAATAGAATTACCAGAAAAATCTCCCACCACTGCTGTTTGTTGTAAAATAAAAACAAAAGCGCTCCATTCAGCCTTATTTAACCAGCAAATCACCAAATGGTCCCAGAACACGCATTAGTAATCCGCTGTTCTTCTGCACCACAAAAGCACTAAAATGTATTCAAGACTGTTCTCTCTGCCACAACAACAGGGCAACAACCGTCACCTCCAGCAACAGGCTCCAAACAAAACTCCAAACAGAACATTTACCAAACACTCTCATATCACAAGTAAACACACATATGCACGCTGCACAGGACGGGTGAACCGACAAACAGATAAACCACTACAGAGGCCTGACTCGTGTTTTTTTACTGATCATAAACTAGAGCTATTCTGCAAAATCGACTTTTCAGAACCTATAGTTGTTTCCCCCATTTTATTTACCCTCTCGAAGTTGTTTTTGGACTGATATGTGCGTGTTTGAGTGATGTTTACTCATTTATTTTAAAGACTCCATATTGTTGAGCAGGGATTTTACCGCCTTTGGCACACGCCCACTGCTCTGTATTTAGTTCATTCTTCACTTTTATTTTCTTAATCTGTGACACATGTAGGATAGTCAATTTGGTATGAATAAAAAAGAAAAAAAAAAAAACGCTCGCAACTAGGGATGGGCGTTCGATTAAATTTTCTTAATCGATCGTCGGGAGAATTAACAATCGATTATCATTAACGTTTTTATATTAAAATGTATCATCTTTATTATTACTATCTGCACTACTAATCTGCATGAATAAATTCAACTTTACAACATATAAACCGTAACGACTCTAGAGCCACATCAGCCCGTTTGACATTATAATGTGTTTAATGCAGCTTTGCTCAACTCTCACAGAAATGAAACTTAAAATGGCTTGGCTCATTTGCATAAACTAAGCGAAAAAAAACAGCTTTTGTGCGTTGATGCGACACAACTCAGTGGAATACAGGTCAGTGTGACCATATTTGCATTTGTCAAAACAAGGACACCGTACGGGGGGAGGGAGGTGGGGCTTCGTCATCGACATTGAGCGACTCTCACCTGGCAAAGCTTTTTCATGTTTTCGGTGTCCTGATGAGTTTTTTCCCACTGGACACCGAAACAAATGTGCTTCTCTGTACACATGGTGTCCCACTTGTCCCGAACAGAACGGAAAGCGTGTGGAATTTCTTGTACAAGTCATCGTTAAATACGCATTTGCGCTTCGGTACGTTGCAGACTGACCCACTGTTTGTGTCTCGCTCCTTTTGAGTGCAGAGAGACACATGTCCGGACCCCCGTTTGTCCCTGGACATGAACATAATCGATGAAATTCTTAATGATCAATTATCGATTAATCGACTTATCCAGCTGTCAGGAGGAGGGGCCCAGAGCTATGAGGCTCTTTCTAACGTGGAGGTCAGTGGACTTGTTTCATTTATCTCTTCTGAAGTTATTTTAGATTAATATTGAAAATTATTAAAAATGTGTCAAATACCAGCTGGAGTGTCCCCCTGACTCGAAAGTCCCGGCTTGAGCGTCCCCCTCCTCCCTCTGGGCACCTCCTTTCTCTTGGGCGACACACGGGTAACTGCTGTGCCCGAGAGAGGGGGGCGTTCTTTGCCAGCCTTTAGTCGGCTGTGTCGCGCACTGTGATGTATTGAATTAGAAAATCTGCTTCTATCATAATAAAATGAAATGTGAATGTAGCGAGACCAAATGTCAGGCCTTGTTTATGTCATTTTACTGATCTTCCCAAAGCGGCACACACATTTTTTCAGTACTTAATATCAAAATAATTGTCATTTGCTCATAGAAGTTTCCTATGAAATTATATCTTAAAAATTATTTTCTTGTTCCCCATGTCCTATAACCAGTGTTGGGGAGTAACAGATTACATGTATCGGAGTCACGTAATTAGAGTATAAATTATGAGAAACTGTATTCAGTTACAGTTACTGTTTAAATGAGTGGTAATTGGATTACAGTTACTTTGTTAAAATAAATGGATTACACGGCGGTATGTTCCTGTTTTCACATTCTGGGCTATATCCCCTTTTTTCTTTTTTTTTTTTTTTTTCGGTAATTTCACTCATTGCTGGAAACTAAACCAGGTCTAAACTAGATCTTAACCAGGTCTAAACCAGGACTAAACCAGGACTAAAACCAGGCCTAAACTAGATCTAAACTAGATCTAAACCAGGACTAAACCAGGACTAAAACCAGGCCTAAACTAGATCTTAACCAGGTCTAAACCAGGACTAAACCAGGACTAAAACCAGGCCTAAACTAAACTAGATCTTAAACCAGGTCTAAACCAGGACTAAACCAGGACTAAAACCAGGCCTTAGATATAAACTAGATCTTAACCAGGTCTAAACCAGGACTAAACCAGGACTAAAACCAGGCCTAAACTAGATATAAACTAGATCTTAACCAGGTCTAAACCAGGACTAAACCAGGACTAAAACCAGGCCTAAACTAGATCTTAACCAGGTCTAAACCAGGACTAAACCAGGACTAAAACCAGGCCTAAACTAGATATAAACTAGATCTTAACCAGGTCTAAACCAGGTCTAAACCAGGTCTAAACCAGGACTAAACCAGGACTAAACCAGGACTAAAACAGGACTTAACAGGACTAAACGATGCTGCGCTGTCTCCTCTTCTTCTATCAATAATATTTTTAATATGGTTCAGTAAAGTCTGGGCTTTTCATTTTCTTTTAGCAGACAAAACATCTTATGTGAAGATTTCCTCGTCTTTGCTTCTCTACAGAAAATCAAGTAATCCAAAGTATTCAGATTACATTACTCACTTTAAGTAATTTAATGGATTATGTTACAAACTACATTTTGGGGTATGTAATCTGTAATCTGTAGGGGAATACATTTTAAAAGTCACCTTCCCAACACTGCCTAATGCATCTGTAACTGTTTATTTGGAAAGAAATATGAATTATTTCCTTACCTTCTTGACATGAACATAATCAGGTGTCAGGTGTCATGATCCTTCCCAGATCAGAATACTCGCTTATGCTCAACATGAACAAATGTGTTGAGATGTACTGTAACTTACGTGTGTAATTGATGCAATACATATAATAATAATAAAAAAAAAAAAAAGATGTATTTA
This sequence comes from Boleophthalmus pectinirostris, assembly GCF_026225935.1. Lineage (NCBI taxonomy): Eukaryota > Metazoa > Chordata > Actinopteri > Gobiiformes > Gobiidae > Boleophthalmus > Boleophthalmus pectinirostris. The sequence goes on from NW_026571541.1 coordinate 31,168,903, forward strand.
TTTTTGTATTTATATGAATATAGGTTAATTTAAGGTAAAATAAAGGGTACAGTTCAGTTGGACCTTCCATCCAGGGGAACTTTCTAGCTGATTTCCAATGTGCCAATTATGACACAATGATCCATGAGTGTCAAAGATTATACAGGCACAAAACGTCTTCTTTAAAACTCCAATCGGACGTGGCACTCGCACTCTTGTCTGATTTTATTCCCATCACAAAGTTTAAAAAAAAAAACTGATTGGTCGCCTTTACAGTCAGTCTCTGTTTTAGCCAATCACAGTCTCTAATTATTCAACACGAGCTTGTTTACTTCACAAAACAAAGAAAACACTGTGCAGAGCTGAAAGAAACAAGAGAGCGTCTGTGACTCGGAGAAGTTCAAGTTTCAGTAGTTAAGTTTAAGATCTGATCAAGTTCTATATGTCCCTAAACATTTGGCACGAGGATTGTATTCTTCTCAGTTAGTTATTTGAGAAAAGTTTTGCTGCTTAAATATGACATAAAGTGAGTTAGTTTGTGTAAAAGTAAAATGTTCATTGGCACCAACAAGTCAAGACTGCTCTGATTCTCTGGGGGCTTTAAAACTGCTTTATAATCCGTATAGAACTTCTCTGCTGTCAAGAGCAGCAGCCTCATGTAAAATAATAAGTGAAGATGGCAGAGCTCACAGCAACTTCTGGAATAAGGTGAGTTTATACAGTCTATGGGTGGAGGTGATCATTTTTAACTCTGAAAGGTCCTATATTACACAACATGGACTCTTGTGAGCTTTAAGACATGTTAGAATGTTGATCCCTCAACAACAACAGACCTGGAGTTGTGTTTTTGGTTTCATTCACATGTTCTGAGTACCATGAGTATTATTATAACTTATTTTATACTAAAACTGAAGAAGTATACTTGAAGTTGACTTTTTATAAACTATATTATTTATATACTTAAGAATAATATAGTCAAGTATTCTTGAAAAGTATAAACAAAAGTCTAAGACTAAGTACATTAATACTAAGACTCACACTTATACTTTAATATTAAAACTTATACTTTAGTAAACTTTTCACGTCTGTTGGAGCCATATGGCCTGTCTGTACCTCCCGCCACTGGCACTAGTTCTAATTTGTTGTGTAATTTGCTGCCCTGTGTAAGGGGAGAGAAAAGGTGCACACAGGTGTTGTAGTGTTTAGGTAAACAGTCTTTGACCGTCGTCTGTGGAGCCTGAATCTGTGTATTTTGGACGGCTCGCGTCTGCCAATAAACAATCAAGGACTTTTTGACTCTGTTTGTGGAAGACACACGTCCAAGACGCCACACACGCTGCAGACTTCTCTTTTTGGACAAGGAAGGACTTTAGTTCTCAGCTGAAGATGTTATTATTATGTTTGAATGTTTACAAGTAAATGCAACAGTTTTGCTTTACCACATTGTACAAATAAGGACTTGATCTTAGAGAGAACATTGTTTACATTTTTACAGGCAAATGTGCACTTTTTCATTTTATTTTCTCCAGTAAGGAAGAACTTTCATAGGTCTTTGTTTTTGAAATGTTTGAAAATAGATCAAACTTGTTTTCAACATTTTGTATTGTGATTTTGTAAATACATCACACTCTTGTGTACATACAGTATGAGTAAACTTTAAGAATACTTTACGGAGTATTTTTCAAGAATATAAATAGTAATCTACAAGTAATATGCCAAGTACACTTAAAGTATAACAACTAACAAATAACAAAGTAAACTAGAAATATAACCAAAGTGTATAAAAGCATACTTAAATTATACTATAATAAACAAAACGTAGGGACTCGAAGTGTACAACTAGTACATGGCAGTATATAGATGAGTGTACCTCTGTAGTATACTTTAAAGTGTACTTTTACAAACTTAAAATGAACTTTGAAGTATACTTAAAAATATTTTAAACTTAAAATGTTCCAATTTAGTTCAAAAAGTGTTAAATTAGTATACTTTCTCGTACACTAAAAGTACATGGTCTGTAGTATACTTGATATACTTACACTGTTGCATACTTGAACTTTAAGTATACTACATTTTGCTAAGGGCTCAAAATGCTCTTTTCTTTGACTCAGTCACTCGTGGATCATTGTGTCATAATTGGCATTTTTAAATGTCAATATTAATGTAAAATGACTTCATAAGAGATAAAAGAAACAAGTCCACTGACCTCCGTGTTAGAAAGAGTCGTACAGCTGTGGGCACCTCCGATGGACAGAGATTGTTTTCATTTGTATCAAAATGACTTTCCTACATGTGTCACAGATTAAGAAAATAAAAGTGAAGAATGAAGTAAATACAGAGCGGCGGGCGTGTGCCAGAGGCGGTAAAATCAGGCACTGCTCAGTAATATGGGGTCTTTAAAATAAATGATTAAAGATCGCTCAAACGTCAGTCCAAAAACAACTTCAAGAGGATAAATAAGACGGGGAGACAACTATAGGTTCTGAAAAGTCGATTTTGCCGAATAGGTTTTCTTTAAAATCACCAAAAAGACACGAGTCATGCCTCTGCTGAGCTCATGGTAAGTGCAGTAGTTTATTTGTGTTTGTGATGAGGAATTAAAACCAAGATCCGAACAGTGTATTTTAGGCCTTTTGAGAAGTAAAGACTGAAATATATGCAAATGAAAAGTGACTTTAGCAAAACATAGGCAGTTTAGAACGCTGAGTCATGATGTCCCGGTCCAAGCCAAATGTAAATCAGCACCAACAGTGTCCAAAAGTTTCCTGAGGACTTATTGACAGGCGGCTGCAGTGCCCCTGTCAGCCAGAGAGGGGCAGCGTACGGAGAGCAGATTTAAAATGAAAGGCTTGTTGAAATTTCTGCATAGTTTTTCAAAAGGATTCATATATCACTTTTTTTTTTTTCTTTTTGATGCAGATAACATATGTACTGTACAAGGCCCGTGTACCATTTGTTGTTTTGAATTTCAATTAAGAACGAAAAACAATAAAATGGGAAAACTGTTTGTTATTTCAATATTCCGCTTTAGTGTAAAAAACAAAACAAAACTGATTTCGACCTCTATTTCCAATATTTAATTTGAAGTTTATTTCAAATTACACCAGTCAAAAAACAGTCTGGTGCCTATTTCAGTTTGGATATTTTATTCTCTCTGGTTTATTTGCTCCAGAAGTTCTGCTGCTTGAAGGACTTGCCTGAAAAATTGTTGCAATTTTGTGAACAAACATAGAGACGCGTTTACTTTCACCTCCTAGAAAGTCATAGTTGAACTCTATTAACTCTCTTTTATCCAGCTGACATATCAAAATCAAAACACCAAGATTGTTTTTTGGATTGGTGTTATTTGAAATAAACTTTAAATTAAATATTGGAAATTGAAGTCAAAATCTAATTTTTGACACTAAAGTGGAAATAACAAAACTTTTCCCATTTTATTGTTTTTCGTTCTTGATTAAAAGAACAAATGGTACATGGACCAAAGGACTTACCTGAAAAACTGTTGCTATTTTGTGGACAAACATAGCGGCACGTTTATTTTCACGTCCTAGAAAGTCATTGTTGAACTTCATAAACTCTCCTTTGTCGAGTTGACGCCATAGATCTATAATAAAAATAGTTTTGATTATAGATCCTGGAGCAGAACGTCCGGGGCAAATAAACCAGAGAGAATAAAATATCAAAATTAAAACAGGCACCGAGATAGTTTTTTTGATTGGTGTTATGTGAATAAACTTAAAATTAAATATTGGAAATAGAAGTCCAAATCAAATGTGGAATAATGAAATTAATCTGTTTTCCCATTTTATTGTTTTCGTTCTTGATTAAAAGAACAAACTTACCTGAAAAACTGTTGTTATTTTGTGGACAAACATAGCGGCACGTTTATTTTCACGTCCTAGAAAGTCATTGTCGAACTCCATGATGAGAAACAGGCAGCAGCAATAAACTCTCCTTTGTTGAGTTGACTCCATCAAACTGTAATAAAAATAGTTTTCATTATAGATCCATGGTCGAGCAGCAGAACTTCTGGAGCAAATAAACCAGAGAGAATAAAATATCAAAATTAAAATAGGCATCGAGACTTTAAACTTTAAATTAAATATTGGAAATAGAGGTTGGGTCCATGTACCATTCGTACTTTTGAATTTCAATTAATTGATTGATTTATAGCATTTGTATATCGCCTTTCAAGATCCCCAAAGCACTTTACAGTTCATTATTCAGTCACTACACACTCAGCGGTGGTAAACTACTACTGTAGCCACAGCTGTCCTGGGGCAGACTGACCGGAAGCGAGGCTGCCAATCCGCCATCGGCCCCTCCGATCACCACCATCACTCCCGCTCACACCACTTTCATACTAGGCAATGTGGGTGAAGTGTCTTGCCTAAGGACACAACGACAGTTTTTTGCCACTGGCGCCTCACTGTGGCGCCAGTGGCAAGAACGAAATATGGTAAAATGGGAAAACAGTTTATTTCATTCTTCTGTTTTAGTGTCAAACAAAAAACTAATTCTGACCTCCATTTCCAATATTTAATTTGAAGTTCATTCTCGGTGTCTATTTCAATTTGGATATTTTATTCTCTCTGGTTTATTTGCCCCAGAAGTTCTACTGCTAGAAGGACTTACCTGAAAAATCGTTTAAATTTTGTGAACAAACATAGCAATGCGTTTACTTTCACCTCCTTTGTTGAGTTGACACCATAATAAAAATAGTTTTTATTATAGATCCATGGTTGAGCAGAAGAACTTCCGGAGCAAATAAACAAGAAAACTGAAACTGAAATAGACAGCGAGATTGGTGTTATTTGAAATAAACTTTAAATTAAATATTGGAAATAGAAGTCAAAATAAAAATCTTTACACTAAAGTGGAAATAACAAAACTGTTTTTCCATTTTATTGTTTTTCTTAATTGAAATTCAAAAGAACAAATGGTACATGGACCAAAGGACTTACCTGAAAAACTGTTGTTATTTTGTGGACAAACATAGTGATGCGTTTACTTTCAGGTCCTAGAAAGTCATTGTTGAACTCAATGAGAAACAGGCAGCAGCGATAAACTCTCCTTTGTTGAGTTGACTCCATCAAACTGTAATAAAAATAGTTTTTATTACAGATCCATGGTCGAGCAGCAGAACTTCTGGAGCAAACATGTAAAACTCAGGCCCGGGAGCCAAATTTATTTATTTAAAATGGTTTTATTATTTTATATTTTTGTTCTGGATTCAATGTTTAAGTAAAACTATTATTAAACATTTATTTTAATAAGAAAAGGTTTAAAATTACATATCTGGAAAGAAGAGAAAACATGCAGATGAAATTGAAATTTTTCAATAATATTTGACTTTGGCCCATGACTTAGTCCCAATTTTTTATTTTGGCCTCTGTGAATTTGAGTTTGACACCCCTGTTCTGCAGCAAATAAACCAGAGAGAATAAAATATCTAAATTAAAATAGGCTTTAAACTTTAAATTAAATATTGAAAAAAGAGGTTGGGTCCGTGTACCATTCGTTCTTTTTAATTTCAATTAAAAAAAATGGGAAAACAGTTTGTCATTTCATTATTCTGCTTTAGCATCAAACAAAAACAGATTTCAACCTCTTTTTCCAATATTTAATTTAATGTTTAAAGTCTCTGTGACTATTTTAATTTTGATATTTTATTCTCTCTGGCTTATTTGTGCCGTAAGTTCTGCTGCTCAACCATGGATCTATAATAAAAACTTTTTTTAGTAGTAGTTTAGTAGTTCTCTGGTGTCAACTAAACAAAGTTTATCTCTGCTTCTTGTTTCTCGTCGTGGAGTTGAACAATTACTTTTTAAGACGTGAAAGTAAACGCGTCGCTATAAAAGAAGATGAATTGTTTGTTCACAAAATTGCAAAGATTTTTCAAGTAAGTCCTTCTAGGTGCAGAACTTCCTGCACCGAGACTTGATTTGAAATAAACTTTAAATTAAATATTGGAAATAGAAGTAGAAGTCTGTTTTTTGTTTGATACTAAAATGGAAAAATAAAACAACAAACTGTTTTCCCATTTTGTTTTTTCGTTCTTAATTGAAATTCAAAAGAACGAATGCTACACTGACCGTACATTTTTGTATTTTTTTGTATTTTTTTCACCATTTCTCCTCTATACCTGTGAGACTGACTCTATTGCAATATGTCAGCTGAACTTTGGGAACTAACCTAAAGACAGATGGTGCAATTTCCACTATCCTTTCGCCCTTGGGCAAGACACACTCTGTCCACCTCGGCTGTGTGAGTGTTTTAGTGTGATCTGCGGATTTCAGTTCAGAAAATACATTTTTAGAATTGGAAGAGAGTTGGGCAGAAAAGCCAAAAACGTACTGTAACTTCAAAATGATCTTACTCAAGTCTATGTACAGACTGGTCCAACGTGAGGAATATGACAGACGATTTTGAAATTAGACTTGATGTAATTAATGTAGAATGAGAAGGTATTTTCTGAAAGTAGAGAGCTTAAATGAGGCAAACTAAATCATAAATGAAGGAGCTGCAAGAAACACAAATGTTCAAATCATTTCATATTGTCAACATAAAGCTTTTGTCACTTATTTGTTCTGTTAAAGGTACACTGTGCAACTTTTCATATGACATTCAACATTTCCATCTAGCATTTTCTATTGCTCAAAAATACAATCATTTCTTCTGTGAATAGGCTCGACTCTCCACAGATCTGAACTGTAAAATAGCGTAGTGCTCTAACCCAGTGGTTCCCAGTGGTTTTTTTGCTCCACCGACTGGTTTTATATCCAACAATATTTCGTGTGTGGTCCACTTGGCATGGTTAAGTCCTGGTTAAATCCTGTTTTAATCCAAGTTTAGTCCTGATTTAGTCCTGGTTTAGTATACCTGGTTTAGTCCTGGTTTCTGGTTTAGTGTTTAGCTCTGGTTTAGACCTGGTGGTTTAGTCCTGGTTTAGTCCTGGTTTTAGACCTGGTTTAGACCTGGTTTAGTCCTGGTTTTTTAGACCTAGTGGTTTAGACCTGGTTTAGTCCTGGTTTTAGTCCTGGTTTAGTCCTGGTTTAGACCTGGTTTAGACCTGGTTTAGTCCTGGTTTAGACCTGGTTTAGACCTGGTTTAGTCCTGGTTTTAGTGCTGGTTTAGTCCTGGTTTAGACCTGGTTTAGACCTGGTTTAGTCCTGGTTTTGGTTGTCCTGGTTTAGTCCTGGTTTAGACCTGGTTTAGACCTTTTTTAGACCTGGTTTAGTCCTGGGTTTTAGTTCTGGTTTAGTCCTGGTTTAGTCCTGGTTTAGACCTGGTTTAGACCTGGTTTAGACCTGGTTTTAGTCCTGGTTTTAGTTTAGCTGGTTTAGTCCTGGTTTAGACCTGGTTTAGTCCTGGTTTAGACCTGGTTTAGACCTGTTTTAGACCTGGTTTAGTCCTGGTTTAGTCCTGGTTTTAGTTCTGGTTTAGTTGCGTGGCTTGTGCGATGTACGCCGTATAGGAGGGGGTTTGCACTTTTGCAGCCCGGTATGAAACGACCCACAGCCCGGAACCGACCGACGGCCCTTTGTTTGACTCTGACCGGCCCGTTTAAGATCATTTAGAATAAAAAAAATAAACATATTTTATAATTTTACCTCATGCATGGACTAAAGCTGCATTGCTTTTATTTTAGAGGTGTTTTTACAACTTTTTTTTAAGGCAACCCCACTTTTTTATTCCTTCATCATAACATAACTCTTACAAGTCTTACCAGCTTGTCAAAACAATGATATTTACTGCTTTTCGTAAAGAAATACAATTAATATTAAACAGAATTGAGTTAAGCATTTTGACCCTCCACAATATTTTCTGTTTCTCATGAGGCTGATTAAGAATTTACCAAAATGGACAGAATAAAGCAACAACAACAACAACAAAACCAAAACAGTTTTTAGATCATTTTGACCATGAACGCATCATCATCATCATCATCAGAGCAAAAGGGAAACACCGGTCGCACTTTTGGCACTTTTGGCGCTTTTTGAAGTTTTCCAGAATCTCCCCTCTGGCCGAAGTTTTCAGAAAGATTCATTTTCAGAAGCGAATTCACCGTCTGCGTGTAAAAGATGGGTACAAACGAAGGGGAATGAGCTTTTAAAATACCTGTGTACGTGTAAACGGGGTGTAAATATTCAGGATTTGTGCGTTAAACATGTGAAAATGAAACAAAACACAACTTCAAGTCTGATTGTGATGAAGAAAAATCATAACACAGATCAGAAAAGAGCGTAATTTGGGCCCTTTAAAGCTCACGAGAGTCAATTTTGCGTAACATAGCACCTTTAATAATCATTTAGTGCGCAGTTAGTTTGTACACACAGTATTTTCTCCAGCAGTTTCTTCCAAAAAGTTTAAGAGAGGAAACGCAGCTGATCCGGGCGCGCAGAGCGAAAGCGGTAAAACACCGCCGCGTATGTATTGGCATTGTGCGTTGGATTAAAGTGGTATTATTTTTACGACATCTCTAAATCTGTTTTATGAATGGCCTCGCAGGAACACGGAGCCTATCAATGACATTTTCAGAGTTTTGGGTTTCGCTTTTATAGTTTCCTATGAGCAGTAAAAAGTGTAGCAATTATGAGCTATAAAGATTACGAGATTCTGCGTATGAGATTGTGACATGGGGAGATGTGGCGTTTCTAGCAGTTTGAACAATGAGAAAAGCCAAGAACATTAATATTATGAAGGTGATAGGGTTGAAGTATTTCCAAGTAGGTATTCAGGTACAAAAAGTTGTATTTATATGTAATTTGTTACTTCTTTAAAGGTCCTTGTGAGCTTTAAATCATGTTAAAACTGTCAAAAACTTACTTGGAGTTGTGTTTTGTCTCATTCTCACACGTTTAACACACAAATCCTGCGTATTTACACTGAGTTCTTTTCTCAGTCTGAAAAAACTCACCATACAGGAAGTGCTCCACTGTGTTTTTAAACTCCGTGCACCTTCACTAGGATCATTGTGGATGATTTCAGTCGTGGTATTTCCAAAATCTACTGAACAAAAGGTAAAAGCTGTTAACTTGAAAACTACCGCTATATGACAAGACAAGACAATTTGGAACATGTGTGAATGAAATAAAACACAACTCCAGGTCTGTTTTTGAGGAGGGACGACATTATAACTGCATATACATTGCTTAAAGCTCACAAGATTCAACTTTGCTTAATATAGAACCTTTAAGACAAAAATAAATTATCGCTCTCTCCATGGGGAATGCTTCAAAGTATGGTTTGAACTTTCTGTTTCAATGTGTCTGTTAGGATTTGTGTTTTTGTTCTCTCCCCCTCCCTTTTCTGTTTCAGAGCTTGGGCGTGGCAGGGGGCGTGGCAGGGGGCGTGGCTGGCTTATTCCGGAGCAGATGAGACACACCTGCAATCAATCCCTTCATCTACCTCAGTATTTAGCCCTGGTCTTCTCATCACCACTTTGCCAGATAATTCCGTCCTGTTCGGTAGCGTCACCAGGCTCTTGGATTTATTCCCGTCTTGCTTATCGTTTGCCCTGGATTTACCAACTCCTGTTTTCTCCCAGGTGTCTCCTGGTCGTCTGCCGTTGCCTCCGGAGAAGTTGGCCAGCTCCCTGCCTCCTCAGCCTGCCTTCGTTTGTACAATGAACTTAAACTTGACTGTGTTCTGATTCTGCTTTGGGGTCCCTCTTCCCCCACCTTAACAGTGTCACCTCCAGAAGTTTACATATTGTTACTTTAAATGATTTCAACATTTGTGTTTCTTGCACCACTCCTCCAGATATGTTCTCATGATAGATTTTGTGAGTTATTGAAAGATTTCTCCTTAAAAATCCATCCATTTTCTTCCACTTATCCGGGGTCATGTCGCAGGGGCAACAGACTAAGCAGGGACTCCCAGACTTCCTTCACCCCAAACACTTCCTCCAACTCCTCTGGAGGACCTGAAGGTGTTCCCAGGCCAGCTGAGAGACATAGTACCTCCAGTGTGTCCTGGGTCTTCCCCAGGGCAACGTCCAGGAGGCATCCGGAACAAATGCCCTCCCCTCAGCTGGCTCCTCTCGACGTGGAGGAGCAGCGACTCTACTCCGAGCTCCTCTCATATGACTGAGCTCCTCACCCTATCTCTAAGGGAGCGCCCAGCCACTCTGCGGAGGAAACTCATTTCGGCCGCTTGTATCCACGATCTTGTCCTTTTGGTCAATACCCAGAGCTCATGATCATGTGGTCAAAATACAGTCACTTTAAATTACTCTTATAATCACTATTACTTAAAGTTGCATTGTGTAACTTTTCTGGTGGAGGGCCCGTCAAATGTTTTTTTTTTTTTTTTTTTTCAATGGACACTTGAATTCTTCATCTGGAATGTTTCGCAATATAGTATTAAACCTTTTTATCTTCATGGAGATAAAACCAGACCTTGTTACAGGTCAGATCTGTGGAGAGGCGACCCCACTCACTGTCAGAATGTCTGTTTTTCTAGGTGTTTCTGAGCTATAAAACCACCTGTAATTGATTAAATGTAAGGTAGAGCTGTTTAATATCATGCTGTGGAACATTCCAGGCTGACAGCAGGTGACAGACCCCCACACCAAACCAAAAAGTTACACAGTGCACGTTTAAGTATTACTTGAGCATTTCTTGTGGACCATTACTTTATCCTTGAGTGCTATTTGAGTAAATTTGTTTTTTTTCACTGATCTCTTGCTTGAGCACAGCGTTTGGTTTCTCTGCCCACCTCCAGTGTCTCTGAGGTGAAAGTGAAAGCAGATGAGAGGTTGTAGGTTTGAATAGTTTCCATGTGAAGTTTGCTGTGAGGAGCTGGGTCTGGTCCAAGCGCTGGGAGCTTGGAGGAGAGAAGTTCTCATGGAGCAGGAGCGCTCATCGCTGAAGCTGTCTGCTCAGATTTACACTGCTCTGCTCCAGTCAAGGGCACCACACAACAAAACACCCACACGGCACTGCACACAACCCACTGGATTCAACAAAGGTACTTGTGTCAGGGCTGAGGTTATTTCACAAAAGTTATTTCTGACAGTCATTTCTTTGAGATTACGCGTGTGACATTAAAGGTGGATTGTGTAACGTTTCTGGTGCAGGTCCATCAAATGTTTTTTTTTTTTTCTCCATGCAGATGTTGTTGCTTTGGCTGGAATGTTTCACAGTGTTGTATTAAACCTTTTCTATCTTCATGGAGAGCAAACCAGGCCAAGTTACAGGTCAGATCTGTGGAGAAGCAGCTTCGCTCTCAGTCAGAATGTCTGTTTTTGTTGTTTTGTTTTAGGTATTTGAGCTGTAAAACCTAACCAGGCTGTTGCTATCTAGCGTAATTCATCAGCTGGTTTCACTTTGTGGAAACCGTCTGATCTCACAGCATTAGGATTCGTTCACTCAACGGTAGATGAGTACTTTTTTTATTTAACCAATCGCTGCTATTTGGTCATGACGTGTACAATGCACCAAATCCTGTAGGAAGAAGGGCAATAACGTCTTTCCCCTTGATGAAATTCACCAAACATTCTCTTTGTTCCGGCTTTAAATCTTCAATCTCGGGAATCGTTGCCAACGCAGAATGTACGGCTCTTCGCTGATTGGCCGGTGCCCGGACTCGCACTTCCAGGCCTTTTGTATTCCGCTTCCTGACCTACTCACTAGAGAGAAATGAAATTGAGCAGAGGCACAAGGTAACACCAGCCTGGCTAGGTGCCACCTAGTGCCTCTGCTCAATTTGAGTCAGAATACACTAGACGGTTTGTAAAGAGCTGTGAAGTTATGACGTCAAACTCAAGCGCCTGTCTGGGTCCTTTTGTGGAGCAACACAACAGTAAACAAAGCGGTCGAGATGGATGTAGACGAAGACAGACATTCTGTGTTGGCAACGATTCCCGAGATCGAGGATTTAAAGCCGGAAACAAAGAGAATGTTTGGTGAATTTTATCAAGGGGAAAGACGTTATTACCCTTCTTCCTACGGGATTTGGCGCATTACATACATCATGACCAAATAGCAGAGATTGGCTAAATAAAAAAGTACTTCACCTACTGTCGAGCGAACGAATCCTAATGCTGTGAGGTCAACCGGTTTCCAGGCTTTGTAAAACCACCTGTAATTGAATAAATGTGAGGACATTCCAATGACATAGCCATAGAAACAAGCAGGTGACGGACCCCCAACTAAAAAGTTACATAGTGCACCTTTAAAAAGACGATAAGAGACAGTATTGAATGAAGCCTAACTCACACTGTGAAGCCTTTTCAAACCTATAACATAACTGTAGTTACTATAGAAGTGCTTTTATCTCCCAGGGACATTCTGCTCCTGCTTGAGAAGCTGCTGCCTTCAAAGGAAAAATTCAATCATTTACTGCTTAATAAAGATGTTATACCACAGGGGTTCTCAAACTAGATCTAACCGTGTAAGTGATATGGGACCCTTTGGGAACCACTTTTATAGAACAGCAATGATTATAAAATACTCAAACTCATGTCTTCATTAAAGGACCTATATGACACAAAACTGATTCTTGTGAGCTTTTAGTCATGTTATAAAGCTGTTACCTCAACAAAAACAGACCTGGAGTTGTGTTTTGTTTCATTCACTCATGTTTCATACGATATTGTCACGGTATGAGCCTCACGGTAGGATATTTATTGTGATATCGTTGGGAAGATATGGTGCGGAGGCTCACAATTAGAGATGTAACAATATCCAAATCTCTCTGTACGATATTTTCACGATATACATCTCACGGTACGATATTTATTGCGATATTTTATGGAGGTTATTATGCTACTTTTTCCTCTTAAAATGCCTTGACAAGACTTAATCCAAATAACTTAAAAGTGCTTAGAACTGTTATTTCTTCTTGTAGTCTGCACTGAAATGGAGCAAAGGATCATGGCCTATGTAGTTCCCTTAATTTAAGCAAAGAGACTTCTAATTCGATATATTGTGATGCTCCACGATATTATTGTGAGAACTTTGATGATACGATATCACGATATTTCGGTTATTGTTACATCCTTAGTTTCAGTGACCTTTTATTATTAGTCTGTCTTCATCTTCAAAGCTCAAAATGCTCCACTTCGACCTTGTGATGTCATGTAGTGGTCGTTTTCAAGTTAACCACTACATTTTAGAGATTGGCAATTCCACATTTAAAATTATCCAAATGATTCTACAGAAAGTGTATGAAGTTGAAAAAATTTTTTGTATTTTCACATGACATCACAAGGTGGAACAAGTGTTTTCAGTTTGAGAGAAAAACTCAGCCTAAACATGTTAAACGTGTGTGTTAAACTTAACTTCAGGTCTGTTTGTGATGAGGAAACAACATTATAATATCAGAAAATAGTGTAATATGAGCCCTTTTGTACCTCTTTTCTCTGAAGAACCTCCTTGTCTGCAGCTCTGATACTCAGAAGACTTTAATCTGATTTTTGTTTTAACATAATCTGACCATAAAGAGCTGTTTTAGTTGGAACTTCAACAGGTGATGATTTGTGCAGCCGCAGCAGTGAGCTCACATCAGCCTCCCAAACAGCACCCTGAGCACTTGTACAGATCCCAGGCTCCTGAAAATAATGCTGAGACTTACAAACTTTTTCTTTGGATATTGTTTACTAATGTGTACATTGTGCTGGTAACTTCTGAACATTCCACCATAGAGACACATGTAGAACACCTCCCAGTATGTTGCCTCTGCAAAGGAGCAATAGGTCATCGTTACTGTGTTGATTTCCTCCCGAGACCAGGCCCAATCGTTCCTGTCCTTTATAGTGGAAATCGAGTTAACCAGTCTCTTGTTAAGTGTTTTGAGACACACTCTTAATGGAGAGATAAGGTTCCTCTGCCTAAATAGTAGGGATGCAGCAAAAACCAAAATATCGTGATATCGTATCGTCAAAGTTCTCGTTGACCAGTACAAAATATCGAATTACAAGTTACTTTGCTTAAAGGGCCCATCTCGTGCAAAATCAACTTTTCAGAGTTCTTCACAGAGAAGTGGTTTTTATGTAGATTCTGTGTTTTTTTTTAACAAATTGCAGTGTATTTCTGCCACCCTCCCACGTGACAACGAACTAAAGCTGCTACAATATGACGCAGCAGCTACACCTATGACGCGTTTGACATGGCAGAAAGGCTCTACCACCTCCGCCCCGCCTCCACCCTGCATCAGTCACATGAACACCTAAACAAAAGCGACAGCATAAGCTCATTGTTCTACACTGCAGTGAACACGATATAATAAGTTTATCTACTAGCGTTTATTAATACTTTACCAATCAGTAATGTTCTGCTGATGTCGACGCGGTGCTTGTGCTTCGTGCATCTCCAAGTCCTCGTCCGATTCCGGGTCCAACACATGCGGCTGAACGCGCTGTGTCGCCGTGATGCCCTTTAAGTTGATAGATGTGATTGCATGGTAGCACTTTCTGTTTTGTTCTGGGTGGGGCTCGTCCTTGTTTGGTTAATTTGTAACATTTATTTCTGTCTTTTCAGAGTTGGCGCCACCGCCCAGGGGTTGCAAGGTTTTATTCTTATTTTAGTACCTTTTATGAATTTTAGCTCCTTTATAGAATGAATAATTTTACATTTCTACTTGCTCCTCTTTTAGTCTTTAATAAATTTTATCTATACATTTTAAGTCACATCTGTGTCTTTTTTTATTTTACATACTTACCTGTGGCCTTGGTTATTTTACGTGTTTTATTTATCTATTTATTGAAATAGAAGGGTGCCTATGGTCACAATTATTTAATTTATTTCATTCTCCATCTTGGTTCTTTTGTTACGTCGCTTGTCCTTAACAGAGCTGGGTCATAACAGCATGGATTTAAAGGTTGTATGGAGGATTTTTTTTGTTTTGTTTCAAATTGTCAATGAAAACTTAAAATACCATTACAGAGACACAGCAGCTTTGTAATTATGATGACCAAAAGAAAAAAGAATGAAAATCTATCAACTGTGGACGTGTTGAGGCCAGATAAACATCAGCCAATAGAAAACAAGGCTACCTCATTTTCTATTGGCTGTTAGATTGTCGATCAAACTCCTAACATTTCTAGTGTAAGTGACTCCCCGGCGTGTGGACATTATGTGGTTTATGCGGCGGTTCTTAGAGGCTTTTTTAAACTGTAGCATCCTCGCAGTTCGCACAAAGTTTGTTGCAGCGTCGGACGAGAATCCACGACCAGTTCACCGCAAAAGAAAGTCGGTTTTTGAGTTCGATGAAAGACGAAGAGAAGGAGAAAAGGAGCGAAGCCAAAGTGAGGTGAATCTTGGAGAGTCCTTCCTTCCTGAAGCAGACGAAGGGTCTAAAAAGTGACGCGTCAGTCGATAAATTATTTCTAGACAGGAAACTTCAACAGTGATTCTGGACGCGCTCTGGATGTAAACAAGTGTGATTTCTAGAGTAAAGCGGCGGGAGGAGGAGATGTTTCTACTGAGGAAGCTGTGGAGGAGGAAAGTGGTGTCACATGCACCACATTTGAAAAAGGACTGTCGCTGTATTTCTCTTCCCTTAAAAAATCCTCTGTACAACCTTTAACACCAAAATGTCCCTGGCGTCCACTACAGAGGACGTATTACAAAATTATAAATACAAATATTATGCTAAGGTGTTCATTTACCTCCAATAGATAGAAAATCACACGCAAAAATACATATTGCAATACACTTTTTTTCTTCGGGTCCCTGCGCCCATGTGGCACAGACAAAAAAAATCCATCTTCATTCATATTTACAGTGTGGACAACATGTTTTTAATGATTCCCTGCTGTAACAGAGGGTCATACCTGTAACAACACGGTTTTTGATCAAACGTGGCGGGTGGATCTAACACCACTCTGGACTAAAACTGTTTATTTAGACAGTGTTACACAACTTGATTCATTTTCCTGATTACATTTTAGACTTCCTCAAACATCTTTCACAAGCCTCTTTTGGATGTGCACATGTGAGAACCACAGACCTCCCTCTGTTTCCTCATTCTGTAATTGTAACTTCATTAAGTCATGAAATCAGAGCCATTAAAGTCTGAACTCCACTTAATAAAACCTTTTTCTTCTCTAATTTGTAATGACTTAATGAGAGTGTGGCATGTAAACAGACTGTTGGAAATAATCTGTGGGAGTGAAAGCTGTGGCACACGATTGAGGAGAACAGTATTTATTGGACTATACAGTAAATCGCACTTTTTTTCATGGTTTGGGTGGTCCTGCGACTTATACTTCAGTCAAATTTTCACAGTGAGAGCCTTGAGAGGGCGCTCTAGTCTTGTGTGTCAGTATCTGCTACAACTATTACTCCTGTACCACTGTCACTTGGCTCTACTGCGCATGTCTCCTGCAGAAAGAGCCTCTGTCCTGTCTGTATCATGTCAGTCGATCGCACCGTTACTTCTGTACCAATTTAAACAAACTTATAAAGACGAGACTGAACACAAATGCCCCCATAAAGAAAATCATATTTTGCAAATTATAAACTGCAAGTGGTGAAATATGCAGCCGAAAACGGTAATCGAGCAGCAGAAAGAAAGTTTGGAGTGAGCGAGAAACTTGTGACAGCAGGAGGATGCACCATGAAACTTTTCTGGAAGTCACTGGATGGATCAACAAAGTCTGGACTTCAGTGACACTGAAACCATCCTGTCAGGATTCAGAAAGGTCAGAATAATTCTAACTGGAACTGATGCTGAGTCTGACGACAGCTACACAGAAGAGAAAGCGGCGCTCTGTTTACCTCTGGAGGTCACAGAGTTGTTCAGAAGTGACGCAGAGGATGAAGAATTGAATGGATTTAGTGATTTGGAGTGAGATGGAGAGTTTGATGAACTTGTTCTGTTCTGTTCATATGTGACGTTAACAGTCTGTTGTTCTCTGTTCTATTGTTATTACTATAACGACTTTCAAGATATGTCGGTTCCTTATCAAATAAATTTCCCCCCAAAAGTGTGATTTTTATCTCCTGGATCTATGGTTTACCTCCGAAGGTCGCGAAGTTGCTCAGAAGTGACACGGAGGATGAAGAATTTAATGGATTTATTGATTTGTTAAACTTGTTCTGTTCTGTTGTTTATGTTATAGTTTATCTGAAGAACTGTTCATATGTGACGTTAACAGTCTGTTGTTCTCTGTTCTCTTGTTTTTACTAGAACTTGACTTTTAAGATGAAATGTCTGTTCCTGGTCTCTGATTTTATCAAATAAATTCACCCCAAAAAGTGTGACTTATATATGTTTTTTCATCTTCATTACGCATTTTTTGGCTGGTGTGACTTATACTCCAGAGCGACTTATAGTCTGAAAAATAAGGTAGAAGTTGTAGTTGATTGATTGATTGATTGATAGCATTTGTATAGCACCTTTCAAGATCCCCAAAGCGCTTTACAGTTCATTATTCAGTCACTCCACACTCAGCGGTGGTAAACTACTATTGTAGCCACAGCTGCCCTGGAGCAGACTGACGGAAGCGAGGCTGCCAATCTGCGCTATCGGCCCCTTCGACCACCCCCCCCATCCCTCACGCTCACACCACTTTCATACTAGGCAATGTGGGTGAAGTGTCTTGCCTAAGGACACAAATACAGTTTTTTTTGCCACTGGTGCCCCACAGTTGTTGTTTTGTAGTTCTTATGTCCTGCCTGTACACAGTATTTTTCTTGCTCTCCTGACCTGTACGTTCTCTTTATAGCCTTGGTCTGTACATGGTGTAAATATAGAAATGTGCGTGACATCACTTTGAGCACTGCAACAACATGAAGTCAGTCGAGGACAATCTGCAGCAAGAAGCTCTTTCTCCATTCTGTGGGTGGTGGTGCGCGGCCGTTCTCAGTTGGTGGAGCGATTTGTCTGGTTAATTCCAATAACGAATGAGACTCTGGTATGCTAACTAGTTACACGGCCCCGTGCGTCATTCATTAAAGGCAGTTTGGGAGTGCAGGCTTTGTCTCACTTTCTGTAATCTGCATCAAGACCCAAACTTGGAAATCTGGGTGTGCGAGCTGTCAATCAAACCTGCTACTAAGTCTAAAGAACCCACCAGATTGGTTTGTTATTAATGCTGATTTGTTGATTAATGTTGATTATTTAATTAATAATAACGTTCCCAAAAAGTTTGAAGAGTGCTATATACAAGACAGTGAAACAAAAAAGTATTTACATAGACACAACAGCAGAAATATTCTTCATAATCCATATGCTTTTACACATTTTACACATGCCATATCTCTGCACCTGTAGCAGAACCAGGGAAAATAATATGAACAGTTTAGTGTGGGATATGGTATTTTACTGTGATTTCACGACAACATCAGACACCAATGTCCCGCTCATGACGATGGAAATAGGAGGTGACTGAGGCGCTCGGTTTGACAGTGGGGCTTTGTGAAGGAGAGATGGATACTGGTTTGATCAAAGGAACCATTTGGCGTCCATGCTTCCGTCTAAACTTTGACCCTTTTTGGAACTGTGTGGAATCTGCAGGTGGGCCATGTCCAGTACACGGTCTCTGTTTAAGGCCTCAGACTGCAGCAGGTCCAGCTGTGACTGCAGAGTCTGAGCAGTTTTGTTGTGGTGTGACATTCTCACTCACACTTAGAGCAGAGCTGTTGCAAAATAAACTCCCAGTGGAGCGCAGAGTCTGAGCTCGTCTCGTTACTTTAAATGATTCTGAATATTTACGTGGAGCGGACCGGAGCTGCTCTGTGTGCAGTCTGAACCTGGGGTCCATCACACACACTGGTGAAGTTGCTCTGTTTGCGGGTTCACACTCGGGCTGATGTTGGGCTGATGTTGGGCTGATGTTGGGCTGATGTTGGGCTGATGTTGCCTCTGACCTCTTCGTGGAGCCTGAGCTCAGACAAATGAAGTGTGTACAGGCTGAGGGGAAAGGGGAGAGGGGAGTCTGTTTTACCCAATCTGACAAAACAACTGGAGCACCGTGTAAGGTCAACTTTACATGGACTACAGCTGCAGCTTCTCCACTAGCACCACTCTGACATGTGCTTTTGTCAACCCAAAACATGATCAAAGATCAACCCTCCAGCTGAGCTAGTCCTGACACAGACTGGCTCAAGGTCTGGAGATGGATCCCACTGACAGGTCGCCCCAGCGGCATTGAAGAACAGGTCAAATGCAGAGAACAAATTTCAAAATAATAAAGTGTAGGAGACAAATAGGACAAATAATAAAGTGTATCTTAACTTTTGTACAGAAAAAGACATCAAAACACTGCTGGCTGCTGATTGGGCAGAGTATGAACCAATGAGAACTGACATGAGCAACTCCACGTACTTTTTGACTAAAGTAGTAAAGTACTATCCTTAAGTTTAAAAAATATATAGGTATCTGTACTTTACTTAAGAACATTTTAAAGCGGATAATTTTTACTTTTACTTCACTACATCTGTGACCAGGTATTTGTACTTTGTTCTCCACAACTAAAGTACCTTTTATTATAGTTTGAGACCTGCTGAAAAGTCTGAGGGTTTGTTTTTAATCAAGTTCATAGTTTGAACAAACAGAAATAAAACTGATCGACCGATTCAATTGTTTCTAGTGAACAAACTCGGCACAAAACTTTATCAAAATCACCACATTTGAAGCTTTATTAGATCCCAAAACCTGTGTGAAATACATTTACTTTACTCTTTAAGTATGTTTTTAAATAGGTATTTTAATGCATTTAGTACATACAGTACATCTTTGCAAGTGTTTTTTTTGCTCTGGTATCTGTACTTTTACTTAAATAACCTCAGAACATTGAGCAGACGACCTGAGCCCAGCAGAGGTGAGGTGGGGACAGTGGAACAGACCCTGCAGTATTTCAAAGCATTCTACATACAACGGTAAATATACGGGTACATTTATATGGCATTCTTCTGCTCTGCACTCAAAGCACTTAGCATCAAGGAAGTAATCTGTCATACACACAGAAACACACTGCACGCACACACACACTGGCCTCATAAAAGATATTTGTGAACATTCTCCAAAGTAAAGACTTAAAGGGCTCATATTAGGACATTTTCTGATTTATGTTATAACGTTGTTTCCTCATCAAAAACAGACCTGCAGTTGTGTTTTGTTTCATTCACACATGTTTAACTCACAAACCCTGCACATTTAGGCTGAGTTCCACCTTGTGATGTCATGTAGTGACGCAGGAAGTGCTCCATAGTGATCATTTCTGCTCTGGAATTGCCAATTTCTACTCAACTAAGGCCCCATCCACACTAGTACCTATTCGAGCCGTTTTCATTGTGGATGCAGTGTTTGTTCACACTAATCTGATGGAAAACGGCTCCAGAAGCGGAACAATCTGATCCGGCACCGTGTGGACTCCTGAAAACGCTGATACACTGACGTAGGTCTATGCACTACAAATTAAATCACCACCAAAACGCTAAGAGGCTTGAATATATGTCCATTCATATATACGGTCTATGCTTATGACCTGCAGACGTATAATCTCTGAAAAGTTTAACATGAACCATCTCCAGCGCGATAGAAGCACAGAACAGACTCACCATCAGCAGAACACCCCTCTGTCACAGAAAGAACACTCATATAATTCACTGAGTCATGTCCTTTAGTCCGACAGAAGCAGAACTGAATCAGCGCACAAGGAGCGAACTGTTTTTTTGAGCCTTAGTTTGTGCAAATGAGCCATGCAGTTTTAAGTTAAGTAAAACGTAAACAAATATGCGCAAAGCTGTGTGGATAGGGAAGTCTCGCGAACACAGAAACGACTTGTCTGGACGCAAATTGTTTCCGATACAGTGATTCGTTTCAGTGTGCCCGTCTCTTATGAACTGACTTATATAATACACAAATAATATGAAAAAATGGATGACATCTAAAATAAACTCAGGCATTTTTTTGATGAGAAAACGGAATATTATAACAGGGTAGAAAGGTCCAAGAAGTAGATTTCACGTAACATCACCGGTACAAATTCCGCATTAGTTCTTGATGCACTGATACAGAAGATCCTGTATGGAGTAAGAAAGCTGTCAAAAATATTCGTGCGAGAAATCTGTGCGTATTTGGGAAATCCGTGCATATTTGGCTGTAGTTGCGCATAAAATAAATATTTGTAAACTCTCAAATGAGTCCAGTCGTACATAAAATATATTGTGTGTATTTTATCCATCAGAATACGAATTGAAAAATTACGACGTCATGAATTACAATCACGAAATGAAAATTTACGATTACGCTTTCATCAGTACGAATACGAATTCACAGACAGAACTTTACTGTCAAAAATACGTCATCACTTCAGACATTATTCATCGAGCAGAAGAAACATCAATCAAGATCACCTACAGAAGAACCTGATATTTGTTAATTAGCCCTGGGATAACGTTACGTCTGGATGTTAACCAACTGGCTCCACTATGTTTTCTAACATATAGGTGCAATTTCCCGTTCAAAGGAGGTGTTTCTACACAATATTATACAGCAGCGTTCGGTTCTCGAATTCAAGACATTTTTACAATAGATTTTAATTAACCCACTTGTTGGTCGCTGTTGTAGCTTCTTGTGCCATTACTCTGTTTTTTACTCTCTGCTACAAACTTGAGCTGCGCAGTCTTTATCTTGATCGATGTTTCTTCTGCTCGATGAATAATGTCTGTGAAGTGATGACGTATTTTTGACAGTAAAGTTCCGTCTGTGAATTCGTATTCGTACTGATGAAAGTGTAATCGTAAATTTTCATTTCGTGATTGTAATTCATGACGTCGTAATTTTTCAATTCGTGTTCTGATGGATAAAATACACACAATATATTTTATGTACGAAAGGACTCATTTGAGAGTTTACAAATATTTATTTTATGCGCAACTACAGCCAAATATGCACGGATTTCTATTTTATGCGCACGAATATTTTTGACAGCTTTCTTACTCCATAATCCTGGTGCACCGTTTGTTTGAGAGTTCGTGAGTAGAGAACGTTGCAGAAACAGAAGTGCACCCTCTGTGGTCTCTGGTGGGCGGCGGTGGGGCAGATGAGTCCACACTTCAAACGCTGTCTTAGTATTCACATCTCATCACTCTTTAAAAACTCACTCAGTCTGGACTTCTGCAGGATTCCACTTTTGGACGGATTCCCTCTTTCACCTCAGCTTAACCGCAGTGTAGAGTTTGGACTCACTTTAAGTTCCCATGTTCTGCTCACTCAATATTTGTAAGTTTTTAGTCCTCTTGTGTTTTTCTTTAATCCGAAACATACCTGGAGTTGTGTTTAGTTTACAGGAGTTGGGGAAATACCATTTTTATGGGCGGCATCCTCATTGTGATTGAGGAAGTGATCTTTTAAATGTCCTAAATTACGCAAAATTAACTCTTGTGAGCTTTGAGCCATGTTATAATCATCAGCTGTGGGGATGTAACGATATCCAAGTCTCACGGTATGATATTTATTCATTACTTTTTCTACTTTTTTCTCATAAAATCCCTTGACAAGACTTAATCCAAAGACAAAAACAGCCTAGAACAGTAATTTCGTCATGCAGTCTGCTGTGAAATGGACAAAAGGATCATGGTCTATGTAGTTCCCTCTGTTTTTTTAACAGTTATTGCTGCACCCAAACTATTCATTTAAGTGAAGAGACTTGGTAATTCGATATATTTTGAGGTCCACGATATTATTGTGAGACTTTTGACGATACGATATCACGATATTTCGTAATGTAATGCTTTATTATTAGTCTGTCTACATCTCCAAAGCTCAAAATGCTCTGTTCTAACTTGTGATGTCATGTAGTGGTAGTAGTTTTCAAGTTAACAACTACCTTTTTTTTTTTTTTTTTTTTTACGTTTAGTTCAGTCGAGATGAGCAATTCCAAATGATTTAAGTTTATTTAATTCTATAGCACATTTAAAACGACTTCAGCTGACCAAAGTGCTTCATATAAAAGTCAAGAAACAGTTACATATATACAGAATACAGTGTAGTTTGTAACGTAATCCATTAAGATACTTAAAGTGAGTAATGTAATCTGAATACTTTGGATTACTTGATTTGCTGTAGAGAAGCAAAGACGAGGAAATCATAACATAAGATGTTTTGTCTGATAAAAGAAAATAAAAAAAAAAAACAGACTTTACTTAACCAAATTAAAAATATTATTGTTAGAAGAAGAGGAGACACGGTCCATGCAGCCTGATTTAGTCCTGTTAAATCCTGTTTTAGACCTGGTTTTAGACCTGGTTTTAGTCCTGGTTATAGTCCTAGTTTAGTCCTAGTTTAGACCTGGTTTTATTCCTGGTTTAGTCCTGGTTTAGACCTGGTTTTAGACCTGGTTTTAGACCTGGTTTTAGTCCTGGTTATAGTCCTAGTTTAGTCCTAGTTTAGACCTGGTTTTATTCCTGGTTTAGTCCTAGTTTAGACCTGGTTTTATTCCTGGTTTAGTCCTGGTTTAGACCTGGTTTTAGTCCTAGTTTAGTCGTTTTAGTCCTAGTTTAGTCTTGGTTTAGACCTAGTTTAGACCTGGTTTTAGTCCTAGTTTGGTCGTTTTAGTCCTAGTTTGGTCGTTTTAGTCCTAGTTTAGTCTTGGTTTAGACCTAGTTTAGATCTGTTTTAGACCTGGTTCAGTGTCGACGCGATGAGTGGAATTACCGGAAAAAAAAGGGGATATAGCCCGAAATGTAAAAACAAGTAAATGCCGCCATGTAATCCATTTATTTCAACAAAGTAACTGTAATCCAATTACCACTCACTGAAACAGTAACTGTAACTGAATACAGTTACTCATAATTTGTACTCTGATTACATAACTCCGGTACATGTAATCTGTTACTCCCCAACACTGAATACATGCAAAAACTACAAAAAAGCATCAAGGTAACCTGACTAGCTCGTACTAGATTCACTAAATAGATTCTAGTGAAGGTGTGTGGAGTTTGAAAACACATTGGAGCACTTTTGGTACCAGCACATGACATAACAAGGTGGAACAAAGTGGCGTGTTTTCCGTTCGAGAGAAGAACTCAGCCTAAATATGCAGAGTTTGTGTGTTTTTGACGAGTAAACAACATTATAACATAGATTTTTTAAACAGCGTAATGATTCTTTAAGTACGCAGATCTTCGCCAGATTAATTCTGTTCATTTCTTTACCGCAAATAGTTTAGTTTTGAAGAAGAGAAATCAATGTAAAGTCATTTATGCACCAATCAAGTGAAGTGACCAGTAGAGGGCAGCAGAGTACAGGATCCCAAGCTTTTTTTTTTTTTTTTTTTTTTTTTTTTTTTTTTACAAGGTTTTCCCAGCTTCACTTTTAAAATAAGCTGAAATTTGGCAGGTGTGGCAGATTTATTGATACGTAAAGGTCCTAAATTACACAAAAAACTGAGATTTAAAGGTGCATTGTGTAACTTTTGCCCGTCAAATGCTTTTCTTCATGGAGATGTTGTTGCTTCGTCTAGAATGTTCCACAGTATGGCTTTAAACATTTCTATCTTTATGGAAACTGTAATGGCCCTGTCTCGAAATACCGTAACAACCGAACCAGACCAAGTTACAGGTCAGATCTGTGGAGAGGCGACCCTGCTCACAGTCAAGATTCCTTGTTTTTCTAGGTATTTTTGAGCTGTAAAACCACCTGTAATTGAATAAATGTAAAGTTGAGCTCTTTTAATGTGCAAAGAAACAAGCAGGCGACAACCTCCTAATCAGAAAAGTTACATAATACACATTTAAAGCTCCAGGAGTGCGTTCCAGGAGTCCGTTTTGTGTAATATAAGACTCCACAGTAGCAATAGTAGAACAGAATTTGCACAAGAGTTCTTCAAAGCAGCTGGGCGGGCAGACACTTCTTTTTTATTGGACCAGTGCGTGGAAAATGCCCTGTCCGTGATCAGAATAAGCCCACAGAGGCCTGGAGTTGGCAGGAGCGGAGGTGGTATCGTGCGGAGCCGATGGTACAGCTCTGTTATGGGGCCGGTCCCGGGGCAAAGCGGGCACATGTGGGCACCAGCCTGGTTTAACGACAGATACAGCTGCAGACGAGGAGAGACGTCCAAGCAGCTCTGGACAAGGTTAAAGAGCGTGTAAAAATGCAAAATAAAAGGTTTTTAAAGGTCCTACATTACACTAATTTGACTTTTGGGAGCTTTAAATGTTATAACAACGGACCTGGAGTTGTGTTTTGTTTCATTCACACATGTTTGAGTAACTTTATTATTAGTTTGTACATCTCCAAGGCTCAAAATGCTCTGTTCCACCTTGTGATGTCATGAAGCGGTAGTTTTTAACTTAACAGCTACTGTTTATGTTTAGTTCAGAAGAGGTAGAAAATTCCAGGGCTGAAATAACCCAAATGATTCTAGTGAAGGTGTATGGAGTTTTAAAATGCAGTGGAGCACTTCCTGTATTACTGCATGACTTGATCAGAGTGTTTTCAATTTGTGAGAAGAACTCAGTCTAAATATTTAAGGTTTGCATATCAAAAAATATTAAAAATATATACTATAATATAGACCAGGGGTTTTCAAATTGGGTGAAAGTCAGCTGCCCCCCTTCCCCAAACTCCCATCCGCCTGCTCTCCCCCACACAGGCCTTTGAAGTAAATGCATCTTTTGTGTTTCTGATGAGTTTCAGTAACAACTGATAATATGTATTTTTTTTATATTGTATTTTCATATATGTATTTTTTTAAGTGCTTTCATAAATGATTTTTGCAACAACACATCATTTCCAACTTCATGCAGGACTAATTGAGGCGACTTTTAACAACAATGAACATCAGTAGGACACCAGGACTAAACCAGGACTAAACCAGGACTAAACCAGGACTAAACCAGGTCAATGACAGGTCTAAACCAGGACTAACCAGGGTTAAATCAGGACTAAACCAAGTCTAAACCAGGACTAAACCAGGTGAAAGACAGGTCTAAACCAGGTCTAAACCAGGACTAAACCAGGGTTAAATCAGGACTAAACCAGGACTAAACCAGGTCAAAGACAGGTCTAAACCTGCACTAAACCAGGACTAAACCAGGACTAAACCAGGACTAAACCAGGACTAAACCAGGACTAAACCAAGTCTAAACCAGCACTTAACCAGGACTAAACCAGCACTAAACCAGGACTAAACCAGGTCAATGACAGGTCTAAACCAGGACTAACCAGGGTTAAATCAGGAATAAACCAGGACTAAACCAGGTCTAAACCAGGTCTAAACCAGCACTAAACCAGGACTAAACCAGGTCTAAACCAGCACTAAACATGGACTAAACCAGGTCTAAACCAGCACTAAACCAGGACTAAACCAGGTCAAAACCAGCACTAAACCAGGACTTCTAAACCAGGCACTAAACCAGGACTAAACCAGGTCTAAACCATGTCAAAACCAGCACTAAATCAGGACTAAACCAGGTCTAAACCAGGTCTAATCTTGGATTTGAGAGAGAGAGAGCGAGAACCTCGGGCCTGTGGAGCAGGGTGTCCGCAAAGCTCAGTCCTGGATCATTCCTGGTTTATTCCATGTGTGTCGTGTCCCGCAGGGGAGGCAGGCCTCACCGACTGAAAACGACTGATATTGACCCTTTAATATCATCTATGCATGTTTAAAGGATCCATTTGATGCTATTTTCTGATTTATGTTGTTTCATCATCACAAACATGTTCGTCTCTCACACAGAAAATACTCTGTTCCACTAAATGATATCAGGTTACAATACAGGAAAAGTTTCACTGTGTTTTTAAACTCTAAACACTTTCACTTTCACTTTCATTCAATAGAACCAAAGGTAAAAGGAGCTTTTTGTCGTGGCTCGTGTCTTGTAACCTGCTTGTTTCTTTGACAGCTAGGTTTAATATACACTGCGGAACATCTAGACAAAGCAATAACATCTCCATGGAGACAAGCAGGTGGTAGCTCCTCCACTAGAAATATTACGCAGAGCACTTTTACTGTAAGCTTTAAAAGGACAACGCCTAATATTTGTCTTTTAATTTTAAAGTCCGCGTCTTAAAAATGTAAAGCCCTGTTACAAGTACGCCATTAATTCTAGACATTATTAATTGGCGTAGACTCGTCGTGGGTAAACGCTAGTGTAAGCATAAAAGCATAGAATTAAAACGTTGCTTCATATTCCTGGACTATAAAGAGGTGTAAATCAGCCATATTACAGATTTTATTGTGAAACCAATTAAAACTAAAAGGCCTGGAAGATGAATGGAGTTTTGACTAATGGAATCTTTTGTGAGAGAGAGAGATAACGAGGGCTGGAACATTTACATAACCGCACCACGCGAATTCTCTTTATGGAAAATCATTATTATAATTAACTCAAGATCAGCCAATTACATTTACTTTAAAAGACCCAGATTATAAGATTTTCTGATCTGTGTTATAATGGTATTTCCTCATCACCAGCACGTTTAACACGCAAACTCTGTTCTTCTCTCACGCAGAAAACACGCTGTTCCTCCTTGCGATGTCCTGCAGTACTACAGGAAGTGCTCCACTGTGTTTTAAAACTCTATACACCTTCACTAGAATCATTTGGATAATATTTTCAGCCCTGGAATTGACGATCTCTACTGAGGTAAAGGTAAAAGGTAGGCCCCGTCCACACGAGTACGTATTTGAGTCGTTTTCGTTGCAGATGCATTGTTCCTCCACACTAATCTGATAGAAAACTGCTCCAAAGACGGAACGATCTGGTGCCGCCAGCTCCCGTGAATTCATCTGAGTACGAATCTGATCCAGCACCGTGTAGATGCCTGAAAACTAGTGATGGACAAATGAGACGGAGCTCCGGAGCACGTCTCGTTCTTTCTGAAACAAATCGCTCCGAAGCACTGCCTCGGAGCTCGTCTCGCAGCAGCCGCTCACGTGACCGAAGTGTGGAAGTGTCGGTCCCTCCCCCGACTGCTTCGCTCTGCGTGTCGATCGCTTCAGTGCATCGAAGCGTTTCATTGGCTCAGCGAATGTTGACAATGACAATATTGCGACTGAGGTGTCAATGCTTCACAAGGCTCCATTCGCCCATCACTACTGAAAACACTGATACACTGATGTAGGTCTATGCACCGCGAAATAATTCACCACCAAAACGTTAAGAGGCTAGAATATATGTCTATTCATATTGTGGGTTTTTTCGGAAGGTTCAATGCGTGTCCTAAAAAGAAGCACAGGAGATGGAGAATCCGAGAGAACAGGCCACTTTATTTCAGCATTTCCATTGAGAGAGATTCAAGTTGATTACCAAGTACAACTGCCACCCTGGAACGACGTCTCTGACCAACTCAAAATCAGGGGTAGCTTTATACTACATCTTGACAAAACATTAACTTGTTGATTTAGCATATACAGCAAGAAAATGAACAATACTGCTGACCCAGTGCACCTTATCATGGGTGGGAACATGCCACGGGGTCCACATATGTCAGTTTTTCTGCTTCGTGGCATCTCAAAGTCCAGAAAAACATGTTCTTTATGGCACTCAAAGTACAGAAAAAACATGTTATATAGACCTATAGATAGTCATACGTGTTTTCCACCCTGTTGTCATTCCAAAGTCCATATAATTATACACATACATATATTTCCCACAATATATCATTCATTTATACAGTCTGTGTGTACGACCTGCAGACGTATAATCTCTGAAAAGTTTAACATGAACCATCTCCAACGCGATAGAAACACAGAATAGACTCACCATCAGCAGAACACCCCTCGGTCACAGAAAGAACACATATAATCCACTGAGTCGTGCCCTTTAGTCCGACAGAAGCTGAACCACATCAGCGCACAAGGAGCGAGCTGTTTTTTGAGCGCTCGGTTTATGCAAATTAGACAAGTAGTTTTAAGTTTCGTTTCTGTAGAATGTAAACAAATATGCTCAAACCTGTGTGGATAGGGAAGGCTTGCGGACACAGAAACGACGTGTCTGGATGCGGATCTTTTCCGATACGGTGACACATGGATTCGTTTTGGTGTAAACAGGGTCATAGATGTTAATATGAAAATTACTGTTTCATGACATCACAAGGTAGAACAGAGCATTTTGAGCTTAGACAGACATGTGTGAATGAAACAAAACACAAATCCAGGTTTGGTTTTGAGGAGGTAACAACATTCTAGCATGGCTTAAAGCTCACAAGAGTCAGTTTTGCGTAATAGGACCTTTAAGAAGTATAATGTGAGTTTTAAAGGCTTACAAATGTCATGAGAAGCTCCAGTCTACCAACCATTTCACTTCTCTCCAGCGACTAGGTCAGGAATCAGAATACTCTAGACGGTTTGCAAGGATCCCGGAAATTGTAGACCACGCACCAGCCAATCAGTGAAAGGTTGTATGGAGGATTTTTTTTTGTTTCAAGTTGTCAATGATAGATTATAGAGATGCAGTAGCCTTGTAATTATGATGACCAAAAAAAAGAGAATAAAAATTCATCAACTCTGGACGTGGTGGGGCTAAACATTTGCCAATAGATAATGACACTGCCTCGTTATCTGTGAGCTGACAGGCTGTCAATCAAACTCCCTACGTTTCTAGCGTAACTGACTTGCCTGCGCGCTGCCGTTACGTGGTTTACGTACGTCTGTCACGCAGTCCACAGACGCAAGACGCTGTTTACTCCACCAACGCAACAGTTCTTAGCGGCTTTTTTTGACCTATATCTTCCTCGCAGTTCGCACAAAGTTTGTTGCAATGGCGACAAGAATCCAGGAGCAGTTTGCCGCAAAAAGAAAGTCCGTTTTTGAGGTCGCTGAAAGAAGAAGACAAGCGGAAAAAGCAGCGAAGCCAAACTAAGGTGATTCTTGAAGATTCATTCCAGCGATGGCGCGACTGAAGCAGACGCAGGGTCTAAAGACTGACGCACTGGTCCACAAATTACTCCTGGACAGGAAACTTCTGCTTATTATGAAAACGTACTTTATTTCCAAGAGCTAGTCAAACGTTTTTCAGGACACGAAAGCGATATCCTATGTCTGAAAACGTAATTTTCAAGGCAAAGAAAGAGTCCCCTTGCTGCTGCGTGTTGTAGCTAGTTCATTCGCACTGAATCTCCGCGCACCCTTCTCTGCACCCCTTTCCTGCTCCTGTCCCCGCTGCCCGTTCCGCTCTTCCCCCTGCTCCTCACTTCTCCGGGCACGGAATCTCCGCGCACCGCTCCCCTCTCTCCTCCTCTCTCCTCTCCCTGCTCCCCGCTCCTCACTTCTCCGTCTTGCCTAACCAACACTGTAGTTAGTTGTTTACAAGTCATGTGCAGCACCGGCTGTAAACAAACCTGTTTCTGGCGTAAGGAGGAGGAGGAGGAGGTGTTTCTACGTAGGAGCTGTAGGGGAGGGGGGTGGTTTCACAAATGCGCAACATTTGAAAAAGGACAAACAGTCGCTGGATTTCTCGTTCCTTGGAAAATCCTCTATACAACCTTTAAGAGCTGTGAAGCCATGACGTCAAACTCAAATGCCTGTGTGGGCCCTTTTGTGGTACAGCACAACAGTAAACAAAGCGGTCGAGATGGATGTAGAGCAGGAGTCTCCAACCGTATTCCTCTCGTGAGCTAATTTTAGTGGATACAAGTAATGGAGTATATTTAAGTGCCACAGCAAGCCGTAAATGAGGTTCAGTTAAATATTTAATAAAACATAAACCATTAACCAATTATTACTGTGCAAAGTTATTCATCAAAATAATACATTTACATTTAATTAATCAAATTTTACTTATTCAGGACAATATGTGTAATTCAGAAGTCCCTTGGTGAGCTGCTTGGAAGAGGGTGGAGAGCTTCCAGTTGGTCCCGAGCTACAGGTTGGAGACCCCTGTTGGCAATGATTCCCGAGATCGAGGATTTAAAAGAAAAGAGAACAAAGAGAATGTGAGAAGGTGAATTTTATCAAGGGGAAAGACGTTATTGCCCTTCTTCCTGCAGGATTTGGTGCATTACATACGTCACGATCAAAAGCGGCGATTGGTTAAATAAAAAAAGTACCCAACTACTGTCGAGTAAATGAATCCTAATGCTGCGAGGTCAGACGGTTTCCACAAAATGAAAATAATAAAATAATCAGGCTACCAGTTTAGGATCAAATAAACAAACTCACACCAAATGCATGTCTCAAACACATTTCTGGGATTATGCAGTGAAAACTATTGCCAAAAAAATGTTTGAGACAGACTGTGTACAGAAACAGACATAGCAGGGCTCCAGACTGTGCCCAAATGCTCGTATTTTGTACCTAATTTTGGCTTCAAATAAACTATGAAATGCTGCCTCAAGTGTGTGTGATTTATATACTGATTATGAGTAAGACCAGGTTTCTTACCAGTCCAATAATGTTATGTTTGTCCTGTTTGTTTTTTACATATTCAGGCTTTGAGTGGCTTGGAAAACCTTCAGAGCCACTGTTGAAGCCACGGCAGGTGCAAAACAGCAGCAGGGGGCAGGTGGGCTCAAAGGAAAGCACAAGAGAAGTGTGGGCAGTCATCACCAGTCTACAAATACCAGTAAAAGTGTGTTTTGTAGTTTCTTCTTTGTGTGAGTTTTAAGGTCAGGACACGTCTTGTAAAATTCAAGGATTTACAATGAAGGGAGCAGCTGATGGACGGGAACCTGACCAAAAACACACCAAAGCTTTTATCAAGGCTCAGCGTCACTGTTACCAGCACAGCGCAGGAGAAAAACAAAGATTAGATCGTCTGCTTGGTGTAGTACAAATGAAACTATATAAGTTATTTGAGCTCTATCTGTTTGTATCTCAGCGGTTGGAAAGCCCACAACAGTAAATGCCAAAACAGTGAGGACACGTCAGGTATTCACCCAGGAGTCTTGGCCAGAGGAGAGAAGCTGTGAAGTTTATTGAATACACTGCAGAAGATCTTCTCCTAAACAAGGGCGTCGGTTTGCACAATGTCACAACCAATATTTGGGGAAGACAAAATAGTCTCTACCAATATTTGCCATTTTTCCAAACTCAGTAGTATTAATGTAGCACGTTTCAGTTCACATTTTGTTTATTAGACGTTCTGAGATGTTTTCAGTGATATGACGACAGGGTTACACCTACCGCTATTTCATTGGCTGCAACAGAGTGATGTCATTAGTGGAGCCAGGAGCCTAAACTGGGGAAGCGGCAGGACAGGGCCGCACCTTAAGATGTTGGCTTGAGCAGGCGTGAGTGAAGACGCTGCACCAAACTTTGAAAAACTTTTCAAAAGGAACTTACTTGGCTTCATCTTCAGTTAAACTTGTCTTATAATGAGTCGCCATTGAAAACGAGCGACTATCACCACAAGTGCACCTCCCAAACAGAGCCCTACTCGTGCCCTGTGAGCAGCCAGAACCTACTGACAATATGTTAGAGCGTCTTCCTCAGAGGGGTCACGTGATGTTGCTGTGACGTGTCCAGTCAGCTGATTTAAACAGGTTTTGGCGTCGGACTGCAGACGGCGCTGTCGTCCTGCCTCCACCGGTAGGAAGACAGCGCCAAAACCTGTTTAAATCAGCTGACTGGACACGTCACAGCAACATCACGTGACTCTGAGGAAGACGCTAGTGAGCAGTCGAAACTGTCAGGTATGAAATAACACTCTAGGTCTGAAAAAAAGAACCTAATAACATAGAATATTGGAAGACCAAATGAATCTCATTGGACTATTGACAATATTCCGTGAAAAAATGTTTGGACAAGACCTCACAAATATCTCATCACCAACAAGCAAAGGGAAATCTGCTACAAACGTCTACATCGCTGTTATCCACTAAAGAATCATTTTAGAAGAGCAATGAACACAAACTGTACATTTTGTGAACTGAAAAATTAAAAAACCTCTCACTTATTTTGGACCTGCCCAGACTCTGTGTGTTTTTGGAAAGAATTCATAAAACATAAATGCAACTTCTTATTCCATTTTACACTTTCTTATAAAGATGTGCTGTTTGGTTTTTGCAGTGAGCATCATATGAAAAGTAAACAATATTATATAATTAATCTGTTAATCAAGTAATCGGGGGGATTAACTGATAATGTCCCCACCAAAGCTGAGACCAAACCTACATCCTTGCTCCTAACAAGGTGTCTTTTTCAGTAATTACTTAAGTATGAAATGACCACATCAAATGTATTTTATGACTCTCTCAATGTGACTCCACGCCTCAGAGGAACTTCACTTAATGAAAAGGTTGATTTCCTCAGCCTTTAGGGACAGATCAAACCTGCCTCTATGGAAGACAGTGCAAACAAAGAAACCATTCTGTTGGGGAAGGGGGAACAACTATAACAAGCTTAAAGGGACAGTCCGGAATAGGGATGGGCATTCGATGAAATTTTCTTAATCGATCGTCGGAAGAATTAACGATCGATTATCGATTAATCATTAACGTTTTTATATTAAAATGATCATCATTATTATTACTATCTGCACTACTAATCTGCATAAATAAATTCAACTTTACGACATATAAACCGTAACGACTCAAGAGCCACATCAATCCGTTTGACATTATAATGTGTTTAATTCAGTTTTGTGCAACTCTCACAGAAACGAAACTTAAAACCACATCGCTAATTTGCATAAACTCAGCGAAAATAAAACTACAGCTCTTGTGTCGCTGATGCGGTCAATTTCTGTCGGATTAAAAGACATGACTCAGTGGAATACAGGTTAGTGTGACCATATTTGCGTTTGTCAAAACCAGGACACTGTACGGGGGGAGGGAACTCGTTATCAACATTGCGCGACTCTCACCTGGTAAAGCTTTTTCATACTGGACACTGAAACATATGTGCTGCTTTGTTCACTGTGCACATGGACTCACACTTGTCCCGAACGCAACGGAAAGCGTGGAATTTCTTGTACAAATCATCGTTAAATACACATTTGTGCTTCGGTACGTTGCAGACTGACCGAATGTTTGTGTCTCGCTCCTTCTGAGTGCAGAGAGACACATGTACGGACCCCTGTTTGGTCACGCTACACACAGCAACCTACATTCAGTTTGTCGATTAAAATTAACGTAATCGATGAAATTCTTAATGATCAATTATCGATTAATCATGCCCATCCCTAGTCCGGAATTTTGGACATAGGACCTCAGTTCCTAGTGAGCCAGAGTGTTGGAGACGTGTGGAGACACTTTTTAAATTATTTCATCCAGTCCTTGTATTTGCAGAGGTCGCTGGTGTTAGACTAGTGCATGTCAATGGCCATATTTATCCTGCCACTAAAAACAATCTTACCCACTCCACAAAACACCTGAAGCAAATCTATTATTACACCAGACTGTCCATGTGAATGTCTGTGTTGATAGAATAATTTTTGTTAAAAAAAAACAAACCTTTGCATCACATGAATCGATCGCATGTTGAGCAGAGCAGTATTTCTCATGTATCAGTCCGCCGCTGCCAAACTTTCTATCAGGAAGAACAACTCACTGCTGCTGCTCAGACATAAATCCTTCAAGGTTCCCGCAAGGTTGGTTTTACTTCTAAAATTATTCTTTCAACACAAACATTTACATCGACAGTTTGGCGTTATAATAGTTTTTCTTTGGGTGTTTTGTGGAGTGTGTAAGACTGTTTTTAGTGGCAGGATAAATATGACCATTGACATGCACTAGTCTAGCACCAGTGACCTCTGCAAATACAAGGACTGGATGGAAGTATATAAAAAGTGTCTCCACACGTCTCCAATACTCTGGCTCACTAGGAAATGAGGCCCTATATCCAAAATTCCAGACTGTCCCTTTAAAACCTCTGAAAAGTTGATGTTGTTCATTTTTGTTTCACTAGTTTGTCCATAAATCAAGGTATGAACATAACAAACCAATCAGGTGCCTTCTTTCCCATGAGGTCTGTTCCCGCTAGTGTGAGCAACCACAAGTTTGATTGACAGCTACCCTCCAGCCAAACTAACGGTGGAGACGGCAAGGGACAGATACCTTAAACAACCTCGCTCCTGTCTGGCTTTAAATCAACAATCGAAGCACCAAACTATTACCTACCTCAGGTAAAAGAAGATATATACACTACCGGTCAAAAGTTTTAGAACACCACACTTTTTTCCAGTTTTTTACTGTTAACTGTTGACTATAAAATGTATTCTAAACTTTTGATTTATGAAAGTGTCCATTTTTGGCAGATATAACAGCTGAACACACTCGTGGCTCGTTGTTTTTACAATAGAAATCAAATATTGTTCAGAAAGTTCTTCCCAAGTCTGTTGCAGAAGTTCCCATAAATGTGTGACACTTGTAGGTCGCTTCACTCTTCTGTCCTTCTGTCCCAAACCAGCTCGATGGGGTTTCAAGGCCTGTTTACAGAAGAATACTCACGGGTAAAAACAGCAAAATATTTTATCAGAAGTGTCTTTTGGTTAGACGGTGACGGCGTTTTTGAGGCTTAAAAACGCAAAAATCTGAAACCTCCCTCCAGAGTGGAAAAGTTGAATATGCTCTGCCGTAGCGTTTCCGTCTACACTGCCCAAGACGCAAAACTCTGGTCAGATCTGCTCACGTCGCGTACGTCTTTACGTCACGTACATCGCCACCGAGCCGCCTGGCATGCATACCCAAACGAATTCCACACACTTTTGCGTCACTGTATGCACGCAGATTTCGCGCTTGTCTAAACACGCAATAAAAAGTGAAGACGCGACGCCACTTGTGCGTCTTCTGTTCAGATCGTCATCATATAAACGTCGCCTAAGTCTGGAGTCTGTGCTGGACACTCCATGTTTTCAAGCTCACCATCCTGTTCTTTTTTCCTGAGGTAGTTTTGGCAGAGCTTGGACTTGTGTTTTGTATCTTTTACCTTTTTTTTTAAACCTCTGTCTGTTCAGTTCTTAACCTTTGTACCATTTCAAGCTCTTCATTGGACTTGCACGTCTTGAAATATACTTACAACTGGAAAAATTTGGGTTTTCTAAAGTTTTTGACCGTTAGTGTCTTTTGTTCTGAAGACACACGACGCAAATGAGCGACAAATGAGCGGTTTGGATCGCTTCAAGTTTGGATGAAGGATTTTCACGCTCTGTGGTCCGGTTCCAGCCCCTGCCAGAGTCTGAATGTAGAAATGATTGGCTGGTCAGGCACCCAAAAAACATGTGCATTACCCAAATCAGTACTTTGTTCAAATGTCCTTGGGTAAAAGCATTACTGTTCAGATCTAATTATAGTGCTGAGACCGGTGGCATTACGGGCCTGGAGGTATCACTTTAATGCCTTCTTTTGTCTGAGCAATGACACATTACGCTTAATCATACCCCGAATCTGTTTACCTTTTTTGGGTTCGGGCCTTTGAATTTCTCCTCTGCGAGTTCAGTGTTTACGCCCGAACGAAAGCCCTCGGACCAGAGAAAGTGGAGCAGAGAGTGACACATTTCCCAAGCCGTCACTCAAACGCTATTATTAGTATTATTAAAATGTGTTACTGCTGAGGCTGAGGAATTCTACTCTGTTATTACCAAACAATATGAAAGATAAGTACCGGAGAGTGGAAATTATTTCTGTAAGGTCGCCGACAAAAGGACAAGACGACGGCCGTAGAGCTGTTTGACGTCTGCTGCTGTCGTCACGGTCAAAATAGAGACGCGCCGATGCTGATAATAAAGAACTATTTACGGTTTGATGTCAGCTCAGAGTATCTCATAATCTCTGAACTGTTATTTATCCACTGGTATTTATTTATATTAATACTTTGCAGCTGAAGGGGGTTTGGCGCTAACTGAAGGCTCGGCTCCGTCTGAAGCTCTGTCATCGTAACTTTAATTTGAGCTTTGTTTTTTAACACAAAGAACTGAAACTACACTGATGATGAACTGATTTTTTTTGCTGTTAAACAAGCCCATTTTAACAACATTATAGTCACAAGCTAGATAGTAGCAGCCAATAGATTTTTCAGTTAGTCTGAGGTGACCAGACGTCCATATTTTCCCGGGACAGTCCCAATTTAGAGCCCTATGTCCCCTGTCCCAACAGATTCACCCAAGAGCAGTGATTTGTCCCAGTTTTATGCAAGAAATGTCCCAGGTGTCCCTATTTTTAACCAATTTGATACCTGCCAGCAGTAAAGGGCAGCATATATTGACATTTATTGAGGTAAAATACAGAAAAGCTGCTTAAAAATGACAAAAACACAAAGAAAATGTGACTATATTGACTCACATTAGTGCCAAGTGCATAACAGTTTTCCACTTCTTGTGCAAAATTCATACTAAACCAGGTCTAAACCAGGACTAAACCAGGTCTAAACCAAGATTAAACCAGGACTAAACCAGGTCTAAACTAGGACTAAACTAGAACTAAACCAGGACTAAACTAAGACTAAACCAGGTCTAAACCAGGACTAAACCAAGACTAAACCAGGACTAAACTAAGACTAAACCAGGTCTAAACTAAGACTAAACCAGGTTTAAACCAGGTCTAAACCAGGACTAAACCAGGTCTAAACCAGGACTAAACCAAGACTAAACCAGGTCTAAACCAGGACCAAACCAGGACTAAACCAGAACTAAACCAGGTCTAAACCAGGACTAAACCAGGTCTAAACCAGGTCTAAACCAGGTCTAAACCAGGACTAAACCAGGTCTAAACCAGGACTAAACCAAGACTAACCCAGGTCTAAACCAGGACCAAACCAGGACTAAACCAGAACTAAACCAGGTCTAAACCAGGACTAAACCAGATCTAAACCAAGATTAAACCAGGACTAAACCAGGTCTAAACTAAGACTAAACCAAGACTAAACCAGGTCTAAACCAGGACTAAACCAGGTCTAAACCAGGACTAAACCAAGACTAAACCAGGTCTAAACCAGGACTAAACCAGGTCTAAACCAGGACTAAACCAAGACTAAACCAGGTCTAAACCAGGACTAAACCAGGTCTAAACCAGGACTAAAACCAGGACTAAACCAGGACTAAACCAGGTCTAAACCAGGACTAAACCAGGTCTAAACCAGGACTAAACCAAGACTAAACCAGGTCTAAACCAGGTCTAAACCAGGACTAAACCAAGACTAAACCAGGACTAAACCAGGTCTAAACTAGGACTAAACTAGAACTAAACCAGGACTAAACTAAGACTAAACCAGGTCTAAACCAGGACTAAACCAAGACTAAACCAGGACTAAACTAAGACTAAACCAGGTCTAAACTAAGACTAAACCAGGTTTAAACCAGGTCTAAACCAGGACTAAACCAGGTCTAAACCAGGACTAAACCAAGACTAAACCAGGTCTAAACCAGGACCAAACCAGGACTAAACCAGAACTAAACCAGGTCTAAACCAGGACTAAACCAGGTCTAAACCAGGACTAAACCAGGTCTAAACCAGGACTAAACCAGGTCTAAACCAGGACTAAACCAAGACTAACCCAGGTCTAAACCAGGACCAAACCAGGACTAAACCAGAACTAAACCAGGTCTAAACCAGGTCTAAACCAGGACTAAACCAGATCTAAACCAAGATTAAACCAGGACTAAACCAGGTCTAAACTAAGACTAAACCAGGTCTAAACCAGGACTAAACCAGGTCTAAACCAGGACTAAACCAAGACTAAACCAGGTCTAAACCAGGACTAAACCAGGTCTAAACCAGGACTAAACCAGGTCTAAACCAGGACTAAACCAGGTCTAAACCAGGACTAAACCAGGTCTAAACCAGGACTAAACCAAGACTAAACCAGGTCTAAACCAGGTCTAAACCAGTCTAAACCAGTCTAAACCAGGTCTAAACCAGGTCTAAACCAGGTCTAAACCAGGACTAAACCAGGTCTAAACCAGGACAAAACCAGGTCTAAACCAGGTCTAAACCAGGACTAAACCAGGTCTAAACCAGGACTAAACCAGGTCTAAACCAGGACTAAACCAGGTCTAAACCAGGACCAAACCAGGTCTAAACCAGGACTAAACCAGGTCTAAATTTGTACTAGGACTTGGAATCCAGGACCGCCCCAGATGTGACTATATTGACTCACATTAGTGCCAAGTGCATAACAGTTTTCCGTAATTATGCACTCGTTTCACAATTTTATTATTACCAACCACCACAAACCAGGGATGTCCTAGTTTTTTGTTTTGAAAAACTGGTCACCCTTAGTTAGTCACTCTCACCTTTTTGCTGAAATTCATGTAAACAAGACCATGAAAGCTCGGATTGATCATGGGCTCCTGAAAATGTGTTCTTTCTTGAGTTTTTAGACTATTTTAAAACATTTTAGGCTAATATGTGCCCTTTTTCACCATGGTAACTGCTGGACATTCCGCCACAGACATACATGTAGAACCCACCCAGCTTGACGTCACTGCGAAGTACTTGGAAGATTAAATCACTTCTTCTTATGGTTGAATTTGGCAGGTCAGTAGTGATTAGGGCTGCGTATCATTAAGAAGTTGTCGATACGATACATAACTCGATACAGTCAACTTCCGATTTGATACGATACGATATATTTCAAATTGATTCAGTTCGGTTCAATGAAAAGTAAAGGCTAAATTGTGGCTGTGATACTAAAAGTCTTTGTTAAACCACTTCTTGTGCAAACTTCATATGAAACACACATGTACAGCAGCCCATGGTATCGATACTGTATCATCACGTTAAATGATACGTTATATAAATATTTCGATATTTGTGCACAGCCCTAGTAGTGATGTTGATGGCAGGACTGCAGGGTCCCGTCAGAAAACATGTGGTGAGGGAGAAAGAGAGACTGGGCAACCCCACTTCTAAAAATGGCAACTTTCATTATTTGTAATTATTACTAATTACATTAATATCACTGAACAAGACCCTGAAATACCTGAACTCCTCCACTTGAGACTGACACAGATCTGCAGCGTCTACAGGTCGCTGTATCGGACGGTTGTGGTGAAGAAGGAGAAGAGTCAAAACTGTAATGTGTTATTTATGACTTGTTACTGTCATTTCAAAGTCATTCATTACATTACAATATTATTGTATTTAAAATGTAAAACATTACACGACTATTGCAGCACTTTAAGTTACTCTCACCAAAAGAACTGTCGAGCGAAGATGCTGAACTTTTACGCCATATATGGACTGAACCAGGACTAAACCAGGTCTAAACTAGGACTAAACTAAGACTAAACCAGGTCTAAACCAGGACTAAACTAAGACTAAACCAGGTCTAAAACCAGGACTAAACTAAGACTAAACCAGGTCTAAACCAGGACTAAACTAAGACTAAACCAGGTCTAAACCAGGACTAAACCAAGACTAAACCAGGTCTAAACCAGGTCTAAAACCAGGACTAAACCAAGACTAAACCAGGTCTAAACCAGGACCAAACCAGGACTAAACCAGAACTAAACCAGGTCTAAACCAGGACTAAACCAGGTCTAAACAGGAACTAAACCAGGACTAAACTAAGACTAAACCAGGTCTAAACCAGGACTAAACCAAGACTAAACCAGGTCTAAACCAGGTCTAAACCAGGACTAAACCAAGGACTAAACCAGGTCTAAACCAGGACCAAACCAGGACTAAACCAGAACTAAACCAGGTCTAAAACCAGGACCTAAACCAGGTCTAAACCAGGACTAAACCAGGTCTAAACCAGGACTAAACCAGGTCTAAACCAGGACTAAACCAGGTCTAAACCAGGTCTAAACCAGGACTAAACCAGGTCTAATCCAGGTCTAATCTTGTACTAGGACTTGGAATCCAGGACCGCCCCAGAGAGAACCTCAAACCCGCGGAGCAGGTGTCTGCAAAGCGCCGTCGAGCGTCGGCTGCTCTTCGCCCTGTGAAGCGTGGAGTTCTGTGTCGCTCCTTTCACCCGTGATCACCCAACGGTCTACATGGGCGCACCTCTGGGCCCGTCCTGACATTCGGAACCGTAACGATGGTGTTTCACCGCTGCCGATACGCGGTGCTTTTAGCGAATTTGAAGAAATTATGAAGAAAAACAAAACAACACCACTTCAATCCAGGTTAAAAATACATTTGTCCAACACTGTCACCGTCACCGTCAGTCAGTCTACGTATGTTCCTACCTTCACCTACGGTCCCTGGTCTTCAGTCTAGATCTCTGGTCCTGTTCTCACCTATGCCCATGAGCTTTGGGTAATGACCGAAAGGACCAGATCAGAAGGAGGCCCGGGGAAGACCAAGGACACGCCGGAGGGACCATGAACCCCTCAGGATTCCCCCGGAAGAACTGGAGGAAGTTTATGTGGAGAGGGAAGTTTATTTATTTGTATTTATTTATTCATTTAGAACAAGGACAGAGTAGAGAAAACATTAAACGCTCTGTGCCAGATTTAGCCACAAGCGACTTTCCATCTGCAGTCCCTGGGCTGGTACAACATACATTAAGGAAACTATTTTACGAAACAATAATTCATCGTTAACAGCGTCTCCTTAAAATAACCACTCTCCAATTCATCATTAAAGCAATCAGAATGAATTAATTGCCCGTCCCTAATTTGAAGAAGCCTAAAGTGCACGAGCGACTACAGCCAAGATTAACTGAATGTTTTTTGTGTTATATATTTATTTATGTATTTGCAAGTTGAGTTGGAAGAAAAAAAAATCTCGTAAAACACCATCACTCATTTCCATTGTGTCCTATAAGTGACAGATCATCGTTATCTGTCTTCGGGCCTCTTCCTCTTATCGTATTAATCACCCATAAGACATAACAATCCTATTACCGACAGCGCTGCATCCAAGAGTCCATTAGAAAGATTGATAGCTGCCTCTTCACTCGCTAACTCTTTTAACAGACAGCTTTTGACAACACATTAAAGTTCTCGACAATCATTTCCACATGTTCTGCTTTGTTTGTGTTTGAATTCCCACGCGAACAGCCCCGGGCCAGCATGTCACCACTTTTCTCGTGTTTTTTTTATTTTTTTATTTGTAAAGAAAGTTTCTCATATGCCCCTCCGACGCATCGGGA
Organism: Boleophthalmus pectinirostris; assembly: GCF_026225935.1. NCBI lineage: Eukaryota > Metazoa > Chordata > Actinopteri > Gobiiformes > Gobiidae > Boleophthalmus > Boleophthalmus pectinirostris. Next base: position 31,210,766 of record NW_026571541.1, read on the forward strand.
GGGAAGCGTGATCGCAATTAAAGTGGAACCGAACCCAACTTTTGCGCAAACGAGGCGAGTTTGCAGATTTCTGGTCGAAAAAAAATAGGGGATTCATTTCAAGCAGTCTGCAGTGCTCCGAAGTTGTTCCTCGCTTACGTTATTCATTTAGAGCATCGTGACTATTTGCTGTGATGAGTTTATAAGCCCTTCTCACAATTTTCGAACAAGAAAATGCCTTATAATTACTGTACTATAAATCACTCCATAGTATGAATCACACCAGCCAAAAAATTAGTAATGAAGAAGAAAAAAACATATATGTCGTACTGCACTAGAAGTAATGCTTTTTGGGGGAAATTTATTTTATAAAATCAGAGACTAGGCACCGACGTTTTGTCTTGAAAGTCAAGTTCTAGTAAAAACAATAGAACAGAGAACAACAGACTGTTAACGTCACATATGAACAGTTCTTCAGATAAACTATAACATAAACAACAGAACAGAACAAGTTTAACAAACTTTCCATCTCACTCCAGATCACTAAATCCATTAAATTCTTCATCCTCAGTGTCACTTCTGAGCAACTTCGCGACCTTCGGAGGTAAACCATAGATCCAGGAGATAAAAATCACACTTTTGGGGGGAAATTTATTTGATAAGGAACCGACATATCTTGAAAGTCGTTATAGTAATAACAATAGAACAGAGAACAACAGACTGTTAACGTCACATATGAACAGAACAAGTTCATCAAATCTCTCCATCTCACTCCAAATCACTAAATCCATTGAATTCTTCATCCTCTGCGTCACTTCTGATCAACTCCACGACCTCTGGAGGTAAACAGAGCGCCACTTCCTCTTCTGTTTAGCTGTCATCAGACTCAGCATCAGTTCTTGTTAGATTATTCCGGCCTTTCTGAATCCCGACAGGATGGTTTCGGTGTCACTAAAGTCCAGACTTTGTCGATCCATTCAGTGACTTCCAGGAAAGTTGCATGGTGCACCCTCCCAGTAGCCGTGAAGTTTTCCATCCTCGCCTTTCACCAGTCCCTCACAAGTTTCTCGCTTACTCCAAACTTTCTTTCTGCTGCTTGATTACCGTTTTTAGCTGAATATTTCACTACTTGCAGCAGGACCACGGCTTTTTCTGCAGGAGACATGCATAGTAGAGCCAAGTGACAGTGGTATAGTTCATAGAAGAAACTGACACACAAGCCAAGAGCCTCTCGTGGCTGTCAGTGTGAAAATTTTAATATACAAGTCGCACCGGATTATAAATTGCAGGAAACACCCAAACCATGAAAAAAGTGTGACTTATAGTCTGAAAAATACGATAGATGGAGATCCTACATAACAGACTTATTTAAATCTCAAGAGCTGCTTATATAATATGTCTGTACTGGGGCAAGACACATTTTGCCCAAATCCTTAGTCAAAAATGGTGCCGTAGCCTTTTAAACACAGCGGTTTGGGTCTCACGCGCTCCCCTCTGTTCACATGCAATCGTCTGTAGTGACTCGCTCGGAGCTCAGGCTGGATGTGCTCTGCCTGGAACTGTTAAACTTTCATTTGGTTCTGTTCTAAATTTACAGGCGGAGCTGCGTTTGTGGGAATGACTGTGCCGTGAGGAGCACAGCGGGTCGGCTCATGACGACTGTCAGACCCAGAGCCACGGAGCAGCGCTGGAGAGGAGAATGAGCTTATGATGGGCTGATGAGCCGAGAGGAGAAGAGAGAGTGGTGTCACTTTTCAAATGTGCACATGGCTGTTACTGTGGAGTTATTGTTTTAGCATTTCATTATTTGTAGTTATTTTGTGGCTTACTGCTCCAGTTTAGACATGAAACCAGAGAAGAGCTCATTCAAACACACTAGTTCAATTGTTGGAGGAGGGATACAGAGAGAGAACACATGCTGAGAGGTGCACAGAAAGTGGAGAGTCTGAGCTGATACTGGGTGTCACCGGTGTCACTAGGTACTATAGAGCATTGTTTACCAAAGACTGGATCACAGGAGATCAAGTCACCTTGTCACGATTTGCATGTATGTAATGTAATATACAATTTCACAGACTATTTTGTTCCAATATTGCTGGTTCAACTAATGGATTTACTGATTGAGTCATTTTTTATTTCGAGTTTGTGCCAAGAGAGAAACAATAATCATGTATACTACATATACAATGTAAATAACAGAAAAGCATATTTCTCAAAAAGGAGAGGGAAGAAGAAAAACTTATATGAACACACTCCTGTTCATTACATAGTTTCAATAATTATGTGATTCCTTATGTAAACTGATCACAGAACTTTACAAATATTTACATATAGCAAAATAAATTACATACTATGTATACAAAATATAATTTTAACCTAAAACTTTTTTTTTTATTGTATTGTAAATTTTTAATTATTTTTAAGCTATTATTTATTATATTATATATATTATATATATACTATACTAATATATAATATATATATATATATATATATATATATATATATATACATATACATATACATATACACACACACACACAGATATATACATATATACTTTTTTTTTTTTTTTTTTAGATCTCCCAGTTCTGTCACTTACCCTTATACCATGAAAGCAAAAATTTGTTATAATTTCTTTTGAAGCTGTGAATATTTGGGCTTCAGGTTTTCTACCAACCCATTCCACACAGATACACACAGGCTTTTCCTGGTGGTTCTCACCTTTTTTATTTTAAATTTACCCCTGCCCCTTAATGTACAAGAGGTATCACTGGGTGCCAAAGTGGGTGTCACTGGGTACATCACTCAAATCACAAACACTTGATCCTCTCCACAAACACCGTAGCCAAAGAAAAGCACACGATCTGAAGGCTCCAGCTGAGAGCTCACGGACCCTGTGTGCCATGGGCTGCTTCCTTTTCATTTGGACTGAATCATCCACCTTAGACACACACTCTCACACACACTCACACACCGTGAAATCGCACCAACTGTGGCCCGGGCAGTTTGTGTCTGACTTAGACTTATTAGGTCCCACAGGGCAAAGACCCACAGACAGTACAAAGGACAAAGACTGTATAAAGGACTGCATAAATAGAGTGAATAGGCGTGATGTCACCCACAGCGCTCGGCTCCAGTCTCTTCAGTCGTCCTCCTCTTGCCTCCTCTGAGCTTTGGGGCACCACTTAAAATGGCGCATTAGACTGACAGCTCAATCGAGGAGAGAGAACAAGGAGAAGGAAGCGAGGAAAGAGAAGTGAACTTGTTGAGGAGAAGGTAGTCTGAGGTTGAGTGGGAGGTTTAGAGACACTGGATAGAGACAGTCTGGCACACGTCCAATCAAATGGGCTGCAACCTGAGCGGGGTCACACCAGACTTTTCACTTTCACCCAATACTTCCTACATGCCCACGCCTGACAGAGCCGGCGCATTTAAAGAGGAGGTATTATGCAAACTAGATTTGTATTTTTTAGCTTTTTATAACATTGTTCTCTCATCAAAAAAATGCAACAGGTTTTTAATGCCATCCATGCATGTTTCAGTAATCTAGCGCAGTGGTTACCAAACTTTTTTTTTCTTGGGACCCATATTTTAAAAGTTACAAACCTTCGTGACCCAAGTTAATAGACATTATTCATAAATCACAAAACAAATGTGGATTTGACCATTATTGAACATTAATGAGGATATTTTATTGTTGACTGAGTGATCGTGTCTCTCTGAACAATTAGTATTACTCAAGTTTACTCAAGTCATTGAAGCAGCAATAAAAGGATCCATAAGTCGCCAATTTGGACATTAAATGTAGCCCATTTCTTTTTCTTTTCAACATTCAATTGAACCAGCAATACTGGAACAAAATAGTCAATAAAATACCATATTTTACGGACGATTAGGAGCTCTGGATTATAAGACGCACTGTCAGTAAATGGTCTATTTACAATTTTTTTTCACAAATAAACCGCACTGGACTTTAAGCGAAACACAACGGTTCGATGGGTCAGTGGGGCTTTTTTTTGTCGCGTTCACGGTGACTCTGGGCTTTGTTCAGTTGTGCCGTGTAGGGAGGGTGCTGTCTGGGACCGCTGGATTGGTCGTGATGACTCAGTTGGTCAGTTGTGACTCAGATTGGCACATAGCACTCGCTTTTTCAGTTCGTTCCTCCTCGTCGGCGTGGAGTGATGAGTGTGGCTGCGGGTGTGTTTCGCTCTGTGGTCGCTGTCTGCTCCGTGTGTGTGTTTGCGTGCGCTGTGGGTGGTGCGGCTTTATAGTTTACTGAAGTCATGCTGGGACACCCGAGTGGATCCGTGTACAGGGCGCTCTGGATTGTATTGCGCGCGGTCGTTTTTTGATTCGGTTAGAGGCTTAAGACCGCGGCTAATCGCCCGGAAAATACAGTAATTACAAAAAGTTTAGAAATTATACAAAACATGTCTTAACAATTCAACCTACATGCAGTTTGTAACTACCCAGACTGGCGCCACCTAGTGCCTCCGCTCAATTTCATTTCTCTCCAGCGACTAGGTCAGGAATCAGAATACACTAGACGGTTTGCAAGAACCCCGAGAAGGAGAAGTTGTAGACTGTGCACCGGCCAATCAGTGAAAAGCTGTGAAGCCATGACATCAAACCCAAGCTCCTGTCTGGGTCGAGATGGATGTAGACGAAGACAGACATTCTGTATTGGCAACAATTCCCGAGATCGAGGATTTAAAGCCTGAATAAAGAGAATGTTTGGTGAATTTTATCAAGGAGAAAGACATTATTGCCCTTCTTCCTACGGGATTTGGTGCATTACGTACGTCCCGACCAAATAGCAGCAATTGGTTAAATAAAAAAGTACCCTCCTACCGTCGAGCAAATGAATCCCAATGCTGCAAGGTCAGACGGTTTCCACGAAGTGAAACCGGCTGATGTATTAGGCTAGATCGTGACAAGGCAAACCAAAAACAATCTCTTGCAACCTCCCTGAGGCTCATGACCCAGTCTTTGGGAAACAATGATCTAATAAGCTCTCATGGGCCCTAAGATTCTGTCTGATGCTCCAAGTCTTCATCACCCAAGCTCCCACACAACAGTTCTCCATAAATATACAAAAATTGTGTTGTGATTGCGTTGTGATAGTGCTCAGAATGGGGAGTGACTTTTGAATGCTATAATAATCTGTAGAATGAGTGAACATCTACATGATCAAAATCCTCCTTAACAGTATTTTGTGAACCAGGTTGCAGTGTTATTACCTCACCAAAGCCCAGTGTGGGTCCGGTGGTGGGTCTGGCTGTGGGTCCGGTGGTGGGTCTGTGGAGCAGGTGTATAAATGAGCTGTCTTCTCCTCCCTCTGCACTTCTCCACATTTCCACGCACACCTCTAATGACAGAGAGCTGCAGAAGTCACTGTGCCCTCAGCAGTTTCTGATCAGGTCCATTTGTCTCAGCAAAAATGAGAAGCAGGGAAAGACACTGTAAAAGTCCCAAAAGTGTTAAAAATATCTAGTATCTTAAAAGTGCACTATGTAACTTTTTGGTTGGGGGTCCGTCACATGCTTTTTTTTACAGATATGTCATTGCTCTGCCTGGAATGTTCCACAGCATGACATTAAACAGCTCTACTTCACATTTATTCAACTACAAGTGGTTTTATGGCTCAAAAATTACCAGAAAAACAGACATCCTGAGTGTGAGCGGGGACGCCTCTCCACAGATCTGACTGTAATCTATTTATCTATTGATTTTAGTACACTGTCTTGGAAACATCGTGTGTGTTTTTATTGTGATCTTAGCCAAGAGTGATGGATGAATTGAATTAATTATTTATGGAACAAAACCGTTCTGTACTGGAGCACTGTAACACTTTCTATTTTTATTTTTGTAACTGTGTTTTTATATGTGTTTATTGTTCATAATGTGGATGAATGAAATGTGAAATGTGGGACCAGCCTCTCAAATCTGCAAAACAAATTTACCTACACGTATGATGTTAAGGCCCCAGCTCAAAAGTCCGCAACAATTGAGAGAGGACACGACAACAGCAACGTTTTAACCTGCATACGGGCATTTGTTATAAAAATGGGAATAGAGATGGTCCTGGTGTGGCGGCGTGGCAGCGTGGCAGGCTCGGAGGATGGGAGTGGAGCAGGAGGAGGAGAGAGAGCATGCGCATTCGACCCCTGATTTATCATCCCACGGCGACCGGCGGCTGGAGCCAGCATGGAAGGGCAGCGAAGGGAGGCGAGATACCTGGAGACAGAGGAGAGCGGCACGAAGGGGCTGGGGCAGAACAGGTCTGGGCTGTAACACAGGACCCCACAGGGACCTTGACAAAACAATTTTTCTACGCCACAGTGTACCTCAAAGGTTCAGGTGGCCCCGGGACAAGGACTCCTCCACCGTGCTGTCCTGGTTCAGCAGAGCACAGTGGTTTCAGCAGCGGCCGGATTTCTGCCAACGTCTCACCAGAGCTAAACCGCACCACCTCCCGATTCTGTTCTGGCAAAAAATAGTAAAATAGGATAACAAAGAAAGAGCATAACAAAGCTAGCCTGATTCATCATCCGGTTTCACTTTGTAGAAAACTGTCTTGACCTCGCAGTGTTATAATTGGTTCGCTCGACGGTAGGTGGGTACTTTTTATCTTTTAACCAATCACTTCTATTTGGTAGTCACGTATGTAATGCGCCGCTAACGGGGCTAACTGGTATATTAAGTTTTTCCCAAATCCCGTAGGAAGAAGGGCAACAACGTCTTTCCCCTTGATGAAATTCACCAAACATTTTCTTTATTCTTTATTTAAATCCTCGATCTCGGGAATCGTTGACGACACTGAATATATGGCTCTTCGCTGATTGTCTGGTGTCCAAACTTGCACTTCCAGGGTTTTTTTTGCGAACCGTCTAGTGCAGGGGTGTCAAACTCATTTTGGTTCGGGGGCCGTATCCAACCTACTTTAATCCCAAAGGGGCCGGATCAGAAAACTCATGGCATATAAACCCCAAAAAATAACAATAAGTTCAAATATTTGTGCAGAGAAACAGAAATCTATTACAGAAATCTTTTTTAATTGATGAACTCTTTCTTTTACAAAATATTATAATATCATGAACAACCTGAAACTTTAAGAAAAATTAAATTTCAACACAATGTTTTAACATGAACTTGTATGTAAACAGGAATAAGAATAAGAAAATCCTGCACTCGGCTCCACTTTTCTCATTTTGGACATTTTTCTGATGAGGGTGTCACGGTCAACAGTCAAAACGATCGTCCTTTAAGAGCTTTTGGAAAGGGACAAGTCTTCATTTGTGCTGCTCTGGTGGGAGGGGCCACGTACAGAGACGCTGGAGACGCTGCTATGCTCAGCACCGCAGAAAATTAACAATATTTTAATAGAAAATATAATTTAAATATTTTGGTAGAAGATCACCCAAGGGCCACATTAAAGGTCTTGGAGGGCCGGATCTGGCCCCCGGGCCTTATGTTTGACACCTGTGGTCTAGTGTATTCTGATTCCTGACCTAGTCGCTGGAGAGAAATAAAATTGAGCAGAGGCACTAGGTGGCGCCAGTCTGGCTATAAGAGCTACAAAATGGGTGCACAAGACAATGCTTTTCAACTATTTTAAAAGCAGCAGATTACGATCGATGTGGACTACAGGGGCTCCACCTCTGAGATACACATCAAAATGCTGTAAGGCCAGAGTAGGTGAAAGCGTCTCTTTTTCAATTACTGAACAAATTTACTTGATGTTTATTAAACTTTTTTGGAAAGTAGCTCACGGGTCTGCAGATACCAAGATTATCCTGTTGAAATCAAGCACGGCCTCGGTCCACCCTCATAAAGCAACCTATTTACCTAAGTCCTGACCTGGTTTAACTTGGTCTGGTTTGGGTCTCCATGGAGATAGAAAGGTTTAATGACATACTGTGAAACATTCCAGACAAAGCAATAACATCTGCACGTGGAAAAAAACATTTGAACGACCTTCCAGAAAAGTTACATAATGCACTTTTATGCTATAGTATTGTATGCTTGGGACAAGTGTAATACAACAATACGTAAACCAAGACAAAACCACAGGAAAGATGCTTGTGCTGGTGCCAAGTTATAGCCTGAATACCAATGTACACCTGTAGTATCTGAGCAGGCTGCTGGAAATACTGAGAATAAAGACTGAGGCTATGTTTATATGATGACGGTCTGAACAGAAGACGCAAAAGTGGCATCACGTCTTCACTTTTTATTCCGCGTTTAGACGAGCGTTTTTGGGAGGAAATCTGCGTGCATACGGTGACGCAAAAGTGTGTGGAATTCGATTGGGTATGCATGCCATCTGACATGTCTGTTTTTGTGGACTGTATGTATGTGACGTAAACGCGTACGCGACGTGAGCAGATCTGACCAGAGTTTTGCGTCTTGGGCAGTGTAGACGGAAACGCTACAGCGGAGAGTATTCAGCTTTTCCACTCCGGAGGTTTCAGATGTTTGTGTTTTTAAGCCCCACCGTCTAAACGAAAGGCAGTTACGATAAAATATTTTGTCGATTTTTTTACAGAAGCTGAGAGGGGTCACAACAAACGCAAACGCTGCAGCAAATACAAATGCGACAACACGACAAAAACCCACAACACACCAAAAAAAGCCACAACGGAAGTGACCGCGGGACTCTATTTTCCGACGGACCGATCAAGCGGCAAGTGAAGAAGAAGAAGAACTGCAACGTGAAACGAATAATGATAAAACAATAAATTACTTTTACTTACGTTTCCAACTTCTCCGTTCCTTTACTTTTCGCGTTGTAGTTCTTCTTCTTCACTTGTCGCTTGATCGGTCCGTCCGAAAATAGAGTCCCGCTGTCACTTCGGTTGTGGCTTTTTGATGTGTTGTGGCTTTTTAATATGTTGTGGCTTTTTAATGTGTTTCAGCATTTGCGTTTGTGTTGTGGCGTTTGTATTTGTTGCGGCGTTTGCATTCAAATAAGAGTCCCGCCGTCATTTCCGTTGTGGCTTTTTTTGATGTGTTGTGGCTTTTTGTTGTGTTGTCGCATTTGTATTTGTTATGGCGTTTGCGTTTGTTGTGACCCCTCTCGGCTTCTGTCATTTTTACCGGCAAGTCTTCCATTGTAAACAGGCCCCGAATGTACATCAACATATTGACCATAAATAAATAAAAACAGATATTCCCTGGGTCATATTGTTTATCTACTGTATCACTTCCACTCTCCATCAAGGCCCAACATAAAGGGGCTGAATTACGATACTTTCTGATCTATGTTATAAAGTTTTTTCCTCATCACAAACAGACCTGGAGTTGTGTTTTGTTTCATTCACACACGTTTAACGCACAAATCCTGCATATTTAGGTTGAGTACTTTACTCTGTTCCACTCTGTGTAAAATGAGCGGTTAACTAGACAACTACAGCTTCATGACATCACAAGGTGGAACAGAGCATTTTGAGCTTTGGAGATGTAGACAGACTAAGAATAAAGAGTCACTCAAACATGTGTGAATGAATCAAAACACAACTCCAGATCTGTTTTTGAGGAAGTAACATTATAACATGGCTTAAAGTAAAAAAAATAGGACCTTTAAAACGTCTTACCCCATGCACAGATTATAAAAGTTGAAACCAGTCAGAACATTCAGACGTTAAAACCAGTAGTTTTGTGTTGCATCATGCCGCCCAAGCAACTTATTCTGATTCAAATTTATGTAAATTAGTCAGAATTATTTAAACCAAGATTTTGAGTTGTTGGAATTTTAACTTCTGTGTTTTTCTTGCTCTTTTTTCAGAGTTTTTGCCGATGGTGGTGGTAATGTTTGTTCACAAAACTGATGACTCCAGCTCCAACTCGCGCATTCTCCATATCATCAAAAACAAATCTGGAATTGTGTTTCATTTCGGTTTTGGGTAATCTTTTATTATTTATTCTGGACTTTTCCAGACTGCACAGATTGTCAGTCCACCCCTGGTGTCATGAAGCGCTACTTTTCAAGTTAACATCTACCTTTTACCTTTTGTTCAGTAGAGATTGGAAATTCAATCCATTCAAATCATACAAATAATTCTAGTGAAGATGTATTGAGTTTAAAAACACAGTGGAGCACTTCCTGTACCACCACATGACATCACAAGGTGGAACAGAGTGAAATACTCAGCCTAATGCGTTCAGACCGGAGCGTCAAGGCGGTCAGTTTAGACTTAGACTTAAACTTAGACAAACTTTATTGATCCACAAGTGAAATTACCTGGACACAGTAGCTCACACGTCACAATATAATATAATAACAAAGAGCAAAAATATAAATGGTAATAATAAATTCTAAATAAATAGCAAACAAGAGCAAGAAACAGTTTACATGTTTACACGTTTCTGTAGCACGTCTTCAGTCGTCAGCGCGGGCCAAATCTGCCGTCGACGCACCGTGTCTTGAGCGTTCAGGCCTCAACGTTCTGAACGTGTGTCCAGGGCTTCGGAATCAGAAGCTGAAAATGCTGAACTTTTGGCATCGGACGCACCTCGTCAGCCAATCAGGGACAACTAACCTGTGATGTTATTATTCAAAAGAGAAGAAAGAGAAAGACCCGAAAGCAACAAACACAGACCAAGAAATCTACGCCGTGTTATTAGCAGATTTATACATGCTGCAGCCGTCGAACCAATCGCCAGGACTACACCAGGACTGAACCTAGACTAGACCAGGACTACACCAGGACTGAACCAGGACTACACCAGGACTGGAGCTGGACTGCACCAGGACTGAACCAGTGTCATCGCAAGCGAGACTGCCAATCTGAGCCATCGACCCCTCCGACCACCACCGTCACTCACACACACTCCACTTTCTTACTAGGCAATAAGGGTGAAGTGTCTTGCCTAAGGACACAACAACAGTTTTTACAACTGGCGCCCCACTGTGGCACCTGATTTTCCCAGTGTCTCCCATCCAAGTACTGACCAGGCCCGGCCCTGCTTAGCTTCTGAGCTCTGACGGGATCAGGTTTTGACAAGTCGGTTTGGCCACACCAGGACTGGACCAGGACTGGACCAGGACTGGACCACTACACTAGGACCGGACCTGGACTACACCGGAACTAAACCAGTGTCATTAGCGGAGTATAAATATATACGCGCCGCAGACACCAAGCCGATCGCCAGGACTGCACCAGAACTGGACCAGGACTACACCAGGACCAGGACTACCAGGACTACACCAGGACTGGAGGACTAGTGTCATTAGACCAGATTACCAGGATAAAGGATATACTACACACCACCAGGACCAGGACTACCACCAAGGCCAGGACTCGACCAGGAACACCACCACCAGGACCAGGACTGACACCAGGACTACTACACCAGGACTACAGGAACACCAGGACTACACCAGGACTACACCAGGACCAGGACTACACCAGGACTACACCAGGACTACACCAGGACTACACCAGGACTACACCAGGACTGGACCAGGACTCTACACCACACACCAGGACTGGACCAGGACTACACCAGGACTACACCAGGACTACACCAGGACTGGACCAGGACTACACCAGGACTACACCAGGACTGGACCAGGACTACACCAGGACTACACCAGGACTAGACCAGGACCGGCCCTGGTCTAAAACAGGACTGAACCAGTGTCGTTTGGGGAGTATCATTATATACACACCGCAACTGCCAAACCAGTCACCAGGACCAAACCAAGATTACACCAGGACTAAAACAGGTCTAAAACCAGGACTAAACCAGGACTAAACTAGATCTAAACCAGGACTAAACTAGATCTAAATCAGGTCTAAACCAGGACTAAAACCAGGTCTAAACCAGGACTAAACCAGGTCTAAAACTAGGACTAAACCAGGACTAAACCAGGTCTAAAACTAGGACTAAACCAGGACTAAACCATGTCTAAAACAGGATTTAACAACTTTTTTATTTTCTTTTAGCAGACAAAACATCTTATGTGAAGATTTCCTCGTCTTTGTTTCTCTACAGCAAATCAAGTAATCCAAAGTATTCAGATTACGTTACTCACTTTAAGTAATTTAATGGATTCTGTTACAAACTACATTTTGAAGTATGTAATCTGTAATCTGTAGGGGAATACATTTTAAAAGTAACCTTCCCAACTCTGGCCATACACACACAATAAGTAAAATTGTAACAAAAACTAAGACATTCTTGGATTACTACTTTCTACTTGAGTAATATTATTTTGAAGTAACGTTACTACACTTCTCTGCGTTCAAGTATTCCAAGCTTTTCAAGTCAGATTATAAGATTTTCAGCCTTTGTTAACTTTTTTTTTTTTTTTCAATTGTTCTTTTATTTCCTGTTCTTTCTGAAGGCACAAATTATCCGGAGAATAATAATTATAATCAGAATCAGAATAAGGAACTTGGCAACTCGGGTCAAAACGTCAGCAACTTCACACTGCCTAGTTTGAAAAGTACTTTAGTAATTGAAGTGAAATGTAACAGCTCTTTCTAACAGCGTCGGTATTGTGCTGAAGTACTCACCAAACAGTAGGCCCGGGCTCCAAATGCCAATTATCGTCATGTTTAATCATTTCACCTCAGACTGCCTTTCACTTTCAGTATTTTTTGATGTGTTTTTAGTATTTTTAACGTCAAAGTGTTAAAAATCTACTGAGAAAAGGGACAGCTTTGCCGTGCCGTCGAGTACAATGGCTGGAATTGTGTTTGTCCTTGAAGGGGATGGAAAATCGAGATGTGAAATTGTAAACTTATCACCTCTGGGTCCATTTTACGCGATTTTCTGATCTACAGTGTGTTGTGATGTTGTTTCCTCCTCACAAACAGACCTGGAGTTGTGTTTTGTTTCATTCCCACATGTTTAACACCACTGTTGGGCAAGTTACTTCAAAACTGTAACGCTTTATTTATGACTTGTTACTGTCATTTCAGAGTAATTTGTTACATTACAATATTAATGTATTTAAAATGTAAAACATTACATTATTATTACAGTTACTCTCACCAAAATAATTGTGAAGAACTTTTGTGCCGTATATGGACTCAACCAGGACTCAACCGAGGACTGAACCAGGAGGATTGAAGCAGGACTAAACCAGGTCTAAACCAGGACTAAACCAGGTCTAAAACAGAACTGAACCAAGGCTAAACCAGAACTAAACCAGACCTGAACCAGGACTAAATCAGGACTCAACCAGGAATAAACCAGGACTGAACCAGGACTCAACTGAGGACTGAACCAGGAGGATTGAACCAGGACTAAACCAGGTCTAAACCAGGTCTAAAACAGAACTGAACCAAGACTAAACCAGAACTAAACCAGACCTGAACCAGGACTAAACCAGGACTCAACCAGGACTCAACCAGGACTCAACCAGGACTCAACCGAGGACTGAACCGGGAGGACTGAACCAGAACTAAACTAGAACTAAACCAGGACTAAGCCAAGACTAAAACAGAACTGAACCAGACCTGAACCAGGACTAAATCAGGACTCAACCAGGACTCAACCGAGGACTGAACCGGGAGGACTGAACCACAACTAAACCAGAACTAAACCAGGACTAAACCAGGACTCAACCAGGACTAAACCAGGTCTAAACCAGGACTAAACCAAAACTGAACCAGAGCTGAACCCGGACAGAACCAGGTCTAAACCAAACCTAAACCAGGACTAAACCATGACCAACGCAGGACTAATCTTGGACTAGAACTTGGAAGATCGCGCGATCGGGCGTCAGATGTGATTCGCCCCGTGGAGCGCGGAGTTCTGCGCTGGTCCTTTCGCCCGCAGTCACCTGACGGTCTACGCGGGCACGTTTCACCGCTGCTGATATCGCCATGATTTTAGTGAATTTGTATGAAGAAAAGCGAAAAACCCACAATTTCAGTCCAGGTTAAAAAAGCATTGTGACACGTGTTACTGACATTTGCACAGAGTAAAATATTACTATTTTTTTCCCTGTAATGTCGTAACATTACTGTGTTACAGCAAAAAGCAACACATTACAGTAATTTGTTACTTTTATAACGCGTTACTCCCAACACTATTTAACACACAAATCCTATGTAATACAAGGGAGTTTTGGATCATTTCAGCCCCTGGATTTGCCAATCTGTACTGAACTAAAGGTAAAAGGAGCTTAAAAACTACCACTTTGTGACATCACAGGGTGGAACAGAACAAAAAGTGTTACTGAAACATGGGTGAATGAAAAAAAACACAACTGCAGATTTGTTTTTGTGGAGGAAATAACATTATAACCTGACTAAAACCTCACAATTGTACATTTTGTGTAATTACAGACACTATTAGAGCTAAAATACTTGGACTGATGGCGCCACCTGCATGTTATCGATGTTAATTCACTCTGTTAATTTCATTTACTTTGATAATCCATGCAAAACAGGGCTATTTGTGGAAGTATTTTCTAACTGTTGTGACACTTGTGTGGTCGAGTCATTGTCAGTCGCCAAAACAGCTCTGGTTTTTCATAATTTGTGATGTTTGGAGGCTGACACTAACTCACTAACTGGAGTTAAAGAAGACATACAGTATTGTGCTTATGTGTCTGCTTTATCCTCCTGAGCCCCGGCCCAATCATTTGTGTCCTTTATAGTGGACACTGAGTTAACCAATCTGTCTTTTAAGTGTTTTGAGCCAGACCATTAACGGATAGGGCTAAATAGGGCTGGGGGATTATCGGGTTCTATCATGTCCAGGATAAAAATAAAAATAACTCAATAGGAGTTAGTTTGTGGCTACACTGTGATAAAAATAAATAAATAAAATAAGAAGAAATTAGAAGGGAGTCTAAAAACTTTTTGAGGCGACTGCAGAAGTTTGTCACATATAGCCTGATTCATCTGCCGGTTTTACTTCGTTTCACTTCGTACAGACATCTCCTTCTGATGTCACAGCCTTAGGTTACGTTCAGACTGCAGCCTGAAGTGACCCAAATCCAATTTTTTGGCCTCTATGTGACCTGTATCTGATCATTTAATGACACTTTGAACGACACAGATCAGATTTTTTCAAATGTGACCCAGGCCACTTGGATATGTGCTTCTAAAACCGATACATATCCGGTCTTTTGACATGTGACTTCAGTCTGAACGGTCAAAGCGCATTCATCAATGAACTCCGTGTCACTGAAGCGAAGCACATCATCACTCACCACTCTTGGCTACATCTCCACATCCACACGTTCCTTTAAACGGACGTTGCTGTCACCGCCCCACAAAACACTACGGCCAAAAACCTCGTCCTTCTCCTTCTCAATCTCCTCCTTAAAACAAGTAAGTTGTTCATGTTCTGGCTCCGGTACGAGAGGAACTTTAAAATCTCCAGGTGCTCAATGCTCGCGTCCATGTTTGGACAATTTCTGTAAACACAGAGCACGCTCGCTGAGGTTGACATCATTGTGTCTCCAGTGCACATGCGGGACACTTTCGGGCTGTTTACTGTTCACACTGGAGTCACATACAAGTCGCATTTAACTGGAAAAGTGAATGACCTCGAAAAAACATTGGATTTCACAAAAAAATCAGAACTGAGCACTAAGTCCTGCAGTGTGAACATAGCCTTAGATTTTGCTCACTCGACAGTAGACGGGTACTTTTTATAATTTAACCAATCGCTGCTATTTGGTCATGATGTATGTAATGCGCTGCTAACAAGGCTAACTGGTATATTAAGCTTTTTCCTAAATCTCTTAGGAAGCAGGGCAATAACGTCTTTCCCCTTGATGAAATTTCAACAAACATTCTCTTTGTTCTGGCTTTAAATCCTCAATCTCGGGAATTGTTGAAAACACTGAATATATGGCTCTTTGCTGATTGGCTGGTGCCCAAACTTGCACTTCCGGGGATTTTTACAAACCGTCTAGTGTATTTTGATTCCTGACCTAATCGCTGGAGAGAAATTAAATTGAACAGAGGCAGTAGGTGGCACCAGCCTGGGTAGTTAACATATTGATTTAACACCAAAATGTCCCCAGCGTCCATTACAGAGGACATGTTATAAAATTATAAATAAAAATAAAATCAACAAAATCTAAATGCTAAGGTTTTCATTTATCTCCAAATAGATAGAAAATCACAGAAAATATATATTGCAATATACTTCCCAGGAGGATATAGTTATAATCTATAACACACACGGATCATTATGTTATCATTTGCACATTTTAAATCACAATATTCATCTGAAACAAATTAATAAAAGAAATAATCGCTGACTTCTGTGTTGCCCAAAATGGGGTTAGCAAGTCCTCCATTTGTTCCAAAATAACTACACGATGCTGCCAAATCTTGCACATATCATCGGTTAAGAAACAAAAACTGGAGACCAACGTGAGTACAGAGCTGTGGCCGTGTGCCGGTGCTGAAAACATGGGTAGATCGGCAAAATGGCATCTTGAAAATAAGTGATTAACGATTACTCAAATCTTTCAAATCAAGTACAAAACAAATGCTCAAATTGTGCAAATCACTCCAAATACAACATCAGAGGGTCAATGAGAAGGGAAACAACTATAACGTGGTTGAAATCTCTGGAAATGTTGCAGAATACGTGCACTTGTGTGAACATATGGAATGGTACCAGCTAATGGTACACAGGTGTTCTTTACAAACTCTGATAAGGTCAAATCGTCAAGATAATGATCCAAAAATAAACAAAATATATCTTTTTTAATGCCATACTGTGAAACATTACAGGCAAAGCAATAACATCTCCAAGGAGACCATTGGAGAACCTTCCATCAGAAAGTGACATAGTCCACCTTCCATTCATTAGGTTGCATTACAAAAATGTGAAACGTGCCAAAAAGTGCGTAATGAAGAAGAAAAAGCATATTTAAGTGGCACCAGACTTAAATATTTTCAGTTTTTGGAGGAAATTTATTTTATAAAATCAAAGACCAGGTGTAGTAAAAACAATAGAACAGAAAACAACAGACTGTTAACGTCACATATGAACAGTTCTTCAGATAAACTATAACATACAGAACAGAACAAGTTTAACAAACTCTCCATCTCACTCCAAATCAATAAATCATCCTCAGTGTCACTTCTGAGCAACTCCACGACCTCTGGAGGTAAACAGAGCGCCGCTTCCTCTCTTCTGTCGTCAGACTCAACATCAGTTCCAGTTAGAATTATTCCGGCCTTTCTGAATCCCGACAGGATGATTTCTGTTGTCACTGAAGTCCAGGCTTTGTTGATCCATCCAGTG
The DNA here is from genome assembly GCF_026225935.1 of Boleophthalmus pectinirostris. Lineage (NCBI taxonomy): Eukaryota > Metazoa > Chordata > Actinopteri > Gobiiformes > Gobiidae > Boleophthalmus > Boleophthalmus pectinirostris. The sequence goes on from NW_026571541.1 coordinate 31,227,986, forward strand.
ACTTCCAGGAAAGTTCCATGGTGCACCCTCCCGGTGTTTCTCACTCACTCCAAACTTTCTTTCTGCTGCTCGATTACCGTTTTTGGCTGCAGATTTCGCTACTTGCGGTTTATAATCTGCAAAATATGATTTTCTTTTTGGGGTCATTTGTGTTCAGTTTTCTCAATCATCTTTAAAAGTTTGTTTCAATTTTCAATTTTCAGTGGTGCAGAAGTAATGGAGCGATCGACTGACATGATACAGACAGAACAGAGGCTCTTTCTGCAGGAGACATGTGCAGTAGAGTGAAGTGACAGTGGTACAGGAGGAACAGGAGCAGCAAATACTGACACACAAGACTAGAGCCTCTCACGGCTGTTAGTGTGAAAATTTTAACATATAAGTCGCACCGGAGTATAAGTCACAGGAAACACCCAAACCATGAAAAAATGTGTGACTTATAGCTTGAAAATACGGTAACTTTTTTGGTGGAGGGTCCATCAAATGCTAGACCCTGCTCACAGTCAGAATGTTTTCTGAGCTATAAAACCACCTGTAATTGAATAAATGGGTCCGGTCAAGTTTTAACGGAGGGAAACAGGGGCAGATTTTTTACATTCAAATGTCTCTTATTCAGAAACTAGAGGGACTATTGAAATAAGTAAAGTATCAGAATGTAGGAAAGAGTTACACTCCAACAGGGTAAAGTTAAACCTGTGATATTCTTTCAAGTTGTTGACAAAAAATTTTAAAAACTCATGTCGGTAACGGAGGGAATGAAATATGCAGCACTTTTTGGGCAATAAATACAAACAGTGATAACTCTTGGTTCTCACTTACATATCCTTAACAAACTGGTTTGAATATTTGCTTCATATAGTTTTCTACCATATGGTACAAGATTAGGTTGAAAAACCTCTTACTTTTTGAGTCATGAGATTTTTTATTAAGAAAGGTCATGGTAACGGAGGGAGAAAATTGTGCAAACAAGTAGAAGGTGCATGATTTTGCATAATTTGTCAGCTTTTTTCTTCCGAATACTTTAACCCTCTCCAGGCAGGCGTTGCAGATTTGCAACAGCTAAATTTCAATTACCTATTTACTCCACATTCATATAATATGAGCTTTTTTTTACTCAGGAGCCTTTTCTCCCATCCATGCTGATAAACATGGGCGATGCAGACTGTGCAAGAATGGTTACACGCAAACGGCCTGCCAGAAGTGGAAAATCCTTTTTTTTTTTTTTTTTTTACAAAGGATAAAAAAGTCAGAATTGTATATTACTACCCCATATTATAATTTTCCCCAAATATCAGATTTTTCCTGATACTAAAAATGTATTTGAGCCTGAGAGGGTTAATATTACTTCAAAATGAAAGGAAACTATTTCTATAAAATATGTCAGTCCTTCCAAGCAAATTTTTATCATTTTAAATACTTTTTTTTGAAAAATCATGTACCTTCATCAACAGTTCAAAGATGGAATAACACAAGATATGATGAAATACATCCATTTATTTACATGATTTTGCAGGTCTTTGAAATTTGGGAAATAATTTTGTTCCATGTTTCATACATGGTCTGTTTAAAACGTATGTAACTTTACAACCAAAATTGGTACAGAAAAAAGGTCAACAGTTTCATAAACTAGAGTACATATGTATCTGTTCAATACATTTTTATATCAGATGCATTAACTTGAATTTTTGGCCTTGTTGTTTACTTCTGCTTGACTGGGCCCAAATGTAAGGTAGAGCTGCTTAATGTCACACTGTGGAACATTCCAGGCAGAGCAATGACATCTCCATAGAAACAAGCAGGTGACGGACCCTCAACCGTCTTAGCCTTGTTCATTTTCTCTCTGCCTTTAGTCACACCGTTTCAAAACACGCCCTTTCTGTTTGATTTCCGCTCCTCCTCCCCAGACGTCTCAACTCTCTTTTCGTCTCTAATCTTTTGTTTTGAAACTGAATCACGTCATTTCCCTATTACACCAAATTACAAGATCCACTTTCTGTGTTGACAACTTCATCAGGAACTGTACCACCGGGTTTAAGTTGGTATTACGGTGACTTATCTGAATTGTGAGTAATTACAGAACGGAGCCGAACATTTGGTCTCCACGTGCGTTTCGCTAAAACATCTGATTGAAATAAATGAGCCGGATAATTGAACACGTGGTCAAATAGCCAGGAACGCTTTTACTCGCTTTTTCACAATAAACTGGTTGAAATTTGAGATGTTACAATCAAAATGGCTGCCAAAACGCAACACATCTGGAGTCGTCATTTTAAACGGCCCGAACTACACGGTTTTCTGATCTGTGTTATAATGCTGTTTCCTCATCAAAAACACACCCGGGTTTTGTTTCGTTCACACATGTTTAACTCGCAAATCATGCATATAGTCTGTGTTTTTCTCTCATACAAAAATACTCTGTTCTACTTTGTGATGTCATGTGGTAATACAGGAAGTGCTCCACTGTGTTTTTAAACCCAACACAACTTCACTAAAAACAGTTGGATAATTTCAGACCTGGAATTCGACCATTGACCTGTTTTATGGTTTTGTCCTGGTCAAATCCTGTTTTAGTCCTGGTTTTAGACCTGGTTTGGACCTGATTTTAGTCCTGGTTTTAGTTCTAGTTTAGTTCTGGTTTAGTCCTGTTTTTATTTCCAGTTTAGTCCTGGTTTTAATTCTGGTTTCGTCCTGGTTTTAGTTCTGGTTTAGTCCTGGATTAAATTCTATTTTAATTCTGGTTTAGTCTTGGTTTTACTTCTAGTTTAGTTCTGGTTTAGTCCTGGTTTTAGTTCTAGTTTTGTTCTGGTTTTGTCCCGGTTTTAGTTTTAGTTTAGTTCTGGTTTCATCCTGGTTTTAGTTCTGGTTTAGTCCTGGATTAAGTTCTATTTTAATTCTGGTTTAGTCCTGGTTTTACTTCTTGTTTAGTTCTGGTTTAGTCCTGGTTTTAGTTCTACTTTAGTTCTGGTTTAGTCCTGGTTTTAGTTCTGGTTTAGTCCTGGATTAAGTTCTATTTTAATTCTGGTTTAGTCCTGGTTTTACTTCTTGTTTAGTTCTGGTTTAGTCCTGGTTTTAGTTCTGGTTTAGTCCTGGATTAAGTTCTATTTTAATTCTGGTTTAGTCCTGGTTTTACTTCTTGTTTAGTTCTGGTTTTGTCCTGGTTTTAGTCTGGTTTTGGTTTATTTATCCTGGTTTTAATTCTGGTTTCATCCTGGTTTTAGTTCTGGTTTAGTCCTGGATTAAGTTCTATTTTAATTCTGGTTTAGTCCTGGTTTTACTTCTTGTTTAGTTCTGGTTTAGTCCTGGTTTTAGTTCTACTTTAGTTCTGGTTTAGTCCTGGTTTTAGTTCTGGTTTAGTCCTGGATTAAATTCTATTTTAATTCTGGTTTAGTCCTGGTTTTACTTCTTGTTTAGTTCTGGTTTAGTCCTGGTTTTAGTTCTGGTTTAGTCCTGGATTAAATTCTATTTTAATTCTGGTTTAGTCCTGGTTTTACTTCTTGTTTAGTTCTGGTTTAGTCCTGGTTTTAGTTCTGGTTTAGTCCTGGATTAAGTTCTATTTTAATTCTGGTTTAGTCCTGGTTTTACTTCTTGTTTAGTTCTGGTTTAGTCCTGGTTTTAGTTCTGGTTTAGTCCTGGATTAAGTTCTATTTTAATTCTGGTTTAGTCCTGGTTTTACTTCTTGTTTAGTTCTGGTTTAGTCCTGGTTTTAGTTCTGGTTTAGTCCTGGTTTTACTTCTATTTTAATTCTGGTTTAGTCCTGGTTTTACTTCTTGTTTAGTTCTGGTTTAGTCCTGGTTTTAGTTCTGGTTTAGTCCTGGATTAAGTTCTATTTTAATTCTGGTTTAGTCCTGGTTTTACTTCTTGTTTAGTTCTGGTTTTGTCCTGGTTTAGTGCTGGTTTTGGTTCTGATTTAGTCCTGGTTTTAGTTCCAGTTTAGAGGCACAGGAAACAGGGGAGGAGGCACAGTTCACACGACGTACGCGAGAACACGCAGGCCACACAGCGCATGGGAGGGGGCACGGTTTGCTCTGCGTATGGGAGGGGGCGTTCACTCTTTTGCAGCCCGGTACCAAATGACCCACAGCCCGGTACCGCTGCTCCACGGCCCGGGAGTTGGGGACTGTTGATGTAGGAGATGTAGATAAAGCAGGATTCCTCAGACATATGTGAACAAAAACAACAACAACAAAACACAACTCTGGGTATGATTTTGATGAGGTAATGTTGAGGAAAACAAACTTTCCCCATAGTGTTTGTTAGTTTTTGCTTAGATAAAAAATTACACTTGAAGTCCAGATAACTGACTTATTCCAATATTAGAAAGTCATAATTGTACAAGGAGTCTGTGCCGACGTTCCCATGCAGAGACTCAATGTTTACGCCTATACAATGACATTTATACGCAAACAATAGAGGTTGTGCACCGTCACATGACCCCTATAGCAACGGTAACTACGCCGCCATGACACCGGGCACACTATGTCATTGACTTCAGTAACATCGGAGAAACATGGGCAGATTTTGTTGTGTATTTGCTTGTTCTACATTCTCTGAAGGGAATAAAACAAATTGTTTCTTCACTGTTCCTCTGGAAATTACTCATCAGGAGCTCAAACGAGGAAATTATCAAAAAAAAGACACGGATTATACCTAGCAAAAATAAACCACGAAGAGATTTCCAATGGTACCATCAAGTTACCCGAAGTTTCATCAAGGTATTTGCTATTTAAATTGTTTCATAGCTTATTTAATGAAAGAAGCACATTTATTTCATTAATTTATCCAGGAAAACCCGCACTAGTTTACGATTCAACGAACCCACACTGGGCTCCTATGATCAACATGACACACGAGTCAAAGTGTCTGTGAGCCGAACCTCGAAAGAATCGGCCATGAAAAGATCCTCACGAAAAAGCGATTAATTCTAGAAGACATAGTTGTGGATAAACAAGACAATAAAGAAAACCTCGGTCCTATGACGAGTGACATGTTTATATGTATATATATATATATATATATATATATATATATATATATATATATATATAAATCTGCTTCTCATTAAATAAGCTATGAAACAATTTAAATAGCAAATACCTTGATGAAAGTGACGTGAGTGTGTCTTGATGGTACCATAGGAAATCTCTTCGCGGTTTATGTTCTCTAGCAATAATTCCGTTTTTTTTTTTTTTTTCGATAATTCCCTTGTTTGATCCTCCTGATGAGTAATTTCCCGAGGAACAGTGAAGAAACGAATCGTTTTTCAGAGCGTCTAGAACAACCAAATACACAACAAAACCTGCCCATGTTTCTCCGATGCTGCTGAAGTCAGTGACATAGCGTGCCCGGTGTCATGGCGGCGTAGGTACTGTTGCCATGGGGGACACGTGATGGTGCAAAGCCTCTATAGTGGGAGGCTACCGTGGTTTAGACTTAGCTCCTTTTTGTTGATGCACAGACCAGCCAGGCCTCTTGGCACGTTCCACAGTCCAATCAGACTCCATTATCTGGCTACCAAGTCATGACATCATCCCTATCAGTAGTTCTTGTCCTGTTCGGTTAGTTTGCTATTAGATAGATTAGAATATCATACATTTGTCTCACCCCCTTTTCTCCAAATGACCTCGGTACAAGAATGAACTACAGAAGTGATTATACAAAATAGCTAAGCCTGGTTATTTATCCTTACAGTAACAACATTATAATATGTCTTAAAAGTCCTGTATTACACAGAATTGACTCTTGTGAGCTTTAAGTCGTGTTATAATGTTGTTACCTCCTCAAAAACAGACCTGGAGTTGTTTTTTGTTTCATTCACACATGTTTGAGTATCCCTTCTGTCCAGGGGTTTTGTTTTGTCCAAGAGCACCTTTTGTTCAGTAGAGATTGGCAATTCCAGGTCTGAAATGATCCAAATGATTCTAGTGAAAGTGTATGGAGGCTTAAAACACAATGGAGCACTTCCTGTATTACAACAAGGGTTTTGAGCTTTGTAAATATAGACAGACTATTAACGCAAAAACACAACTGCAGGTTTTTTTTGTGATGAATAAACAACATTATAACACAGATCAGAAAATCGTGTACTATAATCCCTTTAAAACTAATAAGTATAAGACTTTTACTTCTAGAAAACAGTCCATAAAAGGCGTTTTCAGTTTCAGAATATAGGCTGACGTCAGACCTACATATGCGGGGAGGAGCTGGTGCTTTTATACACCTATAACTCACATTTTATAATCGCCCCTTTTCATTCTGCTGCCTGGCTGGATCCGGTTCTTTCAAAATGCAGATTGGCTCTTCCAGCTCCCGAACCTCGCTGAAACAAACCAGGATAAATATCAGGCATCAGACACCAAGTTACGGCTGGATAATCACAGACAGCACGTTAAGATCTGTTATGTAAATACTTAATTGGAGGAAACTTCTCTGTGTGTATATAAGTAGTGTCTCAAAGCTATTGCCAACTGGAGTATATTTGTATGCAAGATGATGCCGATTTTAGTGCAGTTACATCAATAATTTATTTAGATTTCAAGTAGCATTAGCCTCGAGACGCAAATACCTATTTATTTATTTATATTTATTTCTCTGGCAGGGACAATGCTTTCAGACAGATGCAAATGTTCAGCGTTTCTCGTCTCGTCCTTGGCCGAGTTTCCTACACTGAGACACATAATAAAAGGCACGATCCAAAATACATAAGAACTTAATGCATTATGCTCTAGTATTTCAGGTTTGCCAATCATTAAAAAATTCAGCAGCACGTGACCTGACTAAGACCAGAGAGCGGGACCACGTTACACCGGTTTTTAAAATCACTTCATTGGCTCTCTGTGAGTTTCAGGATAGATTTTAAAGTTCTTTTACTGGTTTTTAAATGTCTTAATGCGGCTGCGAGGGTTCGTAGGGTAAAAACGGTTCTGAAAGACCATTAAGCTGAAACTCACAGAGAGCCAATGAAGTGATTTTAAAACCGGTCTAACGTGGTCCCGCCTTCTCTCTCGTCTTCACAAAAAGAGTATTTCAGGTTTGCAATCTTTACAAAATTCAGCAGCGCGTGTCTTGTGACCCGTGACAGAAGGCGGGACCACATTACACCGGTTTTAAAATCACTTCATTGGCTCTCTGTGAGTTTCAGGATACATTTTAAAGTTCTTTTTTTTTTTTTTCAAAGTATTTTTTATTAATTTTCAGACAATAAAAATTCCATCTGAACAACTGACCACGTTAACACAGGTCAACATATAACCAATAATAATAATAATAATAATAATAATATAATAATAATAATAATAAAATGAGTAAATAAAATACAATAAAGATAATGATAATAATAATAACAAATAACTAATTCCACACTCTCACACACTCATACACATTCACACATTCACTATGCAATACTTGCACAATACAATCCATCAATCGCAGGTGAGTCTTTGATTTATATTTGGTGACCATATGTACTTAAAACGAATAAAATAAAATATAAATAAATATATGTATATATATACACACACAACAATAATAAATATAAATAAATAGATAAATAAAAATAAATAGAAATATATTAATTAAAAGTTAGTAAAGAAACATGAATTATTAAATGGATATAGATAATATATATAAAAAGTAATAATACTAAAATAAAAATAAATAAATAATATTTTAAAGTTCTTTTACTGGTTTTTAAATGTCTTAATGGTCTTTCGGAACCATTTTTACCCTACGAACCCTCGCAACTGCATTAAGAAATAATCTAACAACAAACTCGGAAATTATGTATGTATATGTATGTATGTATTCAATGATTTTGCCGCACCTAAATTATTGCATTACGTGCCTCTGCCATCTTTTTTCTATTTTATGAGAATCTAAGCCCTCCGGTTTGATGAGCACCTGTATGCGTACGTTTTTTTGATCCAGTGTAGCGCTCCAATTTTATTATTTTTATTGCATTACTAGTTGGACTCTGACAAGCAAAAGTACTCTTAAATTATCTGAAACTATCTATAAAAAAGCACTTAAGGTAATAAGGTAATTAGACAAATTATCACTATTCTGGAATACTTGACAAATACAAATTTCTAAATTGGGACAACACAATCAAATATGCACTTTTAATTTTGGCATATAAAGTTTTTAATAATCGTGCTCCACCTCCTCTGATAGAGGTTGTAAAAAGAATGCTGTGTGCTGTTTAGGGAAAGTGCTTTTGTACAGACTCTTTTGCTTATTGAGCACAGTTACTGGTAAGTATTTATATTATAATATGTTCAAATCATTCCATATTGTTAACATAAATATTTTGTCACTTAGTAGACACTTACAATGGAAAGAGTAACCAATAGGGACGGGACAAGATCTCATGAGACAAAACTGGTACAAGAGAAACACATGAGAAAATGATCTTGTGAGATTTTTTTCCCCCTTGAATTTACCTTTTGGCTTGGATTAAAAAAAGTTAAGAGCTAAGAGTTGGTGAGTTAGTCAATCTGAGAAGCTGTAGTTCCAAAAAGCAAGACTACAATGACTACTTAAGTATTACAGAAAATAAATTTAAAAAAGGCTGAAGCCAAAATTGTGAAATGGATTGCACTACTTCTTTATTACAAATGATGTCAAAATCTTGTCTTGTCTTGTTCTTGTGGACCCCAATCTCGTGGTGTGTTTTGTCTCGTGAAAATTGTGTCTCGTTCCCAACCAAAAATTACTCAAAAAGTGGAGTGTTAAAATTGACTCTCACGGAATCAATTTTAACATTTTCTCAGGGTTTGTATGAGTCCAATCTGTTCTAGAGTTAATTTAACATTTTTGGAAATGTTAATTAAGTAATACTGGACCAAAGTTTCTGTTTAACCCCGAAGTCAAAAGTTATATTAACGTTTTGAGAGTAAATGGATAACACTTGGTAGGGTTATCCTGATTTAGCTGAACAACACACAGAGGTGTTTTATTTGTACACTTTATTTTAGTTAATTTAAAATGAAATTATGAACAAACTGGTTCAAACTGGTCTTCTCTCATGGGGGTTTGAAGTGGTGGGTGGGAGGAGCCAAATTAACACTAAGAGTAGTTGAATTAACACTAACGGAAGTTGAATTAACTCTAAAGAAAGTTGAATTAACACTAGTGGAAGTTGAATTAACACTACTGGAAGTTGAATTAACACTAGTAGAAGTTGAATTAACACTAAGGGAGTTAAATTAACACTAAAGGAAGTTGAATTAACACTAGAAGAAGTTGAATTAACACTAGAGGAAGTTGAATTAACACTAATGGAAGTTGATTTAACACTAAAATAAGTTGCATTAACACTAATGGAAGCTGAATTAACATTAGAGAAAGTTGAATTAACACTAGTGGAAGTTGAATTAACACTATGGGAAGTTTAATTAACACTAAGGGAGTTAAATTAACACTAGTGGAAGTTGAATTAACACTAGAAGAAGTTGAATTAACTCTAGAAGAAGTTGAATTAAGTTCAACCATAACAACTCTGGGAAATAACCCCAACTCAAACCCCCATTTAACTTTCAAATAGATATCATACGAAATAATACGTTTTGTGTTTTAAAAAAAAGAAAAGAAAAACTCAATCCTGAATTTTTACCCTACAACTGTGTAGCTGTGTAGGCTACTGTTACTTCAATAAAAGTATTACTCAAGTAGGAGTAAAAGTGCTGCTAGAAAGTATAATTTCTTTAAAAAGTAACAATAACAGAGCACTATCCGTCTCTGATAGATTTATAGGCTAATTAACTTTTAATTAGTGAGCGTTTTCTGAGCTCAGTGGGTTCGATTTGTTTATGAGCAAACGCCGCCATCTTGTGGAGAACCGCGGTAGAGCGTCATCTCGGTCTACGTCAGCGCTGCACGACGTGGAAGATGGAGCGGGGCTACGTTTCAAGGTATTACGTTTCACAATAAAAGCGTACACTAACTTAAACCTATCTTAACACAATTACTCTCACATAATATCTACTAAAATAACATATAAATAAACAAAATGATTACGTATTGTTCGTTTTGGAGTTTGTATATTCTTAAAAACGCCATAAAACATGTCACGAGTTTTTATTTTGAAGGGAGACTGTCTAAGCTGCTGGCTGGATGGATGCAGGGATTTTCAGTCTCATTTTTATGGAAGAAAACATGAAACGTGGAATGTTTTTACCTTCTAACCATGGATCAAACGTTTAACTGGACAAAATGAACCAACACGCCGCGTAAACCTTTAGCGTTTCGCATTTTTTCATACATAACATAGCGGTTTTTGGATCTACGAGCGGGGGTAGGTAAGAGAGGCTGCTGCTAGCTGTCAGTAAGCAGCCACATCAGCAAGGTTAGCACTCCGCTCATACATTTACTATCTTTTATAACATTTGCATAATATTTTACTGTTTTTATGTGTTTATTTTTTATTTTGCTAATACCTATCTTTTTGCAGAAATTGCATCATGGCTGACAGTATTATGAGTAAAGCTGCAACCATGGAGATCCCCATTAACAGCAACGGAGACACAGGAAGCTTGCCAGAGGATGACAGCCTAGAACAGGTTTGTAAAAGCTATAATACTTCATGCAACCTCTTTATATTGTGATTAAATTTGCGTTAAGTCTATGCAACAACAGTTTTTTTCATTTATTTAATCTTTATTGCTTTGTCAGGGGTGCAAGTGTTACCTAACCTAACCCAGGCCTGCATCATTCTGTGCTATAATCATAGTTGCAGATGTAACTTAAAACTCACAAAGGGACGGGGTCAAATAAATAACGGTTACGCGATATCTTCCATAAAAAGCAGAGAAATGTGGTCTCGGAATAGTATTTTTGACTGTCATCATCGATTCATGCATTTGTAGAAAGTAATGGATGTTTTTTGTTATAGATTCTGCTGCTTTAGAGTAGAATAAATGCTTTAAAATGCTTAAATTGCAAGACTTGTTTAGGGTCAATCAAAAATCAATATCGCAGTAAGCAAATCGCAAAGACTGCACTTTCCCCAAACAATAAAATATCTTATTTTGTCTTCTTCTGCATAAAAAAACAGCGCTTTTTGTCAATTCGAATGTGACCTTTGAAGAGTCCTATTGCTAAAACATAAATCATAAATCTAACCGCAATGCTCGTTAGAAAAACTGCAGTTAGACATTTTTCCAGAATTGTGTAGCCCTTACTCTGTAATTGAAATAGATTAAACTGTTTTTCTTTTTGCAAAATAAATCGTGGAAAAATTCAACCCCAAAAACGTGATTGTTGTCAGCTGAATGGACTTAAAATGAATCAAGCTTTATTTCAGACTCCATTGGGGTTTATATAGAACATTTAAAAACAGACAGAAGACAAACAAAACAGTAATAATGATTGTGGAGCCAATTTCTAACAAATAATGCTAAAATTCAACATTTGTGAGTCATAAATTTGGAGATTTCTTTCAAAAAAAATGCTCCCAGAGTTGAATAGGTCCCTGTTCTTCTTCTGACATTTTCATCTTGTATTTCGTGTTTGTAAATACTGTAGTAATAATTATGAATCATTTGTAAGAGTTTGGCTATGACTTCACTATTACACGATTTTGAGTAGTACTGAACTGTAGGGAGTAGTCTGTTTAAACTGCCGTGGGCCATGACTGAATTACCATGGGTGTGACAGCATCTGAGAACTAAACCAAATAAGTTTACAGTTTCTTTGTTTGTATTGTGCAGTGTTCCTCGTGCACACAAAGGCTATTTTATCTACAGTAGCAACAAAAGAACACTTTAAAAACACGCTATGTAATTTTTCAAAAATTGTGGCCTCTCAGTTTTTGATTGATTTTATTTAATAGTTTTCCTGTCACTGTCGCACTGCTGTTTGGAGCTACAGCTTCTGTAGCTTCCTAAGGCGGAGGGTCAGCTATTTGCTTGTCTCCATGGAGATGTTATTTCTTTGCCTGGAATGTTTGCAGTAGGGCTCGTATCAGTTAATGTGATGATACAGTATCGATATCATGGGCTGCTGTATCGATATATTGTCAAGAGTATTTTTTTTACAAAATTATTTTGTTACAGCACTACAGTTTTGTTGATTGTTTAGTGGAAGAAAACTCGTTTTCACATTTGACATTTTCACAGTTTTGATGATTAAAATGGGTGTGTTTCATATTCACTTTGGACAAGACGTGGTTTAACAAAGTATCAACTTTTAGTATCACAGACATGATTTAGCCTTTATTTTTTATTGAACCATATTGAATAAATTTGAAATATATCATATGGAAGTCAAAAGTGCACTGTATCGAGATAAGTATCGTAAGCATCTGCAAGCTTCTTAATGATACCCTGCCCTACCCCACAGTAGTGCATTAAAAATTTGTTCCATTACATGTGTTTTATAGCTCTAAAATGCCTTTAAAAACATGAATTCTTACCACGTGCAGGCTTGCTTCTCCATAGATCCAACCATTAACCTGTCTCATTAACCATTGTGATTACCAACTTTATTTCCGTACTGTGGAATAAGGTAGTAAAACAGTAATATCTCCATGGAGACCAGTCAGCAGACCCTCCAGCGGAAACGTTACATAGTGCACCTTCACAGTAAAGTTCATTTCAAATCAGTAAAGTTAACCCCTTTTTTGTCCAAGGCATTTTTAAAGCCTTAGGAAAAAATTTTATGAGATAATTTTCTTGCTGGAGCTTGTGCCTTGAGATCTTGCCCCATCCCTGTTAAGAATTTATTTTTTCAATTTACTATTTACCAATAAAAGCACCAGCAACTGAATATATGTAAGATAAATCCATTTAAAGGGGAAGTATTACGTAAAATTGTCGTTGCTGTTGTTGTTTTCAACCTTCCTACCATGTTTTAACGCTGTTCCCTCATCAAAAACATGCCTGAAGAGAAGTTTTAGATGTCATCCATGCATGTTTGAGTAATGTAGTGATCTCCCCTTGGCCCTATTCAAACCCTCCTTATGGTTGGCAGTACAATTCTATTCATTGTTCTGCCCACAAGCCTAAGCCACCCACGCTCCCACACACGACGATTCTCCATAAATATACAAAAACATGATACAAAACTGTACACAACAACTTGAAAAACCTGATGTGATGTGCAGTAGTTTTATTAGTGACCGTGATTAGTGATTAGCTGATTGTATTGTGATAGTGCTCTGAAGGGGGAGCGCGTTTTTAGTCAATACAGCATTTTCAAAACAATAAAAGGTAACATGGTGATCTAAATATGTTGTATGTTAGCAGTTAATACCACGTAGAAGTAAAATACCCCGTCTTTAATGCAATGCAATCACATCTCCATGAACAAAAATGACATACTAGAACTTACAAACATTTTTGCCAGTAAGTTCTATTTTATTCTTTTTTTTAATTTCCTAGTTATAGAGACGGGCCCTGCAACTGTTACAGTTTTAAATGTGATTACAGTATTTGCTGCAATCATTTAAAAGTGGTGTTAAATGCTATTAAACGTAAGTCAATCATGTAGTATTTTTAAGAAAGAATTAAGTAGTATTGTTGAGAAAGAAGATACTTATTCCTACAAAAATTTGTACTGAAAATAGATTCGAACATACATTTATTATGAAAACAAACACAAAATCAGACAAACAGGACATAATTGTAATAACTTTTTGGATTTTTTAAAAATAATCAGATCTCTTATATATCAGAACTATTATAAGACCACGTTTTTCTTTTTTTTTATCGTGATCTTCTTCCATATTTGTTGTTATTGTCTCCCCCTCAGGACTTGCAGCAGGTGATGGTGTCTGGGCCCAACCTGAATGAAACCAGCATCGTGTCCGGAGGCTACGGGGGACCAGCAGGGGGCATCATCCCCACCAGCAGCATTAAAGGTACGACTGTGCACCTGCTCCGTCTGTGGCCGCGTCTCGTTTCTGTTTCCTCGATTCCTCTCGTCGATACTCCATTTTTCAGCTGTCAATGAAATGCGTCATATTAAGTGGTGTCCCAAAGAAAACCACAGAAGGAAGGAGTAAACATGAGGGAGGCTTCAGAAGGCAGACGTCAGATAAAATAATCAAACATTATTGGTCTCAGTGATGAGTTTAGATCCTCTCTCCTCGCTTTGTCTCCTCTGTGGTGGGACTTCCTCACCCATTTCCAGCAGAATAAAGGAGAGGAATCAAGGAGAAGGAAGCGAGGAAAGAGAAATGAGACACGGCCCAAGTCTGTGTGAGCCACTGTCCTCCAGGTCACTCAGTACTGCCCCCTCTGCCCTGGCATCACCGTGCCACTACAGCAGGCTACACTCACTCAACTTTTATATTAGGTTACCATCGTTTTATCTTGCAAACTTGTGTTTTCTGCTGATTTGAGGCACAGTGAAGAACTTTGGTCATAGCAGCTGTTTCCTTCTCGATACAAAGGTCATCTTGGGCTTAAATTGAAGCTCATAAACTTCGGGAGTTTTTCATGTACATTTGAGGCAGTGATATATGTAATAAAATGCTTGAAAATGATCACTTTTGATTGCAATTTGTCATGCAGACATTTTTTTTGTCTTTTGGGGGATGTTGAGGGTGATATTTGACAGTAGAAAGGGAGCAAGCCTCAGAATAGTTTTCTGCTAGTTTCCCCCATCCCCCAGGATACACCATGCAAAAATTTAGGGTTATTTGACCATTTATGCAGTTACAGTACCTTAATATTTACAGTGGCATAATTTCGCCAGTAGCATTTCCTAAAAAAGAGTGTTTTTTGGGCCCTGAGACCAAATGGGGCCGAGTTGGGGTTGGTTCCGCTCAACTTGTGATGGCCCATGATATAAGATAACAGGAAATAATAGTGACAAAAAGGTAGCAAAAACATCCTGAGGAGTAGACCTGACTCCCAGCCATATATGTACCATCATCATTTGTTTCATCATATTGTCAGTTTTAAGTGAGTTGATCTAATTTAGTCGTACATAGAGACATGCACATCCAATAAAAGTTGCGACCACATGCTGGGTCCCAAGACAAAAACTGTGCAAAAGAAAAAGCAGATCTGCTCTGCAGTTTTTTGGAGCTCTCGAATTTTTATTTTAATGTCATTAAAAGTGAAATTACATCATGTTGGTGTCACGAAAATAGAAATTTGGGAGCTATTGCTGTTTATTTAAGAAAGAAAGAAAAGAAAGAAAGAAAGAAAGAAGGAAAGATTAAAATCACCTTAACTATTATTTCATACCATACTAATACTGTTTGGTTTCCAGCTTGTGCTCCTGTGGAGACTGTTCAGAGCTCCTTTGTCCATCTGCTCTGAGCTCCATCTGATCTCACACACACATTTAAACCATGTTCATTTCACTTTTTCACATTGTGCCTCAAACCTCCATATCTCCCAGGACCTGCCGTTCACTACAACCCCGAGTATCTGGAGCGGAGGCGGGGCCCTGCTCCTGCACCAGGTGGCAGTATACAGGCTGTGTTCACCCAATATCAAGATAATCTATAGGTGGAGGGTAGGAGAAAAGAGTCCATGATAGAATTTGTTGTTTAATTTTTTTGTTTAACGGTCTACACTATTTTCTGATCTGTGTTATAATGTTGTTTCCTCATCACAAACAGACCTTGAGTTGTGTTTTGTTTCATTCACACATGTTTAACTCACAAATCCTGCGTATTTAGGCTGAGTTCTGCTCTCAAACGGGAAGACCACATTGTGATGTCATTTGGTAATACAGGAAGTGCTCCACTGTGTTTTAAACTCCACACACCTTCACTAGAAATATATGGATAATTTCAGACCTGGAATTGCCAATCTCTACTGAACTAAAGGTAAAAGGAGCTGAAAACTACTGCTTCGTGACATCACAGGGTGGAACAGAGCATTTTGAGCTTGGGAGATGTAGACAGACCGATAAAGGTTTACTTAAACATGTGTGAATGAAACAAAACACAACTCGAGGTCTGTTTTTGATGAGGTAACATCAGTATAACATGACTTAAATTAACTTAACTTCAATTTTGTGTAATATAGGACCTTTAATTGTCTCTAGTAACAGAGGTGGGGACTTGCAAGTCGTGACTTGGACTCGAGTCAGACTTGAGTCACTATTGTCAGGACTTGAGACTTGACTTGATAAAATAGACAAAGACTTGGGACTCGACTCAGACTTGAAGCTCAGTGACTTGAGAAGACTTGATACTTAGACTAGTTGACAAATTAACTATTATTAAGAGCTCTTAAATCTTAATTCTTTCCGTTTTGATCATAATAATTTGCACTCTTGTCAAGGCACTTAAAAAGGAAAAATTAACATTTCTACAACTCCTATATAAATACTCATATATAAATATACCAAGACTGTTTAAGTACAATTTAGTTTAAACATTATATTAACTGCAAAAATCTGTGATGTATTTGGTACTTTGGTTTAAAGACTTGAAATGACTTGAAGCTCAAAGCAGACGACTTGGACTTGACTTGGACTTATGGGCCAGAGACACGAGACTCGACTTGGACTTGCCTGTATATGACTTGGGACTTGACTCGGACTTGAGGTCAAAGACTTGAGACTTACTTGAGACTTGCAAAACGACGACTTGGACCCACCTCTGTCTAGTGCACAGAAAAGTACAACTATATTTAAAATATTCTAAAATAATTTGTACTTTTTATGTCCTTTTAAAAGCATTGATAGCTGATGTGTATAGAAAAGAGTATCTTAGGTTTTTTTTTTTTTATCTATATATGTTTTATTTTTTATTATAATACAAACAACATTGACAAAAACAGTATATAAGAGAAACATGACAGTTAAAAGAAAATTAAATACAGTTTTGCAAGACCTTATGACCATTATGTCACATGATTTATATAGTAGATTTTTTTACCTAATCACTAACATAAAACTATTAAGTATTTGTTAAGCATTTTATAGACATTTCAATGTTGACCCTGCCCTCCATCTGCAATCTTGACATCTCTTAGTCAGAATGTGAACACAACCCAAGAGTCTAACTAAACAATCCTACTCTTCCTTAAAGGTGCATTGTGTAAGTTTTCCGGTGGAGGGTCTGTTAAATGCTTTTCTCCATGGACAGGCAGAGCAGTATCCATAGAAACAAGCAGGTGACAAACCCTACACCAGAAAAGTTACACAATGCACCTTTAAGATCTTGGACTGCGCTGTAATTGGCATTTCGGTTTGGCTTGCACAAAGGGGCTGGATGCAATTTTGCTTGTAATTTTTATTCCTGATATTTCCTGATATTGAATTGAAAATAATTCTAATAATAATTAATAATCTTTGTAGGAGTGGACTAACAGGATATGCTGCACTGACTGCGTTTGTGATAAAGAAATGTCTCTAAATCTTTTTTCAGTGTTTTAAATGTAAACTGTGACTGCTGTTCGAGGGCTGAGAATCAAAAGTGATGATTAAGCAATATTTTCTTTTCATTAGCAAAATAATATGTAACGATATCCAAATCTCTCTGTACGATATTATGACGATACGCATCTCACCGTACGATATTTATTACGATATTTTGGAAAGGTTAATATAATTGTAGATTGTAGAAATGGGACAAGACACAATTTCCACAAGACGAGACGAGAAACGAGATTGGGTCCATGAGAACGAGACAAGATATGATTTTAAAATAATTCCTAATCTATAAATTTCATGATTCAGTTTCCAATTTTGATCTTGCAATTTTTATTTATTTGATTTCATATTTTTGTTTACACTTTAGTACTGCTCTTTGGAATTGGAAGCGATCCAACTCATCAATAAGTAATTATTTTTTGTCCAATGTAAATAATAAACACGAGATAATTTTTCTCTTGTGTGCACGATCTTGTAACAATTTTGTACCATCCCTAGTAGATATTTTTTGCTTTTAAAGTACCTTTACAAGATTTTGGTGCAAATTATTCCTGTCATAATCCCAAGAATTCAAGTAAAAAACACATTTCTTCATGTTGTCTGCACTGAAATGAATCATGGGATATGTAGTTCTCTATATTTATTAACTGTTGCTACTATAAAACAAGGCATTTAAGCAAAGAACCTTGTAATTTGATATATTGTGACAGCTCTCTATATTATTGTGTCATGTTTGACGATACGATATTACAATATTTCGGTTAAAGGTTGTATAGAGGATTTTTTTAAGGGAAGTGAAATAGAGCGACAGTCCTTTTTCAAATGTTGTGCATGTGTGACACCACCTCTTTACTATAGAAATCACGCTTGTTTACATCCAGTGCACGTTCAGAATTACTGTTGAAGTGACCTGTCGAGAAATATTTTAGCGACCGACGCGTCAGTTTTTAGACCCTTCATCTTCGTCAGCTGCGCCATCACTGAATCTCCAAGAATCACCTCAGTTTGTCTTCGCTCCTTTTCCCCTTCTCTTCTTCTTTCAGCCACCTCAAAAACCGACTTTCTTTTGCGGCGAACTGGTCGTCGAGTCTCATCCGCGATCGCAACAAACTCTGTGTGAATTG
Source organism: Boleophthalmus pectinirostris (assembly GCF_026225935.1). Classification (NCBI taxonomy): domain Eukaryota; kingdom Metazoa; phylum Chordata; class Actinopteri; order Gobiiformes; family Gobiidae; genus Boleophthalmus; species Boleophthalmus pectinirostris. The sequence goes on from NW_026571541.1 coordinate 31,246,447, forward strand.
CGAGCAAGCTACAGTTTGAAAAAGCCTCTAAGAACCGCTGCATAAAGCACATAATCCCCGTGCGCTGTCGAGTCAGTTACACTAGAAATGTAGGGAGTTTGATTGACAACCTAACAGCCAATAGAAAATGAGGTAGCCTTGTTTTCTATTGGCTGATGTTTATCTGGCCTCACTACATCCACAATTGACAGATTTTCATTGTTTTGTTTTTTTGGTCATTATAATTACAAGACTGCTGCATCTTTCAATGACAATTTGAAACTAAAAATATCAGTGAAAGATGACAATTTCACTGACAATTTGAAACAAAAAAAATCCTCCATACAACCTTTAATGTTACATCCCTAGCAGACAGTATGTAACGCTATTTTTTTCCCTGGAATGTTCTACAATAGGGCACTAGAAAGTAGAGAGAAGTAGGTGATATCACATTTTCAGCAAAAAGCCTGTGGTAGATTGTTTAATGCCATGCTGTGGAACATTCCAGGCCAAGTAACGCCATCCCCATTGAGACGCAGGTGATGGCCCTCCAAAAGTTGCTCAAAGTGCGAAATTGCGTTTTTTCTACCATGTTATAATGTTCACTCGTCAAAAACATGCCCGAAGAGGATTTAGACGTCATCCATGCATGTTTAAGTAATCTAGTGATCTATCCTGGGCCCTGTTCGAGCACTCATTACTGTTAATAGAAGTCTGTCCAACTTTTGATGCGGTGTTTTCGGCGAATATAGCATTTTCACAACAATAAAAGGTAACGTGGTGATCTAAATATGTTACGTCTTGGCAATTAATACAACATTACCTATTTCAAATCTAAAAAGACTTGTTAGTGCCATAGAATTGTCGTAAAAGTTTCTGTAAAAATTCTCTAAACTGTAACACCATCACACTATTTTGATTCTCATCCCTGGGCATATTTCACTCAACGTGTAATCTTTATTTTTAATCCTGTACTGTACTCGGCATGAACCAGGCTGCATGGTGGATTAACATGCACTCATATACTCACTGCATTGTCTCACATTCTTCATTATTATTTCTTTTTTTTTACACCATATTTTCCATCTCTTCATACTTTTGTCATTACCGTCCTCATTCCAGACATCCGCATGAAATCCCGGGGAGTTAATTTAGCCAACAGCCAGTCCACTGATCGAATGGCCCATCAGAGAGAAGCCCAGCCAGGTACCTCCATTTTCATCATATTACATTACTCTGTCACTGGTCATTATTTCTCACCTGTTCTTCTGTGGTAATAGCCTTTTGTGTGATTTGAAATGGGACTGTCACTGGTACACTGCAGACGAGATGAGGACACTTGTATTGTCTTGTCTTACAGGATCGTCCAATCACAACTCGGGGAATTCGACGGAGGAGCTGACCAGAGGAGTGGCCGTCGAGAAGCTGGACAGTGTAAAGAAATGGGGCATTAACACGTACAAGGTAACAGGCTCAGACACTTTGGTATTAGTAATGAGGATGTGTGTGTTAGGGAATAGCGTGAACTGCTTTGTAAGATGAAAAGTGCTTTGTGAAGTTACTGGGCCTAATTCATGAATGTTTTCACAGGAAACTTCTACTTTAAGAAACTCTAACACTGAGAACATTTTGTGCTGGATTCATTATGTGCTCTTAATCAAAACCAAATTCCTCTTAAATTAGAATTGCACCTCATTTACATCTGTGTTTACATACGCACATGGGCGCGCTCAGTTGGACCATATGGCACTTACTGAAATAAGTGAGAGTATTACACCTGATCATTTTTTTACCACCCATTATGTATTTTTAATAACTTACAGTCCTGAAACATTTTGGATGCATTATAGGTATAATAAAATTGTAAAAGAGCAGATTTTTTTGGCTCACGAACGCCCCTGACTGTTCGTAGGGTTTGTTCTTCCAGAAGAACATTTTCAGTTAAGATGAGAACACATTTTGTGAATGCCAAAAACATTAGAAGTATAAGTAGCAGAAGTCACGAATGAAGAATGAAGAATGAAGGAATGTGCCAGGTTTTACCTAAAATGCTGCTTTCCACTTGAACAATTTAATGTCAAATAATCATCATTGATTTTGAATCATAGGTTAGACCAGGAGTGTCCAAACTATGGCCCGGCCAAATGCTGCCAAATGCAGAACTCTTTCAAAGTATTTCTACCACTGTGACCTCAATAACATCTGATTGCATTGTGATGCGATGTCTGTGTGTCTTTGTGTCTGTGTGCGTGTGTGTGTGTGTGTGTGTGTGTGTGTGCAGTGCACCAAGCAGATGTTCTCAGAGCGCTTCGGCCGAGGCTCTCGGACAGTGGACCTGGAGCTGGAGGCTCAGATCGACCTGTTACGAGACACAAAGCTAAAGTACGAGAACATACTGAGACTAGCCACAGCCCTGAGCTCACACTTCCAGAGCATGGTGCAGACCCAGCAGGCTCTCGGAGACACCTTCACCGACCTCAGCCAGAAGTCCCCCGAGCTACAGGTGCCACACTGCTCTTTACCGAGGCATAGCAATGTTTAGATAGTTATAAAGACAATGATGTTTGCACATCTGAAAGCATTTGTAAGCACCATATGTGATAGTGTATTTAACAATATTTATCAAGGTTTCTGATGAATTGATAGGATTTATATATTTATATATGATTAATATGCAGGTGCTGGGGTTTAGGTTGTGACCATTCAGATCAGAGAGAGGCATTTTAGGTTTAAACCAGCTGGATTTCAGCACTGAAACTTGCAATGCAAATGAAAGACCATGAAGCTCACTCTGCTTTCTGATTGGATAATCGCACTGAGAAGCAAAACACCAAATTATAAAATAAACAACTCGGCCATGTTGTCCATTGTTTTTGTAATTGCCTTACAGTTGTTATCAGTAAAAGTTATGTTTGATTTAAACATGTTTGTATCTGGAGACACAGATGTGTCATGTTTATGACATTTATGATTAAAATCTTACATACGGTTCTTTTAAACTAACCCATGAACTCATGCACTACATTTATTTAAATTCTCTATATGAAGAGTATTAAAGAAATATCCTCTGTCTGTCTGTGTGTGTGTTCTCAGGATGAGTTTGGGTACAACGCAGAGACTCAGAAGTTGCTGTGTAAGAACGGAGAGTCTCTGCTGGGGGCCATCAGCTTCTTTGTGTCCAGTGTGGACACTCTGGTCAACAAGACCATGGAGGACACGCTCATGACCATCAAGCTCTATGAGAACGCACGGTAAGGCTCTGTATGAGTATGCTCAGAGAGGAGCAGGATCAGACACCTATCTATCTGTGCATTCATCCATCCATCTGTCTCTGTGTCTCTGTGTCTTGTTCAGGCTGGAGTTTGATGCGTACCGGTCTGACCTGGAGGAGCTGAGCCTGGGCCCTCGAGACGCTGCCTCTATGGTCCGGATCGAGATGGCCCAGCACGAGTACCAGCACTACAGGGACAAGTACGAGAGGCTGCGCAGCGACGTCACCATCAAACTCAAGTTCCTCGAGGAAAACAAGGTTGGTCCCATATTTCTGTGTTAGACCGGATGTCCATTTCACGGTTCTGGACAGCAGAGATGACAGATTTATGATCATGGTATAAATCTTGAGTCTGAATCTAAATGGCGGGGCGTGGGTGTCAGAGTGAGACAGGGCCACAGATTAAATGTAGAGCTGTCATACGACCAAAGACGAGCTGCCGCTGACATAAACCATGTGAGATGTTTTGGAGTCTTGGTCTCAGAGTGAACACTCCTCTCACTGCGTCTGCGATCAATCTTTGTCCCCATCAGTAAACACAAATGCTCCTCAGGAACAGCAGAAATGCTTCATTGTGAACAGGCCCATTTCTCCCTTTTTTTCCTTTCATTTAGTAACTTTTGCAAACAGGAAAATAGTGGTCGCATGCAGCTCTAGCCTCAGATAACCATTGTAATTAGGGAGGCGTTACCACACGGAGCCTGGAGGATTTTGTTCATAGTCAGATCGAGTGCACCAACGCACAGTGGGCATGTGATTTAAATTCCTCACATTGTCTAGTGTAACATCCAACATTTTTCTCCAATAAACGTGTGCGAAAAATCTGTGGTTTTCAGATTATAGAGTGTGATGGTGTGATACTCTCAGATGGAGGCAAGAGACAGTTTTTCCTATTGATTACTTTGTTCTTTACCATGAAATATCCAATAGGCAAATTCACAAATGCTGAACCTGATCATTTTAATTACTGACGAGACCCAAAAATTCAGTGTATTACAACAGAAATCTGCATTTAAACAATATTCATATTACCTGCTATCCAGGCTGGCAGCACCTAGTGCCTCCACTAAATTTAATTTACCCTCCAGTGACTAGGTCAGGAATCAGAATACACTAGACGGTTTAGAAGAATCACGGAAGTTGTAGACCGCGCCCCGGCCAATTAGAAGAGCTGTGAAGCCATGATGTCAAACTCAAGCGCCTGTCTGGGTCCCTTTTGTGGAGCAACACAACAGTTAACAAAGCGATCGAGATGGATGTAGACGAAGACAGACATTCTGTGTTGGCAACGATTCCCGAGATCGAGGATTTAAAGCCGAAACAAAGAGAATGTTTGGTGAATTTTATCAAGGGGAAAGACGTTATTGCCCTTCTTCCTGCAGGATTTGGTGCATTACATACGTCACGACCAAATAGCAGCGATTGGTTAAATATAAAAAAGTACCCACCTACCGTCGAGTGAACGAATCCTAATGCTGCAAGGTCAGACTGATGAATCAGGCTTCTGAAACCCAGCAGTAGAAAGACAAAAGTGATAATGTGCTGTTCTTGTGTGTTGTGCAGGTGAAGGTGATGCACAAGCAGCTCCTCCTCTTCCACAACGCCATCTCAGCGTACTTTGCAGGAAACCAGCAGCAGCTGGAACAAACTCTCATACAGTTCAACGTGAAGCTAAAGCCCCCGGGCTCAGACAAACCGTCCTGGCTGGAGGAACAGTGAACCGGGAAGAACCGACCAGAAGAGAGAGGAGAGTACTACAGGAGGAGGGAGGGTACGACAGAAGGAGAAGGAGACAGAGTACTACAGGAGGAGAGAGACCAACACAACACCAATCCCATGTTTGATAAGTTGTACCACCTATATAACATTATGGACAACACTTTTATTTGTATTTAAAGGCGCTGTACCTGATTTTCACTCGTCAGTCTGCTAGAAAATCAATTCTTGTTGGACTAAAAGCATGCTGATCATGCTGCTGATCAACTAAAAAGAGAGCATGGTAAAAGCTCACCAAACTCACTCACAACACTACACCTGCAGGGGGAGTTCCTGCTAAATCTGCTATTTATTTTGCACAGAAAAAAGTACTTGGAAACCATGTATTTATATAAAAACAGATTATTGAATCATGAATTTAATCTTCTTTTTTTTTTTTTAAATAAATCCCCCAAAATACAAAATCTTCGCCCACCTCACTCTCCTCTCGTAATCTAAATAAAATGACTCAGACACCATGGACCCAATGACTAAAAGCCCACAGCCCGAAAAAACTGTTTAATTTCCAACAGTTTTTAGTGGGCCAAAGTTATTCCTCACTTACTTTATGCCTTCTAACCACTCATTCGTGAGTTTATAAGCACTTTTCACAATTTGTAGAGGCCAGTGTGGAGGTTTTCCTTCTTATTTCCCGACAATTAAATGCTTAATATCTTACTACAGCACACTGCAAACTTATTTTGACCCCAAGAGCTGCTTATCCAATATATCTGTACTGCAGTGAGACTAATTTTGCTCGAAAACATGTGACAAAAATCGGGTACAGTGCCTTTACGTTTAGAACCTTTTGCTTTTCTTTAGGCAGCACAATCGTCGTTTCTTCAGCTGTTACTTCTGTACAAAGCCACTGTTGTGAATATATCCCACGGCAGGTTTGCACACACTTTATTTTGTGTTTTATGTTTATGTCTGAAGCATATTCACTTTATCATGTCGATCACTAATACAAATCTACAAAGCTGGAACGCTTCGCCCGCTGCAGTGTGACGACACTGCAGTTCAGAGGCTATTTTCCTAATGACCCGAGCTTCTTAAAGTATCATTCCTACTGATTATGTCCAAACTTATAAGGGCAAATTAAAGGAACTGTATGTAGTCCATTATTTTATATTTTTTAAAAAGGTACTACAATTGCCAGTTGTTGATACGATACATACCTTGATACATGGGCCACAATACACTTTATCCAAACAGTGATCTTTTGATTCAATACGATTCAATATGATATATTTCACATCGATGCAATACGGTTCAGTGAAAAAAAGGCTAAATCATGGCTGTGATACTAAAAGTTTACCAAGTCCACTAAATTTATGCAAAATTATTATGAAAAACACCAATTTTACTCATCAAAACAGTGAAAATGTCTACACTTTTGTAGCTTTTACGCAAAATAATTTGGTAAAATGTACCAAAAATGACTCATGGTGATATATCGGTACAGCAGCCCACAATATCGATACTGTATTATCAAATTAAACGATACGATATATCGCTATTTCAATGTTTTTGCACAGCCCTAGTTGCCAGAGTCTTCACCTGCAGATAAAGGACACATCCAAGTGTTTCTTAATATCCACCTTATTCGGGAAGTTGCCGTGGGCGCCACCGTCATCATTTGGGGTTGTATTATTTTGTATGGGGTCGATCTTGACAGTAAATAAGTTCAATATGGACTTTTTTTACCGTTTTAAAGCCCTACAGAGAATCGGTGCAGTGTGACTTGTTGGTGTAGTCAGGCTGGCGCCACCTAGTGCCTCCCCTCAATTTCATTTTTCTCCAGCGACTAGGTCAGGAATCAGAATACACTAGACGGTTTGCAAGAACCCCAGAAGTTGCAGACTGCGCACCGGCCAATCAGCGAAGAGCTGTGAAGCCATGACGTCAAACTCAAGCGCCTGTCTGGGTCCCTTTTGTGGAACAGCACAACAGTAAACAAAGCGGTCGAGGTGGATGTAGACAAAGACAGACATTCTGTGTTGGCAACGATTCCCGACATCAAGGATTTAAAGTTGGAACAAAGAGAATGTTTGGTGAATTTTATCAAGTGGAAAGACATTATTACCCTTCTTTCTACGGGATTTGGCGCATTACATACGTCACAACCAAATAACAGTGTTTGGTTAAATAAAAAAAGTGCCTGCCTACCGTCGAGCAAACGAATCGTAATGCTGAAGTGAAATCCGCTGATGAATCAGGCTATTGTTGGTGCACATGAACACTGAACATTTTACACAAATGAACCCGACTTTATGTCATATTTAAGATGCAAAATGTTTCCCAAATTCTCCATTGACATGAATGGGATCCTTGTTTAACCAGAACTAACACCACAACAACAACAAAAAAACACAGCTCAGGAGCATTTAGAGGCAAAAGTGGACGGGAGAGAATAAGGTGGATATGGACACACCATGCCTCATGTGAAAGCTCAGAACCTCTAGAATTCCCTCCAGGAGCTACAGAGGCTGCACTAGCACTGATTCAGGATTGACTGTAGGTTCTGGGGTTTAGGTAGTGACAATTCAGATCAGAGAGAGGCATTTTAGGTTGAAACCGGCTGGATTTCTCCACCGAAACTGGCAACCCAAATGAGAGACTTGTGTGAGGCTCATTCTGCTTTCTGATTGGATAATTGTCTTGAACCAAAACACCAAATTGTACCATAAATGATGTAAAATAATGTTTCTATAATTAAACATAAATCAGCAAATCAGTTGTTATCAGTAAAAGTTATATTGGATTTGAACATGTATCTGGTTTATGAAATTTACAGTCAAAATCTTACATACAGTTCCTTTAAGATAATATTTCTTTCCATTTTACAATCTTTGGTACTCCGCTTTGTAGAAACCAACTGTTTACAGACACACACGTTCAGACAAAAACACGTATTTATTGTCTTACGTTCATTTGTTATTTAATCAGTACATATTCAGCAGATTTGTTTTGAACAATCCCACACGCTCCATGGTTTTATCCTTATTTTTCTATTGTCCCTGTACAGACGGTAGTGTAACCATGCTCACAGAGGCGTGCCCAGTGGTAGCAATAGGAACTAGTCTGACAATAATAGTTGAAACTTGACAGGTTTTTGTAAAGCGAATACTAACTTTTTGAGATGTTATGACCGAGCATGCGCCAGTAGAGGGCAGCAGCGAACAGCCTAAACCACAGTTCGCTGAGTGGGCCTTTTTTTTTTTTTTTTTAAAACAAACTCGGTTATAAATACTTTCACCATATCGATATTTGAACCTCAGATAATGTCAGTAAGTTATGATTTGATCCTAACTGTAACATAGCATCTCTTTTGGTACATTTTAAGTTGTATTCTTCTGCTGTTGTCTTGTTCCTGCATTTTCAATAAAATCAGCTGGATGTAATAATGAAGTCGGTCTGTTTGTCACGCCCAGTAAAATATTTATGTAGAGCTTTTCTACCTTCAAGGCACTTTACATCTTGACCCACTCACACGTTCAGACACGCAGTTTAGGCAGACACGCAGGTTTGTGGTGTGTTAAGTGTCTTGCCCAAGGACACAACAGCAGTATTCATCTGTACGAGCTGGAATGACACGTCCAACCTGTGGGCCGGTGGATCTGACCGACGAGGACGAGCAGTCTGTTGTTCATCTTGTTTGTTTTCTTTTATAAATAAGGCAAAAAAAAAGTTTTAAATGGTATTGTGGCCTTGTTAAAGATCTCAGAAACTCAGCAAATTCGGGCCTGGTCAGTACTTGGATGGGAGACCGCTGGGAAAATCAGGTGCCACAAAAAGATTGTCATTATGTCCTTAGGCAAGACACTTTACCCACGTTGCCTAGTAAGAAAGTGGTGTGTGTGTGTGTGTGTGTGTGTGTGTGAGTGATGGTGGTGGTCGGACGGGGGAATGGCGCCGATTGGCTTCAGTGAGTCTGCCCCATGGCCTCCACCAGCGTCTTTGTGACAAATGTCTGTGAAACGTGCTATTTAAATTTAAATTTAAAAAACGTACTTAATTTAATTTATATTTTGTTTATTTATTTCATTCATAAAATATAAAAGACATCGAGAGTGTCACAACATCAGACATACAAAAAATGAATGAAAAGGAGGAGAAAGAAGAGAAATCTTATTTACTTACTTACAGTACTTACTTACTTACAGTACTTACTTACAGTACTTACTACAGTACTTAGTACTTACTTACTTACTTACTTACTTACTTAGTACTTACTTACACTTACTACAGTACTCAGTTACTTACTTACAGTACTTAGTTACTTACTTACAGTACTTACAGTACTACTTACTTACTTACAGTACTTACTTACTTACAGTACTTACTTACTTACAGTACTTAGTTACTTACTTACTCACAGTACTTACTTACAGTACTTACTTATTTACAGTACTTACTTACTTACAGTACTTACAGTACTCAGTTACTAACTTACAGTACTTAGTTACTTACTTACAGTACTCAGTTACTTACTTACTTACAGTACTTACTACTTACTTACTTACAGTACTTAGTTACTTACTTACTTACAGTACTTACTTACTTACAGTACTTACTTACTTACTTACAGTACTTAGTTACTTACTTACAGTACTCAGTTACTACTTACAGTACTTAGTTACTTACTTACAGTACTCAGTTACTTACTTACTTACAGTACTTACTTACTTACTTACTTACAGTACTTAGTTACTTACTTACTTACAGTACTTACTTACTTACAGTACTTACAGTACTTACTTACAGTACTTACTTACTTACAGTACTTAGTTACTTACTTACTTACAGTACTCAGTTACTTACTTACTTACAGTACTCAGTTACTTACTTACAGTACTTAGTTACATACTTACTTACAGTTACTCAGTTACTTACTTACAGTTACTTACTTACTTACAGTACAGTTACTTACTTACTTACATGATATATTTTTAAAAATCTATTCAAATTTTAAATAATTCTTTTGAGTTCATTTTGCCTGTAGCTCAGACCTGGACATTGTTCAGCTCCCGGGTCAAATACAGGCCTTTGGTTGACTCTGACTGACCCGTTTAAGCTCATTTGGAATTACAAAATAAACATATTTTGTAATTTTACCTCATGCACGGACTAAAGCTGCATTGTGAAGTTTTGACCACTTTCATCAGCACCAAAACCGGCCAGTGTGGATGCACGACACTGCTCATAGGGATGCCATACAGATTCATGTCAAAAAACCCAAACTATCCCTTTAAGACAGGGGTGTCAAACTCATTTTGGTCCGGGGGCCGTATCCACCCTACTTTGATCCCAAAGGGGCCGGATCAGAAAACTATATATGTGCCATATATACTCATTTTGGTATATATGGCATATATACCTCAAAAATAGCAGTAAGTTCAAATATTTGTGCAGAGAAACACAAATCTATTACAGAAATCTTTTTTAATTGATGAACTCTTTCTTTTACAAAATATTATAATATTATGAACAACCTGAAACTTTAAGAAAAATACAATTTCAACACAATGTTTTAACATGAACTTGTATGCAAACAGGAATAAGTCAGTTTTTCTTGGAAAATCCTGCACTCGGCTCCACTTTTCTCATTTTTGACATTTTTCTGATGAGGGTGTCACGGTCAACAGTCAAAACGATCGTCCTTTAAGAGCGTTTGGAAAGAGACAAGTCTTCATTTGTGCTGCTCTGGTGGGAGGGGCCACGTACAGAGACGCTGGAGACGCTGCTATGATAAACACTGCAGAAAATTACAGAAAATTATCAATATTTTAATAGAAAATATAATTACAATATTTTACGGCTTTTTATAAAGAAATACAGTTAATATTAAGCAGAATTTTGCTAAATATTTTGGCCCTTCACAATATTTTCTGTTTTTCATGTGGCCCCATGGAAAAAATGATTGCCAACCCCTGCTGTAGCTTCTAATACATTTATTAATACATTTTATTAATACATATTTATTAATTTATTTATTTATGTATTTATTGGTCCAATGAGATTCATTTGGTTTTCCGATATTTTATGTTGTTATATTCTTTCTACAGACCAAGAGTTTGTTTTTTATACATGACAGTTGCGAGCGGTCGAAACTGTCATGTATGAAAAACAAACTCTTGGTCTGAAAAAAAAACTATGTAACATTATGCATTTTTTTATTATTATTATTTATTATTTATTTTTTTTTTTTTTTACTTTTAAACGTTTATTCTTCGTCGTCTATTTTGCCTAATCTACCAAAATAGTCTCTCTTAACTACTAATCTATTAATTTAGATGAGTATCTGTCGTCCTCTTAAAGAGATTATCCCCTCATGATCAGGTTTCAACACATTTCTATGCTAATTTACTTTCACACCCCCATTTAAAACTGATCTTTTGATCAAACGCACACTTTACGCACATGTCCACACAAACCGCAACGTCTGATCCGCCATGTTTGTAGTCTTTTACGCATGAGCGCTAATCAATCCACGTTCCTATCAGTTTACTTCTTCTTATCTGGTTATACAATTCTCCCGGATCATTAAACTTTAGTTTAGTGATTCCACGGAGTCACCACGGAATCAATCACGGAAATGATTACCTCAGTTACGGTGCCAGATTTGTGGATAATCCTTCTTTAAATCCATGTTTGAGTTGGGAGAAGGCGTGGGTTTGGTCTGGGCATGTAGGGGCGGATCTCACTCGGTATCGACTCCTCTCCTCTTCGCTGGTCCCGGACAGAACTCCTCAAGTCTGCGTCGGAGAAGTTACAGAAATACGGGAAGGAAATACTGGAACTTTCACTGAGGGATTTCACAGAAGACTCGCTGTTTGAAAAGGTGAGTTTTGAAGCGTTTTGGAAAACTTTTACGCACGGATCAGGCTAGAGCAGTAGAGTATAAAAACACGTGATAAATAATGATATCTAAAAATCTGTTATACTTTTAGGTTAAGGTTTAGGAAAAATACTATTTACGTAAGACTTATTTATATTTTTGAAAAGAAATAGTATTTTTCTTCCAGCATACTTTTACATATTTTTATTGAAGTACCAGATTTTGTGCGTTATTGTCCTTCAAATACATTCACTTAAATTATAAATCAAATGTTACAGTGACTCTTTAAGTTACTTTTACTTGAGTAATTTCTTGGACCACTATTTTGTACTTCTACTTGAGTAAATATTCTCTTTCTAAGGTTACTTTATTGGTACCAGCGGATAAATTTAATGTAGTAAAGTTACTCTTACTTGAGTACAAGCCTTGGTTACTCTGCCCACCTCTGGCTATTAGTAGTAGTAGTAGTAGTAGTAGTAGTAGTAAACCGTAACTCTGAGTTTTATAGGCTTGTACTAGTGGTAGTGGCTTAGTAATGATATTAATAGTAGTTATGTTGTTGTAGTAGTAGTAATAGTAGTAGTAGTAGTAGTATGGCTAGTATTTTTAATCCAGTACTTTGTCCTACCTATTACATATATTATATACTGCATTAGAAGCTCTACTAACTCTTAAAAACGTAATACTGTACTAAAAACCCGATAAAAACATTACCTAACTTATTAGTCTTCATACCTCGGCAAAAAAAAAAAAATCTATGTAGGCATACTATACTACTACTGCTACTACTACTACTACTTCTACTACAAATATTACTGTACTATTGTGTATATCTTATGTTGAAGCCTAAATAAGAACCAAAATAAGAAAGTAGTTTGAAAGCGTGGCTAAAATCTGTCTTATTTAAAGGTGCGATGTGTAATTTTTCTGGTGGAGAGCCTGCTGCCTTCTGCTTGTTGCCATGGAGATGTTACTGCTTTGCCTAGAAAGTTCCACACTGCGGCATTAAACGTAGTATTTCCATCACCAGGCCAAGTTTTAGATTTTAGCTAAAACGAGACTTGCTGTGAAAGAAAAAAGGCAAAACAATAACATCTCCGTGGCGACAAGAACAATCTGGAAAGTTGCATTGTATAGGTTTAAACCAGTATTACTACTTTAGATGCGCCTTTATTCTTACATCAAGTATCTCAGAGAATAAATGACTTAAATGATAGATAATTAATGTTACGAAACAAAAAATTCAAACTTGATTTCGATACTAAGGAATTGACTCGATACTAAATACTGATTCCAATACCATGATAATAATAAAAAACACTTTATTTAGACAACAGTATGTGATTTTCAACATTTTCAAGTGGAGGGTCCGCTACATACTTGTCTCCTTTGAAATGTTATTGCTTTGTCTAGAATGTTCCACAGTATTGATTAAACCATCTATCACGAGGGAGACAAGCAGGTTACGGCTACAGATGTAAACAATAACCAAAATATTGAGATATCGTATCATCAAAAGTCTCACAATAATATCATGGGCTGTCACAATATATCGCATTACAAGTTTGTTTGTTTAAATGTGTTGTTTTACAGCTGCAATAGCTTATAACCATCAGGAACTACATATCCCATGATTCATTTCAGCACAGACAACACGAAGAAATATGTTTTTACTTGAAATCTTCGTCAGAATTCCAAATATTGTCAGGGTAGTTTAAAAGCAAAAAAAAGTGTCCTGTCTACAATTATATCAGCCCCTCCAAAATATTGCAATAAATATTGTACCGTGAGATAAATATCGTGATAATATCGTACCGAGAGATTTGGATATTATTACATCTCTAATTACGGCACTATGCTACATTACAGTTCAGATCTGTGGTGAGTCGCGCCTATTCACAGAAGGAAATACTGTATTTTCTGAGCAATAGAAACACCCAAAATGAATAAATGCTACATGTATGTTTAACAGGGCTGGGTATCATTAAGAACTTGCCGATACGATACATATCTCGATACAGTGAGCTTCCGGTTTGATATGATATATTTCAAATTGATTCGATACGGTTCAATAAAAATAAATGCTAAATCGTGGCTGTGATGCTAAAAGTCTTTGTTAAACCACTTATTGTGCAAAGTGAAAATGAAACACAAACATTTTAATCATCAAAACAGTGAAAATGTCAAATGTGTCGCATAAATGAGTTTCCTTCCACTAAACAAGCAACTAAACTGTAGCACTATAACTAAATAATTTAGAAAAATATAACAAATAATACTCTTGATATATCGATACAGTAGCACACGATATCGATACTGTATCATCACATTAAACCAGCCCCTCCAAAGTCGCTCACCAGGGGATTTTTGAATTACACATATTGTCCTGAATAACTCAAATTTGATGAATTAAAAGCCTATTTTATTGGAAATCTATCATTTTGATGCTTGACTTTGAGCACTCATAAATAAATTATGGTTAAATAAATAAAGTCTCGTCATGGCTCTTATGTTTACTTTATTTACTGAGACCGCAAAAATGAGTAGCTCTCTGGAATTTTCATTTTGTAAAGGTAGCTCACTCGGGGAAAAAGTTGGAGACCCAGGCATTAAACGGTACGATATATCGATATTTTGATATTTTTGCACACCTCTAATGTTTAATATCACACAGGTAAAGCAATAAAATCACCACAAAGACAAGTACGTAGAGAACTCTCCACCAAAAAGTTGCACAGTGCACTTTTAAATCATAGTACTTTCTTCGATATTCCCATGTGGCCTTATGTCTGTGTAATCCCTCAGTGGTGCATGGGTGTTTACTAGTCTATTTGTGGTCTTAAACTTGTTCTGATTCAGCTCAAAATCATTCTAAACTATTCTGGAAAGCTTCATTTCTGTCCTGTGAATGTGACTTTTTAGTATCGATACCTGCTCAAATGAGTATCTAGTCTCGATATAAGTTTTAGCTTTGGTTAGAATCAGATTTTCGATACTTTTGACAACCCTTTTGTGAATAAGAATGATTTTGTTGCACTTACCATTTCTGTAGCTGCATTCTTTTCTGTTTATGGACTTACAGGAAATCGGCATGTTTGTGAATTGCGACACACGTTTCTGTTGAGTCATTGCTGCCGCTGTAAGTGTTAACCTCTGGATCTGATTATGTTAAAGTGACATCGTGTGTTGCTTCTGACCCCGTTTCTCATCACAACCGGTCGAACTCACGTTGACTTCACCAAAGGATCCTTATCTTAATAGGAATGTCATGAGAGGCTAAATATAGTGTGTTGCAAATCTCCGACTTCACAGGTTCACACTTTTACTTACATCATAACTTTACTCTTCTACTTTCCAGCTCTCCGATTATGAGGACATTGACCGTTTGCTGAAAGAACCCCGTCCCGAGATGCAGCCAGAATGTGCCCCCGCCCCCCCTGCTCCTCCTCCTCCTCCGCCACCTCCGCCCCGCCACCCCCACCTCCTCCCCCGCCGCCGCCACCTCCCGCCCCGGGACTCCCCTCTCGCCTCGGCTCCGCTCAGCGCCGCTCCACCATGAGGAACTTTAACTGGGAGACGCTGCCCAAGCACTCGGTCCTGGGCAGGCACAACATCTGGACGGCGGACCAGCCCGACGGGGAGTACGAGCTGGACACGGAGCGCATGGAGGAGCTGTTCAGTAAGAAGAACGAGCAGGAAAAACTCAACAGACACAGCGTCAGGGGGCTGCCCAGCTCCACAGCGCAGGGGGTGAGTCACATCTCTTTTAACAAACTGAGAGCCTGTTTACATGAGAACACTTGCGGGAAAAAATGACAAAATATTTTATCGGAAGTGCCTTTCGTTTAGACGGTGACGGCGTTTTTGGGGTTTAAAAAACGCAAAACCCTCCAGAGTGGAAAAGTTGAATATGCTCCGCCGTAGCATTTCCGTCTACACTGCCCAAGACGCAAAACTCTGGTCAGATCTGCTCACATATTTACATCACATACATCACCACCGAGCCACCTGGCTTGCATACCCAATCGAATTCCACACACTTTTGCATCACCGTATGCACGCAGATTTCCTCCCGAAAACGCTCGTCTAAACGCAGAATAAAAAGTGAAGACACAACGCTACTTTTGCGTCTTCTGTTCAGACCGCATTCATACAAACGTAGCCTAAGAAATACCATTTTAGTTAAATCTAGTTGAGAGAAAAGCACAGACATGGCCACAAATGCTCAAAGCTCTTCCCTTCTTCATATTTTGTACTGATGCTAAAATAAGCTGAAGTACGTTTGTGGCATCACCATGTTTGTTTTGGTTTGCTTTGCCTCACTTTGCCTTTGGCCTCTACACAAACCTCAATGCTGCAATGTGATTGGTCCAGTCTGTGATTGGTCCAGGGCAGGGGCGTCAAACTCAAATTCACAGAGGCCAAAATTAAAAACTGGGACTAAGTCATGGGCCAAACTAAATATTTATTGTAAAATTTCAACAACATATGCTTGTTTTCTCTTCTTTCAAGATATGTCATCTTAAACCTTTTCTTATTAAAATAAATGTTTAATAATAGTTTTGCTTAAACATTGAATCCAGAACAAGCAAAATATAAAATAATAATAAAATAATAATACAATTTTAAATAATTAATGTCTCTATAGTCTATCTGTAGCCGGCAGATCATCTCTAACACATATTTGCTATGATCTCGCGGGCCAAAGATAATTTTATCTCGGGCCAAATTTAGTCCCCGCGCCTGAGTTTGACATATACTATGACATGAATCACATCTGTCTGAATAATAGCGCCACTTGATTTTAAGAAAAAATATTCCTCCTTGTCAGTTTCTGTGATGATGCTGCTGAACCTTTTTCATGTAGGTCCAGTTATTACAGAGATATTAAACATAAACCACTGTATTTGAAAACATCTGTGGTCTAGTTAAAAGACAAATTGTGCTTGAAGATTCTTACGCTGTGTGCATCTGGCTCATGGGCTCTTTCAAACAAACTCACTTCATGGATTTATAAATGTGAGTCACAAACTCATGCGACGCTTGAATCAACTGATGGATTGAGCCAGTGGGCCAATGACAGAGCAGCGCTGTGTTTTAGGGAACCAAAACAAACCAAAACAAAAGCGATAAGACTTACTAATACATAGACTGCTTTTATTAGAAACAGCACAGAAGAGCCATGTGGGTGGAAAAGATGTCTGTGTTTTAACTTCTGTCAGTCATCTTAAAGGTGCACAGATGCTGGGGTTTAAGTAGTGACCATTCAGATCAAAAAGAGGTATTTTAGGTTTAAAACAACTGGATTTCAGCTTTGGAACTGGCAACACAAAAGAGAAGTTTGTCCGTCACGCCCAATGTTTTTGTGACTAAGAATAAATCGGCATTACATCTGTTTTCAGTAAAAGCGATATTTGATTTGAACATGTTTACCTCGTACCTGGGGACACAGATAAGTCAAGTTTGTGAAATTTTAAATAAAAAATACAAGCAGTTCCTTTAACAAACCTAGTAAATCCTGACCTAGAACACTTTTTTTTGGAAAGTTGGAGAATCTGTAGAAGCGAACTTTGACACTGAATGTTGTGAAATTCTGGGATCTCCTCCTCCTTTAGACTTGAATTGATTGTTTTTTTACGTACACGGGAAACAAAAACAACACCAAAAACAAATGTTACTTCTTTATTTGTTTTATTTTATTTATTTTTAATGTAATTTCAAGACATCAGATTTACAAACAGGCCCGGCGACAGAAATTTTGGGGGCCTGGGGCAAGAAAGCTCACATGGGCCCCCCTCTAAAATAAATTCATAGGCAGAAATTCCCCACTGAGTTCCCTGTTTACAAATATGAATGTCATTTATTTTGGTTAACAATGTGGGAAAAATTAAAATCAGTAGAGTACCATATAGCGATTTGATTATATATAGTGTTTGTGTGTACTATATACTGTAGTTTTAGTCTATGACACTCATGGATTGTTATCATTTTATCATCATTTCATCACAATATTGATCTAAAACAACTTATTAAAAGAAGTCAGCTGATTTCTTGACTGGAAAAAAAGCCACTTCATACTTCCTTTATGGTATGTCATCACACAAACAAGTGTGTACAGTTTAAAAACACAGTGGAGCACTTCATGTATTGTCTAGAGCAGAGGTGGGACCAAGTCTTTGTTTTGCAAGTCTCAAGTGTTTGACCTCAAGTCCGAGTCAAGTCCCAAGTCAAATACAGGCAAGTTCAAGTCGAGTCTCGAGTCACTGACCCATTAGTCCAAGTCAAGTCCAAGTCGTCTGCTTTGAGCTTCAAGTCATTTCAACAAAAAAGTATCACATATAGCTTAGATTTTTGCTATTTATATGAATTTTTTTGTGTGAATCATTACAGTCAGAATAGAATGAATTAAGATTTAAAAGTACTAAAAGTTATTTTGTCATGAAGGATCACGTTGTATGTAGTTCCCTCTGTTTTACTGTAGTCTTCTGTACATTACTGTAGTACAGGGGTGTCAAACTCATTTTGGTCCAGGGGCCGATTCCAACCTACTTTGATCACAAAGGGGCCGGATCAGAAAACTCATGGCATATAAACCTCAAAAATAACAATAAGTTCAAATATTTGTGCAGAGAAACACAAATCTATTACAGAAATCTTTTTTAATTGATGAACTTTTTCTTATTATATGTTTATATTATTATGAACAACCTGAAACTTTAAGAAAAATTCAATTTCAACACAATGTTTTAACATGAACTTGTATGCAAATAAGAATAAGTCCATTTATCTTGGAAAATCCTGCACTCGGCTCCACTCTTCTCATTTTTGACATTTTTCTGATGAGGGTGTCACGGTCAACAGTCAAAACGATCGTTCTTTAAGAGCTTTTGGAAAGGGACAAGTCTTCATTTGTGCTGCTCTGGTGGGAGGGGCCACGTACAGAGACGCTGGAGATGCTGCTATGCTCAGCACCGCAGAAAATTACCAATATTTTAATAGAAAATATAATTTAAATATTTTAGTAGAAAATCACATAAGGGCCACATTAAAGGTCTTGGAGGGCCCCCCCCCCGGGCCTTATGTTTGACACCTGTGCTGTAGTACATTTGAGTATCACAGAACTTAGATAGATAGATAGATTTTATTTGCACGTGTATTAAAAACAACATTTTAAACAGATAAAAACAGAAATGACTGTGCAGGAGAGAATAACAAGACTTTATTGGTCTTATAAGATCACCTCTCCTATAAACATGATTTTATTACAACAGTCATGAACACACAAGTTGACTATCAGTAGTTCAAATATTAAATAACATTACAAATCAATGTTTGTCTAGGCAATGAGGGTGAAGTGCCTTGCCTAAGGACAGAACAACAATTTTTACGACCGGCGCAACACTGTGGCACCTGATTTTCCCAGAGGTCGTCCATCCAAGTACTAACCAGCCCCGGCCTTGCTTAGCTTCTGAGATCTGACGGGATCAGGCTTTGGCAAGTCAGTATGGCCTTAATTGTCTTTTAAAATAGTCCAGTGAGGAAATTGATTTGAGAGTATTTGCTCAATTATTCCAGAGGGTCGGTCCTGTGAACTTGAGTGTTCTTTGATTCATGGAAGTTCTGCACAAGACAAGATAAAAGTCTCTGCAGTGTTTCGTAGTAGAGCAGGTGTGAACATCTGAAGAATATATGAAAAAGTCAAAAGATCTGGGTAAAACAAATACAGTTTATGTTTACATTAAAGACATATATACTTCAGTTTCATCCAAAGTAACAAACAGAAGTGGGACGGACATGTTCCAGTTTGTTCCTGTAAAACTCAGCGCCGCATTTATCAACCGTAAAGAGAAAAGCCTTTTATAAATACATTTTTTTTAGGAGAAGCATCAAATCTTCTCAAGTCACAGGGCTCAAGTCCAAATCGAGTCCGAATTCTTAGTTCATTTCATCAAGTCAAGTCGTAAGTCCTAAAAATAGTGACTCAAATCTGACTCGAGTCCAAGTCCCGACCTCTGCGAACAACGATGAAGAATCCAAAGGTCCAATATTACACAAATTGGACTCTACATGGATTTGTGTTTTGTTTCATTCACAAGTTTGATTAATCCTTTATTATTAGTCTGTCTGCGTCTGTTTTCTGTTTGAGACAAGAAGAACTCAGCCTAAATATTCAGGATTTGCGAGTTAAACATGCGCAAATCAAACAAAACACAACTCCAGGTCTGTTTTTGACGAAGAAACATCATAACACAGACCAGTAAATCCGAAAAAAGCTTAACATGGGCTTTTATTTTTGCATGTAGGAGTATCAAAATATTATTGTTTTGACTTGAGACGATGAAAGCCGCAACGTAATGTCTGTGCAGATCAATACGAGGGTGGAGCGGCCGTATTGACCGCAGTGTTTGCTCAGGGAGGGGGCTGGTTATTGTGGGCTCATTCATGAATCATACTCACAGTCTGCGCAAAGATATAGGACAGAGGAGAATCCAGCGCCTTTTCAACAATTCTCTCTGTTCTCAAGATAGCACCGGGTTAGTCATTCTAATCTACATACTGTATTTACACTGGACTGAGCGGTGAAAACCAAGGCCCAGATCAAATATTAGAAATGGTATTGCTGAATTTAATGGGATTTTAAAGACCCTGTATCTGTTTTTTGTTTTTTCCGTCGTGTACAGATATTTTGTGTAAACAGCTCTTGAGGTCAAATGAATCTGTGTATCATTCGTTCATTCGTTTTTCAGTATAAAACCAAAAATAAGAAAATGAAAAAACAACAATTTTCTTCATTATTTGTCTCCAAAATCAAAATGAAAAAACGGATAACGATTTGTTTTTTTTGTTTTTTTGATAACAGTTTCAGAGACTTAGATTGAGATGCTGGACTAAACCAGGACTAAACCGTTTTCAGTCCTAGTCTGGTCCAGGTCTGGTCCCGGTCTCAGTCCCAGTCTCAATCACGGTCTCAATCACGGTCTGGTCCCGGTGTGGTCCCGGTCTCAGTCCTGGTCTCAGTCCCCAGTCTGGTCCCCGTCTGGTCTCCATCTCAGTCCCGGTCTCAGTAACAGTCTCAATCACGGTCTGGTCCTGGTCTGGTCTCAGTTTCAGTCCTGGTCTCACTCCTTGGTCTCAGTCCCGGTCTCAATCCCGGTCCTGGTCCTGGTCTTAAGTCCTGGTCTCAGTCCCGGTCTGGTTCCCATCTGGTCCCCGTCTCAGTCCCAGTTTCAGCCACAGTCTCAATTACGGTTTGGTCCCCGTCTCAGTCAGGGTCCCAGTCCTGGTCTCAAACCTGGTCCTGGTCCCAGTCTAAGTCCTGGTCTCAGTTCCAGTCTGATCCCGGACCTGGTTTAGTCCGGCATCACAGTTTAAGTCAGGTAAACGAGAAACGTCCATTATCCATTTTTTTCCATTATTCATTTAAACACAAAATCGAAAATTTAAAAAAACGAATTGTTATCTGTTTTTGGAGACAAATAATGAAGAAAATAGTTGTTTTTTCATTTTCTTCTTTTTGGTTTTATATTGAAAAACAAAATGTATGTTTGCATGCTAGTTGTTATTAGCTTTACCAAGTTGAGAAAAGCGCTTATAAACTCCTCCTGGTGCGTGAGGAATAATTTTAGACCAGCCCAAAGCATTTTTTTAATGGTTAAAGTACAAATCTGGTACAGCACAAATAAATTGAAACTGAAACTTGGATGGGACAAAGTTAGTTAGAGTAAAGTCATACAGTTTCCACCAATAATTTTAGGAACCAAAACTAAAAATATACTGAAGGGAATTCCCATAGATAAGAGGTAATTTCCGAGATTCCCGTGCAGAATATTTGAAGCACATGATCTTAACACTGGCTTTGTTCAAGACGCACACAGAAATCTGATTATTAAGTCATGTCTGGACCTTTGAAGCAGGTGTATTGTGCTTGTGCCTGCTGTGTAGTTATATCATTTGCACATTTTAACTCACAATATTCATCTAAAAAGACTTAGGGATGTAACGATATCCAAATCTCACGGTATAATATTTTGTGGAGGCTAAAAAAATTGTGAATGTGCTCTTTTTTCCTCTTGACAAGACTTAATCCAAAGAACTAAGACTTAAAAGTGCTTAGAACTGTAGTTTGCACCAAAATGGAGCAAAGGATCATGGTCTATGTAGTTCCCTCTGTTTTTTAGCTGTTGCTGCACCATAACAATGAATTTAAGCAAAGAAACTTGTAATTCGATATGTTGTGATGGTCCACGATATTATTGAGAGACTTTTGACGATAGGATATCACAATATTTTGGTTATTGTTACATCCCTACTAAAAAGACTTCATAGGGATGTAACAATAACCGAAATATCATGGTGTAGTATCGTCAAAAGTCTCTCAATAAAATTATGGGGCATCACAATATATCGAATCACGAGTTTCTTTGCTTAAAGGTTGTATGGAGGATTTTGTTTTGTTTCAAATTGTCAATGATAGATTATAGAGGTGCAGTAGCCTTGTAATTATGATGACCAAAAAAAAAGAGAATAAAAATTCATCAACTCTGGACGTGGTGGGGCTAAACATTTGCCAATAGATAACGACACTGCCTCGTTATCTGTGAGCTGACAGGCTGTCAATCAATCTCCCTACGTTTCTAGCGTAACTGACTTGCCTGCGCGCCGCCGGTACGTGGTTTACGTACGACTGTCATGCAGTCCACAGACGCAAGCCGCACAGACGCTGTTTACTCCACCAACGCAACAGTTCTTAGCGGCTTTTTTTTACCTATATCTTCCTCGCAGTTCGCACAAAGTTTGTTGCAATGGCGACAAGAATCCAGGAGCAGTTCGCCGCAAAAGAAAGTTCATTTTTGAGGTCGCTGAAAGAAGAAGACAAGGGGAAAAGCAGCGAAGCCAAACTAAGGTGATTCTTGTAGATTAATTCCAGCGATGGCGCGACTGAAGCAGACGCAGGGTCTAAAGACTGACGCACTGGTCCACAAATTACTCCTGGACAGGAAACTTCTGCTTATTATGAAAACGTACTTTATTTCCAAGAGCTAGACAAACGTTTTTCAGGACACGAAAGCGATATCCTATGTCTGAAAACGTAATTTTCAAGGCAAAGAAAGAGTCCGCTTGCTGCTGCGTGTTGTAGCTAGTTAGTTCATTCGCACTGAATCTCCGCGCACTCTTCTCTGCACCCCTTTCCTGCTCCTCTCCCCGCTGCCCGATCCGCTCTTCCCCCTGCTCCTCACTTCTCGTCCGCGAACGAAATGTCCGCACACCCGCCCCCCCCGCTCCTCACTTCTCCGTCTTGCCTAACCAACACTGTAGTTAGTTGTTTACAAGTCATGTGCAGCTCACCGGCTGTAAACAAACCTGTTTCTGGCGTAAGGAGGAGGAGGGAGGAGGCGTTTCTACGTAGGAGCTGTAGGGGAGGGGGGGGTGGTTTCACGCATGCGCAACATTTGAAAAAGGACAAACAGTCGCTGGATTTCTCGTTCCTTGGAAAATCCTCTATACAACCTTTAAATTCTTTGTTATGGTGCAGCAGAAGAGATGGAACTACACCGTCCATGATCCTTTGCTCTGTTTCAGTGCAGACAACATTAAGCACTTTTAAAACATAGTCCTTCGTAAGACAGAGCAAGACAGAACAAGACAGACAGAACATGTCTCGTCAAGGCATTTTAAAATGAAAAAAGTGGTATATTGACTGTTTTGTTAGCCTCCATAAAATATCTCAATAAATATCGTACCGTGAGATGCGTATCGTGAAAATATGGTATCGAGAAATTTGAATATTATTACATTCCTACTGACTTCTGCGAAAACTGCGGTACCCAGTGAGAGCTGACATCGCCGTAAACGTCACAACAAAGAGTCGTGCAGCTGTCAATATTAGACATTCCTTTTCAACAGATTAATTATATAATGTTGTTTAGTTTTCGTATGATGCACACTGCAAAAAACAAACAGCACATCTGTATAAGAAAGGGTAAAATGAGATAAGAAGTTGCGTATATGTTTTATGAATTCTTTCCAAAAACACACAGAGTCTGGGCAGGTCCAAAATAAGTGAGAGGTGGTTTCCTTCTAAGATGATTCTTTAGCAGATAACAGCGATGTAGAAGTTTGTAGCAGATTTCCCTTTGCTTGTTGGCGATGAGATATTTGTGAGGTCATGTCCAAACATGTCAACAGAGTCCGACGCGAGTCCCTCTTTTTCTGCGGCGACTCATTATAAGACAAGTTTAACTGAAGATGAAGTAAGTTCCTTTTGAAAAGTTTTTCAAAGTTTGGAGCAGCGTCTTCACTCACACCTGCTCCAGCCGACATTTTTTATTTATGTTTATTAAGGACATCACAATCGCATTAGACAAGCCAGATGCATTGCTTTGAGTGTTTTAGCACAAGTGCGAGTTTTCAACACCTGTCCATATAAAAATATAAACTACATGCATAAAAACAGAGAATACAAGACACATAAATTACATACAGATAAAATATATACAGTACATTTTCAGTGGATGCAGTTTTGACTGGAAACATACAATAACTTTAATTTCCTTTTAAATTTGTTGTAGTTGGTTTCCAATTTTAAATGAGCTGTTAAACCGTTCCACAGACGAGCCCCTTTAAAAGAGAACGAGGACTGACCAAGAGTCGTCCTGTACCTCGGAACAACACAATTACCACTAGTAACGCCTCTTGTGTTCGCTCTGTGTGAACATTTTATTTTTAAATTCTGAGTGTAATGGTGTATTGCGGTTAAGACACTTAAAAAATAATTTAAGATTGTTAAAATTGATCAAATTTTCAAAGTTAAAAAGTTGATGTTTCTTTGTAATTTCACAGTGGTGCCAGTTTTTGGGCTTTTTGTCAAGGATCTTAAGGGTCAGTTTGTGTAATGAACAAAGCGGTTTTAATGTAGTTGAGGAGCCTGGGACCATGAGGTGATACAATAAGACAGATGAGAGAAGATCATTGCGTTCATGAATAGTTTAGAGGTTTGGAGCGATAGATCTTTACGTATGAAACGAAAGCAACTGAGACTAGTCTTAATCTTCAGGTGATGGTCCTGTCCTGCCGCTCCTGGCTCCACTAATGACATCACTCTGTCGCAGCCAATGAAACAGCAGCAGGGGTCGACATATCACTGAATACATCTCAGAACGTCTAATAAACAAAATGTGGACTAAAACGTGTTAAATTAATACTATTGAGGTTGGAAGAATATCGGTAATTTGTTTATTCAAATAAAATGGCAAATATTGGTTGTACTAGGGCAGTGGTCACCAACCTGTAGATCGCGATCAACAGCTGGATCTTTGCCATGTCCCCGGTAGATCTCCAGCTTAATTTGACAATTTGTGATACTAAATGTGCATTGAAAGTGAGTGCTTACTTTGGTTTAACTTATCTGCATGAGGTGGCTTTTTCACAAATGAAAATCATCAAATCCAAGCACAGAAACAGTCTGACTGATAGGCACCTCACAGATTGTCTCAGTTTAGCTGTCTGCAACTATAAACCAAACTTCAAAACATTATCCAAGGAAATTCAGACTCAGCCATCACCCCGAATTTGATAATAATAGAACTTCTCTCATTAACCCTTCGATATACTGTTAATGCTGTTTAGTGGTCAAATTTGCACTATTTTGGTTGCTTTCACTGCATTTGGTTTGCATTTTGTTTGTATTGCAGTTGCACTTTTTTTTTCTTGCAGAGAGTGTTTTAGTCCCCATTCTGTAATGAGTGTTCCTTTTAGTAAGAATGCAAAAATAAAGCTGTCTGGAACTATAAACTATGATCACGTTTGTTGTTATTTACGTTCATGTTGGTAGATCTCGCTCTTTCCTCAGACCAGACCTGAAAAAGGTTGGTGACCACTGTACTAGGGACTATTTTATCTTCCCCAAATATTGGTTGTGACTCGTCCCTGTGCAAACCTATGTCCTTGAGCATCACAGATCGAGAAAATAAATTTGGAGAACGAAGTACGTACAGAGCAGTGGCTGTACACTGGTGGGGGCGAAAACTGGGGGTTGATTGAGACAGTGACGTTGAATACAGGAGAATAAAGATTACTCAAATATTGATTTTCCACTGAAATCTCACACATGTTCCAAGTTATGAGAATACGTCTTTGTAATGCCTCCACGGTCCAGTAATGATCCAGGACAGAACAGGTTTCAGAGCTCGTCATTCGGAAACTGATTTAAAAAACAATGTGCAAATAATTACTCACTTTTAATTTCAATAAAAAAGATGACAGCGATTGCCTGAGAAACTGTTGGCTGATGGTAGATCGTCTGTTCCTGTGGGCGATTGTTATTTGTGAGGAACTTGTTGAACAGGACAAAATCAACTTGGATGATGTTAAAAACAAAGCACAGATTAAAGTCTAATTTGAGATTTTCAGATTAAAACACTGGGGCACCTCCAGTTTGAGTTTCTTTAGTAGTTACTTATATGATCATTATTTCTCATGTCATTTACTTTTATTATATATTGCTACATATTCACTTTCTTTTAAGGTATTTTAAGGAATGTTTTGATGGATAACGACTTGGTATTTTGTGTCAATGTGAAGTTGACTTGTTAAAATTGCATATACGTCTTGTCACTTTTTATATTGTATTTTACATTGTGATGGTTTTCAGTTTATGTTCAGATTATCCTTAATCATAATGTCAATTCAACCTTGAAATTAGTCATATTGTGTTATAATAAACATATTGGGGCGTCAGATTACTATAGGCGAGTTTCATTGTTGACAAAAGTGCGCGTTGCATGCTGGGAATTATTTTGGTCGGCGGCAAGAAACACTAATTCAACATGACGGACGGAGCAAGAAAGCACGTAAAGGGTATTGATCCCGGTTATTTATCCACTCTAACGGCAGAGGACCCAAGACCATTTGACCAGAAATTGGTCATAAGCATCGATGGAGCCAAATCACCCTTTTCAACCCCGACAAAAGGTGGAACAAACCAAATTTCTGGTCAGAATCACCAACTACCTGGACAAATATTCACTTCGGCGATATCCACAATGACTTGGTGGAAACTCCTGGGCCATTCACAGCAGAAAAGATGAAAACCTCCAAGAGTCTCGATGTGTTGTTGAACTTGTTGGAGTCCACGGTTTACTAGGATCTTCTACGTTTGCTCTGCGAATGTTTGAAAGCCGTTTAATTCACCGTTAGCGGTTCTTTTCACTCAGAATACGAAAAAGACATTTTCCTTCTTCCGTGCTTCTATTTGTGCATCCGATAATGCAGCAGGAATTTACCATTATGGGGATAAATACGCGAGGTTACGCACTGTGTTTGACGCTATCGTGTTTCTTGCCTCCGACCAAAATATTTCCCAGCAGCAACGCGGGCTTTTAATAACAATGACGTCATCTGAAACTCACCTATAGCCATAGGATTTTGACCTTTTTTATATATAATAGATCATTGTCAATATTCAACTAACATTACTTCTTACTTTACATCATAATAACTATAACAGACATATTGGGGGGTCAGATTACTATAATCACAGGTATCCCGTATTTAACTACTCAATTGATCAGCCCTGTTTATTTTAACAAGATTCCAAATCATTATACATCACTTTGATTATCTAACTAATTAATAACTACTTATCTCATTTTCAGTAAAATATGTTAAATAAAGTCATTTTTAACATTAAAGAGTTATAATCGACATTAAAAAAATGCATCTGAGTTCTTCAAAAAACACGTTTAAATATGTCATTATGTTTTAATTTGCAGATATTGTATTAATATTCAAAGTTTTTCTATAGTAATCAAGTTCTTTGTTAATAAAATATAGATTTTCATAAGGGGGCGTAAATTTTCTATTGGGGGGGTCAACATACCATATAGTATTTTGGGATCACCTCACCGCGGGGTCAAAATCCTATACCACGCCTGAAGTCCTGCAAAACTACAGCGAGGCACTTCCAGCCATTGCAAAAAAGGTCTCTTGCATCAGTTTGGAATCTGAGCCTTTTTTGACATTTTCTTTGTATTCTGATCATTTTCAAATAGGTTTTTCTGTATTTTTTGTATAACAAATGACAATATATGCCTCTCTTTACTGTTGGCAGGTATGAAATTGGTCAAAAATAGGCACACCTCTGTACATCACAGTTTAAGAACATAAAATTGGAGAACAAATGAAGTACAGAGCAGTGGCCGTGTCCTGGTGAGGGTAAAAACGGGGGTTGATCGGCACAATGACGTCGAATACAGGAGAATAAAGATTACTCAAATATTGATATTCCACTGAAATCTGACACACATTGTAGTTGCAATTTACGCGAATAAGTCTTTGTAATGCCTCCATGGTCCGGTAACGATCCAGGACAGAGCAGGTTTCAGAACTCGTCATCTGGACACTTTCAGAAACGATGTGCAAGGAAATTACTCACTTTGACTTTCAACTAAAAAGGTGAGAGTGACTAACTAACTGAGAAACTGTTGACTAATGCTAACTAGTTTGTTGGTAACTTGTGTTGGTAAAACTGGGACTGTTCCAGGTAAAGAGGGACGTCTAAACTTTAGTAATGAAGCTTCAGACGGAGTTAGCTTCACCTATCAGAGATGTGTTGTTGACATGAGCTGCGAAGTATCAGTTCTATGCGCTGGCTTTTCGGAAAGATAATGTTCACCAGGCATTAAAGGTCCAATATTACACAAAATTGACTCTTGTGAGCTTTAAAGGTTGTATGGAGGATTTTTTTTTAGTTTCAAATTGTCATTGAAAGTTTAAAATACCATTACAGAGACGCAGCAGCCTTGTAATTATGATTAAAAAAAAAGAAAGAATGAAAATCTATCGGTTGTGGACGTAGTGAGGCCAGATAAACATCAGCCAATAGAAAACGAGGCTCCCTCTTTTTCTATTGGCTGTTAGGTTGTCAGTCAAACTCCCTACATTTTTAGTGTCGGCGCTCGGGGATTATGTGGTTTATGCGGCGGTTCTTTGAGGCTTTTTCAAACTGTAGGTTCCTTGCAATTCGCACAAAGTTCACGACCAGTTCGCCGCGAAAGAAAGTCCGAAGGGTCTAAAAACTGACGCGTCGGTCGCTAAAATATTTCTAGGCAGGTCACTTCAACAGTGATTCTGAACATGCACTGGATGTAAACAAATGTGATTTCTAGAGTAAAGAGGCGGGAGGAGGAGATGTTTCTACTGAGGAAGGTGGTGTCACACATGCACAACATTTGAAAAAGGACGGTCGCTGTATTTCGCTTCCCTTAAAAAATCCTCTATACAACCTTTAAGTAGGGATGCACCGAAATGAAAATGTGCGACCAAAACCGAATAAAAATTAAAAGCTTGGCTGAATACGGAAACCAAATATTAAATGCTGTTGTTAAATTTTTCACATTTTTGTAAATATTGCATAAATAGTTTAGAATACATTTTTAGACATGTTTTGAAAAGAAAGTAAGTAAAGTACCAGTAAGTTTTTCATTCATATGAGGCTAGACCAGATATGTCAGACTCGGGCCCACGAGATCATGTCAAATATGTATTAGAGCTGCCCGCCGGCTACAGATAGACTACAGAGACATTATTTGTTTAAAATTGTGTTGTTATTTTATATGTTTCTTGTTCTGGATTCGGTGTTTAAGCAAAACTATTATTAAACATTTATTTTAATAAGAAAAGGTGTAACATTACGTATCTCGAAAGAAGAGAAAACATGCAGATGGTGTTGAAATTTCTCAATAAATATTTAGTTTGGCCCACGACTTAGTCCCAGTTTTTAATTTAGGCCCTGTGTGAATTTGAGTTTGACACCCCTGGGCTGGGCCTTCAAACAAAACAACAATTCCAAAAAGGCGTAAGAGTGCACTCACATTAGGACTTTAGAACCGTCCCAAAGCACAGATCGGCCGTAGAGCCCGGTACATCTGTCCAGTGTGAGCGCAATCGAACCATGTCCATGCACGACACGGTTGGGACTTTGGTCTGATTGGAGGAGGTGGACCAAAGCACGGCACGGAGCTCATGTACGTGCACACACACAAGTTTACTCTATGAGCCCTGTGTGTGCGCTGACGTCCCTCATACGATTAAAACTGTGAATAAAGTCCGATCTAAAACACACAGGGAATCCACGCTGACCTTCAAAATAGACTGTGAAGTTTAGCTGCCTCTTTTAAAATCCATAAACTCACGGAGGAGCGAGTATCGTAAGAGGACGCACATCCGCCTCACTAGTTAACAGATATTTCATACCGCTGGATTAAGGCAAGGCAAGGCAAGTTTATTTGTATAGCACAATTCGTACACAAAGTAATTCAAAGTGCTTTACAGAATAAGAAATACATTAAAATCATAATAAAAACAAATCAAAACATAAATAATCATGAAGATTAAAATTTAAAAAAAGAGAGACATAAATTGGAGAGAAGAGTGCGGAATGAAAACCTTTCAGTCATATGCACAGTTAAACAGAAATGTTTTGAGCCTGGATTTAAACAGCGTCACAGAAGAGTCTGTCTCACATGTTCAGACTGTTCCAGGTTTTAGCTGCATGAACCTGAAACTCTGACTCCCCTTGTTTAGTTCTGACTCTGGGCACCAGCAGGAGGCCGGTCCCTGAGGTCCTCAGAGTGCGAGATGGTTCATATGACACTAACATGTCACAGATGGACTTTGGTGCTCGACCATGGAGAGACTTGTACAAGCAGAGCTGCTTTAAAGTCTCTGAGCCACAGGAAGCCAGTGCAGAGACCTGAGCACAGGACTTATGTGCTCGTACTTCCTAGTTCGAGTAAGGACCCGAGCTGCAGCGTTCTGGATGTTCTGGATTAATTGTTTCTCTGATAAAAGCGATAGAACTACAGCGCCGTGTGGTGACGCCATCGACCGTGGCCCGGTTTGGTTGTGCAAGTGTGAGTGCAGAACACCATAAAAATATTTCCACATTGCTGACATTTTAAAGATCACCGTGTCACTGCACGTTGTTAGATTGTGTCATTGCCTCACACGTCACTATTTTCTTTTACTTTTAACCCACTCCACCGAAACTCAAATGTGACTTTTTTGCAATATTCGGCTAAATATATTCGGTTGTTTAATATTCATTGCATCTCTGAGACATTTATAATGTTGTTCACTCCTCAAAAACAGACCTGGAGTTGTGTTTTGTTTCAATCACACACGTTTGAGTAATTCTTTATTATTAGTCTGTTTATATCTGCAAAGCTCAAAATGCTCTGTTCCACCTTGTGATGTCATGATGAAGTGGTAGTTTTCAAGTCAACAGCTCCTTTTTATCTTTTAGTTCAGTAAGAATAGGTAATTGCAGGACTGAAATGATCCAGATGATTCTAGTGAAGGTGTGTGGAGTTTAAAAACACAGTGGAGCACTTCATGTATTGTCTGTAGCAGAGGTGGGACCAAGTTGTTGTTTTGCAAGTCTCAAGTCTTTGACCTCAAGTCCGAGTCAAGTCCCAAGTCAAATACAGGCAAGTCCAAGTCGAGTCTCGAGTCACTGGCCCATAAGTCCAAGTCAAGTCCAAGTCAAGTCCAAGTCGTCTGCTTTGAGCTTCAAGTCATTTCAAGTTTTTAAACCAAAATACCAAACATAGCTTAGGTTTTTGCAATTTATGTGACTTTTAAACTAAATTATACTTTAAAAATCATAGTATATTTATATGTGAGTATTTACAGAGTATGTAAGAGTTGTAGAAATGCACATTTTTGTTTTTTAAATGTCTTGACAAGATCTTAGTGTGAATCATTACGGTCAGAATAGAAAGAATTCAGATTTAAAAGTGCTTCTCAATTCTTCTCAAATCACAGGCCTCAAGTCCCAAGTCACTGACCTTCAAGTCCAAGTCGAGTCCCAAGTCTTAGTCTATTTTATCAAGTCAAGTCTCAAGGTCCTAAAAATAGTGTCTCAAGTCTGACTCGAGTCAAAGTCGCTACTTGCAAGTCTCCACCTCTGGTCTGTAGTGTTTTCATTTTGAGAGAAGAACTCCTAACTCTGCAGGATTTGTGCGTTGAACGTGTGTGAATGAACAAACACAACTCCAGGTGTGTTTGTGATGAGGAAACAACATTATAATAAATAGATCAGAAAATAGATATGGGCTTTTGAAACTGTTGAACTTGTTTATCGAGCGCATTTACCCATAACAATCCTTGTAACGTCTCCACTTTTTGCTCCACAGGTGTCCATCCTGACCTCCAAGAGAAGCATGAACGTTGGAATCTTCCTGAAGCAGTTCAAAAGGTGAGTCACGGGGCCGGAGGCGTGAGGGCTTGGTCCGGTAAGCTCCTGGTTTCCCTCCATGATCTGTTCAGAGACAACAATAGGATAAACGGGAGAGAAGAGGCGGATCCACGAGTTTGTAATACTCCCCATTCAGGTCTGATCACCGCACTGTAAAACCTGCACCGCACAGGAATCCAGAACATATACGCTGTCATCGGGGTTGCAAAATGTCAGAAAGTTGGGAATTTTTGGGATTGAGCAGAAGATATGGCAGTTAAAATGAATAAACTGGGAATTATCTAAAGTAAATTTAGGAAAAACATTTCTGAATTTTTCATTTTCAGGCCTAGTTTTGAGTAGGGTTTTTTTTTCTTTAGGAATTTTTTTAGTTTTGAGTAGTTTTTTTAGGAATTTTTGAGTAGTTTTTTTTTTTTTTTTTTTTTTTTAAGGAATTTTTGAGTTTTGAGTAGTTTTTTAGGAATTTTTGATTTTTTTTTTTTTTTTTTTTTTGAATTTTTGAGTTTAGAGTAGTTTTTCAGGTTTTTTTAGGAATTTTTGTGCTTGAGCTGAATATTTTCAATTTCAGGCCTAGTTTTTTAGGAATTTTTGTGATTGAACAGAAGATATGGCAATTAAAAGGAATAAACAGGGAATTAGCTAAAGTAAATTTGAGGATCATTTCTGAATTTTTCATTTTCAGGCCTAGTTTTCAGTAGTTTTTTAGGTTTTTTTAGGATTTTTTTTTGCTTGAGCAGAAGATATGATAATTAAAAGGAATAAACTGTGAATTATAAATTTGAGAAACATTTCTGATTTTTTTATTTACAGGCTTAGTTTTGAGTAGTTTTTTTTTTAAAGAATTTTTGAGTGTTTTTTTGTTGTTGTTTTTTTGTTTGTTTTTTTGTTGTTGTTTTTTAAGAATTTTTGTGCTTGAGCAGAGGATATGGCAATTAAAATAAATAAACAGGGAATTAGCTAAAGTAAATTTGAGTATCATTTCTGAATTTTTCATTTTCAAGCCCGGTTTTGAGTATTTTTTTTTTTTTTTTACTAGTTGTTTAAAGACGGGGTATTTTACTTATGTGGCATATTAACAATTATATTTAGCTGTGACCTTTTATTGTTTTGAAAATGCTAGACATCACCAAATAACAATGGATTAACATGGTTTATAAGCTTTACTTTTATTTTTGACTCTCTTAAGTGCTCTCCACGCTCTGTCACTCCCCCTTCAGAGCATACGTTGTGATCGGGGTTGCAAAATTTCAGAAAGTTAGGAATTTTTGGGATTGAGCAGAAGATGTGGCAGTTTAAAGGAATAAACAGGGAATCAACTGACCGCTTTTGAAATTATCAAGATAAAGTAAATTTGACGAACATTTCAGATTTTTTTTTTTTTTTTGAGTAGTTGTTTAAAGACGGGGTATTTTACTTACATGGGGTATTAAAAATATTTAGATGTTACCTTTTATTGTTTTGAAAATGCTAGACATCACCAAATAACAATGGATTAACATGTTTTATAAGCTTTACTTTTATTTTTGACGCTCTTAAGACGCTCTCCACACTATGTCACTCCCCGTTCAGAGCACTATGAAACTATACTGGACATTGCATCAGGTTTGTTGTTGTTGTTTCAGTTTTGTATATTTATGGAGAATTGTTTGGTTATAACTAGGGGTGTCAAATTATCGCGTTAATTGCGATTAATTAATTACAGTCATATTTAGCGCGCTATGTTTTTTAATCGCGTTAATCTCATTTTTAATCTCTAACTTTACTGTTTCTGTATGCGAGTTGCTTTATTATAAAATCTGTTTTTATGCGTTGCTGGGGCAACAACACACACACACAAAAACACATTTATACATTTTTTTATTTCGGTAATTCCACTCATTGCCGGAAACCCACACAAAACGCGCGCAGTAAGAGCGATGTAAACGTTATAGTAACGTTGGCGGCGTCAGGCACAATGGACAAGGTGGAAGAGCCAGTAGAACAGAGGCAGCAGCGCACAGGTAAAAACACATTCGTGTCTTGGAAATTATTCTCCCGACGTACAATATAAAAGAAAATAACAAATATAATATCGCCTACAACTTAAATGTCACTGGTGAAAACAACCTTCATAGACTCATGATGTCTGCACTACTGTCCTATAGTGACCTGCCACATGAGGGGACACGCACACAAACACACACAAACACACACAAACACAAACACACACACACAAAACACACACAAACACAAAACACACACAAACACACACAAAACACACACCTTCATCATCGTCATCAACCTGAGAAAGCGCGGACCACGTTTCCTTCCGTAGACACTGCACGGACACCGACGTGCTCCCGTGAGCCGCGTGTGGATCGTGTTTTCTCGCGTACGCGGCGTAAACCGCGCTTCCTCCTGTGAGCCTCTAAACCAGAACTAACACCAAGACTAAAACCAGGACTAATCCAGTCCAGGACTAAACCAGGACTAAACCAGAACTAAACCAGAACTAAAACCAGAACTAAAACCAGGTCTAAACCAGAACTAAACCAGGTCTAAACCAGAACTAAA
This sequence comes from Boleophthalmus pectinirostris, assembly GCF_026225935.1. NCBI lineage: Eukaryota > Metazoa > Chordata > Actinopteri > Gobiiformes > Gobiidae > Boleophthalmus > Boleophthalmus pectinirostris. Next base: position 31,281,103 of record NW_026571541.1, read on the forward strand.
ACCAGGTCTAAACCAGGACTAAACCAGAACTAAACCAGGTCTAAACCAGAACTAAAACCAGGTCTAAACCAGGACTAAACCAGGTCTAAACCAGGACTAAACCAGAACTAAAACCAGGACGAAACCAGGACTAAACCAGGTCTAAACCTGGACTAAACCAGAACTAACACCAGGACTAAAACCAGGATTAATCCATTCCAGGACTAAACTAAGACTAAAGTAGGACTAAAGCAGGTCTAAACCAGGACTAAAACAAGGACTAAAACCAGTGATCTCATATATAAAGCATTTCTCTATCAATAATATTTTTAATATGGTTAAGGAAAGACTGGACTTTTTATTGTCTTTAAGTAGACAAAAGTTATTATGTTCAGATTTCCTAGTCTTTGCTGCTTTACAGCAAACAGTTTCTTATTCATGGAGACTTGGGCTCAACAGACAATTTGGAGAGATTTGTTAAACAATAAATGACTTTATAAAGTCACTTTTTTTTTGTTCTATATCAGTCTTTTGATCTGCCACAATAATGTAATAATGAATTTAAATGAAAATACCTCAAATTGAAGGCTTTTCTCAGCAATTTTTAGATGAGATTAAAATTAGAGATTAATTAGATTAATTAATTACAGATCATAATTAATTAATCTATCAATTTTTTTAATCGCATGACAGCACTAGTTATAACATGGTAGAAAGCTCAACAAAACTCAAATTTTGCTTTTTCTTTAAGCAGTTAAATTATCTGTCCATAGAAAAAGCTCTGGTTTAAGTTAAGATAAACTTCTTGGATAGATATTTTTGCTCAGAAAAAATGTCTAAAACACATCAGCAACAACAACAAGTCTTACACTGGAAAAAAACAATCTAGTTAAATTAAAATGACTTAAATTAAGAACATTTTACTTAAATTGAGTCGATTTAACTTGACAAGTAAAATTATCTACCAATGGAATAAGAGCAACATTAGATTTTGTTTCTCATTTTAAGTGCAAAAAGTTGTTGTTTTTCTTATTTTAAGTGCAGCAAGATGCATTTTTATATTTTAACGACAAAAGGTTTTGTTCCACTGGCAGATCATTTTACTTGTCAAGTGAAATTTACTCTTAATTTCTTAATTCGAGTCTAGATTTTGGGTTTTTTGCAGTGTATAGTGTAGACTAAAAATAAATCTAAATCAAGACAAACATTCTGAATTCATCTGATTTGAAGTTTAGTAGATTCACTTCACTTTTTACAGTTCATAGAAACACTCCCTCGACGGCGCGTGTGTGTACAGGCCCACGTCTCCACGGTAACAGCTACACCGCTACAGTTGTGTCAGCCCAACCAGATCTGTGGAATGTTTTGTACAGTGAATGTGCGGCCTGGGGCTCGTTGCCGTGTGTCACAGGAAAAAAACACGCAAGCCTTCCAAACACTATGACGCAGTGAAGAGATGAAATTTATGAATCGTCTTGCGGAGTGAAATTTCTTACACAACGCGGGGCTGACAGTTAAGGACTCATCGTACAGGAGCTGCGTTTATGATGACACACGGAGATTATTAGATTAATGGTTTATTCTGTGGCGCTGAGTTTCTGATGCACCAAAAGAGTACATTTTAGGGATGGTCTGAGTTTGGCTAATCACTCATATTTGCTCTCTTAATTTTGAATTTTGGTAGCGCCGTCCCTCCAGCTCCAGTTTGATGTTGTACTTGCACTGAAAAATATTAGTCAAACATGTGTCCTGGTTCTTATTTGGGCTGTAGGAGGTTGTTGTTCCTTTGGCCAGGAGTAATGGGACCTAGCCTGCTTCATCAGCCGGTTTCACCTCGTGGAAACCGTCTGACCTCGCAGCATTAGGATTCGTTCGTTCAGCAGTAGGCGGGTACTGTTTTTATTTAACCAATCGCTGCTATTTGGTCGTGACGTATGTAATGCGCCAAATCCCGTAGGAAGAAGGGCAATAACGTCTTTTCCCTTGATAAAATTCACCAGACATTCTCTTTGTTTCGGCTTTAAATCCTCGATCTCAAGAATCGTTGCCAACACAGAATGTCTGTCTTCGTCTACATCAGGGGTGTCCAAACTTTTTTCATCAAGGGCAACATATCTAAACACAGATGAAGCAGAGAGCTGGTTGAGGGCCATAGACTGGTGCTCAGTACAGTGAATAATTGAAATATGTCCAAGTTTAACACGTTAGAATGACCCATCAGTCTTTATTCATGCTAAGATCCTTAAAACCACACACTAAATATTAAATATTCGCTTTATCAAGGTAGATTTTCAAAAACTTGCAGTAAAAAGTTAATTTTTAATTGATGCAAGATCATTTGCACAATTTTCCTGGAAGCCTGAGGGCCAAGATAAATTTGTCTGAGGGCTGCATTTGGCCCACGTGCCATAGTTTGGACATGCCTGGTCTACATCCATCTCGACTGCTTTGTTTACTGTTGTGTTGTACTACAAATGAGACCCAGACAGGCGCTTGAGTTTGACGTCATGGCTTCACAGCTTTTCGCTGATTGTCCGGTGCATGGTCTACAACTTCCATGGTTCTTGCAAACCGTCTAGTGCAGGGGTGTCCAAACTTTTTTCATCAAGGGCCACATATCTAAAACAAAAAAAACTTGCAGTAAAAAGTTAATTTTTAATTGATACAAGGTAATTTGGGCCAATTCACCTGGAAGCCTGAGGGCCAAGAAAAATTTCTTTGAGGGCCATATTTGGCCCACGGGCCATAGTTTGGACATGCCTGGTCTAGTGTATTCTGATTCCTGACCTAGTCGCTGGAGAGAAATGAAATTGAGCAGAGGCACTAGGTGGTGCCAGCCTGGTTAATTGGCACCCCCTTACTTTAAATAAGACCTTTTGTGCTTGTGACTGCTTTATAATTATTATCAATGACTCAATGACTGGGTCTTTAAATTATAATTAGCAAATTTTAAATCTCTCTATATAAATCTAAAACGACGTAATAAAAGAAAGACATAAAAGTTCTGACTTTACTTCAGAAAACTCTGTGTAGTTGTTGGACCCTCCTGTGGGTAACTGCACATCGCACTTGCAGGCAGCAGATTTCTTTCTATTTGCACTGAAATGACGAAGTAGCCTCACCCAGTCACTCACTGGGTGGGTAAATCGTGAGAGGAAATAATTACAGCCTGGTTGAAAGCTCTTTGAAGTTGATTTTGATCAGGTCGTCTTTAATTCATTTCATTTCATTAATTCTTTTAACAAATATTTTACAGTTAATAAGCGAGTTAGTGCTGTTGTGAAATAGTTGCAAAAATACATTTATCTAATATAATATAATAAATTAACTGTATTTCATCTACTTATATGAAAAATATACCATAAAACCCAATCAGAAACTAGTCATAAGTCTTTAAATTTGAACAAAAATGTAAAACTACAAGCAAGCATCTATTAAAAGCAGTAATATAATGACTCATAATTGTTCATAACCCGAGGAATGGAAATCTTGGAGCTCTTCTCTTTGACATTTGTCCTGGGCCCTGGGTGTGGGACCTAACCACAGTAACAGCCACATAACACAACCATTATTATTCAACCGAGCCGTCGAGTCCAGCCTTTCCATTTCAGAAACACAAATCAGTGGTTCCTCGGTGTTACCTCTGCTCCTCGCACAAGTATGTGAGCAGGCACGGGCTTGCACACACAGACACACAGAGACTTATGAGACATTTAAGAACAGCTCGTAAACTCAAAACATAAACTAATCATTACGTATTGGCTCATAAGAAAACATAAACACGGTGACTGATTGTGACTGATCTATTGCTGTCATTGTCATTTCTCTGCAGGCCTGTTCGAGACATGATCGAGGATATTAAAGTGGGGAATTACCTGAGTTTTGGGACTGGGAAACTGAGAGAGCTGTGCAAGATGCTGCCAGATAAAGATGAGGTAACTGTTTTGATTTTTTTCTTCCTACTTGTTCACTGATAAAACGGATTTGAGTGGTTGAACCTGATCTGTTTACTATAAACTATACTCAGACTCAAACTATATCTGATCTCAAAGCTTATTAACTCTTTCCCCCATGAAGACGTGATTTGACGACCATTAGAAAGGGCTCCTGTTTTTCACGTGTAAACAGAGGATGCAAAAGGCGGGGGACACTACAACCCACACTAAGCTGACCAATAGGATTCAAGGACAAGTTTTCGACGATTTTTTTCCAAAGTTTATGAATTGTAGCTTCCGGAAAACACACAACACCAAACACGTGCAATGGAGAGATCGTGGTGCACAGTTTGAGAAATAATCAGGAGGGGACGTATTTTATGGATAAGTATAGAGAAAGTGACTTTTATAGATTTCAAAGTGATGATGAAGTTGATTATAAAGTTGAAAACAGCGATAACGACGGACTTTCGGAGAGTGAAACTTACGAAGGTGAGAACGCCGCTGATGCGTCTGTGCGGAGTCCTGCGATATCCGAACAAACCATCGGGGACTTTATACTCGATTATGGACCAAAATTGCCCCGAAATCTGGATGTTTCTCAGGCTAGTCTGTTGAAATATTAGTCTTTTTTTTCCAAGGTGCGATGTATGACAGAAATGCCACAGAAACAAACACTTATGCAGAACTCTACGCACAAGAAAGTAGCCAAGATAACAAATACTGGACACCCACTGACAGGAAAGAGTTTTATTACTATATTATTATATTATAGTAAGTTAAATGAGTAAAACTAATTGGGTACACACAGGTGTATTTATAATCACTTGTGGAAGTCCAATTTCTTTTATGCAGTTGTGCTCTATGGGTAGCACTAGTCATATATGTATGGGTTGTTCCTAGTCGGCGTCCAAGGGGGAAAGAGTTAAATCTGCACTGTGTAACTTCTCGGTTGTGGGTGCGTCACATTCTTGTTTAAACAGATCTACCTTACATTTATTCAATTACAGGTGGTTTTATTGCTCAAAAATACGGGATCGCCTCTCCACAGATTTGACCTGTAACTTGGCTTGGTTTAGTCTCCATGAAGATAGAAAGGTTTAATGCCACGAAGAAAAGCAGAAAACCAGAAAAAGTTATACAGTGCACCTTTAATAAGAGTTCAATGGGGATTTAAATTAAAAATAACTTTCCGATCATTAGGCCTGTCACGGTAATTGCTTGACTTATGATATATGATATTTTGAATCTCGTTTGTTCAGTTTCTTTGCAAAAGTGAGGAGATTTTTGTCATTTTTATGTAATCACCATAGACCAGACATGTCAAACTCAGGCCCGGTGGCCAAATTTGGCCCGCGATATAATTATATTTGGCCCGCAAGATCATATCAATTGTGTATAAGAGCTGCCCGCCGGCTACAGATAGACTATAGAGACATTATTTATTTAAAATGTGGTTATTATTTTATATTCTGCTTTTTCTGTATTCAGTGTTTAAGCAAAACTATTATTGAACATTTATTTTAATAAGAAAAGGTTTAACATATACATATTATATGCATACATATTACAAGAAGAGAAAACATGCAGATGTTGTTGAAATTTTTCAAAAAATGTTTAGTTTGGCCCACGACTTTTTAAAATTTTGGTCCTCTGTGAATTTGAGTTTGACTCCCCTGCCACAGACTGTATAAAGAGGTGGACTAAGGAAGTGTGACGTCACATCACAGCTGCAGTCAAATGAAGCTCATCGAGGCTTGCAGTTATAGAATTTGGAATTCCAACAAGGAATGGGAGCAATTAAATTTGTTAGTAACACTAGTGGGGAAGGAACACACCTGATTTGTCGATTTTTTTATGTTCACATCTTGATTTACGGAAAAAACAGGGAAATAAAAACCCCTCATGTAGAGTGATCATGTAATATGAACATTTTAAGACCAAAACGCCAGGGCCAGGCAGCAGTTACAGAAAGAGGTACAACAGTTTTCCAGTAGAAAGTAAACTAGAGCCAAGAGTCAATGGAGCCAAACTGTGGTCATGCTCACTGCAGCGAATCTACAGTCTATGGAGCACAGGCCACTGAAAACAATACGACGCCATCTTGGGTTCATCTTCAGACTTTTTTTTATGGTTCTGTGCTTACCACTCATCGTAACTATATTAATTTTTCATTTATATTTCCCTCTTGTTGCAGTTGAAGCAGCTGAAGAATTTTAAAGGAGACCACTTCTCTCTCCCGGATGCAGATTTGTTCATGCTAATGCTGATCAAGATCCCCAGGTAAATGAAATCAGTCGCCCCTTTTACAAGTTTCGGCTCTTTTATCAGGTCCGAATCTTTTGGTTCAGTTCACGTCAAAGAGCCGTTCAAAAGTCTGGCTCTTTTATTATTTATTTACATGACAGAAGCCGGTGTGAGAGCTCGTTTTAAAAGGTGCACTGCGTAACTTTTCTCGTGGAGTGTCCGCTACCTGCTTGTTTCCATGGAGATGTTATCGCTTTGCCTGACATTAAACGGCTCTACCTTACATTCCTTATGCTGCCTGACAGAATTATCACGCCTACATTAAACGGGAATCTACTATTTTCATAAATTATTCAGACGTGTATTTACCTGTTCATTTGGGCGCAAGCTATTACGGGTGTGCTTAGAACATTTATAGCTCAAAAATTATATTTATAAAACAAAACAATGAAACTTTGACTAAAGGGGAAGTGAGCGGAGAAAAAGCATTTGACGGACCTTCCACTAGAAAAGTTACACAATGCACCTTTAACGTAATTTTATGTAAATCTAATTTTGTGAAATACAGAAATAAATGTCGTAATAATAGAAAACGTTTTATTTTTCAGTTACGAGGACTGTCTGAACAGCCTGGTGCTCAAAGAAGAGTTTTTCCCGCTCATGGATGAACTCAAAGGCTTCGTCGGCACTTTGATAACTGCAGGAAAAGGTAATGCTGCTATGTGTTTATTTAAAGCCGCACTGTGTCACTTTTCTGGTGGAGAGTCACTATTGCTTTGTCTGGAATGTTCCACAGTATGACATTAAATATATTTATCACCCATTTGTTCAATCACAGGCGGTTTATCGCTAAAACGTATTGAAATATAGTAATACATTCTGACCGTGAGTGGGGTCACCGCTCCACAGATCTGACCCGTGACTTGACATGGTGCTCATCTGCTCGTTAATGCAATACTGTGGAACATCCAGACAAAGCAAGCAGACCCTCCACCAGAAAAGTTACATCGTGTTTCTTTAAAGGGGACCATATTAAACAATTTTATCTATGTTATAATGTTGTTTCCTCGTCACAAACAGACCTGGAGTTGTGTTTTTTTTTTTTCATTCATATTTAACATAAAAACCCTGGACAGGAAGTGCTCGACTGCGTTTTTAAACTCCATACACTTTCACTAGAATAATTTGGTTAATTTCAGTCCTGGGATTGCCAATCTTTACTTAAACAAAACGTTAAAACAAAGCAAAATAGAGCATTTTGAGCTTGGGAGATGTAGACAGACTAATAAAAAATAAAAGGTATAAAAGGTGAATGAAACAAAACACAACTTCAAGCATGTTTTTGAGGAGGTAACCACATTCTAACATGACTAAAAGCTCATGAGACTCCATTTTGTGTAATATAGGTCCTTTTAATGAGGATAAACATATTACTGAATTGTATCTTTGTCATGAAAAAACAGAGGGAGGACCCAAAATACAGGACTGCAGTTGAAGTTAAAAAAAGAACCATAAATCCAAAAATCTAAACTAAACTGAGGGTCTGCTTACACGAGAACGCTTGCGGATAAAAACAACAGAATATTTTATTGGAAGTGCCTTTCCTTTAGACGGCGACGGCGTTTTTGAGGCTTGTTAAATCTGAGGGAAGTAACAAAAATAAAACAAGATGTAAAATGGAATAAATTAAGTTGTTTAATTAACAGGAATGTAAAGGTAAATTAACAAAACACTAAAAATATACAGAAAACAACCTAAACTAAGAAACAGAACAACAGAATAAACAGAGTTTTTGCCAGAAAAGGGGTCACGCAGGCTTACACAAAAACGAGTGGTAAAACTTAGACACACACTAAACTAAAACACAAGTTCCCCAAATTAAACCACATAAACCCACAAACAGAATCGATGACCAAATCAAAAAGGCACAAAACAGAACTAACACACAAACACAAAACCAAAATGGCAGACTGGCCACCAAGGCCAGCAGCCCCGAACAGGTGCTGGCCTCCTAGGGGGAGGTGGCTGCAGGTGAGTGGGCGACTTGCTCCACCAATCACAGACCAGGCTTGTGCAGCAGGAAAGAGAACTTGCAGAAATTTAGAACTAAGGCCTGGGGCCTTAAAAATGCAAAAATCAGAGTGGAAAAGTTGAATACGCTTCGCCGTAGCGTTTCCGTCTACACTGCCCAAGACGCAAAACTCTGGTCAGATCTGCTCACGTCGGTCGCGTACATGTTTACGTCACAAACATACAGTACACAGAAACAAACATGTCGGATCATTTCCGTGCGTTGGACCTTCAATCTGCTCTGGCAGCTCTAATAAACTTACAGGAGGCTCCCAACAAATGTACAGAATCTGGAGAGATACTATTAGTGAACAGAGAAGGATCTGCAATCACCTCTGTCAAATTCTGGAGGCACCAGTTCGTCGAGTCAGACGGTTATGGACGAGACCTGGAGAACCAGTCGATGGTGGAACAACTTTGTGGACGGAGTAGCCGATGAAAATGCGTGGCGTGAAAACTTCCGTATGTCCAAAGACGCCCTTGTTGCTTTAAGTACAAACAAACCCAATCGAATTCCACACACTTTTGCGTCACTGTATACACGCAGATTTCCTCCTGAAAACACTCATCTAAACGCGGAATAAAAAGGTGACTTTGCGTCTTCTGTTCAGACCGTCATCATATAAACGTAGCCTAAATGCGCACAGACACAGATGAAACACAAATTAAGGCAGGGTAAACACTCAAGACAGGAAGTAAAACTCAAAACTAGAAGCCGACAGGACAAATGTCAAAATAAAACACCATGGCCACGCAACACTAAAGGAAAAAGATACACGAAAATAAGCAAAAACAGCCACTACAAAACATGAACCATGACCATTTTTTTTTTACATTTCTAACTCTCTGTCCGTATGTTTTCAGAGCTGTTAGACTCCGACCAGCTCCACTCTGTTATTCGACTGGTGCTGAAGACGGGGAATTACATGAACGCCGTAAGTCAAATAGTTCAAGTTTTTAAAGCTTTATTTTCCATCATAACTAAAAATATGTTGACTTTAGGGAGGCTACGCTGGAAGTGCCATTGGTTTCCGGATGGCGTCTCTGCTGAAACTTGTGGACACCAAGGCCAACAAACCAGGGATGAACCTCATGCACTATGTTGTCATGGTAACTACTTTTCTCTGAGCTATTATCAATGAGTATTTAGTTTAACTGTGATTGTCAGAGGTGCACTGTGTAACTTTTCCATTAACTACATGTTTTTGCTTAGAATATCTTGTATCTTGGTTTTTTTTTATAATTATTTACTAGTATTTTTTTTAAATATACTTCGAAAACATGCGTATACATAATATTCTTACTCTGAGTGGGCTTTGCCTCTCCTTAAAGGTCCTGTATTGCGCAAAATTTACTCCCGTGAGGTTTAAGGTATGTTGTAATGTTGTTTCTTCATCAAAACATACCAGGAGTTGTGTTTTGTTTCTTTCACATGTTTGAGTAATCCTTTATTATTAGTCTGTCTACATCTCCAAAGCTCAAAATGCTCTGTTTTGCTTTGTTTTAATGTTTTGTTTAAGCAAAGATTGGCAATCCCAGGACTGAAATTAACCAGATTATTCAACTTAAAAAGCACTTTTTGTCCAGGGTTTTTGTGTTAAATATGAATGAAACAAAACACAACTCCAGGTTTGTTTGTGATGAGAAAACATTATAACATAGAAAATACATAAAATACAAAATACATAACCTTGTGATGCAGTGTAGTTCCTTGAGTGAAATAGGCTCTATTCACATTTATGTCACAAACCGGGAAGACGTTTGGAAAGACGCGATTACTACGTCCAGCTGGATCTATTTGCGGTAGTAAGTCTGACAAAATCTAGGAAAAATGAGAAAATATCCCAGTTTTCTTCATTTACATGTCATTGTAGCGTTCCTTTATGTTCGGCTGATCAATAATTACAACCACACCTCAGTTTTCATCATTTCCACACTGACGCACAACTCCGAGCGCACTGGGAACATGTGATTAGACAAGATGAGGCACCAAATTCAGGATGATTCGGCGAGTCCAGCGTCGAGAACTACACCAGAAGTTGCCGTCTCGTGTTTCCAAACGTTTTCCCGGTTTGTGACGTAACCGTGAATAGAACATATTATCCAAATGATTCTCGTGAAGGTATTTTTGTTAATTAATAAGTAACTTCGAATATACAATCTAGTGAAGGTGTAAGGAGTTTGTTCATGACATCACAAGGTGGAACAGAGAAGAACTCAGCCTAAATATGCAGGTTGTGTGTGTTAAACATGTGTGAATGTTGGGACAACAACACACACACAAAAAAAACACATTTATACATTTTTTTATTTCGGTAATTCCACTCATTGTCGGAAACCCACACAAAACGCGCGCAGTAAGAGCGATGTAAACGTCCAGTAGCCAGTAGAACAGAGGCAGCAGTGCACAGGTAAAACGCATTCGTGTCTTGGAAATTATTCTCCCGACGTGAAATATAAAAGAAAATAACAAATATAAAATCGCCTGAAAACAACCTGCATAGGCTCATGATGTCTGCACTACTGTCCTATAGTGACCTGCCACATGAGGGGACACGCACACAAACACACACAAACACAAACAACAAACACACACAAACACACACCTTCATCATCGTCATCAACCTGAGAACGCGCGGACCACGTTTCCTTCCGTAGACACTGCTCGGACACCGCTGTCCTCCCGTGAGCCGCGTGTGGATCGTGTTTTCTCGCTACGCTGCGTAAACCGCGCTTCCTCCTGTGAGCCTCTAAACCAGAACTAACACCAAGACTAAAACCAGGACTAATCCAGTCCAGGACTAAACCAGGTCTAAACCAGAACTAAAACCAGGTCTAAACCAGGACTAAACCAGGACTAAAACCAGAACTAAAACCAGGACTAAACCAGGTCTAAACCAGAACTAAAACCAGGTCTAAACCAGGACTAAACCAGTCTAAACCAGGACTAAAAACTAAAGGACAGGTAAACCAGGACTAAACAGGACTAAAACCAGTGATCTCATATATAAAGCATTTCTCTATCAATAATATTTTTAATATGGTTAAGGAAAGACTGGACTTTTTATTGTCTTTAAGTAGACAAAAGTTATTATGTTCAGATTTCCTCGTCTTTGCTACTTTACAGCAAACAGTTTCTTATTCATGGAGACTTGGGCTCAACAGCCAAATTGAAGAGATTTGTTAAACAATAAATGACTTTATAAAGTCACTTTTTTTTGTTCTATATCAGTCTTTTGATCTGCCACAATAATGTAATAATGAATTTAAATGAAAATACCTCAAATTGAAGCTTTTCTCAGCAATTTTTAGGTGAGATTAAAATGAGATTAATTAGATTAATTAATTACAGATCATAATTAATTAATCTCTCAATTTTTTTTATCGCATAACAGCACTAATTATAACATAGATCAGAAAACAGTGTAATATGGGCCCTTTAAACCTTTTCTTTTTTGTTGTCTTTTATTTACAGCAAGCACAGAAGGTGGATGCAGCTCTCCTCACCTTCCCAGAACAACTGCAACACATCGAGGCAGCATCAAGGTACTTTTTTACTCTCTCGTTTACAATGGTGCGACAAAATCTAGGTGCACTTCTTAACTTTCCTGGTAGAGGGTCTGCCATCTGCTTGTCAAAACCTTTAGAACACCCTAATCTTTCCAGTTATTTATTGCAATTCAAGTCGTGCAAGTCCAATGAAGAGCTTGAAATGGTACAAAGGTAAAAACTGAACGGACAGAGGTAAAAAACAAAATGATACAAGATACAAAGCTCTGCCAAAACTACATCAGGAAAAAAGAACAAGATGGTAAAGCTTGAAAACATGGCGAGTTCAGCAGCACAGTCTCCAGACTTAAACCCCATCGAGCTGGTTTTGGGATGAACTGGACAGAAAAGTAAAAGTCAAGAAACCTACAAGTGCCACACATTTATGGGAACTTCTGCAACAGACTTGGGAAAAACTTTCTGAAAAATATTTGATTTCTGTTGTAAAAAGAACGAGCCACGAGTGTGTTCAGCTTTTATATCTGCCAAAGATGGACACTTTCATGAATCAAAAGTTTAGAATATGTTTTGATCAACAGTAAACAGTAAAAAACTGGAAAAAATTTGGTGTTCTAAAACTTTTGACCAGTAGTGTATCTTGTATTTATTCATTTACAGGTGTTTTTATTTCTCAAAACTACCACAAAGATTTGCTTTCTGACTGTGAGAGGACCCACTTCTCCACAGATCAGACCTCTAACTTTGCCTAGTGATGTGGCCTGTTTGTCTCCATGGAGATAGTTAAATTAAATGTCATACTGTAGGTAGAATATTCCAAGAAAAAAACACTAACATGGACCCTGTACCAGAAAAGTTACATAGTGCACATTTAACTTTTACTCAATATTTTAAATACTTACTCATCAAGCTGATTTTCGTCGTGTTTCCTTAATTTTATTTTTCAGAATGAACAAAGCCGACATTGAAGCGGAGTTTGCGCGGCAGGTGAAAAAAGTTCAAGAAGCCAAAGAGGATTCAGCGAAGCAGAAGGATCTAAAGGAGCAGATGGAGGACTTTCTAGAGGTGATTTTGGAGACTGAATTCTTTTATTAAGAAATTAAAATCCATATGACAGATTGGGCTACACATTTTACTAAAACACAGTTAAAATCATTATATTTAAGATTTTACAAAACATTTTACGCTTTCTTTCCCAGTCTGGCCATTTTTTAGGTTTCAAATTTTACTTTCTCATCACATTCCACAACTGTTCATATACAGTGGTCTAAAACTATGTATGTAATTATGTAGCAGAAAATCTTTTTTAACAAATAAAAATTCACAAAAACACCTTTATTTAGTTGAAATCATGTTCAAAATTAAATTGTGTATAATTTTTTTGATAAAAATCTCCCAGTGTGATCAGTGTGTCTCTAAAATAGAACTCTCTACTTCACAAACTGCTTCTCAGTTGGTGTAAAACTATAAGTTTATATTTACAACAGGTTTTATTCTACCAAATTAAGTGGAAATTAGAGAATCAACAAAACCTGTTTTACACACTCTAATCATATGAAAGAAAAACACACACAAAAATTGATTCATTACAGTTTTCAGCTCTCTTTAACATTTCATGAACATAAATACGATACGATACGATACCTATTTCAGAACTTTTGTGTTAAGTATTTGCTGATCCTGGAATTTCTTTCCATTAAACACTTCTATCTAATGGAAAAAAATCCTATGTATTTTGCAGCTTTTACTTATCATTTAAAATTAAAAAGTGTTTATGTTACAAGACGTTTTGAGTGTCATTAAAATAGTTTATTGACCAAAACGATATTTTGGAACTGATATCGGCTCTATGAAAAACTATACCAGTATTGTATCGGTGCATCCCATGTTTTTACTGAGGGCCTGTTTACACGAGAACGCTTGCGGGTAAAAACAACAAAATATTTTATCGGAAGTGCATACGGTGACGCAAAATTTGGAATTTGAGGTGGTTTTAGATTTTTGCATTTTTAAGCCCCAAAAACGCCTTCACCGTCTAAACCAGGGGTGTCAAACTCATTTTGGTCCGGGGGCCGTATTCAACCGACTTTGATCCAAAGGGGCCGGATGTCATATAAAGCCCAAAAATAACAATAAGTTCAAATATTTGTGCAGAGAAACACAAATTTATTACAGAAATCTTTTTTTAATTGATGAACTCTTTCTTTTACAAAATATTATAATATTATGAACAAACTGAAACTTTAAGAAAAATCCAATTTCAACACAATGTTTTAACATGAACTTGTATGTAAACAGGAATAAGTCAATTTTTGTTGTAAAATCCTGCACTCGGCTCCACTTTTCTCATGTTGGACATTTTTCTGATGAGGGTGTCACGGTCAACAGTCAAAACGATCGTCCTTTAAGAGCGTTTGGAAAGAGACAAGTCTTCATTTGTGCTGCTCTGGTGGGAGGGGCCACGTACAGAGACGCTGGAGACGCTGCTGTGATAAACACCACAGAAAATTAACAAGATTTTAATAAAAAATAGAATTAAAATATTTTGAGTAGAAAATCAGCCGAGGGCCAGATTAAAGGTCTTGGAGGGCCGCATCTGGCCCCCGGGCCGTATGTTTGACACCTGTGGTCTAAACGAAAGCCACTTCTGATAAAATACTTTGTCGTTTTTACCTGCAAGCGTTCACAGGCCCTAAACGCGGAATAAAAAGTGATATAAGTGACATATAAACATAGCCTGAGAGAGGATGGAAAACTAGGAGTGGTTTATCTGCCAAACTATTTTCTTTGGAGCCAGATCACAATAGGCTCTGTTTATAATGAAGTAAAACCTTATAACATGGCTCAAGATTCGATTTGTATCACTCATTTATCCCTGCAGTTCAATTAAACAGGAAGCACAGCAATTGTTATGTTTTAATCAGTTGTACAAAGTTAAATAAGCATGAAATTTCCTGGTGCAGGAGGCGGAGGTGAGCCTGCGGGACATGGAGGCAGATCTCCAGGAGCTGTCCTCGCTCAGTGACTCTGTGGCCGAGTATTTCTGTGAGGATCCCAGCAAGTTTAAACTCGAGGAATGCTGCTCCATCTTCCACTCCTTCTGCCAGAGGTTCATCCGGGCCATACAGGTGGGGCTCTCCGCTCCGTCACTTTGGTTTTGGTTTTAATCCACTGTAATTTGAACGCAACCACTGTGTCATACTGAGGATTTATGCTTAAACTTTATTTATCCACAAGGGAAATTACTTGGACACAGTAGCTCACGCATCACTTTATATTACAGTAACAAAGAGTAAAAAAATATAAAAATAGTAATACAACTTCCAAATAAGTAGCAATAAAAATATCAAGAGACATAATTATATAAACGTATATGTAAAAAATAGAAATATAGTAATATAAATATAAGTTTTAAAAAAGTAATATAAAT
Organism: Boleophthalmus pectinirostris; assembly: GCF_026225935.1. Classification (NCBI taxonomy): domain Eukaryota; kingdom Metazoa; phylum Chordata; class Actinopteri; order Gobiiformes; family Gobiidae; genus Boleophthalmus; species Boleophthalmus pectinirostris. The sequence goes on from NW_026571541.1 coordinate 31,296,271, forward strand.
ACAGTCTGTCCTTATCTGTTACATAAGAGTGAGTTGTAGGGAGTATTATCTGTTACATAAAGGTGAGTTGTTGTACAGTTGTAGGGAGTATTATCTGTTACATAAAGGTGAGTTGTACAGTTGTAGGGAGTATTATCTGTTACATAAAGGTGAGTTGTACAGTTGTAGGGAGTATTATCTGTTACATAAGGTGAGTTGTTGTACAGTTGTAGGGAGTATTATCTGTTACATAAAGGTGAGTTGTACAGTTGTAGGGAGTATTATCTGTTACATAAAGGTGAGTTGTTGTACAGTTGTAGGGAGTATTATCTGTTACATAAAGGTGAGTTGTTGTACAGTTGTAGGGAGTATTATCTGTTACATAAAGGTGAGTTGTTGTACAGTTGTAGGGAGTATTATCTGTTACATAAGGTGAGTTGTTGTACAGTTGTAGGGAGTATTATCTGTTACATAAGGGTGAGTTGTACAGTTGTAGGGAGTATTATCTGTTACATAAGGTGAGTTGTTGTACAGTTGTAGGGAGTATTATCTGTTACATAAAGGTGAGTTGTTGTACAGTTGTAGGGAGTATTAACTGTCCCTCTATAGCAGGGTTGTCAAACTCAAATTCACAGAGGCCAAAATTAAAAACTGGGACTAAGTCATGGGCCAAATTAAATATTTATTGAGAAATTTCAATAACATCTGCATGTTTTCTCTTCTTTTGAGATGTGTAACGTTAAATCTTTTCTTATTAAAATAAATGTTTAATGATAGATTTACTTAAACACTGAATCCAGAACAAGCATAACATAAAATAATAACATTTTTTTTAAAATATATAAATAATGTCTCTATAGTCTATCTGTAGCCAGTGGGCAGCTCTGATCCATATTTGATATGATCTCACGGGCCAAATATAATTATGTCACGGGCCAAATCTGGACCCCGGACCTGAGTTTGACATGTCTGTCCTATAGTCTGGTGCAGTGGGTGAGTTGTTGTACAGTTGTAGGGAGTATTATCTGTCCCCCTCTATAGTCTGGTGCAGTGGGTGAGTTGTTGTACAGTTGTAGGGAGTATTATCTGTCCCTCTATAGTCTGGTGCAGTGGGTGAGTTGTTGTACAGTTGTAGGGAGTATTATCTGTCCCTCTATAAGTCTGGTGCAGTGGGTGAGTTGTTGTACAGTTGTAGGGAGTATTATCTGTCCCTCTATAGTCTGGTGCAGTGGGTGAGTTGTTGTACAGTTGTAGGGAGTATTATCTGTCCTCTATAGTCTGGTGCAGTGGGTGAGTTGTTGTACAGTTGTAGGGAGTATTATCTGTCCCTCTATAGTCTGGTGCAGTGGGTGAGTTGTTGTACAGTTGTAGGGAGTATTATCTGTCCCTCTATAGTCTGGTGCAGTGGGTGAGTTGTTGTACAGTTGTAGGGAGTATTATCTGTCCCTCTATAGTCTGGTGCAGTGGGTGAGCAGGAGTGTCAGTGATGAGCGGTTTTCACATGACCAGCTTTATGGGTCAGTTTGTCAATCCGCCCAAAGTCCATTTTACTCCCCTGTACTCGCCCAGGAGACCACAGCGACGTCCAGAGCGCTGGCCTCCACAGACCGGTAGAAGATCTCTAGGAACTTGCTGCACACATGGAAAAGCCCTGAGCTTTTCTATGAAGTTTAGGAAGTAGAGTCTCCTCATGTTCTCTTTGTACAGAGCTTTACTGTTGTCCCTCCGGTCCAGCCTGTGGTTCACATGGACGCCAGGGCACTTATAGCGGATAGTTGTGGCTACTGGCTATAAATAGAGTTTGGGAACATGAAAACAACCACACATCACGTAATCCATTTCAAAGACCGAACATACACCCAGGTACACAAAGAACAGGGTTTGGAGGAGGGATTCCCGGGTTTTGCAGTGTCATGCTACTGAAGCCGGCCCTGGTTTTGTATTTGGACGGGAGACAACTGAGTATACCTGTAATGCCAGCTGTTGTTGTGTCCTTAGGCAAGACTTTTCATCCACATTGTCTAGTATGAAGGTTGTGGTGTGCGTAAGTGCTGTTGGTGGTGGTTGGATGGCACAGATTGGCAGAATCTCCAGTGTTTCCCGCAGAAAACTGATTAGGCAAGGTCAAGGCGGGGGCCACTCGTTGTCAAGGCAGCCACCCTAACTATAAAGTGCTGCGGGAAACATTGCTCTCTTCCGTCAGTCTGTCCCAGGGCAGCTGTGTCGTGGCTACAGCTGTGGAGTAAATGAATAATGCACTATATTAATCCAGTGCATTATTGTTATTATTTATTATTAAGTATTCGTTCTAGGATACTTGAATCAATCCCCATTACTTGTATTCAATAGTGTCATTGGGCCTTTGTGCTGATGTGTTGTGCTGCATGATTTTCTCCACTTTTTTTTTTTTTTTCAGTAGTCTTCTATAAGCTGTTATAATAGAAAAGCTTGCCAACACAATATAAATAGTGTAGGTCTCTTATCATAACAAATTCTGAAGTACGACACATTGGTGAAGAAAACATAGACGATAAGAAAGAATGTTATTTTGACACATGATTTCCCACAAAAAATATTCTTTATGTACAGTTTTGTTAAAGAACATTCAATAAATATATGAAATAAATAAAAAATATGAAATAAATATATGGACTCAGGCCCTGGGACCAAATTTGGTCCACAATATAATTATGTTTGGCCCGCGAGATCATATCAAAATGTTTTGGAGCTGTCCTGCTGGCTACAGATAGACTATAGACATAATTTATTTTAAAAATCGTTATTCTTTTATATTATGCTTGTCCTGGATTCAGTGTTTAAGCAAAACTATTATTAAACATTTATTTTATTAAGAAAAGGTTTAAGAAGAGAAAACATGCAGATGTTGTTGAAACTTTTCAATAAATATTTTGTTTGGCCCACGACTTAGTCCCAGTTTTTAATTTTGACCCTCTGTGAATTTGAGTTTAGCTTAATGAGTCATAGAAGTTATTTATTCAACCGTCTACAGCTCAGATCTTCAGAAAAGTTTCCAAAAAAATAACAAAAAGTTCCCCGCAAGTACAAAGAAAAAGTATTATGATAAATATTGAGCTCCAAAAATGACTGTTCCATCTGTCACGTATTGAACAAAGTCCGATATAGTAGTACAGTAAAGTAGTGTAGTAATTATCGTAACAAGCGTAAATATGTGCTGTTATTTTGTGTGTTTGAGTCGCTGAAATGTCCTGTTCATTTCTCTACACTGTCACAGCATAAACCCTCTTTTCGTTTCTCCCTCACAGGAAAACAAAGCGCGCGAGGTGACCGAAATGAAACGTCGCCACGCGGAGAGACTCCAGACCGCCCTGAAACGCCGCTCCATCGCCTCCTGCTCCACCCACGACAAAGAGCTGGGCGGGGTCTCCCTAGAGTCCGTGCTCCACAGCTTCGTCAGCAGGCGGGGCATCCGGAGGAAAGCGGGGCGTCCATTTTCTACTCACGGCACCCCGCCCAACGGCAGCCCCCTCAACGGCAGCCTCGTCGAGATCTCTTCGCAAGACAATATACCCAACGCTATCGCCAATAGAAGTCCCCGTTTAAAGATTAAGGAATTGGGCAAGAAAGAGTGGAATTCGGCAGCGGATATTACCGATAAACCGAAGAATACTGAAAAAAAACTAACTTTAACAGAAAAATCGGAATTTGTCGTAGCTAAAGACTCTCAAACAGATTCTTCCAGTAGAACCAAGAGCGTTTCTTCTAGACCAACGTCTGGCATAGAAAGCAACGATGAAAACTTCGAGGACAACACCGCCGAAGAGGCTGAGAAATTACGGGAAGTTTCGAAAAAGGTTTTGAAATTCCAGAACAGCCGCGGCAGTGTTTCGTCCGTGGAAAGTACCTCGGAAAAACCCAGATCTCCCATCCAGCGGCAGCGCACCATCGACGAAGACATACAAAGTTACATGGACGATCCGAACGACGAAGATTTAGCGATGCTGCTGACTGGCCCGCCATCGCCGACGCAAAGGAATATCGGGAGGCGCCATACTTTGCCGCCCAAAGTTCCCAAAACGGACGAGGTTGAAGACGGGTGTACGCTATCGCCCCCTAGGACACCCAAGAAAAAAGGCGGCGACTTTGAAGGGACTCAGAAAGAAGAAAGTACGTTACAAGACGACGCTCAGGAATTCGCGGAAATCGAGCAGAGTGATTCTAACATGTCTAATAATGCAAAAATGAAAACCGAGCCAGGCGGACTTTTGTTTAACTTTTTAAAAAGATTTCAGTTTCCGACGGCAAAGGAGACGACACGGAAAAGCAGCGATTCTAGTGTCTAGACTGAAGACTTTGAGGTTTACGAGATTATACGGCCCATATTACGCTATTTTCTGATCTAAAAACATACCTCAGAGTCGTGTTTTTGTTTCATTCACACTTCTTCATCCTGCATATTACGGCTGAGTTCTTCTGTCAGACTGAAAACACTCTGTTCCACCTTGTGATGTCATGCGGTAATACAAATATAAGTGCTTTACTGTGTTTTTAAACTCCATACACCTCCGCTAGAACCATTTGGGTTATTTCAGATGGAATTGCCGATCTCGACTGAACTAAAGGTTAAAACGTAGCTGTTGACTCGAAAACTACCACTTCATGACATCACAAGGTGGAGAAGCACATTTTGAGCTTTGGAGACGTACATAGCAGTGGCGGAGTTAGCAATTTTGGGGACCCTAGGTGAAATTGAGTTTGGGGCCCTCACTATAATGCACTGTATTGTTTAGTTTTGTTTGTTTTTAATATATTTATTGTCTGTTTTTACGCATTGTTCTTGAGACACGCACATCTCTATTTATTTGAATTAATGGTGGATTGGAAACTTGTCTTATTAGTTAAGTCGCCTACTGGATAACCAGAACTGAAAGTAGTTGTATTTTTTTTCTAGTACAATTACATTTTCGTTTACGTCCATTACATATGATTATTATTATTATTTTTCATATGATTCTTGTTTAAAAGTAAACTACTCTCATTTAATGTCATATTGAGAGAAAATCAAGTTGCTCTGAGGCCTCGGCTCCAGCGACTAGGTCAGGAATCAGAATACACTAGACGGTTCGCAAAAAAAACTGAAGTACGAGTTCGGGCACCAGCCAATCAGCAAAGAGCCGTCCATATTCTGTGTTGGCAACGATTCCCGAGATTGAGGATTTAAAGCCGGAACAAAGAGAATGTTTGGTGAATTTTATCAAGGGGAAAGATGTTATTGCCCTTTTTCCTCCGGGATTACATTACATACATTACGACCCAACAGCAGCGATTGGTTAAATGAAAAATGTACCCATCTACTGTCAAGCGAATGAATCCTAATGCTGCGAGGTCAGACGGTTTCTACGAAGTGAAACCGGCTGATGAATCAGGCTAAGTTGGTTGGGGGCCCCTCCAGGTTTCGAGGCCCTATGTAGCCGCCTACTTTTGCCTAATGATCGCGCCGCCTCTGGTAGACTGACTAATAATAAAGAGTTACTCAAACGTGTGAATGAAACAAAAACTCTAGGTTTGTTTTTGAGGAGGTAACAACATTATAACGTGGCATAAGACTCACAAGAATCCATTTTGTTTAATGGAGAGTTAAAAATGTGAAATTGGACATTGTTTTTGAACTATTTTTGGTGTAACGCACATTTAATGCAGTGTATAATAAGAAGCTTAATATAATGTATTTATGGGACTAAAACAGTGACGCCCAATTTTATGCAAATGGAGAAGATTACCAACAGAGTGTAAGGGATCTACGCCATTTAAACTTGTACATTAATATTTTTACCTAAGTAGATTTTCTCATGTGATTACTTTTACTTGAGTAACTTTTTGCGTCTTTATCTGTACATTTACTTGCCTTGTGTAACTTTTTCCATCCGTAATTAGTTTTTTTTTCCCGTGAAGATGTTTTTGCTTTGTCTGGAATGTTTCACAGTTAAACCTTTCTATCGTCATGGAGACCAAACCAGAGCAAGCTGCAGGTCAGACCTGTGGAGAAGCGACCCCGCACAGTCAGAATGAATGTTTTTCTAGGTATTTTTGAGCTGTAAAACCACTTGTAATTAAATAAACATAAAGTAGAGCTGTTTAATGTCATACTGCGGAACATTTCAGGCACAGCAATGACACCAGCGCCACCACAAAAGTTACGCAATGCGCCTTTAAGTAACAAAACCGAGTACTTCATCCACCACTGAAACTGAAACGCTGTCACATAACACATTCATGGAGCCCTTAAAAAATAAAATGTGGTCTTTTGCTCAGATTTACTTTGGACTGGAAGGTGTAGAATGATAAAAAAAAGATCAGGAGAAGGTGTTAGAGTTGGTAAAAAGTATGTGTAAAAGTATGTTTCATTTGCAAGTGCGTGCCTCTGCCACTAGATAGCAGCAGAGAGCATAGTATGAACTGAACAGAAAGTCAGAAAGGCGATTTAACGTCAACGTAGGGTGAAAACGCTTTGAATGTTTTCCTATTTTTCAAGTAAATGTAGATTATATTTTGTCTTTTACATATTGTTAAATACTTATTGCTTTTACTCATTTTAATTATGAACAACACTGACAATTATACTGAAAACTACCTGGTCAAAACACAACTACATTCAGACGTCTTCTTTTATTGCATTTGGTAGCGCTGTTATGATTGTAATTTTTATTTATTCTTGATTTCAGACACAAATATACGGTCAGAAGGGTCTGTTGTCCCAGGGTTGCAGGATCTCAGGGGTCCAGAAGTGGAACCGCTGCCTATTAATCAAAATAAACATCAAAACAACTAAATCAACACAACCACACTCACTCGCACTTGACTGTTTGACACATATTAAATCAAATTTGAACCTAAAACTAAGACAGAATTCAAATATAGTCACAAAATACAACAAGATGAACAACAAAATTCAACAAAATAATCAAAAACAAATACACGGGTTCTGTAAATTTTGCACCAGAGCATTTTTAAATAACAGGACAGAAGTTAATGCATGAATCGATGAGGGAAGAGTGTTCCAATTAGAAGGAACTTTATATTAAATGAGTGTTTTCCTATTTGTTTTTTGACTCTTGGGACAACAAAAAATATCTGAACTGAGTGACGTAAACTACGTGTCAGGCTTCTTGCCCCGAGCCCTTACATTTCTGTTGACGGGCCTGGTTCTGAAACACACTGATGACATTACAGTAGGGAGATTTCTGTCCAAACGTTCAGCACAATTTACGCACAAGAAACTTTTTTTTTTTCTGATTCTTTAAACTTGATGATGAGTATGAATGTTTTTGAAAATAACTTAAATATAAAGATCTTGAATGAATAGTTGTGTTGTAGTCAAGACCGCACTAATCGAGACCAAGACCTGTCCGAGACCACAGGGTCCTGAGACTAGAACAAGACCGAGACCTCTGAGGGTCGAAACCGAGACAAGACCGAGATTTTAAAGGCCGAGACTGAGACTTTTAAAGGCTGAGACAAGACCGAGACTATTAAAGGCCGAAACCGAGACAAGACTGAGACTTTTAAAGGCCGAGACTGAGACAAGTCCGAGACTTTTAAAGCCCAAGACCGAGACTTTTAAAGACCAAGGCAAGAGTGAGACTTTTAAAGGCTGAGACCGAGACAAGACTGAGACTTTTAAAGGCTGAGACTGAGACAAGTCCGAGACTATTAAAGGCCGAAACCGAGACAAGACTGAGACTTTTAAAGGCTGAGACTGAGACAAGTCCGAGACTTTTAAAGCCCAAGACCGAGACTTTTAAAGACCAAGGCAAGAGTGAGACTTTTAAAGCTGAGACCGAGACAAGACTGAGACTTTTAAAGGCTGAGACAAGACCGAGATTTTAAAAACCGAGACAAGACTGAGACTTTTAAAGGCCGACCGAGACAAGACTGAGACTTTTAAAGGCTGAGACTGAGACAAGTCCGAGACTTTTAAAGCCCAAGACCGAGACAGACCGAGACTTTTAAAGACCAAGGCAAGAGTGAGATTTTAAAGCCTGAGACCGAGACAAGACTGAGACTTTAAAAGACAACAAGAGTGAGATTTTAAAGCCTGACCGAGACAAGACTGAGACTTTTAAAGGCTGAGACCGAGACAAGACTGAGACTTTTAAAAGACTGACAAGCGAGACTTTTAAAGCCCAAGACCGAGACTTTTAAAGACCAAGGCAAGAGTGAGACTTTTAAAAGCTGAGACCGAGACAAGACTGAGACTTTTAAAGGTTGAGACTGAGACAAGACTGAGACTTTTAAGCCCAAGACCGAGACTTTTAAAGACCAAGGCAAAGTGAGACTTTAAAAGCTGAGACCGAGACAAGACTGAGACTTTTAAAGGCTGAGACCGAGACAAGACTGAGACTTTTAAAGGCTGAGACCGAGACAAGACTGAGACTTTTAAAGGCTGAGACCGAGACAAGACTGAGACTTTTAAAGGTTGAGACTGAGACAAGTCCGAGACTTTTAAAGCCCAAGACCGAGACTTTTAAAGACCAAGACAAGAGTGAGACTTTTAAAAGCTGAGATGAGACAAGACTGAGACTTTTAAAGCCCAAGACCGAGACAAGAGTGAGACTTTTAAAAGCTGAGATGAGACAAGACTGAGACTTTTAAAGGCCGAGACCAAAGCAAGACTGAGACCAGGGCCCATCGAGATCAAATCAAGACCATCTTTGTCATTTTTTTTGTATTTTACAGTAATTTTGGCACATATATATATCAATGTTTTTATAAATCAATCTAAATTTTATCGTCTAGTGTCAGACCTCGAGACCGAGACAAAACCGAGTCCAAACTCAGACAAGACCAGTCTTGAGTACTACAACAATAATGAATAGTCCAACCTGTCATAGGCACTTTAATACTTTTACATATATATATATATTTTAGATACTTTACAAAGCTATCCAAAAAGTGCAAATGTCAAATGAACGTGTAAAAACAACATGGGATGACTGTTTTGCATTCACTGCCTCTAATATTGACAGACTGACAAATGAGCAGAGTTTGCGTCCTTTTGTATAGTTACTGTAATGTTTTGTACATGATATAGTTATTATTTATTAGGCTTTGCCATTATTTGATATTATTATTTTCAGATCACTCTGTATGACTGCTCTTCAAACTGTGCTCTGTTGCATGATATCGTACACTACTTTACTTCATCTAAATATGTTTAACGTTTAAATAAAGTCGTTTTTGTTACTTGAATCTGCAGTTTTTGCCGTTTCTTTGACTGCAAACACAACCATTGGTGGATAGAGTAGCCAAATATTGTTCTTAGACTTAGACAAACTTTATTGATCCACAAGGGAAATTATTTGCCTACCCTACAAAAAAAGGCAATAAGAGCAATCACATTATCAACTTATAACGAACCAACCAATGCATTATTTATAAACCTTCAAACGCTGAAATTTTATGATTTAGTCGACCTGTACACTCTTAAAATCATGTTCAAAGTAAACAACAATCTCCTGTCGAAATCGTTACAGAACATGTTCAAAATCCGAAAGAGCCAATATGAGCTCAGAGGTACGGCCATGTTTATTAAAAAGAAAATCAGAACAAACATTATGAAATTTTGTAAATCTGTTAAAGGGTGGAGCTCTGGAACAACTGTACAGAAAACCTAAAATTGTGCACCACTTTCTTTCACTTCATAAAGAAGTTTAAATGTTTAACTCTGGATAGATACATGAAATATGAGACTTAGTTTGTGCTGTAAACTTTGTTGTTCTGTTACTGATTTGCTTGTTTCTTCCTGCTGTATTTATGAAGATGAACTGGTGTCAAGATGAAGCTCTGACAAAGGAATAAAGGGTAAAGGCATAATAAGCTTAAGCTTCAGCCTGCACCTTTTCGGTCTGTATATGTTAAATATGACTGTTTATGAATTAATGTCAAAATATACCTGTGACCGAAATAAATAAATAAAATAAAATAATAATAAAAATAATAATTTGGACACAGTAGCTCACACATCACAATATATTATAGTAACAAACTGTAAAAAAACAAGTGCAACCTGGTCCCCCATGAGACATCAGTGCAGCAGTCCAAGTCAAGTCCAAGTCATTTTCTTTGAGCTTCAAGTCATTTCAGGTCTTTAAACCAAAGTACCAAATATAGCTTAGATTTTTGCAGTTAATATGAATTTTAAGATCAATCGTACTTTTAAAATCATAGTATATACTGTATGTATGAGTATTTAAAGAGTATATAAGGGTTGTAGAAATGAAATATTTTCCTTTTTAAATGTCTTGACAAGAACTTAGAGTAAATCATTACAGCCAGAATAGAAAGAATTCAGATGTAAAAGTGCTTCTCAAGTCACAGGCCTCAAGTCAGAGTCAAGTCCCAAGTCACTGACCTTCAAGTCCAAGTCGAGTCCCAAGTCTTAGTCCATTCTATCAAGTCAAGTCTCAAGTCCTAAAAATAGTGACTCAAGTCTGACTTGCAAGTCCCAGCCTCTGTAATCTGAAGAACAAAACATGAAATTATGCACAAAATCTGATATTTTCGAAGACACAGACAAAAATGAGAGCGCTACAACAAACACAAATGTTCATATAATTTCATTTTGTCAACGTAAAGCTTTTGTCACTTGTAGTACTCTGAAAAGTACAAATACTTCCTACCTCAGCCCATGATATTACTGCATCACCAGCTCTGATTGGCCTGTTTTAAATACAGTTTTGATTGATGAAGTTTAGTATAAAAGCATCTCTCAACTAGTACTCTGAGTGGTATTTTTCATGTGTACTATTTACTTTTACTCAAGTACAGTTTTGGTAGCAATACTTGTAATTTAGTAAATTTTTAGACACGTTACTATACTTTTACTTGACTACAAATTCTCTCGTACTCTTCCTTATATTTGTATTTGTCAGATATATTTTCTGTGTACATTAGAGGAGTTTTTGTTGGTCACATTTATGGAAATCCCAAGTGCGATGTCAAGATTTACAACCAGAAAGTAAAATTTGAAACCTAAAAAATGGCCAAATTGGGAAAACGAGTGTGAATATTCTTGCAAAAATATTAAATCTAAACTGTGATTTAGTTAAATGAGTGGTCTAACATGTTGTAGGCGCTTTAATACTTTTCAAATATTATAATTCAAACTCTCAGTAGTACTCTTCCTGCCTCGGACTGCGCTCCTGGTACAGCCTGTGCTCGCTCGCTGCATTGCATCCCGCCGCCGCTGCTGCTGCTGCTGCTGCTGCTGCTGCTGCTGTGGGACTGCGGCAGCCATCTTGACTCGATTGCAGCGGTCGCCATGGAAACCGCACATTGCAGAAAACGGCCACGTGCGACGCTCTTTGCCCCCCTGCCCGAAGACTCCCACCCCCGGATCCCCCCCCCCCCCCCCGAACTCACCACTGCAGCAAAATCACCACAACCACAACCTAGAGTCAGATCTTTTTAGCTCTATCTTTGCTTTCTCAGTTTCAGTAAATACTTTTTTAAGGTGCTATATATAAAAAAAAGATCATTGTTGTTATTATTATTCAGTTTTGCCTGTTAATGCGACTTCATAGTGTCTAAAAGCAACACTTCTAAGGTCTTATATTATGCACAATTCGAGCTTTAAGTCATGTTAGAATGTTGTTACGTCTTCAAAAACAGACATGAAGTTGTGTTTTATTCCTTTCACACATGTTTGGCCGCACTCGTCGAGACCAAGACCAGTCCGAGACCACAGGGTCCCGAGACCAGGACAAGACCAAGACCTCTGAAGGCTGGGACTGAGACAAGACCGAGACTTTTAAAGGCCAAGACCGAGACAAGACCGAGACCACAGCCATCAAGACCAAATTGAGACCATCTTTTGTAATTTCCTACATTTATTTGTATTTTACAGTTATTTTGGCACATTTATATATATATCAATGTTTTTTTGTTGTTGTTGTTGTTGTTGTTTTTTATAAATCTATTGCCATTTGATCAGGTTAATGTTCATTTAAACTTAAAATAATCCAAGCAAACTGTACTGTACTGAAACACTCTGATCTTCACACAGAACTTTATCGAAAACAACTTCAAACTGAATCAAGTGTTTGTTTGTTTTTTGCCGTGATATTTAACAGCCTTTGAACATTTACCGGCTCTAATTAAATATGATTGCACTCGTGGAGCATCAGACCTCGCGTCCGACCGAGGTCAAGCCCCATCAAGACCGAGACAAGACCGAGTCCAAATGCGCTTGAAGACCAAGACAAGACCAAGAGCATATAAAAGTGGTCTTGAGGCCAGTCTCGAGACCAAGACCGGTCTCAAGTACTATGACTCTACCCTTTATTATTACTCCATCTACGTCTGCAAAGCTCAAAATGTTCTGTTCCACCTTGTGATGTCGTCAAGCTGTAGTTAACAAGTTAACAGCTCCATTTTATGTTTTGAACCGTGTTTGTTTGAGAGAAGAACTGAGCCTAAATATGCAGCGTTTGTGTGTTAAACATGTGAATGAAACAAAACACAACTCCAGGTCTGTGTATAATTAGAGCTGGTATCATTAAGAAGTTGCTGATACGATACATATCTCGATACAGTGAGCATTCAGTTTGATACGATATATTTCAAATCAATTTGATACGGTTCAATTCTGTGATTCTAAAAGTCTTTGTTAAACCACTTCTTGTGCAAAGTTCATATGAAACACAAACATTTTAATCATCAAAACAGTGAAAATGTCAAATGTGTCGCATAAATAAGTTTTCTTCCTTCCAAAACTGTAGCTGTAACAAAATAATTTAACAAAATAAACCAAAAAAATACTCTTGGCGATATATCGATACAGCAGCCCACGATATCGATACTGTATCATCGCATTAAATGATACGATATATCGATATTTTGATATTTTTGGACACTCCTACTTGTGATGAGGAAACAACATTATAACATTAGCAGAAAATAGAGTAAAATAGGACCTTTAAGTGAATGTAGCCTACTTTTTTTGGCTGTGGTTTAAGGGCCAATTGTTAGTACTAAAATAGCAGCTTGCGTTTTCTGAAACTTGAGTGTATGAAGTAGGAGAGGGCTTGTGGGTCGATGATTTTTTTGGTTGATTGTGTCTTAGTTGACCAAATTTTGTATTTAAGTAAAAGTACCAATTTTAAAAAACTTCTTGAAGATTAAAAAGTAGAAGTATTTCATAGAGTCGCAGACTGTCAAACACATAAAACATGATTAACAATCAGGAGGTGCCTTAGGTTTGGTCAGACACCATCATAACTCTTGCATGTGTGACAGTGGAAGTTGGCTTCATGTGAGGAATCATCTCGAGGTTCACTAGAGCGATAGGACACTGCACACAGTTGTCAAACACACAGAGGTTATTCAACAAGTGACAAGTGATTGGTACATTATAGATCAAAGAATTGTAGTACATAAATGGTTAACTCATAGGCCTAGAATATCACACAAGTATTTAGCAAATATGGGATAATAAAATTATTCTGACATTTCCCTCCTGTTTATCATATATTTGCTAAAGAAGAATCAATTCATAACTACTTCTTTCGATTCTCTTGTCTTTCTTCTTGTTTACAATGTTTAGATAAACCTAACACAGACTTTGAGGTTTTATAAAGCTTCAAATGTAAATATAGTGATTTTGATTTCGAGATTTGCGCAGAATTTTGTTCAACAGAGACAAATGAATCAGTCAGTATTTTCTAGCTGTGAACATGTTAAAAATAAACCCTCAGCCTTTTCAGTAGGTCTCAGACTATAATAAAAAATACTTTTACTTTTCAGTCCTGTTCAAAATGTAGAATGTAGAAAATACAGATACCGGCTCTCAAATGTAGTGAAGTAAAACCAAAAAGTATCCTTAAGTACAGTACAGATACCTAAAATATATACTTAAATAGACATACAGTACTGATTATAAGTCCAACGTGGCTGGCTTTTGCACACATCTCATTTTAATTTAAAGTTGCATTGTGTAACTTTTTGGTTGGGGGTCCATTAACTGCTTGTTTCTATGGATATGTCATTACACTACCTGGAATGTTCCACAGTGTGACATTAAACAGCTCTATCTTACATTTATTAAATTACAGGTGGTTTTATAGCTCAAAAATACCTAGAAAAACAAACATTCTGACTGTGAGCGGGGTCGCCTCTCCGCAGATCTGACCTGTAACCTGGTCTGGTTTGGTCTCCATGACGACAGAAAGGTTTAATATCACACCGTGAAAGCATCTGACGGACCCTCCACCAGAAAAGTGCACACAACGCAACTTTAACCAACGTGATCCTCCATCACATTTAAAACGGATCAGCTGATTGAAGTACATCATGAATAATTTAGACTTCCTATCAGCTGATTTTCATCGATGTATTTAATATTTTATACTTGTGTTTACTTTCATTTTCTCTTTTAAGGTTGACTATGCATTCCCCTGAAATGAAATCAGTGATGTTTTCCAACCAGGGAATTTGGTTTTAGAATGATCATGACAAAAAGTAACTGCGATTTTCTTTTTTATATTATAAATTTTACAGATATGCATATTTCTACCTCATATTACTAGGCCTGCAGACTGTCTCTAAGTTTGTCAAAAGTATCTAAAATCAAATACTAATTGATACTCAAACTAGTATCGAAACTAGATCATTTGAGCAGGTATTGATACTAAAAAATGTCACATTCAAAGCACAGAAATGAACGTTTCCTGAATAGTTTTAGAATGATCTTGAGCTGAATCAGAACAAATACAAACACACATAGACTAGTTTCCTCCCAGAACCTACCTGGACACTGAGGGATATAGACACAGATATAAGTTTACATGCAGTGTTGGGGAGTAACAGATTACATGTACCGGAGTAATCAGAGTACAAATTATGAGTAACTGTATTCAGTTACAGTTACTGTTTCAGTGAGTGGTAATTGGATTACAGTTACTTTGTTGAAATAAATGGATTACACGGCGGGATTTTCCTATTTTCACATTTTGGGCTAAATCCCTTTTTTTTTTTTTTTCATAATTCCACTCATTGCCAGACACTAAACTAGGTCTAAATCAGGTCTAAAACCAGGTCTAAAACCAGATCTAAACCAGGACTAAACCAGGAATAAATCAGGCCTAAACCAGGTCTAAAACAGGACTAAAACCAGGACTAAAAACCAGGACTAAACCAGGTCTAAACCAGGATTAAAACCAGGACTAAAACCAGGTCTAAACCAGGCCTAAAACCAGGATTAAACCAGGACTAAACCAGGTCTAAACCAGGACTAAAACAGGACTAAACCAGGACTAAACCAGGACTAAACCAGGACTAAACCAGGTCTAAACCAGGACTAAAACAGGATTTAACAGGACTAAACCAGGACTAAACCAGGACTAAAACCAGGACTAAACCAGGACTAAACCAGGTCTAAACCAGGACTAAAACAGGATTTAACAGGACTAAACCAGGACTAAACCAGGTCTAAACCAGGACTAAACAGGATTTAACAGGACTAAACCAGGACTAAACCAGGTCTAAACCAGGACTAAAACAGGATTTAACAGGACTAAACCAGGACTAAACCAGGTCTAAACCAGGACTAAAACAGGATTTAACAGGACTAAATCATGCTGCGTGGGACGTGTCTCCTCCTCTTCTATCAATAATATTTTTAATACGGTTCAGTAAAATCTGGGCTTTTTATTTTCTTTTAACAGACAAAACTTCTATTGTGAAGATTTCCTCGTCTTTGCTTCTCTACAGCAAATCAAGTAATCCAAAGTATTCAGATTACATTACTCACTTTAAGTAATTTAGTGGATTACGTTACAAACTACATTTTGGTGTATGTAATCTGTAATCTGTAGGGGAATACATTTTAAAAGTAACCTTCACAACACTGTTTACATGGTAATATAAAGTAAAATACGACGATTTAATGTTGAAAATCGCATTCTGTTGTATAAATAAAGAGTGTTTTTATTATGACAGTGGAATCAGTATCAAGTCTATTCAAATTTCTACAGGCATCGAGTTTGAAAATGTAATATCGTGACAACACTGCACTATGGTACATATATTTTTGCATATATTTCTTATTTAGATATTATTTTTCTCCTATATATATAGGCTACTGCTAGAGGTGGGTAGTAGTATATTTACTTGAGTAACTTTTTAACAAAATTGTACTTTTCAGAGTACATTTCTAGCAGCATACTTTCACTCCTACTTAATAATTTAATCACTCCTACTTGGTATTACAATAAGTATAAGCTTTCATTAGGCTACTCCTTGTTATAACATATGGGTCATTCCACGTTATTTCACCAACTGGCCCGTGCACTTCGATCTGAAAAAAATTTGAAAAAAATACCAAATAGTCCCTTACACTAAGTTTTAGTGATTTTCGATCATTATTTTTCAAGTTACAGGTGATTTAGTGAGTTGACTATGTGTCAATTTACAGGCCCAAAATCGCATCATTTTTTCTCAGCCGTTTTCACAGGTCGATATCTCCGTAAGTATCACACACAGAGGGCTGAAATTTTGTAGGCTTGTGCTCCTCTACTCTGTGTTCAAATAACATCTATCGAAAGTTTGGTATCTCAACTCCTTGTCATTTTATATGAACTTAAAAATGGAAAAAAAAAACTTGTTCATTTCTGTGGCGTATCATTTTTAGCCCCTTTTAAACCCACTTGTAGGTGGGTAGTTCTAATATTTCTGCAGAGTTCTCTTGATTCCTGCTGCACGAGCCCTGGTCCGTGATTGGTGGGGCAAGTCGACGTCCACCTCACCTGCAGCCACCTCCCCCTATTTAAGGAGACTGCCAGCACCTGTCCGGGGCTGCCATTTTCATTTCGTGTTTGTGTAGTTTAGTTTAGTTCTGTTTTGTGCCTTTTTTGATTTGGTCACTCGATTCTGTTTGTGGGTTTATGTGGTTTAATTTGGGGAACTTGTGTTTTAGTTTAGTGTGTGTCCCTAAGTTTTACCACTTGTTTTTTGTGTAAGCCTGCGTGACCCCTTTTGTGGCACAAAACTCTGTTTATTCTGTTGTTCTGTTTCTTAGTTTAGGTTGCTTCCTGTGTATTTTTAGTCTTTTGTTAATTTACCTTTACATTCCTGTTAATTAAACACTAATGTATTCCATTTTACATCTTGGTTTTATTTTTGTTACTTCCCTCACCCCAAACGAGCTGGGTTGTAACAGAGACCCTTAATTTTTTTTGGAGAATCAAGATATGTAGTAGGACTGTTAAAAGAAATCACCAAATATTGAAAATTTGAAACAGGTTATGTGCGAGGGTCCTGTTAAAACAAGAAAACGTAACATGGTCCGATTTTTACATGTAATTTATGGCATGTGGGTAGTGATGAAAAAATGTGGAATAGTTTTTCTTTGAAATACCAGAAAAAGACCTTTCATATGGTACCAAACATATGTATTTTATGAGGCTCCTTAAATTTTTTATTGTATCTTGAACATTCACGTTTGACACAATGACACACGTATACAGTGACCATGTACTATGTTTTACTCCAGTAAATACTTAATTACAATTTTTAGGTATTTGTACTTTATTTAAGACAGTTTTACAGTGGACACTTTCAACTTTTACTTTACTACATTTGAGAACACGTGTCTGTACTTTTCACTCCACTACATTTTAGATCTGGACTGAAAAGTAAAAAATATTTTCTTTACAGTGTGACTCCTGCTGAAATGACTGAGATTTATTTTTTTTTTTTAGCACATTTAATTTGAGTTAACGTCCCAGCTTTGAGTAAACAAAATACACAAACACACAAAAACAGATAGAAAATTTAAGAGGTGGATTCAAACTTTAAAATCTGCTAAATCGTTTATCAAAATCACAAAATTTCATCCTTAAACTGTTCTAAAATCTCTCTTTACTTCGAAGTAGTGATCTTGTGCTTTAAAAGTTTTACTTAAGTAGATTTATTTATTTATTTTTGTGATACTTTTACTTGAGTAATCTTTTGCCCCTGTATCTGTATAGGTTCCCTTTTTAATTGGGGGTCACCTGTCACCTGTTTGTTTCTATGGAGATGTCCTTGTTCTGCCTGGAATGTTCCACAGTATGACATTAAACAGCTCTACCTCCCATTTATTCAGTTAGAGGTGGTCACGAAGCGCTTTGTGTTGCATTTTTGTATGGAAAAACGCTCCATAAATAAAATCTAATTTGTTTTATAGATTAAAAATCATGAGAAAAACAGACATTCTGACTGTGAGCGGGGTCGCCTCTCCACAGATCTGACCTGTAACTTGGCTCTGGATTGGTCTCCATGAAGATAGAAAGCTTTAATGCCATACTGTGAAACATTTTAGACAAAGCAATACAATTTCTATGGAGAAAAGCATTTGACAGACCCTCCAGCAGAAAAGTTACACAATGCAGCTTTAAGATACAAAATTGAGTACTTCCTCCGCCACTTTTTACATCTTATATGAGTTTCAAGATCAACTATACTAAATAAACATAAATTATAAGCAATGTCATTATTTTTTAGCCTATTTATTGTTCAAAACGTCACTGAGTTGAATAAAGCGCTGTTCCTTTGTCCTCATTAGCGAAGGGGGCGGGGCTCTGCTGGAACAGGCCGCACCCCTTTGCACCACAGATTTCAGCTCGAGACCGCTCTCTGCCACCCCATTGGCCGCTCCTGTGCGCCACGTGATCCCTGCCGCCCCTCTAGCCCCGCCCCTCTCCTCTTACTGCCGAAGCTCGCTAAAACCCAGGCGTTTCGACCGAGCTGTTGCGGTTTCACTTTTAGTCCGAGTTAGGCAATAATTACGCTTTTTGTGGACTTGTTGGACTGGTTTAGGTTAGGAATAGACTCGAGTTCAGAAACATTAATGTGAATTTTAGCTATATTAAGCAAAATAAAGGGGAGAAGAACAGAAAAATGGGTAAAGAATAGTAGTGTTGTCATGTTATTATCATTTCAAACTCGATTTCGCTACTAAAGAATTGACTCGTTACTCGGGGTGTAACGATATCCAAGTCTCACGATACGATAACATCACGGTATAAACCTCACGGTACGATATTTAATCCGATATTGTGGGAAATGTTCATGATTAGGGATGTAGCAATATCCAAATCTCTCCCTACGATATTTTCACGATATACATCTCACCGGTACGATATTTATTGCGATATTTTATGGAGACTAAACCGCTAAAACTGTTAATATGCTACTTCTTCCTCTTAAAAATGCCTTGAAAAGACTTAATCCAAAAAACTAAGACTTAAAAGTGCTTAGAACTGTTATTTCTTCTTGTAGTCTGCACTGAAATGGAGCAAAGGATCATGGTCTATGTAGTTCTCTGTTCTTTTTTTAGCTATTTCTGCACCATAACTCTTAATTTAAACAAAGAGACTTGTAATTTTGACATATTGTGATGGTCCATGATATTATTTTGAGAACTTTGACGCTTTGACGATACGATATCACGATATTTTGGTTATTGTTACATCCCTAGTCGTTACTTGGCGCTCGATGCTGATTACGATACCGCAATGATAATAAAATAAAATACAAAAACAGTCTTTATTTGAACAGTACAATGGCGTTTTCAACATTAAATTGTACTTTCTTCTTCTTACTTTCGTTGATATTACTATGTTCGTACAGGTTCATGGGCGTATACTAGTCTGTGGGATACTTCAAGATTCTAAAACTAGTCTCGAAAGGTTCATTTCTGTGCTGCGAAGGTGAATTTTTTAGTAGGTCTGTTGATACTTGCTCAAACGAGTGTCTAGTATCTAGTTTGAGTAACCTTAGATGACAGTGATAGCCCTGATCTCACCTCACAGGGTTACGTACTTGTAGATGCTCTTAGACTTAGGGGCCTATCGATAACAGTTAATAGGCTGTATGTCACAAAATGATCTAGTCTAGAGTTAAAAAGCCCATATTACGCAATTTTCCGATCCGTTATAAGTCTCGTTTCCTCATCACAAACAGACCCGGAGTTGTGTTTTGTTTCATTCACGCATATTTAACACTGAAATCTTGCTTATTTAGGCTGAGTTGTTAGAGAAGAAAGAAAACACCCTGCTCCACCTTGTGATGTCATGTGGTAATACGTGAATTTCTCCATTGTGTTTTTAATTCTGTCCAGTCCAACTTTATTTGTATAGAACATCTGACCAACGCAAAGTCTCCAAAGTGCTGCACATTCAATAAAATAAAGCATAAAATAGATAAATAAATAAGCAAGTCAATGAAAAACGTAAAAAAAATGCTCAAATTAGTCAAGAGAAAATAGAAAATATCAAATCAGTAAAAGACAGTCTGAACTCCATATGCCCTCGCTAGAATCATTAGGATAATTTCACAAATAATTTTCAGGAATTTCCAGTCTTTTTTGAACTCAAAGTAAACAGTAGCTGTTAACTTGAACATTACCACTTCGTGACATCACAAGGTGGACCCATAACAGAGTGTTTTGAGTTTTGGAGATGCAGACAGACTCAAAATACAAGATGCTCAAATGTGTGAATGAAACAAAACACAACTCCAAGTATGTTTTTGAAGAGGTAACAACATTATAACATAACTTAAAGTTAGGGTGACCAGATTTTCAAAATAAAAAACTGGGACACTCTTCATTTTGGGTTTGTATGTAGTAATAAAACTGCAAAACGAGTGCGTAAATAAGGAGAATTGTGCAGTATAATCACTTTTTTGTTTGTTTGTTTGTCTTTTTTTATTAAGGACATCAGAATATAACATTAAAATAAAATACAACAATTAACATTTAACAAATTTAACAATAATCAGCATAAAACAAATCACAAAAACATAAAGCAACACCCACAACAAATAAAAAACAACAACAAAAAAGCCCCCATTTTCCCCCGACCCCAAACACCGACACAAATCTGGCTAAATTAAACAAAAGTAATGTGGTAGTGCAGCATAAACACACCGCTAGACTCCCCTTACATTGACACATTATGGCCAATTCATAATTGAAATTCCTTTTCTCACTCTTAAACTTAAACTAATATTATTTTCACTTTCATTCATAATTTTAAAGGTATTTCATTTTTATTTATTGTAATGGTCACAGGTTTTGACAGCAGACTGTAATGACCTAAGCTGTTCTCATATTTATTTATTTATTTATTTATTCCCATTTTCAAATAAATCTTTAGGATAATTTCAAAAATAATTTTCAGGAATTTCCAGTCTCTACTGAACTAAAAGTAAACTGTATCTGTTTACTTGAAAACTACCTCTTCATGACGTCACAAGGTGGAACAGAGCATAATACAAAATACTCAAACGTGTGAATGAAACAAAACACAACTCCAGGTGTGTTTTTGATGAGGTAACAACATTCTAACTTGACTTAAAGTTATCGTGACCAGATTTTCAAAATAAAAAACTGGGACACTCTCCGTTTGTGGTGGTTGGTAATAATAAAATTGTGAAACAAGTGCGTAAATAAGGAGAATTGTTCAGTATAATCAGTGTTGGGGAGTAACAGATTACATGTACCAGAGTTACGTAATCAGAGTACAAATTATGAGTAACTGTATTCAGTTACAGTTACTGTTTCAGTGAGTGGTAATTGGATTACAGTTACTTTGTTGAAATAAATGGATTACATGGTGATATTTTCCTGTTCCCCCCCAAACTAAACCAGGGGAAACTAAACCAGGTTTAAACTAGATCTAAACCAGGTCTAAACCAGGACTAAACCAGGACTAAAACAGGACTAAACCAGGTCTAAACCAGGACTAAACCAGGACTAAACCAGGACTAAACCAGGACTAAACCAGGACTAAAACAGGACTAAACCAGGTCTAAACCAGGACTAAACCCGGAGTAAACACAGACTAAACCCAAACTAAACCAGGAATAAAACAGGATTTAACAGGACTAAACCAGGACTAAATCCTGCTGTGTGGACGTGTCTCTTCTTCTATCAATAATATTTTTAATACGGTTAAATAAAGTCTAGTCTTTTTATTTTCTTTTATCAGACAAAACATCTTATGTGAAGATTTCCTCGTCTTTGCTTCTCTACAGCAAATCAAGTAATCCAAAGTATTCAGATTACATTACTCACTTTAAATAATTTAATGGATTATGTTACAAACTACATTTTGGTGTATGTAATCTGTAATCTGTAGGGGAATACATTTTAAAAGTAACCTTCCCAACACTGAGTATAATCACATTTTCTTTATGTTTTGGTCATTTTTAAACAGCTTTTACATAAACAAGTGACAATTTATGCGTCTCTTTACTGTTGGCAGGGATCAAAATGGTCAAAACTAGAGACATTTGGGACGCTTTTTGTATAAAACTGGGATAAATCAGTGGTTTTGGATAAATCTGTCAGGACAGGGGACACAGAGCTCAAAACTGGGAGTATCCCGGGTAAACAGGGACGTCTGGACTCTACTTAAAGCTCACAAGAGTCAATTTTACGCACAACAGAACCTTTTAATTGACAGATTGAAGCCTGTGTTGCGCAAACCCCGCCCCGGATCGAAATGCCTAGGCTTTAATCCCCGCCCTTCCTCTCTCCTCGCCCCCTTTCCCTTCTCTCTTTTCCTCCACCGCCCTGCCCTCCGTGCCCGCTCCTCTCTCCTCTCCTCTCTCTTTCGCCTCTCCTCCCAGACAGACCCTGCCCTTGTCGGCTCCCCTCCACCGCCAGCCGCCCTCCGCGCTCCCCCGGTCGCTCTCCGGAGGCTTCCCCCCCGGCGGAGCTCCCTCTGACAATGGGACGCTTTCTTCTCCGCGACCCCTTGGTTTTCCCACGTTGCATTTAAGTGAGTAATATCCGTATTTCAGACTTCACGCTTTTGTTTTATTTTTTGCTTACTCATTTGTCTCGGGGCACGGATCCGAAGCGGCGTATAGCGTCGGGTCCGCGAAAGGTTTACGCGCTGCTTCTTCCAACTACGTGATTTGGTTTGCGTATGAACCCAGCGAGCGTTTTCTGATTCAATCCCCGCATGCTTTTCATTGTGTTATGATAACGATTCTCCATTTTATGTCCCCGGGTATAGGTCCTGTGCCAGTTTTAGCAGGTGGGCATCACTGCAGCATTCGGTAGAGGAGATGGGGCAGGGCGATTACACTGGCGAAGCATCTTTTGTTGTGTTATTATTATCGATGAACTCGAAAAATGCATGTTTAGGGTGACCACACGTTCCTATTTAGCCGAAACAGTCCCAGTTTTGAGCCTTGTGTCTCCTGTTCCTGCAGATTTATTCAAAACCAGTGATTTGTCCCATTGTTTTTTGGTTGTTTTTTTTACAAGAAATGTGCCTGATGTCTCTATTTTTGACAAATTTTATACTTACGAACAGTAAAAAAAAGCATATATTGATATTTGTTAAGCTAAAATACAGAAACGCTGCTTAAAAATGATCAAAATACGTCCCCTGTCCCTGCAGATTTATCCAAAACCGTTGATTTGTCCCAGTTTTTTTTTTTACAAGAAATGTGGTTGATATCTTTATTTTTGACTAATTATAGTTGCGAACAGTAAAGAGAGGCGCGTATTGACATTTGTTAAGATAAAATACAGAAAAGCTGCTTAAAAATAACCAAAGTACGTCCCCTGTCCCTGCTGATTTATCCAAAACCACTGATTTGTCCCAGTTTATTTATTTATTTTTTTACAAGAAATGTACTTGATGTCTCTATTTTTGACAAATTTTATACTTGCGAACAGTTAAAAGAAGCGTATATTGACATTTGTTAAGGTAAAATACAGAAAAGCTGCTTAAAAATGATCAAAGTACGTCCCCTGTCCCTGCAGATTTGTCCAAAACCACTGATTTGTCCTAGTTTTTTTTACAAGAAATGTACTTGATGTCTCTATTTTTGACAAATTTTATACTTGCGAACAGTTAAAAGAAGCATATATTGACATTTGTTAAGGTAAAATACAGAAAAGCTGCTTAAAAATGACCAAAATATGTCCCCTGTCCCTGCAGATTTATCCAAAACCACTGATTTGTCCCAGTTTATTTATTTATTTTTTACAAGAAATGTGCTTGATGTCTCTATTTTTGACAAATTTTATACTTGCGAACAGTTAAAAGAAGCATATATTGACATTTGTTAAGGTAAAATACAGAAAAGCTGCTTAAAAATGACCAAAATATGTCCCCTGTCCCTGCACATTTATCCAAAACCACTGATTTGTCCCAGTTTTTTACAAGAAATGTGCCTGATGTCTCTATTTTTGACTAATTTTATACTTGCGAACACTAAAACTGAAGCATATATTGACATTTGTTAAGGTAAAATACAGAAAAGCTGCTTAAAACGACCAAAATACAAAGAAAATGTGGCTATATTGACTCACATTAGTGCTGAATTGTGCTTAATTATGCACTCATTTCACAATTTTATTATTACCGACCACTCCTAACCGAGAATGTCCCAGTTTTGTGGTCACCCTAGATGTATTTTTATTTTTGTGTAGCGTCCAGTTGAATTTTAGGGTTTGGCATTGTCTCGTGGTCGCTCAAGTCAACGCGACATCCCACTCTTTGGTTGACAGATGGCTCAGTTGTGGTGTATTGATTCGGCTTTTGTTCCTAAAGCCGGCTAGATTTCACATTCGCGTGTTTGATCGGCGTGGATTTACTGTGCCGTGCCATGCCAGGTCACCACGAGGCTGCAGACAGTCGTTAAGTGGAAGTGGAAGTGGATGTGGATGCTGCGTGCGCCTCGTATAGGGTAATGTATGGACGAGCGGGTTTACGGTGTGAACCTATATGTGCTGATTGTGTTTTATTGACCGGCGTGCAACATCAGGGTCATGCTGATAAATAAGTAATAAATTGTAATGCTTAAAAACGTCATGACATCATTGGTGGACATCCCAAGTGACACATAATTCTGCGTAATTCATTTTTTATCTGTGGGTTGTGGTGTTGTCATGATACTTGATTTCAGTGCTAAGGAATAGACTTGATACTCGATAAAATACAATCTTTATTTGGATAATAGGATGTGATTTTGAACATTAAATCGTAGTTTTTATTTAAGAATAAATCAGCCTTAGAGTTGTTGTTAGTAACAGGGTTCCCACGGTCATGGAAATCCTGGAAAAGTCATATAAATTTGTAAATTCAATGAAAGTTTTGGAAAAGTCATGGAATTTTAGTATCTCTTTCACACAACTCCAGCATTTTTTGTTAAGTTGTCACTGAGCTATTATGACGACAATAAATGCACTGACAGTATTTTGAATGTTAAATGAGTGGAAAGGGTTAACATTTCATATTTATCTAAAAGTATGGTCAATTCTGCACACGTAGGTGCTGTAAAGTCATGGAAAATTCACCTTAGGTCATGAAAAAGTCATGGAAAAGTTTTGAAATTTTGTTAGTGAAAAAGAGTGGGAACCCTGTAGAAAACGAATCTATGTGTCATTCGTTCATTCGTTTTTCAATATAAAAACTAAAATAAGAAAATGAAAAAAAAGAAAGAAAACTATTTCTTTATTATTTGTCTTCAAAACTAAAATGAAAAAACAGATAACGATTTGTTTTTTTTGGTTTTTTTCAGTTTTCTATTTTGTGTTTCAATGAATAATGGAAAAAACGGATAATGGATGTTTCCTGTTTCTATGACTTAAACTGTGATGCCGGACTAAACCAAGACTGAACCAGGACTAAACCAGGACTGAACCAGGACTAAACCGGGACTGAACCAGGACTAAACCGGGACTGAACCGGGACTGAACCGGGACTAAACGGACTGAACCGGGACTAAACCGGGACTGAACCGGGACTAAACCGGGACTGAACCGGGACTGAACCGGGACTAAACCGGGACTGAACCGGGACTGAACCGGGACTGAACCGGGACTAAAACAGGACTAAACCAGGACTGAACCAGGACTAAACCGGGACTAAACCGGGACTGAACCAGGACTAAAACAGGACTAAACCAAGACTAAACCAGTTCTAAACCATTTTCAGTCCCGGTCTGGTCCCAGTCTCAGTCCTGGTCTGGACCCGGTCTCAGTCCCAGTCTGGTCCCGGTCTGGTCCCGGTCTGGTCCCGGTCTCAGTCCCGGTCTCAGTCCTGGTCTGGACCCAGTCTCAGTCCCGGTCTGGTCCAGGTCTGGTCCCGGCCTCAGTCCCGGTCTCAGTCCTGGTCTGGACCCGGTCTCAGTCCCAGTCTGGTCCCGGTCTGGTCCTGGTCTGGTCCCGGTCTGGTCTCGGCCTCAGTCCTGGTCCTGTCCCCGGTCTCAGTCCTGGTCTCAGTTCTGGTCTGGTCCCGGCCTCAGTCCTGGTCCCGGCCTCTGGCCTCAGTCCCGGCCTCAGTCCCGGTCTGGTCCCGGTCTAAGTCCTCGTCTTAGTCGTGGTCTGGTTCTGGTCTGGTCCTGGACCTGGTTTAGTCCTGGTTCAGTCCGTATGCAGCTCAAAAGTCCAGCATCGCAGTTTAAGTCTTGTAAACGGGAAACAACCGTTACCTGTTTTTTCCATTATTCATTTAAACACAAAATCAAAAACTGAAAAAATGAATCATTATCTCTTTTTTTTTTTTTTTTTTTTTTTCATTTTGATTTTGAAGAAAAATAATGAAGAAAATAATAGTTTTTTGTTTTTTTTTCGTTTTCTTATTTTTGGTTTTATTTTGAAAAACGAATGAACGAATGATACACGAATTGAAAAGCTGTACTTGATTTGTTTTGATTTAGTCTGCTTCACACCTCGTACGCATGATTGCTTTAAATATTTTCTTTAATACAATGATAATTAAACAAATGTAACGAGCTGTTGATTAAAACCTGTTTGCTCGGCGGTTTTAGGTGTTCCTTAAAAGTAACTAACGCCCATTGAAAGTGGACTGATGAAGAGGAAGAGATAGGCATCGGCTTTTCTCTTCACAGAACAGCGCACACCGGCCCTCTGTAGATAAAAGTCAGTCATGTGGAGCGTGAAACAGTGAACCTGCCTCTGGTTTAACTGGATTGAACACCTCAGTACACTGCAGGTATCTCACATTTGCACAATTGTTACTGTTAAGTGAAGTCAGAGTAAAACAGGCTCTAGAAATGAACAAATAAATGAAGAAATCAGGTTAAAAAACGAGTATAAAATGAAAGTATTAGTAAGTAAAGTAAGTATAATACAGATGTTCGAATTTTAGAAGCATATTCTAACAAAAGTATGTGTAAATATCTTAAGAATTTTTAGAAATCGTTTATATTTACTCGTTGAAATTGCAACATTTCCTCTAACCATGACGGTAACACTTTATTTAAATATTGTGAAATCCCTGATGATGGATTCAGAGCAAAATAAAGTGTGGCAGGAGAGAGAAAAACACGGACCTGCAGGCGCTCTGACCTTTACCAATCTGCAGCATCTTTTGTGCCAAGAGACAGGAGCAGGAGACAGGTGTAGCAGACCAGGAGACAGGGAGACAGGAGAGACAGACAGTGACCAAGAACAGACCAGGAGACAGACAGCAGAGACAGAGACAGGACAGGAGACAGGTGACAGGACCAAGACCAGAGAAGACCAAGCAGGACAGAGCAGGAGACAGGTGTCAGGAATAGACCAATACAGACAGGAGACAGACAAGACAGGACCAGGAGACAGGTGAACCAGACCAAGAAACAGGACCAAGTCACCAGGACAGACCAGGAGACAGTGACCAGACCACAGGAGACAGGACCAAGTCACCAGGAGACAGGACCAAGACCAGGAGACAGGACCAAGTCACCAGGAGACAGGACCAGGAGACAGGACCAGGAGACAGGTGTACCAGACCAGAAGATAGGACCACGAGACAGGTGAACCTGACCAGGAGACAGGACCAAGTCACCAGGACCAAGTCACCAGGAGACAGGACCAAGTCACCAGGACACAGGACCAGGAGACAGGTGTAGCAGATGAGGAGACAGGTGTACTGGACCAGGAGACAGGTGTAGAAGACCAGGAGATAGGACCAGGAGACCGGACCAGAACAGGACCAGGAGACAAGACCCAGAGACAGGTGTACCAGACCAGGAGACAGGACCAGGTGACAGGAGACAGAACCTACCAAACCAGAAGATGGGACCAGGAGACAGATGTAGCAGACCAGGAGACAGGACCAATAGACAGGTGTGCCAGACCACGTGGCAGGTGTACTAGACCAGAAGACAAGAGACAGGACCGGGAGACAAGACCAGGAGACAGGACCAGGAGACAGGACCGGGAGACAGGACCAGGAGACAAGACCCAGAGACAGGTGTACCAGACCAACAGACAGGACCAAGAGACAAGTGTACGAGATGAGGAGACAGGACCAGGAGACAGGTGTACCCAACCAGGAGACAGGACCAATAGACAGGTGTGCCCAACCAGGAGATAGAACCAGGTGACAGGTGTACTAGAGCAGGAGACAGGACCATGTGACAGGTGTACCAAACCAGGAGATGGGACCAGGAGACAGATGTAGCAGACCAAGAGACAGTTGTACCAGACCAGAAGACAAGAGACAGGACTGGGAGGGAGGACCAGGAGACAGGACATGGAGACAGATGTACTAGGCCAAGAGACAGGACCAGTAGACCAGAGACAGGACCAATAGACAGGTGTACCCGACCAGGAGATAGAACTAGGAGACAGGACATGGAGACAGATGTACTAGGCCAAGAGACAGGACCAGTAGACCAGAGACAGGACCAATAGACAGGTGTACCCGACCAGGAGATAGAACCAGGAGACAGATGTAGCAGACCAAGAGACAGTTGTACCAGACCACGTGGCAGGTGTATCAGACCATGTGGCAGGTGTACTAGACCAGAAGACAAGAGACAGGACTGGGAGGGAGGACCAGGAGACAGGACATGGAGACAGATGTACTAGGCCAAGAGACAGGACCAGTAGACAAGAGACAGGACCAGTAGACAGGTGTAGCAGCTCAGGAGTCAGGAGCAGGAGACAGGAGACAGGAGGACGTCTGGTGGAAGATGAAAAAGCCCACTCTGTGCTGCTGCTTGTGATCATTACGTCTCATTTGTTTTGTAATTAGTCGTAATCTCATCACGTTATAGGGGAAGTTGAGCAGGAGCAGCTCCGCCTAAACATTCAACTCAAGAATATTGTGTCTCAAAGATTTATAATTTAACTTTTGGTGTGTATACAGTTACATCATTTTAGTTGTTCAGTCCCACACTTTTCTTTTTTCTTTCACAATGATTGATTACAGATTTCAGTTCAATTTAAAGTCGCTGTACCAGATTTTTACCGTCTTAAAAACCTGAAAAACAAAACTAATTCCTTCAAAAAAATTTGTAGTGGTCCAGAGTTATTCCTCGCTTACTTTATGCATTCAGAGCATCCTAATTATTCACCACAATGACTTTATAAGCATTTTTTTTTACAACTCTCAGAGGCCAGAGTGGAGTTTTGCCCTCACAATAATGCTAAGCTACTAGCATGCAAACCCGCACTCCCTGATTGTCAATGAACAATAGAACGCTTTACAGTCTGATGGAGACAGCACACAGCGGACTTATTTTGACATTATTTTTAAATTATTTTGTGACAGCTACAGTTTTGTTGCTTGTTTAGTGGAAGGAAACGTGTTTATGCGACACATTTGACATGTTCACTGTTTTCTTGATTAAAAATGTTTCTGTTTCATATGAACTTTGCACAAGAAGTGGTTTAACAAAGACTTTTAGTATCACAGCCATGATTTAGCCTTTATTTTTTATAGAGGCTTTGCACCGTCACGTGACCCCTATAGCAACGGTACCTACGCCGCCATGACACCGGGCAACACTATGTCACTGACTTCAGCAGCATCGGAGAAACATGGGCAGGTTTTGTTGTGTATTTGGTTGTTCTAGAACGCTCTGAAAGGGGTAAAACTAATCATTTTTTCACTATTCCTCTCAAACAGGGAAATTATCGAAAAAAAGACGCGGATTATAGCTAGCAAAAATAAACCACGAAGAGATTTCCTATTGTTCCATCAAGATACCCGAAGTTTCATCAAGGTATTTGCTATTTAAATCGTTTCATAGCTTATTTAATGAATGAAGCACATTTACTGAACAAAAATTTCATTAATTTATCCAGGAAAACCCGCACTAGTTACGATTGAACAAACCCACACTGGGCTCCTATGATCAACATGGCGCAAGAGTCAAAGAGTCTGTGAGCCGAACCTCGAAAGAATCGGCCATGAAAAGATTTTCGCGAACGTTAGAAAGATCCGCTCGCAAAAAGTGAATAATTCTAGAAGACATAGTTGTGGATAAGCAAGACAATGAAGAAAACATGGGTCCTACGACGAGTGACATGTTTATATGTGCGATGGAAGATACAGTTTCTACTGCCACTCACACTGCAAATGTTTTCTTTTTACATTTTAGTTCAGTAAATGTGCTTCTCTCATTAAATAAACTATGAAATAATTGAAATAGCAAATACCTTGATGAAAGTGACGTAAGTGTGTCTTGATGAAATCATAGGAAATCTCTTCGCGGTTTATGTTCTCTAACCATAATTCCAGTTTTTTTCCAATAATTCCCTTGTTTGATCCTGATGAGTAATTTCCAGAGGAACAGTGAAGAAACGAATCATTTTGTCCCGTTAAGAGCGTCTAGAACAACCAAATACAAAACAAAACCTGCCCATGTTTCTCCGATGCTGCTGAAGTCAATGACATAGTGTTGCCCGGTGTCATGGCGGCGTAGTTAGCGTTGCTATAGGGGTCACATGACGGTGCAAAGCCTCTATTGAACCGAATCGATTTGAAATATATCACAGTGAACCGAAAGCTCACTGTATCGAGATATGTATCGTATCGTGGCCTGTGTATGGAGGTATGTATCGTATCGGCAACTTCTTAACGATACCCAGCCCTAATTGTGTTTGAAATTTCTTTTACAATATGTTCTACCTGGAGAAATCCGCGCATGAGCTTGTGATTAATATAAACTAGCGACTTTGTGACTATTTGTGGTAGTGTTTGGTGACTCAGACCTGGAGAGTGACTTGACTGTTGCTATGTGTCCTAGTTTGTGAATAATGACACATGAGTCATCAGAATCAGAACCGCCCCGTAGCCTTCTCCTCTCTGCAGCCTCAGCCTATTACATTTACAGACCCAGAACTGTCAGCGTTAGGGTGTCCAGATGTCCCCGTTTACCCGGGACAGTCCCAGTTTTGAGCCCTGTGTCCCCTGTCCCAGCAGATTTATCCAAAACCATTGATTTGTCCCAGTTTTATACAAGAAATATCTAAAATGTCCCTATTTTTGACCACTTTGATACCCACAAATAGTAAAGAGCGGATATTTTGTCATTTGTTTAGCTAAAATACAGAAAATTAAGCTTGAAATTGACCATAAGAAAAAAAAAAAGCACTGTCAGAAGTCCCTTAGATCCTGATTGACCCACAAAGTAAATTAAGAATGGACAATGTTACGCTCTCTTTTCACAGTTTTATTCATACCACTTGTCCCAATTTGGGTGTGTCCCAGTTTTGAATTCTGTAAATTCTTAAACGCTGTCCATTTATGTTGACTCACCTCTTTGTATTGGAATTAACTATTGATTATTGTTATTATTATATTATTATAATTATTATCATTAACATTTTTGTATTAAAATGATCATTGTTACTATTACTATTACTAATCTGCATAAATAAACTCAACTTTACAACAAATAATCCACTGGTATATAAACACTCTAGAGCCACATCAGCCTGTTTGAGATTATAATTTGTTTGTTTTTTGTTGTTGTTGTTTTTTTTTTTAAATAATTTTTCAGGTTTGAGGAATTGGATACGCAGCACATCCACAACAAGACAGACTTAACTAAATATAAAACTAATACGCATACAAAAAAAAATAATAATAATAATAATAAAAATAATAATAATAAAAATTAAAATTAAAATTAAAATTAAAATTAAAATTAAAATTAAATTAAAATTAAATTAAATTAAATTAAAATTAAATTAAAATTAAATTAAAATTAAATTAAAAATAAATTAAAAAAATAATAATAATAATAATAAAAATTATAATGTGTTTAATGCAGCTTTGACACATTTGTTTACATTTTACAGAAACGAAACTTAAAACAACATGGCTAATTTGCATAAACTAAAAGCTCTGATTTAAAAAAAAAAAAAACAAAAAAAAGCTCTTTCTTTGCGCTGATGCGGTTCAGCTTCTGTCAGACTAAAGGACACGACTCAGTGGAATATGAGTGTTCTTTCTGTGTCAGAGGGATGATGATGATGATGATGGTGAGTCTGTTCTGTGTATGTGTCGTGTTGGAGATGGTTCATGTTTTCAGAGATCAGACGTGTGCAGGTTTAGCACAGCAGCTCTTTATATAACATAATTTCACTCACTTTATTTATGTTGGTCACTTTATTTATTTTGGTTCCTGTTGTGATGAAAAGACTGAAAAGTGTTTGTCTTTTTGACGCATGTGCACTCAACTTGATGTTGTAGTAACCGGGATACTGCGTTTACATGCACCGTGACAAACCCGGGATACTCAAAAAACCCGATCAAACCCGGGACATTGATGTGCTGTAAACACACTCACTGAGTTTATAGTTGAGCCAAAGCCAAAACATGGAAGTGTGAGGCACAACTCCAGTGTTTGAACTCATCTCCTTAATTATGCTACACACAGCAACCGACATTCAGTTTGTCGATCAAAAACGAACGTGATTGATGAAATTCTTAACAATCAATCATCGATAAGTTGACTACCGTATTTTCCGGGCTATTAGGCGCTCTGGATTATAAGGCGCACTGTCATTAAATGGTCTATTTTTGAACTTTTTTCACAAATAAACCGCACCGGACTTTAAACGAAACACAACAGTGTGATGGGTCAGTGGTTTTGTTTGTGGCGTTCACGGTGACTCTGGGCTTTGTTCAGTTGTGGCGTGTAGGGAGGGTGCTGTCTGGGACCAACGGATTGTCGGCGTGTTCGCAGTGACTCAGTTGTTCAGTTGTGTCTAGAAGCGGCACATTGCACTCACTTTTTCGGTTCGTTCCTCTTTTCCGTTCCTCGTCGGCCTGGAGGATGAGTGTGACTGCGGGTGTTTTTCGCCGTGCGGTCGCTGTCTGCTCCGTGTGTGTTTGCGGCTTTGTAGTTTACTGAAGTCGTGCTGGGACACCCGCGTGGATTCGTGTATAGGGCGCTCTGGATTGCGGGGCGCTCTTTTTTTTTTTTTTGATGGGGTTAGAGGCTTAAGAGCGCGTCTAATAGCTCGGAAAATACGGTAATCGTGCCCATCAGATACAGATACAACCTTTTGTATCTGCAGCTTGGGGCCAAAATAAGAAATGATGCACTGATCCAGCTTTTTCAGTTCTGATACTGATTCTGATACTATAGCTTTAAGCATTTACCGATACGTGAAAAACATTTAAAAAGCACTATAGTTTGAACTTACTCATACTGACACTGTGTTCATCGGCAAGACACTTTGATACACAATAGATTACCTGTCCTGGTTATATAATGTTACTATTTGTGACTGAAAGGGCATGTGGTTTGCAGCTGGTCTGTGGCAATCTGAACAGAACAATCGGAGCCATCTAATATGTTTGTGCAACTATTGTCAGGACGTTATAGAATTGACTCTGACAATGCTCTATTTTTACATCAATAGAACCAGACTGTGAACTTCTATTTTTATTGCTTTCCGACCATAAAACAGACTCTCAAGATCACCAAGCCCATGTTTACACCGAGATCCGAAGCCCAGAGCTCTGAGAGATATAAACCAGTTCAGAATAGACTCCATTAAAGGAGCTGGTATTTGTCCCAGTCTTAACGCAGTGAGAGGAAGTGAAGACGAGACAGACATACTTGAGCGGTCGCAGAAGAGCAAACACCCCCGATCTGAAAATAATCCCAGCTATGGAAACGATAATGACCTTTAAAACCATAATAATCCCGAACACGCCTTTCATACAACCCATTACGGCGCAAGAGACAAAAGAGAGACGAGTGCTTAGGTTTCAGTAGATAATGAGACGTGAGCAGAGGAGACAAAAACTGTACTCAAGTAAAAGGAAAAATGTTAATATTACTCAAGTAAAAGTGACTAAAGTAGAGTAAAAAGTAATTATAGCTCTCTGTATGTACATTTGATTTATAATTTAGACACAAAAATGAGAAAAACAACATTATATCTGAAGGAGCTGTGCAAGAAACTCAAACCATTTCATATCGTCAACATAAAGTTTTTGTCACTTGTAGACTTATTCACAGTAGAGATGCCTTATTACGACAGTTATAAACCAAAATGGGATCTTGGTTGGACCGGTATTTTAGAAGATAATATCTGATCCACCAAAAAGTTAAAGTGTGGTATGCAAAGACGACTCTGAGAAGTACAGTTTCTTCAAAATGTAACAACAAGTAACAAAAGAAGCAGGACAGAGCAGGAGAGTTTGGAGGACAGACTGGAGGAGAGATTGAAGGAGAGAGGAAGAGAGAATAGACGGGAGATTGAAGGAGAGACTGGAGGGGAGTACAAGAGAGTTTGGAGGAGAGAGACGGGAGGAGAAAGAGGAAAGAGGAGGAGAAAGAAGGAGAAACTGGAGGAGAGATTGGAAGAGAGAACGGTTGATTGGAAGCGAGAGGAGGAGAGAGAGAACAGAAGAGTTTGGAGGAGAGAGCCGGAGAGATTGGAGGAGAAACTGAAGGAGATTGGAGGAGAGATTGAGGGAGAAATTGGAGGAGAGAGCAGGAAAGAGGAGAACAAACTGGAGGAGAGACTCGAGGAGAAAGGAGGAGAAAACAGGAGAGATTGGACAGACTGGAGGAGAGGGTAGGGCAGATCGGAGGAGGAGAAAGCAGGAGAGACTAGAGAAGAGATTGAAAGCGAGAGGAGGAGAGAGAGAGAGAGCAGGAGAGGCTGTAGGAGAGCAGGAGAGAGAGATTGGAGGAGAGAGCAAGGAGGGGAGGGCAGGAGAGATTGGAGGAGAGTTTGGAGGACAGACTGGAGGAGAGATTGAAGGAGAGAGGAACAGAGAATAGACGAGAGATTGAAGGAGAGACTGGAGGAGAAAGGAGGAGAGATTGGAGAACGGTTTGGAGGAGAGAGCAGAGGAGAGATTGAAGGAGAGACTGGAGGGGAGTACAAGAGAGTTTGGAGGAGAGAGACGGGAGGAGAAAGAGGAAAGAGGAGGAGAGACTGGAGGAAAGAGGAGGAGAAACAAGGAGAGGCTGGAGGAGAGATTGGAAGAGAGAGAACGGTTGATTGGAAGCGAGAGGAGGAGAGAGAGAACAGAAGAGTTTGGAGGAGAGAGCCGGAGAGATTGGAGGAGAGAATAGAGGAGAAACTGAAGGAGATTGGAGGAGAGATTGAGGGAGAAATTGGAGGAGAGAGCAGGAAAGAGGAGAACAAACTGGAGGAGAGACTCGAGGAGAAAGGAGGAGAAAACAGGAGAGATTGGACAGACTGGAGGAGAGGGTAGGGCAGATCGGAGGAGGAGAAAGCAGGAGAGACTAGAGAAGAGATTGAAAGCGAGAGGAGGAGAGAGAGAGAGAGCAGGAGAGGCTGTAGGAGAGCAGGAGAGAGAGATTGGAGGAGAGACCAAGGAGGGGAGGGCAGGAGAGATTGGAGGAGAAAGTAGGAGAGATTGGAGGAGAGTTTGGAGGACAGACTAGAGGAGAGATTGAAGGAGAGAGCAGAAGAGATTGGAGGAGAGAACAGGAAAGAGCAGGAGAGATTGGGGGAGAGAAGAGACAAGAGATTGGACAAGAGTTTGGAGGCGAGAGCAGGAGAGACTGAAGAAGCGAGCAGGAGAGAATAGAGGAGAGATTGGAGAAGAGTTTGGAGGAGAAATCGAAGGAGAGAGCAGGAGAGATTAGACGAAACATTGAAGAAGAGAATAGAGGAGAGACTCAAGGAAAGAGGAGGAGAAAATAGAGACTGGACAGACTAGAGGAGAGGGCAGGAGAGACTGGAGGAGAGATTGGAAGAGAGAGATGAGCTGATTAGAGGACGAGAGAGAGAGCAGAAGAGACTGGAGGAGAGAGCAGGAAAGAATAGATGAGAGGTTGAAGGAGAGACTGAAGAAAAGAGCAGGAGAGATTGGCGGAGCGTCTGATCAGTGTTTGGAGAGTTGGTCTTTTCGAAGGACAGACACAAAAATGACGAAAACTACATGATACGCGCAGGTGGAGTTAGGAGAACGTTCTGGAGCGTGGAGGAGGTGAACACCAGGTCATGGCTCTGTGCCTCGCTGCAGCAGAAGGAATCCGGACACAATCCATTCCTCACAGCCTTAAGACTTACGCCGCCTGTTTTTAGTCATACACTTCAGGATTTGGTATTTGGTACGGCTGTGATCTCTCCACGGAGTCTGAGCCCGCCAAAGTGTGTTTAGTCCTCTAATCATTTTATTTAGATTATAAGGATTTATATGAGGCAAGAGCAGAACGGAGAAGTGAGTTAGATGAAGATTTGGTCTTGTTTGGTATTTATTTGTTAAAAAAAAAAAAAAAAAGACACTGAAACATCTTGATAAGAGAAAACCGTCCAGTCACCATTTGTCGACTAAGACTCTTTTATCAGAAGCTCTGAGTTCATCTTTGGGAAGTGGTGGAAATGACTGTGGTTTGATTTAAGAAGTGACCAGATGGGCACTTGGTGGAATTATGTGGCTATATTTACTGAGCAGACTGTACTTGCTCTGCTAATTAACAAAAATTTACTGGCAAAGCTTGGCTGTACTTTTACTTTAATGCTACTCAAGTATTTCCCCCATCTGATTAGGTTGAAATACATTAAAGTGGGAGTATTTTATTACTGTGGGGGTGTTAACTAGACTGATTCATCAGCCGGTTTCACTTCGTGGAAACCGTCTGACCTCGCAGCATTAGGATTCGTTCGCTCAATGATAGGAGGGTACTTTTTAAATTTAGCCAATCGCTGCTATTTGGTCGTGATGTAGGCGGGACGGTGGCTGAGTGGCTAGCACGCATGCCTCACAGCAAGAAGGTTCCTGGTTCGATCCCTGGTTCGCCCGGGCCTTTCTGTGTGGAGTTTGTATATTTCTCCCCGTTTCTGGATGGGTTTCCTCCAGGCACTCTGGTTTCCCCCGGCTTCCATCAACCCAAAAAAACATGCTACAGGTCTCCAAGAACAGTTGATAGTCAAGGTCAGTTAAATACAATCAATCAATGAACCTGTCCAGGGACTACAGATGGAAATTAGCACTGATGCTACAACCTGATGTACAATGCATCTCTCCTGTTACGGTAAATTTAAAGTTGTGCACTGTCCCTGTCTCAAATAAAATAAAATGTGGTTATGCACCAAATCCCGTAGGAAGAAACATTCTCTTTGTTCCGACTTTAAATCTTCGATCTCGGGAATCATTGCCAATACAGAATGTCTGTCTTCGTCTACATCCATCTCGATCACTTTGTTTACTGTTGTGTTGTACCACAAAAGGGACCCAGACAGACGCTTGAGTTTGACGTCATGGCTTCACAGCTCTTCGCTGATTGGTCGGTGCGCGGTCTACAACTTCCGGGGTTTTTGCAAAACCGTCTAATGTATTCTGATTCCTGACCTCGTCGCTGGAGAGAAATGAAATTGAACGGACACACACTATTAACTTCTAACACACGACATATTTAGATCACCGTGTTGCCTTTCATTGTTTTGAATCCCTCCACCCTTTGCTCTCTGCGCTCCCCCCTCTCACTCCCCCTTCAGAGCGCTATGACATGAAATTACTGCACAGTGCGTCAGGTTTGTGAAGTTGTTGTGTACAGTTTTTGTATATTTGTATAGAGTTGTAGTGTGTGAGTGTGTGTGATATAGGCAAAATCTTAGGAGAGTTTGAATAGTACCCTGGAGAGATCTCTAGATTACTCAATTATGCATGGATGATACAGTATATTCAACCTCCTCAGGCATATTTTTGAGGAAACATACACATAATAACCCCTAATGTTTAATGTCGCTCTCCAATTTCAACACTATACTGTACTGCAATCACTGTACTAGCCTTAGGTGTCTGGTTTTAGGTGTTCTCGTAGTATCTCACGGACATGTAACTAACAGAATTATCCCTAAAGTAGGTCAGCCCTGTGAGCGTGCAGTACGGGCCCCACCTGAACGCAGCATGTATGTACAGTATTATCCTGTGCCGCGTTTACATGAGAGCTTTTATTCTGAATAAAAGTTAATTCTGCTTTAGAAAGACTATGTAAACATCCTAATGCGATGATTATTAATGATTATTCAATATTAAACTTAATTCTGAAGTAAGTGGGTGGTTTATTTTGATTTTAAAGCCGAATTAATTTATTCCTCGATCATGTAAACGTTTATTCTTCTTAAAAATAATTCTGGTCGTTCAGCGCATGCTTGGTCCGGCTCCACCAGTCCTCGCTTCGGACTTTTATCCACGTCTCTTTGGATTTGTGAGCGGGATGCGGGAGTGGGCTGAGGTAGAGCAGCCGTCGACTCAGTTTGTCTTCTTCCTCCCTTCTCCGACACTCTTCCCTTCTCCTCCTCAGCCGACAGACGTAAAGCATGATGAGAGAATTCTGTTATCATCGGAACGACTGCAGAAAAAAGTTTGGATCATGTTTGTGTCCGTGGCGTAACGACAAACCGAGATGACAGAAAAGCCGGTAGCAGCTGAAGTGTGTGTTTTCTTCCGGTCGACGTAAATACATTTGTGGCGATTTAATGTGTTTTCCATGTAAACCTCAATTCAGAATTATTATTTCCATGTAAACTCGAAGAAGAATATTTTAATTCCAAACTATTTAATTCAGAATAATTCATTTGGGATTAAAAAACATCATGTAAACGTGTCCGGTCTCTTCACCTGCTCCACATGAGCCTCGTCTGCTCCTGTTTAGAGAGCTTCACTGTGACACATGCACAGACACATGCGACTGCAGCTGCCGACGCTCTCACAGACTCACAGGACGTCCCGCTGGAGAGGGGGAGGGGAAGAGAGGGAGGAAGAGGGGAAAAGAGGAAGAAGAGGGGAGAAGAGGAGGGAGGGAGAGGCGGAGGAAGAGGGAGAGAGTTACGAACATGGAGAGGAGGGGAGAAAGAAGAGGACGGAGAGAAGGAATAGGATGGGAGGGGAAAGAGGGAGGAGGGAGCGGAGAGGATGGGGGAAGGGTAGAAAATGGGAGAAGAGAAGGAAGAGAGGAGAGGTGAAGTGGAAAGAAAGGAGAGGAGAGTTGGGAGAGGAGAAAGAGGAGGAGGGGAGAGAGTTAGAAGGAGAGGAACATGGAGAGGAGGTTAGAGGAGGAAGAAGAGGATGGAGAGGACAAAGAGGCAGATGGAGAGGAGAAGGGGAGAGAGGAGAGGAGGAAGAGGCGGAAGAAGACTGGAGAGAGATAGGAAGAGGGGTAGAGAGAGAGAGAAAGGGAGTAGGGAGAGGAAGAAGAGGAAGGGGGAGAGGGGGGAGAGTTAGGAAGGGGGGAAAGAGGGAGGAGAGGAACATCAAGCGGAAGGGAGAGGTGGAAGAGGAGAATGGAGAGAAAAGGAGGGAGAAGAGAGGAGGGGAGAAGGAAGAGGGGAGAGACATAGGAGCGAGGGAGTGGGGAGGTGGGAGAGGAGGGAGGAGTGGAGGAGAGAGGAGAGGAGAAGAGGATGGAGAAGAGGAAGAGGGGAGAGGATGGGAGGCAAGAAGAGGAGGGAGAGAAGAGAGGGAGGACGGAGGGGAGAATTGGAAAAGAAGGAGAGGAAGGAGGGAGGGAGAGAAGGAGGAGAGAGGTGGAAGAAAAGGGGAAAGGAGGGAGAGGAGAAATGGGAAAGGAGGAGGAAGGAGAGGAAAAGGAAGATGTTAGAGACATAGGAGCAAGGGAGAGGAGGAAGAGGAGGAGGGAGAGGTGGAGGAAAAGGGAAAAGCAGAGAGAGGAGAAATGGGAAAGCAGGTGGAGGGAGAAGCTGGGAAGGGAGAGGAGAAGAGGAGGAGGGGGGAGGGACCGTCTGTGGTAGGGATTACCCCGTCTCTCACCCCGCGAACATTGGCAAGACACTTCAGACGGGACTAAAGCTTCACACCTGACCTAATGCTCCGAGTGCAAGTGAGGTCGTCCTTTTACAGCGGAGGGTTTAGAGCGCGCTCAGTACGTCTGTGCTCTAACAAAACAACCAATTAATCTGAACTGAACTGGAATTACAATTTGACCCAATTACCAAATTACAAAGGCTGTAACTATTTAGATCAGTGAATGTTCTCTGCAAAGACCCAGAATCTTTTATAGAAATCTTGTTCTGTAGTTTAGACCTCAGCAAACAGGTTCTTCGGCCTGTCATGATAAAAAATGTTCAAGTGCCTTTGACACAATGACCCTAAAGTACTAGCCAGGCTGGTGCCACCTAGTGCCTCCTCTCAATTTAATTTCTCTTCAGCGACTAGGTCAGGAATCAGAATACACTAGACCAGGGGTGTCAAACTCATTTTGGTTCGGGGGCCGTATCCAACTTACTTTGATCTCAAAGGGGCCGAATCAGAAAACTCATGTCATATAAACCCCAAAAATAACAATAAGTTCAAATATTTGTGCAGAGAAACACAAATCTATTACAGAAATCTTTTTTTAATTGATGAACTCTTTCTTTTACAAAATATTATAATATTATGAACAACCTGAAACTTTAAGAAAAATACAATTTCAACACAACATTTTAAAAATAACTTGTATGTAAATTGGAATAAGTCCATTTTTGTTGTAAAATCCTGCACTCGGCTCCACTTTTCTCATGTTGGACATTTTTCTGATGAGGGTGTCAGTCAAAACGATCGTCCTTTAAGAGCGTTTGGAAAGAGACAAGTCTTCATTTGTGCTGCTCTGGTGGGAGGGGCCACGTACAGAGACACTGGAGACGCTGCTCAGCTCAACACCACAGTAAATTAACAAGATTTAAATAGACAATATAATTAAAATATTTTTGTAGAAAATCAGGGCCAGACTAAAGGTCTTGGAGGGCCGGGTCTGGCCCCCGGGCCTTATGTTTGACACCTGTGCACTAGACGGTTTGCAAGAACCCCAGAAGTTGTAGCTCAAGCGTCTGTCTGGGTCCCTTTTGTGATACAGCACAACAGTAAATAAAGCGGTCAAGATGGATGTAGACGAAGACGGACATTCTGTGTTGGTAACGATTCCTGAGATCGAGGATTTAAAGCAGGAACAAAAAGAATGTTTGGTGAATTTTATCAAGGAGAAAGACGTTATTGCCCTTGTTCCTACGGGACTTAGAGCATTACATACGTCACGACCAAACAGCAGCGATTGGTTAAACAAAAAAGTACCCGCCTACCGTCGAGCGAACGAATCCTAATGCTGCGAGGTCAGACGGTTTCTACGAAGTTAAACGGGCTGATGAATCAGGCTATT
Organism: Boleophthalmus pectinirostris; assembly: GCF_026225935.1. Lineage (NCBI taxonomy): Eukaryota > Metazoa > Chordata > Actinopteri > Gobiiformes > Gobiidae > Boleophthalmus > Boleophthalmus pectinirostris. The sequence continues at coordinate 31,337,638 of NW_026571541.1, forward strand.
CAAGTACCAGAATTATCCCTAAAACTATTCTAAATGTAATAATGTTATAAATAAACAGCAGAATGACAACCTTAAGTAATTAGTTTGTATCTATAATTCCTGGGCATTGTACAGCTCTCGGGCTAAATACAGCTCTGTGGTTGACTCTGACCGGCCCATTTGAGATGATTTAGAATTACAAAATAAATGTATTTCATAATTTGACCTCATGCATGGACTAAAGCTGCGTTGCTTTTATTTTGGAGGTTGCTGTTGTGTCCCTGATGCACTGAGGTTTGAATGTATTTGTTGTATGTATTTGTTTTTATTTTTATTTTATTATTTATAGATTGTGCGCGGCCAGAGATGTGCGAACTGAATTGCCCTTTGGGATTAATAAAGTTGTTGATTGATTGATTGATTGATTATGACATTTTTTTATAAGGCAACCTCACTTTTTCATTGCTTATTTATAACATAAACTCTTACCAGACTCACAAGTGCATCAAAACAACAATATTTACTGCTTTTTTTTAATTTTTATAAAGAAATACAATTAATATTATGCAGAACTGAGCTGTAATGAGTCATACAAGTCATTAACTCAAACTTTTACATCTTAAATCGTGTCATATAACTAAAAAAATAACCGTAAATCCTCCAGTCGTGCAAAGAAAAATGTGCACACGATAAATATTGACCTAAAAAAATATGGTTCCAGCTTTCGTATATCGAACGATAATTCGATATAGTAATTATCGTGACAGGCCTGTACGTTCTGAATGACAGTAGCTGAGTTGGGAGAGTGGTGAATGCAGTTGTTGTGTCCTTGAGCAAGACACTTAACCTCCCCACTGTCTGTATGAATGTGTGCAAATGGTTCCTTGATCGCTGGAGGCTGAAAAGCGCTATATAAACATGTGGATTCTTGTATTTGTTGATTCGTTCATTTTTTTTTTTTTAAGTCTTCCTCAAAGGCTAACACTCCTGGAGTTGTTTACAATGTGCAGGGAGTGCGTGAGTGGATTTGTGGAGCAGCGTTAAATTGTCACAGCCGGGAATCGATTTTGCAATGCCGAGGGAAGTTGTAGTCCGCCTCGTTTTGCAGCGCAGCCTTCAGAAACGTCGCTTTTACTCCGCTGCGATGCTTTTGAACAGGACTTCTATATTGTCAGTCATGCAAACGAGTGGAAGTGAATTCATTAGGCAGCGCTTGTGGGAAATCCAGGAGGGGTGTGTTTGCTCCGCCCAGTGGGAAGAGTCTGTCACTGTCCAGCTGCTAGAGGAGAGGGAAGGGGTCACTAAAAAGAACAGCTCTGTATATCTTAATTGAATCAAACAATCTTGATTTTTATGGTAATTTCTGTATTTATTAAAAAAACTATACAAATGGATTTCAGTATTAGATTTCCGAACATAAAAATACATTTACTGATTTACTGACCTAATTATTGCCATTTAACACCAAAAAATGTACAAATAGGGGTGTGCAAAAATATTGAAATATTGATATATCCTATAATTTAATGTGATGATACAGTATCGATATCGTAAGATGCTGTATCGATATCCAAAAGTATTTTTTGGTATATTTTACTAAATTATTTTGTTACAGTGCTACAGTTTTGTGGCTTGTTTAGAGGAACGAAACTGCGACACGTTTGATATTTTCACTGTTTTGTCGATTAAATTGGGTGTTTTTCATATGAACTTTGCACAAGAAGTGGTTTAACAAAAACTTTTAGTATCACAGCCATGATTTAACAGTCTATTTTAATTGAAATATATCGTATCAAATCGAAAGTTCACTGTATCGAGATATGTTTCGTATCAGCAACTTCTTAATGATACCAGCTCTATATACAAATACAAATTGATTTATTTAAAGTGGGTCTCACAATCAGAGGTTTATTTTCTGATCTATGTTATAATCTTGTTTCCTCATCACAAACAGACCTGGAGTTGTGTTTTGTTTCATTCACACACGTTTAACACACAAATCCTGCATATTTAGGATGAGTTCCACCTTGTGATGTCATGTGGCAATACAGGAAGTGCTCCACTGTTTTTTAAAAGCAATCTTCACTAGAAAAATGTTGATAATTTCAGCCCTGGAATTGCCAATCTCTACTGAACAAAAGGTAAAATGTAGCTTGAAAACTACTGCTTCATGACATCACAAGGTGTAACGGAGCATTTTGAGCTTTGGAGATGTAGACAGACTAATAATAGAGGATTACTCAATGTGTAAATGAAACAAAACACAACTCCAGGTCTGTTTTTGAGGACATAACATTATAACCTGACTAAAAGCTCACAAGAGTCAGTTTTGTGTAATAAAGGAAATTATAGTTGAAGTGCACATCCGTAAGCTCCACGGTCACAGTGGTGTTGCGTCGGCTGAAATAACAGTAGAAAACAAAACAGCTCTAGACTTGACTCAGACTGATCCAGAGATTGTGAAACAGGCAAGGATTATGTTCCAAAATCAACCTCTCACAACAGGAAGTGGCGAACAGTAACAGCAAAACAGTGTGACATAAGCTCTGACTAAGCTCCCCTTTGGCTTCCAGTTCATTACATCTACGTGTCTCAAAATATTGACACTGAACCAAACAGAACGCTATATACAATGCACAATATAGATATTTTACAGGTGCAGTATAAAAAAAAACCCCAAAAAACATTGTAATATGAGCAGTGAGAGCAGATATCAGGTGTATTTTTGTATTTAAAAACTCAAATCAAACTGGGAATTTTATGAGATATAAAGTAGTAAGTATGTAGATATTCATTTCCTCACAGAATTTAAACACTACTTCATTACTTTATGATTTAAGATGTGATTTTGGTCACCTGGGAATCTCCTTGTTTACAGTTGATCGTGATTGACAGGTGGATTAGCCAATCAGGGACCAGTTGGAAAAAATAAACTAAGGTTCAGACTGCAGGGCTTAATGCTCAATTCGGATTTTTTTGCGAGGTCGTTCACATTTCCAATTAAATGCGACTTGTATGTGATCTCCAGTGTGAACTTTAAACGCCCCAAAAGTGTCCCGCATGTGCATTGGAGGAACGACAACGTCACACACAGCGAACATGCTCAGTGTTTACAGAAGTCGCCTAAACGCTGGGCTCGTCTCCCAAAATACAGTCCAGTTCTTGGTAAAATGGGCAGGTTACACGTCCACGGCCGCTTTGTTTGTTTGAAACTTTAGCCTCCTTGTATTTGGCTTGGAGGCTCTTTATTTTTTGTTGACATTGGAGCCAGGACCGACTGTATCCGCGCTCGGCCAGTCCTTGTATTTGCAGAGGTCGCTGGTGCTAGACTAGTGCATGTCAATGGTCATATTTATCCTGCCGCTAAAAACAGTCTTACCCACTCCACAAAACACCTGCAGCAAATCTATTATTACACCAGACTGTCCATGTAAATGTTTGTGTTGATAGAATAATGTTTGAAATAAAACTAACCTTGCATCGCATGAATCGTCGCATGTTGAGGGACTATTTTATCATATATCAGTCCGCCGCTGCCGAGTTTTCTATCAGGAAGTACAACTCGCTGCTCAGACATAAATCCTTCAAATGCAATGGTTTTACTTCTACAATTATTCTATCAACACAGACATTTTCATGGACAGTCTGGTGTAATAATAGATTTGCTTCGGGTGTTTTGTGGAGTGGGTAAGACTGTTTTTAGTGGCAGGAGAACTATGGCCATTGACATGCACTAGTCTAACACCAGCGACCTCTGCAAATACAAGGACTGGATGAAATATTTTAAAAAGTGTCTCCACACGTCTCCAACACTCTGACTCACTAGGAAATGAGGTCCTATGTCCAAAATTCTGGACTGTCCGTTTAAAGGTTGTATAGAGGATTTTTTTAAGGGAAGAGAAATACAGCGGCAGTCCTTGTGCGCATTCAGAATTACTGTTGAAGTGACCTGTCTAGAAGTAATTCAGTGACCGACGTGTCTGTTTTTAGACGCTTCGTCTGCTTCGGTCGTGCCATCACTGGATGAGATCTCCAAGGATCACCTCAGTTTGTCTTCGCTCCTTTTCCTCTTCTCTTCTTCTTTCAGCGACCTCAAAAACGGACTTTCTTTGCGGCGAACCGGTCGTGGATTCTCGTCCGCCGTCGCGACAAACTTTGTGCGAAAAGCGAGGAAGCGACAGTTCGAAAAATCCTCTAAGAACCGCTGCGTAAACCACGTAATCCGACGAGTCAGTTATACTAGGGAGTTTGATTGACAACCCAACAGCCAATAGAAAATGAGGGAGCCTCGTTTTCTATTGGCTGATGTTTATCTGGCCTCACTACGTCCACAGTTGATAGATTTTCGTTCTTTTTTTTTTTGGTCATCATAATTACAGAGCTGCTGCGTCTCTGTAATGGTATTTTAATCTTTCACTGACAGTTTGAAACTAAAAAAAAATCCTCCATACAACCTTTAAAGCATTGCATAATACATTTGATATTGTGATATAACATTACGTTACATAAAGTACTCTCCTGTCTCCGGTTGTGTTTGTTTTGTAAATTTAAGCCACTTTGTGTCTGTGTAATGTTATTCCCAGAGTCGGACAGTGGGAGTGAATGGGCCCTGATGCTGTGGGTGCTTCTCTAACAGACAAAGAGCAGAGGGAGAGCCCGGTTGGAATGTCTTTGTAAGCGCTGCTGCTTTCAGACAGCTGCTTCTCTGGCCTGGACGCGTCATGTGACCTGCAGCGCCGCTAGCCTGTCCCGCACAAACACACACAGACACACACACAAACACACACAGACACAGACACATGTTCAGACTGCAAGGGGAATGCACAAGTTTCTTTTTAAGGTTAATATAATAATGCTTATATCAACATTTTCTTCTGCCGTTTGTTCTTGCACACATGCCACATTAGTGATTTGTGTGTCACTCTGAATTGAGGTCTGCACGTTGTCCATCTGGAACAGCTCTCACTGAAGAGATCAGAAAATGCAGAACATCATAACGAATACCGTATTTTTCGGACTATAAGTCGCTCCGGAGTATAAGTCGCACCAGGCAAAAAATGCGTAATGAAGAAGAAAAAAACATATATAAGTTGCACTTTTTGGGGGAAATTTATTTTATTAAACCAGGGACCAGAAACCCTGAAAGGCAAGTTATAATAATAATAATAATAATAATAATAATAACAATAGAACAGAGAACAACAGGCTGTTAACATTACAAATGAACAGTTCTTCAGAAAACTATAACATAAACAACAGAACAAGTTTAACAAACTCTCCATCTCACTCCAAATCACTAAATCCACAGAATTATTCATCCTCTGTGTCACTTCTGAGCAAATCCATGCAACTTCAGTTGTCACTGGAGTTGTTTGTCATCCGGTGACTTTCAGGAAAGTTGCATGGTGCACCCTCCCAGTTGCCGTGAAGCTGTGTTCTCCATCCCCACTTTCTGCCAGTCCCTCACAAGTTTCTCACTCACTCCAGCCTTTCTTTCTGCTGCTTGATTATCGTTTTCTGCTGCATATTTCACTACTTGCAGCAGGACAGTGCCTTTTTTTGCCAGAAACATGCTCAGAAAACTGATACACAAGCCTAGAGCCTCTCGCAGCTGTCAGTCTGAAAATTTTAATATATAAGTCGCACCGGAGTAAGTCGCAGGAAACACCCAAACTATGAAAAAAAGTGTGACTTATAGTCCAAAAAATATGGTACTTGAATCTGAACAAGTTGAAAAATCAAACTCTTGTTAAATCCAGTTGAGAGAAAAGCACAAACATCTTCCCTGTCTGAAAAGCTCTGACCTTCTGCATGCAACTAAATAATCTGTATTGACTAGGGTTGTAACAATACAGTTTTCCCACTATTCAATATGTATCTCGATACACGGGTCATGATATTGATTTTATTTTTATATATTTTAAGACACAAATAGCTCATGTATTTTTTTTCTGCTAATGAGTATAACATAATAACACTGTGATGTTGTGTGAAGTGCGTCTGTCGGTGCTGCTGTGTTTGTTTTGGTTCATTTGTACGTTTCATCTTTGACCTCTCGTAAACCTCAATGCTGTGACGTGATTGGTCACAAGCTGCTGGGTGAATGTACAGTCGGAGTATGTCAACATGGATTCTTGTGTGTTTGTGAACTCACAGCTATTGCAAGAATCCATCTTCCTGGGCAGGGTTGGGTTATATTAGGGATGTCCAATTACTGGTAATAACTACCACCACACTAAAAATGTGACTCATGCATTCTGCTCTACAAAAGCAAAAGACCTGAACTCACCAGACTGTAAAACAGAGAAAAATGACTTCAGAGTTTGTTTTGTCCAGACAAAAGTATAATAGGTAGAGCTCCCAGAATTTGACACTAGTTGTTATAATGAAGAAATATTTGTATGTGAAAAATGTAGAGCTCAAAATTGTAGTTCCTGTACTCTGCCTTTAGCCAGGCTGGCGCCACCTAGTGCCTCCGCTCAATTTCATTTCTCTCCAGTGACTAGGTCAGGAATCGCAATACACTAGACGGTTTGGAATTACCTTGAAGTTGTAGACCGCGCACCGGCCAATCAGTAAAGAGCTGTGAAGCCATGACGTCAAACTCAAGCGTCTGTCTGGGTCCCTTTGTGGAACAGCAACAGTAAACAAAGCGGTCGAGATGGATGTAGATGAAGACAGACATTCTGTGTTGGTAACAGTTCCCGAGATTGAGGATTTAAAGCTGGAACAAAGATAGTGTTTGGTGAGTTTTATCAAGTGGAAAGACGTTATTGCCCTTCTTCCTACGGGATTTGGCGCATTAGATACATCACGACCAAATAGCAGCGATTGGTTAAATAAAAAAAGTACCTGCCTACTGTCAAGTGAATGAATCCTAATGCTGCGAGGTCAGACGGTTTTCATGAAGTGACACCGTCTGATGAATCAGGCTACTCTGCCTTTTTTTCCATGTGCCAAAAATAAGGAATCGTGCAAAGGCAAAAGGCAGAAACTTCCATGATCATTGTTATTTGCTTGATTTTCCCCAAACTTCCATCCATTATAAGAAAAACACTTTACCAAGCTCGAGTCATCATTGTGTTTGTTTGAAATGAAATAGAAGATCTTTGGATTTCATGTTTAGTGCTGATCAGGATCGTGCGGCGACACTTACACAGTTAAACAGTTTGACAGACAAGTGACTTTGCAGTATAGTGTGTACAGTATGAATAAATACACCAAATACTGTCATATTAAAGATAATTTAAGTATAATTGAATACAAAGGTGTATTTATTTAATGTGTTAAGACTCTGTGCCAAGGCTGCAACAAAAAGGATTTTTAAATGAAATATATTTATGAACTAAATCACAAACAAAACATCCACAGTTTCTGGCTTTTGGCTTTGCACGACTCATTATTTTTGGCTCATGATACAAAGACAGAGTACAGGAACTGACAAATAAGGATAAAAGGTCAATTTTGAGCTCAACAATGTTTATTCACATGATAAAGAAGGTCTCAAAATGATATTAACTCATTTTTGACCAAACACGATGTCACGGCGTTCTGCCTTTGTTGGACAGTCTTCATCTGTAAAGTAAATGAACAAAACATTTACTGTCAAAATACAACAGACAGAGACAGACAGGAAGAGAGAGAGGCAGGTGGTGTTGCGGTGGCCAGCTGTGAGTCCAGGGAAGGCGCTGACAGAAATGTGGGAGGGGCTTGTTCAAACTTCCTTTTCCTCCTCTTGCTCTCAAAGAAAACACGGCAGGAAGGATACTGTATTACAATATGTGTTACGTAATCCGTGCACCTTTGGTTACACATGTTTAAATGAGAACGTGTTTTGTCCTGGAAACACATTTACGTCGTTTTTATTTAGCTTAATTCACAGATAAACATATGGAACGTATGAATAATAAGAATAATTTGCTCTCCGGCTTGATATCTTTCAGTGTGATACAGATTGTTTTATTCGTACAAAGAAAATAAAGTCATATTTTTAGATATTCTGTCTACAACATGATTTACCATATTATGTTTCTGTTGTCTGCACATTGTAGAGAAGTTCACAGCCTTATATAAATGCTGTTTTCCAAGGCTTTTGTCGGGGGCAGTAGGTCAGCTGGGTTGTGAGTGTTTGTCCACAGATCTGAAGGTTGGTGTTTTGAATCCTCAACACAAGTATCATTGTTTGAGGTGTTAGATCTTCTGACCAATAGGTAATTAAAGTTCACACAAATGAGTGCTGTTATGGAGGTTGAGGCACCCGCTCCGTCGTCGTCAACAAGGACTGGTCTATTGAGACTTACAGACTGTGACTTTAAGAGTGTAGTTTCCAAGTATGGAGACATGTGAACTGGAACTTGAATGAACTTTATAATCACTCTTGATTAATACTTTTTGCATATATTATATATATATAAATATTGGTTCTTAAGGAAAAGTTAATCATGTAAATAAATGGATGTATTTCATCATATCTTGTGTTATTCCATCTTTGAACTGTTGATGAAGGTACATGATTTTAAAAAAAAATATTATTTAAAATGATAAAAATTAGCTTGGAAGGACTGACATATTTTATAGAAATAGTTTCCTTTCATTTTGAAGTAATATTAAAGTATTCAGAAGAAAAAAGCGACAAATTATGTAAAATCATGCACCTTCTACTTGTTTGCACAATTTTCCCTCTGTTACTTTTCCCTCCGTTACCATGACCTTTCTTAATAAAAAATCTCATTACTCAAAAAGTAAGAGGTTTTTCAGCCTAATCTTGTACCATATGGTAGAAAACTATATGAAGCAAATATTCAAACCAGTTTGTTAAGGATATGTAAGTGAGAACCAAGAGTTATCACTGTTTGTATTTATTGCCCAAAAAGTGCTCCATATTTCATTCCCTCCGTTACCGACATGAGTTTTTTTTTTTTTTTGAAAGAATATCACAGGTTTAACTTACCCTGTTGGAGTGTAACTCTTTCCTACATTCTGATACTTTACTTATTTCAATAGTCCCTCTAGTTTCTGAATAAGAGACATTTGAATGTCAAAAATCTGCCTGTTTCCCTCCGTTACCGCTTGACCAGACCCATTGTATCCTTGGGCAAGACACTTAACCTCCCTCCTTTGAGCCTTGAAGGTGGAATTGCTGTTTTTAAAAATGTGACCATTGCGAAACAGGATGTAGTGTTGTTTGCAGAGGACGTGATCACCTGCTGTGGCTCTTGTGGACTTGTTCCGCTCACATGTAAACACGTCAACCCTCTTGATGGAAGTTCCTCTACCCTGGTGTGGAGTAAAATACATTCCTTACATGAAACTTCTGCTGCTCGCCATCAATCTCACTGTAACAAAGCTGTTTTACTTCCACGCTTAACCACTAGATATATTGTAAAGCTTTATGATATGCTTGGAGACATTTGATCGTGCCTACATGGTTACAGTTCTGTCTAGGATCAAGTCTGTCCCGCTGAAGCAGACACTTTGGCTCCAATGGCACAGACTGGTCCAATCTGGAGCAGAAGGCACGATGTTTTTAATAGAGAGCCTTACAGAGAGAGAGATACATTTTGGATACTGTGTGAAATTGGAAGTTTGGCTGCATCAACATTTCCGCTTTTCAGTGTTTTTTGTGTCTCAGCCAAAGGTCTCCGTGCAGTTTAGCAGGACGACTGGTCAGGGAAGGTCAGCACATCTGTGTCAGGGCAGATTGAGGAGAGGAAGAGACGAAAGTGTCCTTCCTGTGCGTCCTCAGCGTCACAGCAGTGTCCGAGGGGAACCAGGTAAACAACAGGAAACGCCTCTTTCTGACTTCGCTCTGTTGCTGCAGTTGGCGATGAAATGGTTCCTTCCCTCAAACTATTTCCTCAGGAGATTTGTGAACCACTAACCTTCAGATCAGTGTACAAACACGCTTACCAACTGAGCTACTATCACCCTATTAAAGGTCGTATAGAGGATTTTTTAAGGGAAGAGAAATACAGCGACAGTCCTTTTTCAAACGTTGTGCATGCGTGACACCACCTTCCTCCTCCACAGCTTCCCTCTAGAAATAATTTAGAGACCGACACCCTCAGTTTTTAGACCCTTCGTCTGCTTCATTTGCGCCATCGCTGGAAGGAATCTCCAAGAATCACCTCAGTTTGTCTTCGCTCCTTTTCCCCTTCTCTTCTTCTTTCAGCGACCTCAAAAACCGGACTTTCTTTTGCGGCGAACTGGTCGTGGATTCTCGTCCGACATCGCAACAAACTTTGCGAGGAAGCTACAATTAGAAAAAGCCTCTAAGAACCGCTGCATAGTTACCCTAGAAACTTAGGTTGTCAATCAAACTTCTTAACAGCCAATAGAAAATGAGGTAGCCTTTTTTTCTATTGGCTGATGTTTATCTGGCCTCACTACATCCACAGTTTATAGATTGTCTTTTTTTTTTTTTTTTTGGTCATCATAATTAATCTCTGTAATGGTATTTTAAACTTCATTGACAATTTAAAACAAAAACAAAAAATCCTCCATACAACCTTTAACAAGCTCTTAACAGATTTTAAAGGGACAGTCTGGAATTTTGGACATAGGCCCTCATTTCCTAGTGAGCCAGAGTGTTGGAGACGTGTGGAGACACTTTTTAAAATATTCCATCCAGTCCTTGTATTTTCAGAAGTCGCTGGTGCTAGACTTGTGCATGTCAAAGGTCTCCGTGCAGTTTCACAGGAGGACTGGTCAAGGAACGTCAGCACATCTGTGTCAGGGCAGTTTGAGGAGAGGAAGAGCCAAAAGTGTCCTTCCTCTGTGTCCTCAGCGTCACAGCAGCGATCGGGGGGAGTCAGGTGAACAACAGGAAACGCCTCTTTCTGACTTCGCTCTGTTGAAATGTTTCCTTCCCTCCAACTATTTCCTCAGGACGGTCGTCTGCCACATTTGTTGCCACATATGGTGTAAAAAGCCTGACGCATCTCAAATGTTCATAGCTATCTCCTTCTCTAACCTTTTTGTGTCCATGGATATGGGAAAAACAAACACTTCGTTTCACAAAATCCACCAGTCCCTTCTGTGTGTCCTTTGAACGGCACATGCTGCACTTTTTAGTTGGCCAAAATCCCAGGATATTATGTTTAAAAATTGAGCTCAAAAACTGCTCAGTGCGTGAGCCAGGCAGCCGCAAAAGCAGCCAACCACGACGCTGCCATGGTGATAAAGAAAAACTAAATGATGGTTTTAATAAGGAGCTCAACAGAGAGAGTGCATGATGTTTTTAATAATTGCTGCAACAGTGTCTGAGCTGAAAGAGGCTCTTCTCTGTGAGTCCAGGGTCAGTGTGCGTCTGGTGACTCCCACTACAGACGGGAGGGGCAAACGACGCGGGACCTGACTTCACTGTGGAGGGAAGTGGAAGTGGCAAAGGCAGATATGCAGTGACTCAAGTCCGGAATGTTCGGGCGCTTAAATAAAAACTATGACTATGAGTAAGGAATTTGGCAGTGAATTTTAATTTGTGGTAAATAATGCTGAAACTTCAAATGCAGTTTGGACCAGAGCTGTTTCTAGACACTGTAGAGCATTGTTTCCCAAAGACTGGGTCGTGGGTCGCAAAAGAATTTTTTTGGGTCGTCTGAGATAAGATAAGATAAGATATGCCTTTATTAGTCCCACAGTGGGGAAATTCCAGTGTTGCAACGCGCAATTCAAGAACAGCAGGAAAAAATTTAACATGCAATAAAACCGATAATAGATAAAGGCTTAAAAATAATAAAAAATAGACTTAAAAATTATTATGCACAATGAAAGTAACAGTGCAGCATTTACAGAAATATGACTATGTTTATATACAGCATGTGTGTTGCTCTCTCCTCCTGCACCTTGGACTGGAACACGCTACAAAAACGCAGACAGGCCCACCTATCTCATTAGAAATGTTGAAATGTTTTGTATAATTTCTAATATTTTTGTAATTATTTTATTGACGATTTTGTTCCAATATTGCTGGTTCAGTTGAGTGTTGAAAAGAAATGTCCAAATAGGAGACTTATGGATCCTTTTATTGCTGCTTCAATTTCTGTTTTTCATTGTTTAAAACTTGTTGTTTAAAAATACTAATTGTTCAGAGACACAATCACTCAGTCAACAATAGGGATGAGCATTCGATGAAATTTTCTTAATTGATCATCGTAAGAATTAATGATGGATTATCGATTAATCATTAACGTTTTTATATTAAAATGATCATCATTATTATTACTATCTGCACTACTAATCTGCATAAATAAATTCAACTTTACGACATATAAACCGTAACGACTCTAGAGCCACATCAGCCCGTTTGACATTATAATGTGTTTAATTCAGTTTTGTGCAACTCTCACAGAAACGAAAACTTAAAACCGCATTGCTAATTTAAATAAACTAAGCGAAGATAAAACTACAGCTCTTGTGTCGCTGATGTGGTCAATTTCTGTCGGATTAAAAGACACGACTCAGGTGAATACAGGTTAGTGTGACCAGATTTGCGTTTGTCAAAACCAGGACACCGTACGGGGGGAGGGAGGTGGGGACTCGTCATCGACATTGCGCGACTCTCACCTGGTAAAACTTTTTCCCACTGGACACCGAAACATATGTGCTGCTTTGTTCACTGTGCACATGGACTCACACTTGTCCCGAACGCAATGAAAAGCGTGGAATTTCTTGTACAAATCATCGTTAAATACACATTTGTGCTTCGGTACGTTGCAGACTGACCCACTGTTTGTGTCTCGCTCCTTCTGAGTGCAGAGAGACACATGTACGGACCCGTTTGGTCACACTACACACAGCAACCTACATTCGGTTTGTTGATTAAAATTAACGTAATCGATGAAATTCTTAATGATCGATTAATCATGCCCATCCCTAGTCAACAATAAAATATCCTCATTAATGTTCAGTAATGGTAAAATCCACCTGTATTTTATTTTTTGATTTACGAATAACGTCTGTTGATTTAGGTTGCGAAGGTTTGTGACTTTTAAAATACGGGTCCCCAGAAAAAAGTTTGCGAAACACTGCTGTAGAGACTGTAGAGAATTGAAAGTTGTGATTGATCATATGAGGAAATGAACATCTACAGCTATTTTTTGTCATGTCGCCCACTTCTTATTTAAAGCAACAACTATTTTTTACCAAACAATAGTCCAAAATAAAAGCATGTTTATTGTTTACTGATAGGATCTTCATTCGCACAGACAAACATATGCTGTTCTTCCTGTGGTCCAGTTAAGATAATTACACACAAATATTTACTTTTCAGCCAATTTCATTAAAAGGCTGATCTGTGTTATAATGTTGTTTCCTCATCACAAACAGAGCTGGAGTTGTGTTTTCTTTCATTCACACATGTTCAACACACAAATCCTGCATATTTAGGTCGAGTTCTTCTCTCACTTTCTTGCTGTAGCATGTCCAAAGGTCTAATTGGGTTTTCATGACTAAATGAGAGGTTTTGATAAAGGATTTCTAGATGATTTGCCCTCATAATATTTTTAACAAAGGAGAGTAATGAGGAGGATCATTTATCTTTCTCTTTAATCCAGCTACTTTAATTTCTCAAACATGACTCTGGTACCAGTTCCATTCAGGCTGCTGCTTTGTATGATCTGTAATCTTTCTTTATACGTCCACTGCAGCATTTGATTATGTTTTTTCAGTATTATTATTTGCCATTATTGCACTGAAAAACATTAAAACATATGTCCTTACCAGTGAGGGAACGTAACAAAGTAAAAGTAGTAAAATACTGTACTTAAAGGTGCATTGTGTGACTTTTCTGGTGGGAGGGTTCGTCAAATTCCTTTCCTCACAGAGATGTTTTTGCTTTGTTTGGAATGTTTCACAGTATGGCATAAGGCTGAATGAATTTCACAAAAAATTGAATTGTGATTTTTCCGGCAGATATTGCGATTTTGATTTCATCCGCAAAGTTTTAGTGCACATGAACATTTGCAAATATCACAGAAACTTACATCGTACCAGAGTCCTGCACTGACGATTTGACGCTGGACCGTTTGCGCACATTTGTTTACGTTTTGCACAAATGAAACTTAAAACCAAATGACTAATTTCCAAAACAGGATTTAAACAGGACTAAAACAGGATGGAAACAGGATGGAAACGAGTCTAAAACAGGTCTAAAAAAAGGTCTAAAAGAGGACTAAAAGAGCACTGAACCAGGACTGAACCAGGACTTAACCAGGACTAAAACCAGGACTAAACCATGTACAAAAAAGTACTAATACCAGATGGAAACAGGATGGAAACAAGTCTAAAACAGGTCTAAAAAAAAAAGACTAAAACAGGACTGAAACAGGACGGAAACGGGACTAAAACAGCACTGAACCAGGACTAAACTACGTCTAAACCAGGACTAAACCAGGACTAAACCATGTATAAAACAGTACTAATACCAGATGGAAACAGGATGGAAACAAGTCTAAAACAGGTCTAAAACAGGACTAAAACAGGTCTAAAACAGGACTAAAGCAGGACTAAAACAGGACTGAACCAGGACTGAACAAGGACTAAACTTCGTCTAAACCAGGACTAAACCATGTATAACACAGTACTAATGCCAGATGGAAACAGGACTAAAACAGGTCTAAAACAGGTCCAAAACAGGTCTAAAACAGGTCTAAAACAGGACTAAAACAGGACTAAAGCAGGACTAAAGCAGGACTAAAGCAGGACTAAAAGCAGGACTAAAACAGGACTAAAACAGGACTGAAACAGGACTGAAACAGGACTGAACCAGGACTGAACCAGGACTAAACCAGGACTAAACCAGGACTGAAACCATGTATAAAACAGTACTAATACCAGATGGAAACAGGACAAAAACAGGATTAAAACAGGACTTTTTTCTGTTCTTTTTTCCTGAGGTAGTTGTGTTTTTTGTTTTTTTTTTAAACCTCTGGCTGTTCAGTTCTTACCTCCGTACCATTTCAAGCTCTTCATTGGACTCGCATGACCTGAATTGCAATAAATAACTGGAAAAATTAGGGTGTTCCAATCCTTGTGACAGTGTAGTGTATTTTTGTCATATTGTGGATGTGTTTCTCGTGTCATTTACCCCTGCGGCGTTCGTATCATTGCTCAGCGTCTCTCCTCTCGTGTCTCCTCAGGTGTTGGAGGTGTCCGGGCTCCTGTAGATGTCCTCCACCATGGCCAAGCGTGAGAGCAGCAGCAGCCCCGTGGTGAGGCAGATCGACAAACAGTTCCTGGTGTGCAGCATCTGTTTGGACCACTACCACAACCCCAAAGTCCTGCCATGCCTCCACACCTTCTGCGAGAAGTAAGTCACACGCGCTGTCCAGAAAAACACACAAACACGAGACGAAACACAGGACAAAACACCACGACAGAATCCGCGTATGTTCATTTGTTTTTCAAAATAAAACCAAAAATAAGAAAATGAAAAAACTACAATTTTGTTCATTATTTGTCTCCAAAACCAAAATGACCAAACCAAATCATTATCCGTTTTTCAGTTTTCAATTTGGTGTTTAAATGAATATGTTGGACTTCTGCACCGCATCCGGACTGAACCAGGACTGAACCAGGACTAAACCAGGACTAAAACAGGACTAAACCAGGACTAAAACAGGACTGAACCAGGACTGAACCAGGACTGAACCAGGACTAAAACAGGACTAAACCAGGACTGAACCAGGACTAAAACTGGACTAAAACAGGTCGAAACCAAGACTGAACCAGGACTAAAACTGGACTAAAACTGGACTAAACCAGGACTAAAACAGGACTGGACCGGGACTAAACCAGGGCTAAAGCAGGACTAAAACAGGACTAAACAGGACTGGACAGGACTGGACCATGACTAAAACGGGACTGAACCAGGACTAAAACAGGTCGAAATCAGGACTAAACCAGAACTAAACCAGAACTAAAACAGGACTAAAACTGGAC
This sequence comes from Boleophthalmus pectinirostris, assembly GCF_026225935.1. Taxonomy (NCBI): domain Eukaryota; kingdom Metazoa; phylum Chordata; class Actinopteri; order Gobiiformes; family Gobiidae; genus Boleophthalmus; species Boleophthalmus pectinirostris. The sequence goes on from NW_026571541.1 coordinate 31,353,556, forward strand.
TAAAACAGGTCGAAACCAGGACTAAACTAGAACTAAAACAGGACTAAACCAAGACTGAACCAGGACTAAAACTGGACTAAACCAAGACTGAACCAGGACTAAAACTGGACTAAACCAGGACTAAAACATTACTAAAACAGGACTGGACTGGGACTAAACCAGGGCTAAACCAGGACTAAAACAGGACTGGACTGGGACTAAACCAGGGCTAAACCAGGACTAAAACAGGACTGGACCATGACTAAAACGGGACTGAACCAGGACTAAAACAGGTCGAAATCAGGACTAAACCAGAACTAAAACAGGACTAAAACTGGACTAAAACATGTTAAAACCAGGACTAAAACTGGACTAAAACTGGACTAAAACAGGTCGAAACCAGGACTAAACTAGAACTAAAACAGGACTAAACCAAGACTGAACCAGGACTAAAACTGGACTAAACCAGGACTAAAACATTACTAAAACAGGACTGGACTGGGACTAAACCAGGGCTAAACCAGGGCTAACCCAGGACTAAAACAGGACTGGTCCAGGACTAAAACGGGACTGAACCAGGACTGAGTGTTGGGACGGTTCCGGAGGTGCGCCCGCGTAGACTGTCGGGTGGTCAGGATTCAGACTGGGACCAGATCAGGACCAGGACCTCAACACAAAATTGAAAACTGAAAAAACAAATCGTTATTTGTTTTTTCATTTTGGTTTTGGAGACAAATAATGAAGAAAATAGGTTTGTTTTTTTTTGTTTTCTTTTTGTTTTTTTAATAACGCAAATCCAATCACAATCACAGTACAGAAAAATCAATTAATTAGAACGCGGTACATCCTGATCTGACTCTCATTGTTGTTTTCCAGATGCCTGCAGAACTACATCCCTCCCCAGTCCCTGACCCTGTCCTGCCCCGTGTGCAGACAGACCTCCATCCTGCCGGAGAAGGGCGTGTCCGCTCTCCAGAACAACTTCTTCATCACAAACCTGATGGAGGTTCTGCAGAGGAACCCCGAGAGCAGCCAGCCCGAGGCCTGTAACGTGCTGGAGTCTGCCAGCGCCGCCATCGCCGGGCAACCGCTGTCCTGCCCCAACCACGAGGGGAAGGTACAACCCCCCCACCACTATCTGTGATTTCATATGAGGGCTGGGACGTATGTGAAAATATATGATCACTATTCAGGATGGGACAGTAAACAATAATATCGTTTATCGTGATAAAAAAGTGTTGGCAGTAATTGTTCGTGGGATATTTTCTATAATCGTGAGAATCGCCAATTTATCACCAGAATGTGCTGAAAAAAACTACTAATTCTTGATGTTTGCTGAAGTAAAGGTGATCAGCAGTAAAATGAAGACTACGTACGTATGTGCTGTTTGGAATCGTCTTGAATTTGGCGCCTCATCTCTTCTAATCACGTGTTCCCAGTGCGCTTGGAGTTTTGTGTCAGTGGGGAAATGATGAAAAAGAGGTCTGGTTGTCCGGGCTATTAGGGGCTCTGGATTATAAAACGCACTGTCATTAAATGGTCTGTTTTCAAACTTTCTTCACAAATAAACCGCACCAGACTTTAACTCTTTCCCCCCTGGACGCCTACTAGGAACAACCCATACATATGTTACTAGTTCTACCCATAGAGCATAACTGCATAAAAGAAAACAGACTTCCACGAGTGATTATAAATGATTTTTACACTCATGAACTTAATTGTAACACAGACATATTTGTATCTCTGGAAACCTTAGACTCTGAACTATTCATTTATGGATGTTTAAATGTGATTCAACTCATTTATAGGTGTATAACAGCTCACTGAAAATGAGAGTTTACCTGGTCAGGTGCAAACTCGAAAACAAAAAACTACATTCAGCATCTGATATCTGCATGTTCTAGTACTATATTCATAAAAAAAATTAAATATATACTTTGTCAAAGTATTTAACAGATTTCATATCACAGATACAGTACAGCCAAGTGTGCACCTGTTTTTACCTGTTGTTCACCTGTGTGCACCCAATCATTTTTTTCCATTTAACTTTTCAACTCATTTAACTTATTCAAATTTTATTTATTCAACTCATTTAGCTTATTATAATATAATAATATAATAATAAAACTCTTCCTCGTCAGTGTGTGTCCAGTATTTGTCATCTTCGTTATTTTCTCGTGCGCAGAGCTCCGCATAAGCGTTTTTTCTGTAGCGATTCTGTATACATCGCATCTTGGAAAAAAAGACTGAAATATTTTTAAAGGACTGGCCTGGGCAACATCCAGATTTCAGGGCAATTTTGGTTCATAATCGAGTATAAAGCTCAGATAGTTTGTTTGGATATCGCAGGACTCCACACAGACGCATCAGCGGCATCTCACCTTCTCCCCGAAAGTCCGTCGCTATCGCTGTTTTCCACTTTATAATCAACTTCAACATCATCACTTTGAAATCTATAAAAGTCACTTTCTCTCAACTTATCCATAAAATACGTCCGCTTCTCATTATTTCTAAAACTGTGCGCCGCAGCGCCGCGATCTTTCCATTGCACGTGTTTCGTGTTGTGTTTTTTCCGGAAGCTACAATCGTCACTACTTCGATTAACTTCGGAAAAAATCTGCGAAAACATATCCTTGAATCCTATTGGTCAGTCTAGTGTGGGTTGTAGTGGCCCCCACCTGTCACAGTCTCTGTTTAAATGTGAAAAACCGAGCCATTTCTAAAGGTCGTCAAATCTCGTCTTTAGTGATACGGCGGAGGTGTCAAAAGTCGTTATTAAGGGTTCAGGTGGTCGTCAAATGTCGTCTTCATGGGGGAAAGAGTTAAAGGAAACACAACAGTTGGATGGGTCAGTGGTTTTGTTTGTTTGTCACGTTCACGGTGACTCTGGGCTTTGTTCAGTTGCGGCGTGTAGGGAGGTGCTGTCTGGGATCGCTGGATTGTCGGCGTGTTCGCAGTGACTCAGTTGTTCAGTCGTGTCTAGAAGCGGCACATTGCGCTCGCTTTTTCGGTTCGTTCCTCCGTTCCGTTCCTCGTCCGTGTGGAGTGATGAGTGTGGCTGCGGGCGTTTTTCACTGTCTGCTCCGTGTGTGTTTGCGGCTTTTGTACTTTACTGAAGTCGTTCTGGGACGCCCGAGTGGATTCGTGTATGAGGCGCTCTGGATTGCGGGGCGCGCGGCCATTTTTTGATGGGGTTAGAGGCTTAAAATCGCGCCTAATATCCCGGAAAATACGGTAATTGTTGAATAGCTGAATATAACGAAACGCTACAATGACATGGAGATGAAGAAAACTGGGTCTGGGAAGTTGTCATCGCATCTTTCCAAACGTCTTCCTGGTTTGTGATGTAAGCGTGAGTAGAGCTTATAGCCTGGGAGGGAACTACATGGTTTTTGTGACTTGATACTGATATCCGATATTTGGCCTGCTGCTCTAACAAGCAGTGTTTGCCGATACTGATATTTAGCATTTAAAATCCATAGCGAGGCCCACAGATATATTAAATTAAAGTAAAGCTCACAAATAACTTTTCCTTTTTGTAAAATTAATAACAAAATGTATTTATTCAGGGCATGTTTGTGTAAACATTCAGCCGTATAACGCTCTTCTATTTCCATTGTTATTAGTTTGTTCAGAAAGGTCACACAGAGAATGGGACAGTACAAAAAAAAAAAAAAACTGTATTGAATATTGTCACAAAAGGAGAAATTCAATTTGTCAACTGGAGAAAAGTTAGTTTCAACCAAATAAATAAAAATAAACTTTTGTCCAGTTGACAAATTGAATTTCTCCTTTTGCCATGGATTCTACCTGGACGACGGAGGGATTGAAAATCAGTATTGATATTGGCAAATCTGTATTGATATCCACCGATACTGATACTGGAACCGATATATCTCCCATCTCCACCTACATCTGCATTAAAGGTTGTATAGAGGATTTTCCAAGGAACGAGAAATCCAGCGACTGTTTGTCCTTTTTCAAATGTTGCGCATGCGTGAAACCACCCCCCCTCCCCTACAGCTCCTACGTAGAAACGCCTCCTCCCTCCTCCTCCTTACGCCAGAAACAGGTTTGTTTACAGCCGGTGCGCTGCACATGACTTGTAAACAACTAACTACAGTGTTGGTTAGGCAAGACGGAGAAGTGAGGAGCGGGGGGAGCGGGTGTGCGGACATTTCGTTCGCGGACGAGAAGTGAGGAGCAGGGAGAAGAGCGGAGCAGGGAGAGGAGAGGAGAGAGAGGAGAGGGGAGCGGTGCGCGGAGATTCCGTGCCCGGAGAAGTGAGGAGCAGGGGGAAGAGCGGAACGGGCAGCGGGGACAGGAGCAGGAAAGGGGAGCAGAGAAGGTTGCGCGGAGATTCAGTGCGAATGAACTAGCTACAACACGCAGCAGCAAGCGGACTCTTTCTTTGCCTTGAAAATTACGTTTTCAGACATAGGATATCGCTTTCGTGTCCTGAAAAAACGTTTGTCTAGCTCTTGGAAATAAAGTACGTTTTCATAATAAGCAGAAGTTTCCTGTCCAGGAGTAATTTGTGGACCAGTGCGTCAGTCTTTAGACTCTGCGTCTGCTTCAGTTGCACCATCGCTGGAATGAATCTTCAAGAATCACCTTAGTTTGGCTTCGCTGCTTTTCCCCTTGTCTTCTTCTTTCAGCGACCTCAAAAACGGACTTTCTTTTGCGGCGAACTGCTCCTGGATTCTTGTCGCCATTGCAACAAACTTTGTGCGAACTGCGAGGAAGATATAGGTCAAAAAAAGCCGCTAAGAACTGTTGCGTTGGTGGAGTAAACAGCGTCTGTGCGGCTTGCGTCTGTGGACTGCGTGACAGTCGTACGTAAACCACGTACCGGCGGCGCGCAGGCAAGTCAGTTACGCTAGAAACGTAGGGAGATTGATTGACAGCCTGTCAGCTCACAGATAACGAGGCAGTGTCGTTATCTATTGGCAAATGTTTAGCCCCACCACATCCAGAGTTGATGAATTTTTATTCTCTTTTTTTTGGTCATCATAATTACAAGGCTACTGCACCTCTATAATGCTATCATTGACAATTTGAAACAAAAAAAAAAAAAAAATCCTCCATACAACCTTTAAATATGCATATTGTCAAAAGGATGAGATCACAAATCCTAAGTCTAAGTCTTATTTTGTCCACAAGTTTGGCATAAAGATGAAATTCATTTTGGATATGAGCCTGACTCCTCCGTGCGCCCCCTGCAGGTGATGGAGTTCTACTGCGAGTCGTGTGAGACGGCCATGTGTCTGGAGTGCACTGAGGGGGAGCACCGCGAGCACGTGACGGTGCCTCTGAGAGACGTGCTCGAGCAACACAAGATGGCGCTCAAGAACCAGCTGGACACAGTGAGAAACAGGTACAGGCTGGAGCAAAAACATGCAAGAAGAGGTTTAACATGTCGTCCATGCGTGAGTAATGTGGCAGTCTCTCTCAATCTTGGGCACTTGTTTATTTATTTATTGTGTGTGTTCCGGTTTGGTAATGTTTAAAAACAGAGTATCAGTGTAAACAGGTGACCTCATTTGCCCGTGTCGTGTCCAGACTACCTCAGCTGACCGCCGCCATCGACCTGGTGAATGAGATCTGGAAGCAGCTGAGCGAGCGGAAGGCCGAGGCCGTGACTGAGATCAGCTCCACGTTTGAAGAGCTGGAGAAGGCCCTGCACCAGAGGAAGAGCGCCCTCATCGCAGAGGTGGACAACATCTGCAGCACCAAACAGAAGGTAGAGCTACAAACTCACACACTGTCTTTGTCTTATAAACATATTTGTACTGGGACACAATACCACTAACCTCGCACAGATGAATGGATTTAAATAATCTTCATGATGCCCTGTGTTTTCCAGTTGCTTTCAGGGAGAGCTCTTCCAGATTGTTAATGTGTTAGAACTCAATTCAGAGTGACACACAGATCAGTTTGATGTGCGACAGCCCAAGATGATCATTTCGTTGTCTTATGTACTTCAGCTTCTTGGGTTCTTTTTAAAGACAATACACAGGGTAGCTGCGGGGTCTTAAATTCCATGTTCCTAAATTAAAGCCTTAAAAAGTCTTAAATTATGTTGTCCAAGTCTTATTTTTTTCCACAAAGGTTTTAAATTTCATTAGCCTATTTTTCTGTGAACTCAACCAGGCTGCAATGCAACGTTAAATGGAGGGAGGAAAAAAAAACAACAATGACAAATCATGTAACATGAATAAACGTCTAATTTGGAGTTTGCGCAAACAATACTTTGGTTTCTGGTGCCTGCAGCAGAGTGGAGGAAGACCTTGGATGGATCATGGGGAAGTGTTGGTTTAATCCACAGTGGCTCTTGGCTCTTAGTTGGTTGGTCATTATTAGAATTGGATCTGGAGTTTTTCACCCGCATAATGGGTGTGATGTTGGTCTTAATTTTCATTTAAGTCGTCTTAAAAAGGCCTTTAAAAAAGTCTTAAATTTGAGGTTGTCAAACCTGGGGGTAACCTGATTTAAACCATTCCCATTACTTGTATTAAATAGTGTCATTGTGCCTTTGAGCAAGACACTTCATCTGTGTTATGAATGTATGTAGTTTTGTTACTGATATATTGTGATATCTGCTTTAAGGCGTGAGACTCAGATTAGTATTCACATTTTCGCCTTTTTTTTTTTCAGTAGACTTCTATAAGCTACTGTAAGTACAAAAAACTAAGACACTCAAAAAGTACAAAATAATTAAAAGCCTTTAATACCAGATGGCAGAGATTTTTGGTATTAAAGGCTTTTAAATATTTTGTACTTTTTGAGTGCCTCAGTTTTTTCTACTCTACTATAAACTGCAATAAATAAATGAAACACTTAATGAGTTATAGAAGTTATTTATTGAACCGTCTACAGCTCAAATTTTCAAAAAGGTACAAAAATATAACAAAAGGTTTTTTGCCCGTATAATAGGTGCTTTTGGTCTTAATTTTCATTTAAGTGGTCTTAAAAAGGTCTTTAAAAAGTCTTAAATTTGAGCGAGTTAAACCTGATACAGTAAAGTGCATTTACCTTGTTGAAATGTTTCGGTTGCTGCAGCGAGTCATCTTCAGAACTGTCCCCGGTGTTGATGGTGATGTGTTGTATATCAGCTGTTGTTACTTCCTGTGGGCGTGGTCAGTCTGAGCGACTTGCCAGGTCCATCAGGCTGATCACGCCTCCCGTCGCCCGGTGCTGTCAGGAGGATGGTTATGGTCATGGTCACAGTTTAATGCTGTCCGTGCCTCGTTTACTGATTTCCCTGTCCTCCCTGATCCAGCGTTTGAACTTGTTGTTTTCTGATCCAACGACCCGAGCCCCGTCCCAATCCAGAATGTGGTTATTTCTTTTACAGTGGTTTTAGGTTGGCGGATTTTAGGTTTTCCTGTTTTGCTTTGTCTTTTTGGCTATGTTCAGACTGCAGCCTGAAGTGACCCAAATCCAGTTTTTTGGCCTCTATGTGACCTGTATCTGATCTTTTAATGACAGTCTGAACGGCACAGATCCGATTTTTTCAAATGTGACCCAGGACACTTGGATATGTGGTGCTAAAACCGATACATATCTGATCTTTTGACATGCGACTTCAGTCTGAACGGCCAAAGCGCATTCATTCAACCTACACGTTATCAACAAGCCACAAACGTCACTATTCTGCGCTGAAGTAGGCGAAAATTGTTAATGAACTCCGTGTCACTGAAGCGAAGCACATCACCACTCACCACTCTTGGCTACGTTTCCACATCCACACGTTCATTTCTACAGACGTCGCTGCCGCTGTCCCACAAAACGCCACGGCCAAAAACCTCGTCCTTCTCCTTCTCAATCTCCTCCTTAAAACAAGTAAGTTGTTCATGTTCTGGCTCCGGGACGAGAGGAAATTTAAAATCTCCAGGTGCTCAATGCTGCGTCCATGTTTGGACAACTTTCGTAAACACAGAGCACGCTCGCTGCGGTTGACGTCATCGTGTCTCCAGTGCACATGCGGGACACTTTCAGGCCGTTTAACGTTCACACTGGAGTCACATACAAGTCGCTTTTAATTGGAAATGTGAACGACCTCGCAAAAACATCGGATTTCACAAAAAAATCGGAATTGAGTGTTAAGCCCTGCAGTCTGAACGTAGCCTTTGTGAGTGAGTCTCCCTGATGTTTCCTTTTCACATTCCTAAAATCACAAAACCTAAAATCCGCCATTAATGAAAGAACGTACAACGAGTGATCAAGTGCCTAATATATGAATGTTTGGTTTGAATATATAATCTTTGTGTTGTTATTAGGTGCTCCAGGCCCAGCTGACCTCGCTCCTTCAGGGCAAAGAGAACATCGAGAGCAGCTGTCACTTCACGGAGCAGGCCCTGAGCCACGGCAGCGCCACGGAGGTGCTGTTGGTGCAGAAGCAGATGGGGGAGAGGGTCAGCGCTCTGGCCCGCCACAGCTTCCCCGAGCACCCCCACGAGAACGCCCATCTGCAGTGCCAGGTCAGGCTCGCTGATTTAGGCAAAAATCACGCCTTTATTTGTATTCATTTTTGTTTTCAGTTGCCATGAATGTTTTTTTTTAGGTTTAAGGTTAGTTTTTAAAATATCCAGCCCATAGTTTTTATGAATCTTACTGTATTTATTCAATTACAGCTGTTTTTATTGCTTAAAAATACCTTGAAAAACGTGTGTTCATAATGTGAGTAGCCTTGCCTCTCCACAGATCTGACCTGTGACTTTGGACTTGTGGCGCACCAGTGTTACTGCTTCATTTACTTTTCTATACTAAAACCATACAGAACTTTCTTTACTAAAAGTTACAGGATATGGCTTTAAATTTGAATGTGTTTTAGTGTGACTGAATGTTGATGCTGTTGGCGCAGTTTGGCAGCCATGTTTTCCTCAGTCAGCCCCAGGGCATTTGTGGCTACTAAAGTGGTTTGGGGAGCGAATGAATAATGGCCAACTGTTGCATTTTTAGTCCAAAATACATAAAATTACATAAGATTTTTAGTTTTATCCTGTACAAATACAAGTATCTTATATTGTACATAATGAAGTTGCCTGTTGTGTCCTGTGTTTCTCTTTTTAATGTTTTGAATTTATATATTTTTATTTCATGAAAATTACTAATTAGAATGAACAGCGTTAAAAATTTGAAATCAGGCAAGAAATCTAGGGGTAATAATGGACTCAGAAAAAAGAAAAATCAAAGGTTTACTGTCTAAATCAGACTTGGAGAGACTTATCCATGCGTTTGTCTCCAGTAGGTTAGATACTGTAATGGTCTGATCACTGGTCTCTCCAAACGAGCTGTGAGACGCTGCAGAACATCCAGAACACTGCAGCTCAGGTCCTGACTCGAACTAGGAAGTACGAGCACATAAGTCCTGGTCTCAGGTCTCTGCACTGCCCCCTGTGGCTCAGACAATCGACTTTAAAGTGGCTCTGCTTATGTACAAGTCTCTCTGTGGCTGAGCACCGAAGTACATCTGTGACATGTTAGTGCCACATCAACCATCTGCACTCTGAGGACCTCAGGGACCGGCCTCCTGCTGGTGCCCAGGGTCAGGATTAAACATGAGTCAGAGTTTCAGATTCATGCGGCTAAAACCTGGACCAGTCTTCCTGAACATGTGAGACAGATTCTACTTTGACTCTGTTTAAATCCAGGCTCAGAACGATTCTGTTTAGCTGCACATGATTGAAAGGTTTTCATTTTTCATTCCGCAATCTTCTTCTCTAATTTAATGACTCTCTCTATTTAATTTTGTGATGATTATTTAAGTTTTGATTTGTTTTTATTGTGATTTTAATGTATTTCTTATTCTGTAAAAGACTTTGAATTACTTTGTGTACGAATTGTGCACTTGTCTTGCCATTACCTTTGACTTTCTTCTCTCCACTTAATGTCCTGCAGGTGGAGACGGACGGGCTGAGGCGCTCCATCCAGAACCTGGGGGTCCTGATCACGTCCGGGGCCGTGGGTCACACCAGCGTGGCCACGGGGGAGGGGCTACGGCACGCGCTCATGGGACAGCACACCACCGTCACCGTGACAACCAAAGACAAGGACGGAGAGCTGGTGAAGAGCGGGAACGCCATCCTGAAAGCAGAGATCCTGTCTGCAGACGGGAGCACCACCGAGGCCGAGGTGGTGGACAACAAGAACGGAACGTACGAGGTGGGGACAGTCCTGATGTTAGACTGTAATGTTAAGGTTAATGCAAAGTGGAGTACTGTATTTTTCAGACTATAAGTCGCACCAGCCAAAAAATGCATAATGAAGAAGAAAAAAAACATATAAATCCCACTTTTTTGGGGGAAATTTATTTTATAAAATCAGAGACCAGGAACCGACATTTCATCTTGAAAGTCAAGTTCTAGTAATAACAATAGAACAGAGAACAACAGACTGTTAACGTCACATATGAACAGTTCTTCAGATAAACTATAACATAAACAACAGAACAGAACAAGTTTAACAAACTCTCCATCTCACTCCAAATCACTAAATCCATTCAATTCTTCATCCTCGGTGTCACTTCTGAGCAACTCCATGACCTCCAGAGGTAAACAGAGCGCCGCTTCCTCTTCTGTGTCGCTGTCGTCAGACTCAGCATCAGTTCCAGTTAGAATTATTCCAGTCATTCTGAATCCCAACAGGATGGTTTCGGTGTCACTGAAGTCCAGGCTTTGTTGATCCATCCAGTGACTTCCAGGAAAGTTCCATGGTGCATCCTCCCGGTGTCACGGGTTCTCACTCACACCAAACTTTCTTTCTGTTGCTCGATTACCGTTTTCAGCTGCATATTTCGCTACTTGCAGCTTGTAATCTGCAAAATATGATTTTCTTTTGGGGGCATTTGTGGTCAGTCTTCTCAGTTGTCTTTATAAGTTTGTATAATTTTTTAAAATTTCAGTGTACTTTTCAGTGTTTCAGTAGTAATGGTGCGATCGACTGACATGATACAGAAAAGGACAGAGGCTCTTTTTGCAGGAGACATGTGCAGTAGAGTGAAATGACAGTGGTACAGGAGGAACAGGAACAGCAGATACTGACACACAAGCCTAGAGCGCCCTCTAGCAGCTGTCAGTGTGAAAATTTTAATATATAAGTTGCACCGGAGTGTAAGTCGCAGGAAACACTCAAACTAGGATAAAAAGTGCAACTTATAGTCCGAAAGATACAGTAATGAAGTAATATTAAAGGAACTGTATTTTTATTTGAAATTCCATAAACACGACCTCACTGTGGCCATGGATATGAAGTTTGATCAAAACAAATATAGCTTTTAATTGTAATTCTGATTTAATCTTCATTACAAAAACACTGGGCATGATGGACAAGTTGTTTTGTTCTTGGTTCTGAGCTTTCACATGAGGCCTGTCCATACTAAGAATCCAGAAAACTAAGAAAACTTCTATGTGTCCTATCTGCAGGTTAAGGCTCAGGCAGCACAGGTTCAGTTGTGATTGTATTACATTTTTTAACGGTAATAGTGCTAAAGAGATACAGTTAAAATAAACAAAAAAAGCTATTTAATGTGCACATGACCCTTTTTAGAATAGACGTATTTTAAATCAGATTTTGTTCAAATTCTACAGATTATTGCGATCTATAAAGCTCTGATTCTAAACTGTTTTCCTCTGCTCTCTGGAGGTGGGTTACACGGTGCGCTCGGAGGGGGAGTTCTCCTTCTCCCTGACCCTGTACGAGCAGCCTGTCCGGGGCAGTCCCTTCAGGCTCAGGGTGGTCAAACCCTCAGACCTGCTCCAGTCTCCGGACGACGTGAAGCGCAGGGTGAAGTCTCCCAGCGGAGGAGGAGGCCACGTGAGGCAGAAGGCCGTGCGCAGACCCTCCAGCATGTACAGCACCACCAAGAAGAAGGAGAACCCCATCGAGGACGAGCTCATCTACAGAGTCGGTCAGTGTCAACAACAACAGAGTGAAGATAAGATCACTTAACAGAAAGTTCAATTCAGGGAGGAAACAAGCATCTTAAGTGTCACTGCATTTTGTTTGTGTTTATTGCACTGAAAAGCCACAAACCTCGAGAAGGTTACATAGAGCTACTACAAAGCTGCAGCCCCACAGTTGGATAGATGATAGTGGTTAAATACACTGTTGGGCAAGTTACTTCAAAACTGTAATGTGTTATTTATTATGACTTGTTACTGTCATTTCAAAGTAATTTGTTACATTACAATATTACTGCATTTAAAATGTAAAACACGATTATTGCAGCAGTTTTAAGTTATTCTCACCAAAATAACTGTGAAGATGCTGAACTTTCAGGACTAAACCAGGTCTAAACCAGAACTGAACCAGATTAGCTCTGATTCAGTTTTGATTTTGGACTGAACCAGGACTAAACCAGGACTAAACCAGGACCGAACCAGGACTGAACCAGGATCAAATCAGGTTTAAACCAAGACTAAACCAGGACTAAACCAGGACTAAACCAGGACTAATCTTGGACTAGAACTAGAAGAACTAGAAGAATCTAGGGCCACCCCTGAGAGAACGCAGAGCCCATGGAGCAGGGTGTCTGCAAGGCGTGATCGGGCGTCGGCTGCGCTTCGCCCCGTGGAGCGTGGCGTCCTTTTGCTCGCGGTCTATGTGGGTGCACCTCCAGAGTTTCACCGCTGCTGATGTCGCTGTGATTTTAGCGAATTTGTATGAAGAAAAATGAAAACCCACCACTTAAATCCAGGTTAAAAAAAACATTGTAACGCGTGTTACTGACATTTGTAAATTGTAAAATATAACTTTTTTTTTTTTTCTGTAATGCTGAACATGACTGTGTTACAGCAAAAAGCAATGTATTACATTAATTCATTACTTTTATAACACGTTACTCCCAACACTCATTAAATATACTTCATCTGGTTACTGTTGAGAATGGTGTGATTCAGTTTTGTGTTTTGGTTTTCACAGGGACCAGAGGGCGAGACAAAGGGGAGTTCACAAACCTACAGGGAATCTCCGCCTCCAGTAACGGAAGGATCGTGGTGGCAGACAGCAACAACCAGTGTATACAGGTACAGACTTTCTCAGCAAGTACTATAAAAAACACGTGACAGCGATTCAAGTACTGAAAATGTTCAGTAATTTATCTGTAACCGGGATGTGAAGCCTTGCAACAAACAGACACATTTTTTAGTCATGCTTTATTTTTTAGATCTTCTCCAACGACGGTCAGTTCAAGATGCGGTTTGGGGTCAGAGGTCGCTCCCCCGGGCAGCTGCAGCGCCCCACGGGGGTCACGGTGGACTCCAACGGCGACATTATCGTGGCCGACTACGACAACAGGTGGATCAGCATCTTCTCCTCCGATGGAAAGTTCAAGGTGAGTCGGTGTGGATAAGTCTCCTGTTGAGCTCTGGTGTGATTATATCAGGCTGTGATATAAAAAGCTTCTATAACACCAGATTTACACAGGGTTTTTAAAAGGAATGTGAGGTGACTTTTATGGGTGTGTGAGCAAAATCGATAAGAATTTAATTTAATGCCACTTTTTATACAAACTACAGCAACTGAGTACTGTAATTTCCGGACTATAAGCCACTACTTTTTTTTCCTCACACTTTGAACCGTGCTTCTTATAAAACAATCCGGTGAATATATGGACGGATTATTTGTTTGGCACATTGTTCATTCATATTTACGGTTTATGGTTTGGCAACAGAGCGGATACACGCAGCCTGAGTGCAGAAAACGCTGCCGTCTGTGCGGGTAACACATGGATCTAGGGTTCACATGAAGTTGCAGCGTTTGTTAGAGATGTTATTAACACTAAAACAGTTTATCCCCGTGTGATAAAATAAGTTATTGATGCTAAATGAACATTAGTGAGGGGGATACGTCTTACCCGTATGCGTAAATGAAGAGAAGAAACATCTCAAACTTCAGTAGCCGGTAGAGATGCGTAGATGGGCTGTTTTTTTCATCCGCAACCGCGACACAAAACTCATCATTCGCCCGCTGTCCATTTGCACCCAAGGTTTTGACCAACATCCGCCCATTGATTTTAGAACAATCATATAGCAAACAAACTAAGGAGCCTCGATAAAAATGCAAACTCTATAGCTCATTCATTCCAAAATTCGCTCAATGTGCATGTTCGCATTCTTAATTGTCCATAACAAAACGCCGCTCGCTGCTCAGGGTTTAACTCCCTGTTCGGAACCTCACCGTGAGTTTGTGGGCTCAATAAATGCGCCAGTTCGTTGCTCAAGAATCATGGCTTTATTTGCCGTGATGCACTAAATAACAGGGCGATTGCTTCCTGACTCGCTGCGGTCGCCTTCCTACAATTCATTTCACATACAGAAAAACACAGACACCCGTACGCTCCGAGGGCCCGTTCAAGAACCGCGTGCCTCGGGGGCGCGCACGCAGTCACTCAGTCACGCTCACGCCACACGCCGCTCTAAACATTGCACATAGGAGTATATTGCATATCTCATAACACTTAACAATATAGGCCACAGGTGTCAAACATAAGGCCCGGGGGCCGGATTCGGCCCTCCAAGACCTTTAATCTGGCCCTCGGCTGATTTTCTACTAAAATATTTTAATTATATTTTCTATTAAAATATTGGTAATTTTCTGTGGTGTTTATCACAGCAGCGTCTCCAGCGTCTCTGTACGTGGCCCCTCCCACCAGAGCAGCACAAATGAAGACTTGTCTCTTTCCAAACGCTCTTAAAGGACGATCGTTTTGACTGTTGACCGTGACACCCTCATCAGAAAAATGTCCAACATGAGAAAAGTGGAGCTGAGTGCAGGATTTTACAACAAAAACTGACTTATTCCTATTTACATACAAGTTCATGTTGAAACATTGTGTTGAAATTGTATTTTTCTTAAAGTTTCAGGTTGTTCATAATATTATAATATTTTGTAAAAGAAAGAGTTCATCAATTAAAAAAGATTTCTGTAATAGATTTGTGTTTCTCTGCACAAATATTTGAACTTATTGTTATTTTTGGGGTTTATATGACATGAGTTTTCTGATCCGGCCCCTTTGGGATCAAAGTCGGTTGGATACGGCCCCCAGACCAAAATGAGTTTGACACCCCTGATATAGGCTATAACATTTTTTTTTTTTTTTTTTTGAGTAGTTAAACCGCCACCCACCCGAATTTAATTAAAATATTATTTTTCGTCACGTCATCCGCCCGATCCGCAGTTTAGCCGCGGACACCACTGCTGTAACCGCAATCCGCGCATCTCTAGTAGTCAGACATCCACTCATACCTGATTGATAGAACTAGCCCCGCCCCCGAGAGAGTCTGAAATCTGCTGAAACTCCTCCAAGACACTGACATGATACAGACAGGACAGAGGCTCTTTCTGCAGGAGACATGCGCGAGGAGAGAGACGAGGAAGATTCGTTTGTTTGTGTTTTGAACAGTTATTTTCCGCTTCGTACACACACCCTCCTCATGAAAAACACACGAAGAAATACAGATGATGCAGCTTTTAAAATAAATAAATAAAGCTGCTGCACGTGAGCTCGGCATCAGTCGTGAGTCGATGGTGAGATTTTGGCGACGGCAGCGTGACGAACTGACTCAACGCAAATAGACGACAAAAGTTTTCAGAGGCGATAAAAGCAGACGACCCCAACTTGAAAACGTTCTTGAAGACGTGGACACCTGCAGTTTATATTCAGGTGTGGCTGATATATGTACAATTTAAAAATTTAGTTAAAATTGAGTTGATGTTACTTATATTCATGTGTGCTCAATAGTCTGGAAATTACGGTATATTTATTTTTAACTGACATGAAATTTTTTTGTTCCGTTTTAGTCCTGGTTCAGTCCTGTTTTAGTCCTGATTTACTCCTGGTTTAGACCTGGTTTAGACCTGATTTAGTCCTGATTTAGTCCTGCTTTAGTCCTGGTTCAGTCCTGGTTCAGTCCTGGTTCAGTCTTGGTTCAGTCTTGTTTTAGTCCTGGTTTAGTCTTGGTTTATTGCTGGTATAGTCCTGGTTCAGTCCTGGTTTAGTCTTGGTTTAGACCTGGTTTAGTCCTGATTTAGTCCTGATTTAGTAGTGGTTCAATCCTGTTTTAGTCCTGTTTTAGTCCTGGTTCAGTCCTTTTTTAGTACAGTTTTAGTCCTGGTTCAGTCCTGTTTTAGTCCTGGTTTAGTCTTGGTTTATTTCTGGTTTAGTCCTGGTTCAGTCCTGGTTTAGACCTGATTTAGTCCTAGTTTAGACCTGGTTTAGTCCTGGTTCAGTCCTGGTTTAGACCTGGTTTAGACTTGGTTTAGTCCTGCTTTAGTCCTGCTTTAGTCCTGCTTTAGTCCTGGTTCAGTCCTGTTTTAGTCTTGGTTTAGTCCTGGTTTAGTCCTGGTTCAGTCCTGTTTTAGTCCTGCTTTAGTCCTGGTTTAGACCTGGTTTAGTCCTGATTTATTGCTAGTCCTGTCCTGGTTTAGTCCTGTTAATCAGTTTTTATTTGTATATTAATGTTAACTACATTTTAGTTAAGTATCTGGTCTAACTTATCATATACACTTTAAATTTCTGCATATATTTTGTCCAGGTTTAGACCCGCGGAGTATTTTAATATTTGTATATACACTATCGGATTGTATTTGACACCCTTTGTTTGTTTCTTCACACATTTGTCTTCCTCCTACACCTTATTTATGCAGCTGAACCTTCATTCACCATTATTGATTTTTATTTTATTTATTTTCCAGAACAAAATCGGAGCGGGGAGGCTGATGGGACCCAAAGGCGTGGCGGTGGATAAGAACGGACACATCATCACCGTGGACAACAAGGCCTGCTGCGTCTTCATCTTTCAGTCCAACGGGAAACTGGTCACCAAGTTTGGAGCTAAAGGGACTTCAGATCGGCATTTCGCAGGTGAGTATTTGAGATTTACCGCAATAAATCTTCAAATTTACTGATTTTGATACAGATTTGCGTTTTGAATTTTGTACTGAATTATTATTATTTTTGTATATTTTGTTTTCTCAGTGTGTGAACATATTAAACATTAACTCTTTGAGATTTTCAGCAGGTCTCAAACTAATAAAAAATACTTTTACTCTTCAGTCCTGTTCAGAAATTTTGTGGATTGAAAGTTTAAAAAAAATTTACTTAAAGGCGCATTGTCTAACTTTTTCGCTGGAGGTTTCGTCAAATGCTTAACCTGAAATGTTTCACAGTATGGCATTAAAGCTTTATATCTCCATGGAGACCAAACTAGACCAGGTTACAGGTCAGATCTGTGGAGAGGCGACGCCACTCACAGTCAGAATTCCTGTTTTTCTAGGTATTTTTGAGCTATAAAACCACCTGTAACTGAATAAATGTAAGGTAGAGCTGTTTAATGTCACACTGTGGAACATTTCAAGCGCACAACAATGACATTTCCATAGCAACAAGTTGATGATGGACCCCCAAACGAAAAGTTACACAGTGCAGATTTACTATTATTTACGTATTTACTATTGTACTACTGTTTTGCTATTTTCAGTAACACAGGATTATCTAATTACTTGTTTAATTTCATTTTCTCTAGCGCAAAATCAGCAGAGAAGATCACACATTAAACAATTTCTATCTTTTTTTTTTAAATTTGGTAACGTTGTGGTATGGGCCAGATTTACAGTGAAGTTATTCTCATGCACCATAGCGAAAAACTATGTAACTCAATTTTGTGTTTCGTAGTTGCTATGGACCCAGGATCAAGATTTTGTTTGAATCATTATTTATTCTTATGTATTTTAAGTTGTATAAAGGAGACATATTATATTTCATCAAGTTTTTTGCGTATTTATAGTCATGTTTGTACTTCAGAAACATACCTAAGCACGTTAATTCAGGCATGTTATATAAAAGTCTAGTCCAGGTTTAGTCTCGGTCTAGTCCTGGTTTAGTTCTGGTTTAGTCTCAGTTTATTCCCAGTTTAGATGTGGTGTGTGAACAGCATGCAGCCATGAAAAGCTTCAGTATTCAGTCAGATTTTTGTATAATATGTCTCCCATGAAGTGCATATGACAAGTTTTTGTTGTGTGAAACAGAAAAGATGAAAATAATGAAAAAATATGTCCTCAATACACAGTGAAAAAAACAAAACACCCACACATTATTTACATATAAAGAACTACAATCTGAACAGTATAAACATTCAAGAAAATAAAAGGTTGTGAGGTAAAACTTGGAAACACTAGTCACTTTACATAGATACATTTTTAAAGAGTATATATTACACAAAATTGATTCTTGTGAGCTTTAAGCCATGTTAGAATATAAATATATAATATAGATAGCCCTTTAATATAGTTTGTGAACTGGTTTAGTCCTTGTTTAGGTCTGATTTAGTACCGGTTTAGTTTTTGCTTAGTTCTTGTTTAGTCCTGTTTAGACCTGATTTGCTTCTGATTTAGTTTTGGTTTTGCCTGTGGTTCAGTCCTGCTTTAGTCCTGGTTTAGTGCTGATTTTGTTCTGGTTTAGTCCTGTTTTAGTCCTTGTTCAATCCTGGTTTAGTACTGGTTTAGTTTTTGTTTAGTTCTTGTTTAGTCCTGTTTTAGTCCTGGTTCAGTCCTGTTTTAGTTCTGTTTTAGTCCTGCTTTAGTACCGTTTAGTCCTGATTTAGTCCTGCTTTAGTCCTGTTTTAGTCCTATTTTAGTCCTGGTTTAGTCCTGTTTTACTCCTGTTTTAGTCCTGGTTTAGTCCTGTTTTAGTCCTGTTTTAGTCCTGGTTTAGTCCTGGTTTAGTCCTGTTTTACTCCTGTTTTACTCCTGTTTTAGTCTTGTTTTAGACCTGGTTTAGTCCTGGTTTAGTCCTGTTTTAGTCCTGGTTTAGTCCTGTTTTAGACCTGTTTTAGACCTGCTTTAGTCCTGGTTTAGTCCTGGTTTAGTCCTGGTTTAGTCCTGTTTTAGTCCTGTTTTAGTCCTGGTTTAGTCCTGGTTTAGTCCTGGTTTAGTCCTGGTTTAGTCCTGGTTTAATCCTGCTTTACTCCTGTTTTAGTACTGCTTTAGACCTGGTTTAGTCCTGGTTTAGTCCTGTTTTAGTCCTGGTTTAGTCCTGTTTTAGTACTGCTTTAGTCCTGGTTTAGTCCTGGTTCAGTCCTGTTTTAGTCCTGTTAATCAGTTTTTATTTGCATATTAATGTTAACTACACTTAATCTAATTTTCCAGTCTAACTTGTCATATGCACTTTATATTTCTGTATATATTTTGTCCATGTATCACTCATGTTTATTTTGAACCCGTTCCTTTTGACTTTTCTGTTGTTTTCACTCACCCTATGCTCTTCCCTTTTAGACAAGAGCGGTGCAAACATAGCACTGGATCAAAAGCTTAGTAAATCTGGCCCCGTGTTCAGTAAGTAACAGATGACGCCTGATGTTTGGTTTGATGTTTCTCTGTCAGCTCTGTCACGTCTGCTCTCGTCACTTGCGCTGCTGTTGTCCTGTTGTTGCACTGTCGTTTAAAGACGCGCTGTGTGACGTTTCTGTCAGGGTCCTGCTTGTTTCTGTGGTTGTGCCATTGCTCTGCCTGGAATGTTCCACAGTATGAGGTTAAACAGCTCTACCCTACATTAAGGCTACGTCCACATGACAACACTCCTGGATTATTATTTTTTTTGCAGGCTGAAAAAAATTCTCGTCCACACACGTGTCGGATTAATAAATATTCACGTCCAAATGACAAAGGAGCACTGAGTGAAAACGATGTAATATATATGCCATATTCTGTATGTGGCGCTGTTAACAATGATAATAATATTTAATAATGCAAATCTCATCACTGTGTTTTTTTTTTTTTACTTTAAGGTCATTTAACCTATTTTAGATGTATCCCAGAAATATAGCCGTTTTATTTTGCAAAGTTAAACATAAGATTTGGATGAGAATTATTAGAATAACTTGGTGGTGTGTGTTGTTGGCATTGGCATTGACAGGAGCGACATTGCTACAGTCGTCCCTCGCTATATCGCGGTTCACCTTTCGCTGTCTCGCCGTTTTGCTGATTTTTTTTTTTTTTACACACGGGTGGGTCAGGAATAAACCAGGTCTAAACCAGGACTAATCGTGGACTTAAGAGAGAGAACGCCGAGTAGTCTGTCCGCAAAGCGCGATCAGACAATTGCCGCGTTTTCCTCCGTGAGATGCGGAGCTCTGCATAGGTCCTTTCTCCTCACTTCGGGTCACTTCCAAGCCCGTCCTGAAGGTGAGTCCTGTTTCAGTTCTGGTTTAGTCCTGTTTCAGTTCTGGTTTAGTCCTGGTTTAGTCCTGGTTTACTCCTGTTTTAGTCCTTGTTCAATCCTGGTTTAGTCCTCCTCTTCAGTCCTGGAATCAGTCCTTGGTTAGTCGTAGGTTAGTCCTGGTTTAGTCTTAGTTCAGTTCAGTCCATGGCGTAGGTAAATTTTGATATGATCTCGGGTTAATGGGCAGGTGCAGTGTTGTACTGCGCGGATGTGGTGTTATACTGCTGAAAAACTGTGGAAAAACTGACGTTTGGTCACCCTACCGTAGGCTACACCTACACATTTCGGCAACGATTTTGCGGTTCGCAGAGGCCACTTCAAGGGCTGCGGCGGGGTTGCGACATAATCGTTTTCCAAAAGCTGTGGTTTGCTTGTCCACACAACAACACAACGCCGACGTTCTCAGATTTCTCCACTCTGGAACCTGTTCTCAAAAAACATTGTGTTCGCCCACCCAAAACATTGGCTCTGTGTGGGAGAAAGGCTAAAACGAATACAAACTTTTCCATTTCATCCAAAAAACGTTGTCGTGTGGACAGGCCCTTATTCAGCCCTTTTCAAATAGTGGGGTCACAATATTCCAATGTAAGTCAATGGGAGTCAGGGTCAGAAGGAACTGGAAGCGCCCCCATGCGAACTTGTCCATTTATATACACAGTCTATGGGGAGTCGCCTCTCCACCGATCTGACCTGTAACTTGGTCCGGTTTGGTCTCTCTGAAGACAGAAAGGTTTAATATCATACTGTGAAACATTCCAGACGAAGAAACAACAACATCTCCATGAAGAAAAGCATTTGACGGAGCCTCCACCAGAAAAGTTACACAGTGCACCTTTAAAAATAGCACTGTTGACTTCCTCCGTAGATGTTGAAACGGCTGCGTCATCTTTGCCTCTTCCTCTGCCTCCTCCAGGTCCTCACTTTGTGGCCGTGAATAACAAGAACGAGATAGTGGTGACGGACTTCCACAACCACTCTGTCAAGGTACGATCTGTGATATGTGGAATCACTCTGGGATTTGTTTTTGGTTTATCTTGAAAATGTATCGTTATAGCATATGACGTACTATACGGCAATAACACTAAGCTTTTCTATCAGACAGAAATGTACACAAAATTCCCCTCACATAACGCAAACTAAAATGTACAATACAATAAAGAAGAGGAGATCTTAAAGGGTCCATATTACACTATTTTCTAATCTATGTTAAAATGTCGTTTCACTCATGCTTCACAGCAAAAAGGTTCCGGGTTCGATCCCCGGGTCGCCTGTGCCTTTCTGTGTGGAGTTTGCATGTTCTCCCCGTGTCTGGGTGGGTTTCCTCCGGGCCATCAGTCCAAAAAACATGCACCATAGGTTAATGACTCCAGGAAGTTTAGCTGTGGAGGTAAAATAAATACAAATGCAAATCTGAAACATTCCTGGATTTATTTTAAATAAACTTTTGTCCTGGCGCCACCTAGTGCCTCCACTCAATTTCATTTCTCTCCAGTGACTAGGTCAGGAATCAGAATACACTAGGCAGTTCGCAAAAACCCCGGAAATTCGAGTTCGGGCACCAGCCAATCAGCGAAGAGACAGACATTCTGTGTTGGCCACGATTCCCAAGATCGAGGATTTAAAGTTGGAACAAAGAGAATGTTTGGGGAATTTTATCAAGGGGAAAGACGTTATTGCCCTTCTTCCTACAGGATTTGGGAAAAGCTTAATATACCAGTTAGTCCCGTTAGCGGAGCGTTACATACGTCACGACCAAATCGCAGCAACTGGTTAAATGAAAAAAGTACCCGTCTACTGTCGAGTGAACGAATCCTAACGCTGCGAGGTCAGGCGGTTTTTGCCAAGTGAAACCAGCTAATGAATCAGGCTACGTGTTTCCCCTATCATCCCAAAAAAACATGCACTTTAGGTCAATGACTGCAGGAAGTTTAGCTGTGGGGGTAAAATAAATACAAATGCAAATCTGAAACATTCCTGGATTTGTTTAAAATAAACTTTTGTCCATTTGACAAATTGAATTTCTCTTTTTGCCAGACCTGGAGTTGTGTTTTGTTTCATTCTCACATGTTTAACACACAAACCCTGCAGATTTAGGCAAACAGAAAAGACTCTTGTGATGTCACGTGGTAATACAGGAAGTGCTCCACTGTGGTTTTAAACTCATACACCTTCACCTTCCTTAGAATCATTTGGATACTTTCTACACTAAAGGTAAAAACTTGCTGTTAACTTGAAAACTACAGCTTCAGCATTTTGGGCTTTGGAGATGTTGACAGATTAATAAATGGTCACTCAAACATGTGTGAATGAAACAAAACACAACTCCAGGTCTGTTTTTGATATGGTTTAAATCTCACAGTTGTCAAGTTTGTGTAATATAGGACCTTTAAATAACTAGATTAACTCAGGAGACCGAAAAAGTGAATCAAATATATTCTGAATTAACAAAGCAAGAGTAACACAAGAACCCACGTCTCTCCAGAGAAAGACTGAGCTGATGTGCGTTTGTGTGGTCTTTACTGTCGCCTACTGTATAATCACACGTCATGTACCATCAGGTGTACAATGCCGACGGGGAGTTCCTGTTTAAGTTCGGCTCACACGGAGAAGGCAATGGGCAGTTCAACGCGCCCACTGGAGTGGCTGTGGACGCCAACGGGAACATCATCGTGGCCGACTGGGGAAACAGCAGGATACAGGTACAGCACACACACGTATAACTAAAAACCAGCTAATAATACTCCCTACATACAATATAATAACAAAGAGTAAACATGTAAATGGTAAATTCTACGTAAATGGCAAAAAATATCAAGAAACTGGTGTCAACTATACTGTATATGCTCTGTTACGTAACGGTGAGTTGTACAGTTGTAGGGAGTATTATCTGTTACATAAGGGTGAATTGTTGTACAGTTGTAGGGAGTATTATCTGTTACATAAGGGTGAATTGTTGTACAGTTGTAGGGAGTATTATCTGTTACATAAGGGTGAATTGTTGTACAGTTGTAGGGAGTATTATGTGTTACATAAGTTTGAGTTGTTGTACAGTTTTAAGGAGTATTTATTATCTGTTACATAAGGGTGAATTGTTGTACTGTTTTATAAGGGCGAGTTGTACAGTTGTAGGGAGCATTATCTGTTACATAAGTATGAGTTGTGCTGTTGTAGGGAGTATTATCTGTTTCATAACTGTGAGTTATTGTACAGTTGTAGGGAGTATTGTTTGTTATATAAAGGTGAGTTGTTGTACAGTTGTAGGGAGTATTATCTGTCACATAAGGGTGAGAAGTACAGTTGTAGGGAGTATTATCTGTCACATAAGGGTGAGAAGTACAGTTGTAGGGAGTGTTATATGTATTATCTGAGTTGATGTACAGTTGTAGGGAGTAATACCTGTTACGTAAGAGGGAGTTGTACAGTTGTAGGGAGTATTATCTGTATCTCTCACTGTTTGAGTCATTTGAAGCTGACTTACTTCAAAATGTTGAAACCGTAGTGATAAAACTAAAATAAAAAGTGTGCGTCAAAGCCCTTTCTCTTTTCTGTGCACCTCTCAGGTTTTCGACAGCTCCGGCTCTTTCCTCTCCTACATCAACACGTCCGCAGACCCCCTGTACGGGCCCCAGGGACTGGCCCTCACCTCCGACGGGCACGTGGCTGTGGCCGACTCTGGGAACCACTGCTTTAAGGTCTACCGCTATCTGCAATAGAACCTGCAGCTCTACCAGAACTGAACCAGAACTGAACCAGAACTGAACCAGGACACCACAGCACCCGGCCTTCTCACCTGCACCTAACTACGGACTCAAGACTGGACTTATTTATTCGAGAGGGGAGGTGTAGAGTAATGGATGCTAAGTTATGGGATGGAAAAACTATGTGCACAGAAGACGGTCGTGGGTTTAAAGGGACTTTATGAAGCATTATGTTGAGATTTTTTTTTATTACAACTTACAACAACTCCATCTAGTGGCGTAAAATGATATTACAAGGACCCATTGCACTTTCATGGGTTCTCTTTAGTTGTTAAAAAATTAAAACAGACATTTCTCTTTTTTTTTTAATAACTTTATGTATTGAAATTTTCAGTTTAGCACAAATATTCTATAACAACAACAAAAACTGACAAGGACAAGCTTATTGTTGGTGCCAAATATTCATTAAAATACACTTTAAGTATCAAATACAATAAAATAAATAAATATAAATTAAATAAACAAACATAAATCAATACATTTAAATTCAAATTAAAGACAAAGACATTTCGAAGCTGATACAAATAAGTGCAAAAGATAAACTCAAATAAAATGTTTTGTTGTTACTTTAAAATATTTATATTCAATTTGAACTTTAAAAAAATAAATGTAAATCAAATAATTACTCAAGCAAAAGTAAAAACAAAGAAAATTACCACTCAAGTAGTTACGGTTTTAAGGTTTTAGATGAACAACAGAAAATACAGTCAAAATTAATTACAAAAAACAATAAATATCTTCTCAAATGCAATACAAATGTTATATTCAGTGTCTTGCCAAAGGACACAACAACAGTATTACTCAAAGCAGGATTCAAACCATTATTATTTATTTTTTGTAAGATAGGAATGTTGTAAAATATGCGCAAATGTCGCTGTGTTGTTCAAATGTAAAAACAATAGGCTAACACAAAATAGCAGTTGTGTTTGTTTACTTTTTTGCGTTTATACTGTATTTTAGTATTTTTTGTTACTCCATATTGTCCCTTTAACCCACAGTTTGCGAGTGTGACATGACAGAAACTTCAAGTATTTATCCAGGAGCCATAATCTGTTCAAATGCATGACGTTTGATTTGGAACAATATCCGCGTAGCATTAGCTTACGCCGTGCGCTAACGCTAACTTAGCCGCTTCTAGCTTCTTTAGGCGTCTCCAGCAGCGAAATGTAAAACTTCTTATCAACTTATATCACACTACATCGGACATTGTCAACAGGGCTTGGCATTAGCTCACTACTTTTACGGTTTTATTTTATGCTTAACTTAATTACAGTAGTTTATCCAGAACTCTCCAGATTTGGATCGTTTCAGAGCTCAAACTGCTTTCACTACGCAGCTAACTAACTTTAATATCAGCTATCGTGGTCCGTGTACGAGTCGTTGTTTTGAATTTCAATTAAGAACGAAAAAAATAAAATAAAATGGGAAAACAGTTTGTTATTTCTTTATTCCATTTTAGTGTCAAACTAAACAAACAAACAAACAAACAAAAAAACAGATTTCTTTTTCCAACCAAAAAACTGTCTTGGTGCCTATTTTAATTTTATTTAATAATAAAAGTAATTTAATTTAAATTTAAAAATCATTAAAAAAAAAAAAAAATCATAATTTTATTCTCTCTGGTTTATATGTTATCAACTGAACAAAGGAGAGTTTATCGCTGCTTCTTGTTTCTCGTCATGGAATTCAACAATGACTTTCTAAAACGTGAAAGTAAATGCGTCGCTATAAAAAAAGATCCACAAAAACTGTAGTTTTTTTGTCCACAAAACTGCAACAGTTTTTCAGGTTAAGTCCTTCTTGCTGCAGAACTTCCGAGCCAAATAAACCAGAGAGTTAAGAAGTTGCCGATACGGTACAAACATCGATACAGTGCACTTTCAATTCGATACGATATATCTGAAAATGATTCAGTATGCTAACTTCTTGGGTTCTTTTTAAAGACAATACAGTAAAGTGTATTTACCTTGACATGTTTCGACTGCTCGCTGCAAGCCAACTTCAGAACTGTCGAAACATGTCAAGAAGGTAAATACACTTTACTGTATTGTCTTTAAAAAGAACCCAAGAAGTTAAAGTACATAAGAAGACAAAATGAACATCTTTGACCTGATTTGATACGGTTCAGTAAAAAAATAAAGGCGAAGTCATGACTGTGATACTAAAAGTTTTTGTTAAACCACTTCTTGTGCAAAGTTCATATGAAACACAAACATTTTAATCATCAAAACAGTGAAAATGTCAAATGTGTCGCATAAACAAGTTTCCTTCCATTAAACAAGCAACAAAACTGTAGCTCTGAAACAAAATAATTTACTAGAATATACCAAAAAATACTCTTGACGATATAGCGACACAGCAGCCCATGATATCGATACTGTCTCATCAAATTTAACGATACGATATATTGATATTTAAATATTTTTGCACACCCCTACCAGAGAGAATAAAATATCAAAATTAAAATCTAAATTAAAATAGGCATGATGACGAATTAAATATTCGAAATAGAGGTCAAAATCAGTTTTTTGTTTGACACTAAAACTGAACAATGAAATAACAAACTTTTTTCCATTTTATTGTTTTTTGTTCTTTATTGAAATTCAAAATAACGAATCGTACACGGACATATTATTTGTCACCTTGTTTAAATTGCTATGTTCTTTCGTGCGCCAGCAGGTGTAGCTAATGTCAAGCCCGGCTTGTCACCATGTGTGCGTTGTTTGGCTGTGTGTAAACTGTATATATGAATGTACATTGTAAATAGTTAGATTGCTGGGTGTGTGTGCTAGCTGCAGTTTGACTCCCCAATTTGTGTCATTACCAAAAAAAACTTCGCAAAATTGTTTCAAGTGAATAAAAACTTCAACCTAGACATCAAATATCTAGTGAATAAATCTAATTCAGTTAAAGCTGCATTGTGTAATGACATTAAACAGCTCTGCCTTACATTTTTTCCGTTAAATGTGGTTTTACGGCTCAAAAAAACCTGTAACTCTGACCTGTAACTTGGCCTGGTTTGGTCTCCATGAAGATAGAAAGGTTTAATGCCATACTACGAAACAAGAAAAGTATCTGACGGACCCTCCACCAGAAAAGTTACACAATGCACCTTTAATGGACTAAAAGGCTAACGGACTAGCTTGAGTGACGCGAATCAGGCAGGTGGCGCAAATTGTGGAGGGACGCGCGGCACAATGTTAAACGTGCGTGCCTGTGTGCGAATACGGCAGCTGTTAACTTAGCACATGCTTCACGATTTTCATATTTATTTATAAGCAGCACAATATTGTTTTTGTTAAATATTATTTCTTTTTATTTTAAGGGAAAAATTAAGACAAAAAAGTTATTTATTTTGTACACTAGGCTAGCATTTATATAATTTTTTTCAATTTTTATTTTTTCCATCGAATCTGTATTTTCAGAAAAGGAATAATTGGTACCCGTTTTACAATTTGAACGTGCAATTACTTCAAAATTATAGTGAGACAACACTGCAATTATTATTTAATATAATAACAAACATAAAATTGATCATTCAGGATTAAAAACAAATAATAAAAAATAGAAAACGTATGATTTTAAATACGTTTTCATAATGGTACCAACTATTCCACTTCAAAACTGAATTCATATTGCCAAAATAATACCGCATTGTACCATTTTACAAGTATTTTTATTTACTTAACGCTGAATTAGAAATGCTTGTATTTTCACTCACACAGCTTGGTCCCGTTCAAAGTGCTAACTAACCGGACAATACAGTAAAAATCATATCTCAGGAAACCATTCATAAATTCACATTACAACTATACAGTCTACGGTTACAACTAACATTTGTATAAAAATATGCATATTACGGGATATGGATATGAATTCTGTTATTTTCAATTATTATTATTATTTTTTTGTAAGGGCAGTCATAGGGTTCCGTACATTCTGGGCTTGGCTACATGTACAGGGATATTGTATTGGTTAACTTTTTATCATTACGTCGTGCTCTTTTTAAACTTTGAGCTTTGGTAGAAAACTGAACCGGCTACTTTCCAGTTCATCGACGTATGCTTAACCCACTACACCAATGCCACCGCCCAGAAAATTCCTCGTCAAAAGCTACGTAACTATGGCTATGTTCAGACTGCAGGACTAAAGGCTCAGTTTGGATTTTTTTGTGAGGTTGTTTACTTTTTTGCGACTTGTATGTGAACTCCAGTGTCAACTTAAGGCTTCGTTTACATGACGACGGTCTGAACAGACGACGCAAAAGTGGCGTCGCGTCTTCACTTTTTATTCCATGTTTAGACGAGCGTTTTCAGAAGGAAATCTGCGTGCATACGGTGACGCAAAAGTGTGTGGAATTCGATTGGGTACGCATGCCAGACAGCTCGGTGGTGATGTATGTGACGTAAACGTGTACGCGACGTGAGCAGATCTGACCAGAGTTTTGCGTCTTGGGCAGTGTAGACGGAAACGCTACGCATATTCAACTTTTCCACTCTGGAGGGTGGTTTCAGAATTTTGCGTTTTTAAGCCCCAAAACACCGTCGCTGTCTAAACAAAAGGCACTTCTGATAAAATATTTTGTCATTTTTACCCGCAAGTGTTTTTTTGTAAACAGGCCCTTAAATTCCCCAAAAGTGTCCCGCATGTGCATTGGAGGATACGACGATGTTACAAGCAGCGAGTGTGCTCAGTGTTTACGGAAGTCGCCTAAACGCTGGGCTCGTCTCCCAAAATATGGTCCAGTTCTTCATAAAATGGACAGGTTACACGTCCACGGCCGCTTCGTTTGAGTTTTTAGCCTCTTTGTATTTGGCTTGCAGGCTCTTATTTTTCGTTGACACTGGAGCCAAGACCGCCTGTAGCCGCCCTCGGACATTTCAAAAACCGCCCGGTTCTGATAAGACCCCTCCAATTTGGCCTGAATACAGCGATCCCCCGAATATTAACAAAGTCACTAACCTCGCTTTCCCTCCATTGACTAGACTCCGAGCCTGATATGTGGGTGGGATGAATGCGCCTTGGCCGTTCAGACTGAAGTCGCATGTCAAAAGATCGGATATGTATCGGTTTTAGGAGCACATATCCAAGTGGCCTGGGTCACATTTGAAAAAAATCTGATCTGGTCATTAAAAGATCAGATACAGGTCGTATAGGGATGAAAAAATCGGATTTGGGTCACTTCAGGCTGCAGTCTGAACGTAGATTAATTGACTTTTCTTTTTTTTTTTTTTTTTACCGTGATACGTTTTGGAAATCAAATCCACAATCCAAATTCTGTTAATGTGCAACTACTTTGTCAAAATTTTAACTCCGTAATATTTGTGTAGATTTTGTTTTGTAGGAAAAATTGTCCCAGACTTCAACTCAGATCTTGGTCAGGAGCTGCTGGATTACTTTACTTGCCTGGTCGCAGGTTCAATTCCCGTGTAAAACATACTGATTTTCCATGATCCACGCAGTTACATAATTTCTAATCTTTATGAAATATCTTTGCACTTTTAGCCAAGCCATACGTAGAAATTTAGAAAACAGTTCGCTTACGATGTATTATTAGTCTGTCCACCTTCTGTTACAGTGACATCGTCCACTGGCGCCCCCTGCTGTTCATGTCTCACAGTAGAATGTAGAGGACATTTTGAACATGTACCAGCCAGTGGTGGAAGAAGTACTGCATTTTGTTACTTAAGTAAAAGTACAAATAATGGAGCAAAAAAGAAAAATACACAAGTAAAAGTTTAAGTATCACATGAAAAAGTCATCTTAAGTAAAAGTATTAATCTACCTGTTTAAAAATGTACTTAAAGAGTATTTCAAGCAGATTTTGACGTCTTGTGAGCTTCAAATGTAGTGATTTTGATAAAGATTTGGACTAAATTTTGATCAGTTGAAACAATTAAATCAGCCTTTTTCTTTTGTTTTTATTTGTGTATTTTTGTTTGCTCAAATTATGTTAAAAATAAATCCTCAGCCTTTTCAGCAGGTCTCAAAAATACTTTTAACTTTTCAGTCCTGTTCAAAAACGTAGAGGAGTAGAAAATACAGATGCCTGCTCTCAAATGTAGTGAAGTCAAAGTAAAAATAATCCACTTTAAAACTTACAGATACTTCAAATTTTTACTTAAGTACAGTACTTTTTTACTTTTACTCCACCACTGGGACTAGGACA
This sequence comes from Boleophthalmus pectinirostris, assembly GCF_026225935.1. NCBI lineage: Eukaryota > Metazoa > Chordata > Actinopteri > Gobiiformes > Gobiidae > Boleophthalmus > Boleophthalmus pectinirostris. The sequence goes on from NW_026571541.1 coordinate 31,383,683, forward strand.
CTGCTGTGACGCTGTAATCGAGCTACAGTCTGAATGGAGTGAAAGGCCATATCACACACTTCACTATAAATACTGCTTTTGTTTATCATATGCACTGGTAATAAAAGCACATGGTTTACTGGAGTGACTCTTTGGTATTTTGTTATTTTGTTTAATTCCTCAGTCGTCCAGGTAGGATCCACAGCGAAGGACGTACGTCAGACTGGGAGTTAGTTTTTCTCCGTTGGTTTGGCTCATTTCTTGAAACACAAATGACATTCTTAAAACTATAAGATCATTTGGCCAAACACTTTGATAGTTCTGCCCAACATTACAGACAGTGTTGGGAAGGTGACTTTTAAAATGTATTCCCCTACAATTAACAGATTACATACCCCAAAATGTAGTTTGTAACGTAAATCCATTAAATTACTTAAAGTGAATAACGTAATCTGAATACTTTGGATTACTTGATATTGTCATGGTTTTAAAAACGACATGAATGTACCGACCACATCCTGAAAATTCTTGTTTGTTCTTTTCAAATTGTCTGTTGAGCCCAAGTCTCCATGAACAGGTAATTTTTTGCTGTAGAGAAGCAAAGACCAGGATATCTGAACATAAATAGTTTTATCTGCTAAAAGAAAATAAAAAGTCCAGTCTTTCCTTAACCATATTAAAAATATTGATAGAGAAATGATTTTTATATGAAATCACTGCTGCCTTCAATTATGTCCACCCTAATTATTAATAAAATAAAATAAAATCACTTTCAGTACAAACAGAAAGGCGCCAGCCCAGTAAAAATCTGTAATATTTGATGTTTTTTATTCAAAATGATGCAGAATCAGATTCTTAACAATGACAATTACTAACGACATCGTCCATTGTGTGACTGACGCCACCAACGTTAACAAGACGTTTACGTGGCTCTTACTGCCGCATTCTGTTTCTGACAATGAGCGGAATTATCGAAATAAAACAAAAAAAATGGGATATAGCCCAAAATGTGAAAACAGGAAAATACCGCCATGTAATCCATTTATTTTAACAAAGTAACTGTAATCCAATTACCACTCACTGAAACAGTAACTGTAACTGAATACAGTTACTCATAATTTGTACTCTGATTACATTACTCCAGTACATGTAATCTGTTACACTGATTACAGCTCAACAGCAAAAGCTCATATCTCTCCCAAAACTGTTCACACAAGCTTCAAAGCAGATTCCTTTCACATATAAAGAGTCAGTGCCATCAAAATTGCAAAGATCCTTCTCAGTTGTTTTGGCTCTTTTGCATTCATTTCGTGCTTTTGTCAAAATAACCTGGCTGGTCCAGCACAGCTCCACCTGCACAAGCTCAGATCTGTTTACCCATGTGTCAAAACTCAACTCCTTTCTCATACAGTCATTGCCCTGTCAGCTTCTCCTGGAGGCAGCCTGAACAGAGGATCTTAAGAAAGAGGCTTGGAGAGTTAGAACAGTTCTCAGACAGGTTTCTTTATTTGAGTCAGGCAGATTCAGGTCTCAAGATTCAAGTTGATTCAGCATGATTTTGCCTACGCGGCGTCTCTCTGTGCGTCGGTCGTCCCTCGACAACGCGGTCGGCGTTCCCCCACTGATGCACAGAAAAACTGGATGCCTTTTATACCAGCATAACTGTTGAGTTAACATCTTCATGGAAACATACACAGCGGTTTTGTCCCAACACGTGTCCCATAACAGACTGGCAGATGCTAAAGGTTGGAGACACACCCCTTATCTGTTCCATATACATTCACAGTCCATATGACATCATATCCCAACCCCATTGACACTCCAAAGTCCAAAAACATACACAGCATGTTATTGTACACAGGGATTACAGGGCAAATTAACATATGAATGAAACTTTAAAAACACAGGGTAGAAGCCCACAGCCCCCAAAACGCATCGTCCCTTTGGCCTTGTGTCGGCACTGCAGCTCAAAATGCTTTTGGCACTATGGCAGGTGTCTAACTAACACAATACAATTATGGATAAAACTGAAAAAAAAAAAATAAATTCACACGAAGAGCAGCCTCCAAAGTTTGACATCACACACACTGCACTCACTCTGCCAACGAAACTCCAACTAACCATTTTATTCACACATATAAAGTAAAAAGAAAATGTATAAAGTATTCTGTACATGTACAAAATATAAACACAAACAAAAAAACCCATATATTTAGCCTACAGTGCTGTAAATAAAGCAAATAAAGTTTCTACAGTAAAACTTCCACCGCTTGCAGTTGTCACCCTCCCAGGGAAGAACGACTGAGTAACTGTAACTGAATACATTTACTCATAATTTGTACTCTGATTACATAACTGCGGTACATGTAATCTATTACTCCCCAACACTATTTGTACTGTGTGTGTATTTGTACCTGTGTGTGTATTTGTACCTGTGTGTGTATTTGTACTTGTGTCTCAGGTGCTTCGGGTGAAAGTTCTGCTTCTTTCCACTTTTGGCTCGTCTGCGGACAAGACACAGACATTTATTCAATGTATTTAATTATTATTCAATTTATTATCTGAATATCACAACACATTTAACAAACGACACGACAGAAAAACCTAAAAATAAGACAGGCTACCGGTTACCATAGCAACGGGGTCTGGGTCAGGTTTATGATGCTTCAGGAAAAAAAATACAAAACTATTAAACAGCCTAACCCATAAAACAATCAAGTGGGATTTAGTAAATAAAACCTTCATTCTGTCGTTTTTAACTTATTTAAACATAAGGGACTGAGACTCAAAAGTGAAATTAAAGGCAATTTAAATTTATCTGAAATTTCAATACATCACAAATGTGGTCACGGTCATCAAAAAGGACAGTTTACAGGCAAAAAATAAATAAATAATGCAATGTACTTTGTCACCTGATTTCTGTTTGTTCTGTGTTTGTTTGTTGTATTCTTCCTTCTCCAGCAGATGGCGCCACGGCGACTTGGTTCTTTGGTTTTCCTCTGTAAAATTCAGTAAAAATCCAAAAGTAAAGCAGAGCCGTCAGATTTCCCCACATTTCATAATTTTGAGATGTTTTTTTTCCCCTTTCTAAATTCTACACACATAACACATTTTATTCAACGTTACAATATTTACAGATTTATTTTTTATTCTAGGAGCAGGAGGCATTTTGGTCACGATTGACTAAATCAAACCTAAAATAATTACTCATTAAAGCTGCAAGATAAAAGACAGATTTAAGTTGGGTACAGTCGATATATTAAAGTGCATATGGCATGTTAGTAATTATATTTATGAAGATTTCTACTTGTTTTATTTCCTGGTTGAACACGGACAGAAGATACAGAGCCAATTTCATCACTTTTACCTTGGAACCAAACTGTGAAAAAGGGTCAAGATTTGCCTAAATGACACAATAGTTCAATTATCGCTGCATTTGAAAGTTTTAACATAGACGCATTCCTTTTTAGAACCACTACATCTTTGATTTTTGTGCTTTTCTTTTCAACTTTTGTCCAGAAACTGACACAAAACTGATGTAAAACTATGATAAATATTCACCACAAGTGCCATCCTACCAAACCGAGTCAAAATAATTTATAAAACCTGACATACACACTTTAAGATCGGGCTAAAAGAGGCAGGTTTTATGCCGAAGCAATATTTTCATTATATTTTCTATTAAAATATTGGTAATTTTCTGCGTGCTGAGCATAGGAGCGTCTCCAGCGTCTCTGTACGTGGCCCCTCCCACCAGAGCAGCACAAATGAAGACTTGTCTCTTTCCAAACGCTCTTAAAGGACGATCGTTTTGACTGTTGACAGTGACACCCTCATCAGAAAAATGTCAAAAATGAGAAATTGGAGCCGAGTGCAGGATTTTACAACAAAAATTGACTTATTCCTATTTGCAAACAAGTTAACGTTAAAACATTGTGTTGAAATTGCATTTTTCTTAAAGTTTCAGGTTGTTGATAATATAATATTTTGTAAAAGAAAGAGTTCATCAATTAAAAAAAGATTTATGTAATAGATTTGCGTTTCTCTGCACAAATATTTGAACTTATTGCTATTTTTGAGGTTTATATGCCATGAGTTTTCTGATCCGGCCCCTTTGGGATCAAAGTCGGTTGGATACGGCCCCCGGACCAAAATAAGTTTGACACCTCTGGTTTAAACTATCAGGCCTTACTGTAAACCAAATGACCAACTGTTGCATAGAAACTACATGTGCTTAACTTTCATCAAGGTTGAACGCTCGTGACAACACCTGAATTACAAGTTATTCCTGCATGAGCTCTACATAATAACAAATATCAAACTACCTCAATGTTTTACTTCTTATGCTTTTTACGTCCCCTTTGCTAGGGGAGAAAGGGAAGTAACAAGAAAACCAGGATGTTAAAGGTTTAACTAAAAATTGTGCATTTATTATTTACAGTGTAAGGGAAGACAAACAAAAAAACAGGCAATTAAGGTGGAAATAAATAGGAGTTAAACAAAATAATCTAATAAACTAAAGAGCCCTAACTAGATACAAGGTACCAAATCTACTCAAGATGTACTGCGAACAAAAAACAAAGGTGTCTCAACGAACTAAACGAGGCAATAGCCGGCAATATAACACAAAGAGACAACCCAACATCAAACAAAAGTGGCGAGCTGGCCGCAGTGATCCAGCCGCCCCGAGCAGGCGGAAGATGGTCCCTTTTCAATCCCCCGCTATCACAGGTGTCATCCGCGGATTGGTGGAAGCGCAGGGATGAACGGCCAATCGCTGACGCGCTGCGACGCCAGCCTCCGTCCCACGTCGGGTACTCCCGCGCATCCGGGTCCCGGGCTCGCGGACCGGGAGCATCATGCGCAGACAAAAGCAATTAAAGAAGAACGGGAGTACTTTAAACAAATATCACAGGGCCGGGGCCCGTAACAATGCTGAAAAACATTTTCCCTCACCTTTTGCCTGAATCATTCAACCCAAATCAAGAATCCATCAATTCAAAAAGGGCTTCCCCAAACATTTCTAGTGCTGCCACCACGAGGAATTCCCTTTACATAAAATAAAAATATAATTACTGATCCGCTGTGTCCCGGTCTCCCCTCAGGCCGACAGAGCCCAAAGGAAGTCGTCGTCCGCGTGTTTCCAAACGTCTTTCGGTTTTGAGACGTAAACGTGAATAAATCTGGAATTGGTTTAAGAGGAGAAAGGACAATCTAAAATCCAGAAATGGAAGGCTCAGACATCATCTCTCTCGTATTTACAGCTCCAGGTATGTTCGTTATAACATAGATTAGAAAATAGAGGCGATTGTGCGTGTTACCTAAAATATCTATAAACGTAATAGTGTAAAAAGTCTAAATTGCAAACTGGAATTAAAAATATTTCCAAAAAAATCCAGATTTTAGCAAAAATTTTATTGAAAAACGTTCTGACCCTGTTTTTTCCAGGTCTATGGTACAAATAGTTACAGTAGCACACGGCCATTCCCAACACAGAACAACAAAGTATAGATAATACATACACAATATATACACTACATACATGTGCATCTCCCAGTCTGTACGCAGTAGTCCTTTGTAGTACTTATACTCCAGTAGTCGTAGTACTTTTACTCAACCTATCACAATATTGCATAGAGGTTTTCAAATCAAAATCAAATCAAGATTTCAGAAGTGCCGTTAGAAAAGTGTCATAAGTAACAGAAATGAGGTAATCTGATCTTAAAATCAAAATATCTTGAAATTCTAGCCATAAACATTGATGAGAACGACAAATTAATAAACAATAAAAAGTACCTACACAACAAATTACAGGGAGTGGTTAACCTTCTAGCTAGAGTCCAAAACCAGAGGCGTCTAAACTTGTTACAATACACGCACCAAGAATCTCGGACTTACGGTCATCGCGCAATTCATACTGGGAAGGATTTTCTGAAAAAGTGAGCATCAATGCGCCATGTTTGTTTTCCCGGTTGGATGGGTCTCTTGTCAAAGCTGATCTTTTCAAGTCTTTTGAACCACATCGCTTTTGTTTCTGGTTCTGATATTGTCATATTTTAGTTTTGGGATCTGGACATCGTTAATTGTTTGGTTGTTGGATCCTAACAGCAGAAAACGGCTTGAGAAATTTGTTTGTGAAATTCATAACTGCAAAAGGGAATCAGATGTGTGTGACTGCAAACCTCTGTTCAAACTGTTTTACTTCCCAACGGAATTGAAAAATAGTGAAAGGCGAAGGCGATGGGCAGGACTGATCAACAGGAAGGACGAAAACGGAAATTTTGACTGCCTGAATCATCCCGAGTTTGCAGAGAACATTTTGTATGTGAAGCGCCATCAAATCAAAATCCCGATCCCTCGCTCCACCTCGGTTATGAATTTAAAAAGTCAACGCCAAAGCGAAAGGCACCAACTGTTCACCAAGAAACACCTTCAACTGCAAAGAGACCGAGACGTGATGTTGCTGTAAAACCACAAGAACAAGAAAGTGTGAGCTCGGCCTGTTTGTCTTCTGCACCTCTCGCTTAACAAACATGGTCCCGTTTTGATGGTGCTACACGTACAAAATGTTCGCTGCAAACTCAGGATGATTTAGGCAGTCAAAAGTTTCCTTTTCGTCCTTCCCGTGGATCAATCCTGCCCATCGCCTTCACCTTTCACTATTTTTCAATTCCGTCGGGAAGGGAAACAGTTTGAACGGAGGTTTGCAGTCACACAGATCTGATTCCCTTTTGCATTTATGGAGTTCGCAAACACATTTCTCAAGCCGTTTTCTTCTGTTAGGATCCAACAACCAAACAATTAACGATGTCCGAATCCCAAAACTAAAATACGACAATATCAGAACCAGAAACAAAAGCGATATGATTCAAAAGACTTGAAAAGATCGACTTTGTCAATAGACGCATCCCACTGGGAAAACAAACATGGTGGTTTAATGCTCACTTTTTCAGAAAATCCTTACCAGTATGCATTGTGCGATGACCGGAAGTCCGAGATTCGTGATGCATGTATTCACAAACTGGTACAATTTTGAATCTGTAAATTACGCAAAAAAAATATATATATATCTGGCGCCCTCTGCTGGCAACATTGAGTAGTGAGACATTTCGAGATGACAAATTAGCAGCCTGGCTAATGGTTTCTGTGAGTGTGTATGGACTTTAAAAACACAGAGGAGCACTTTCTGGTTTCAAATGCATATGTAGAAAAGGTTCCAAGGTGTGGCTTTAAACTTATCTATGTATCAGGCCATGTTACAGGTCGGATCTGTGGAGAGGCGACGCTTAATCACCGTAAGAATGCACATTTGTAAGTATTTCTCGTAATTGAATACATGAAAGATAGATAGGTTTAAAGTCACACTGCGGAACATTCCAGACAAAGCAACAGCAGAATAACGGAAGAGTATTTTAGCACAGAACAGCAACATAATTTTTAAATCCCCAAATAGTGAATTTTTAAAACTAAAATCTAAAATTGTTATTGTACATTGCAGACCAGCTGGCTTCAAGTGTCTCTCTAGTCAGTGTTCGTTCGGTCAATACTGAGTTTGTGAAGATTTCAGAACAAAAATTTCAACAAAAAAAATGCAAACATACAAATTAAAACCGCAATAAAACTTAAAACAGATGATTTCAGTTACAAATGTATAAAAAAACCGCATGCAAAACATTAAACAAAAAAACATTTAAATAACTCTCCAGCGCTTTCTCCATCAAATTTCATTCACACACTGCAGAATTTAACAGAAATTTCCAGATTTATTGACATTTTCCAGTGTTAAAATGAAAATGGTTGCTCTTTTTCTTCTATCCAAAAATGCAAAAAATTGAACATGACATGCCTATTTTATTACATAATACATCATTTTGATAGTCAATTCCTTTTTTATGTCAGTAATTTATAGTAAAGGTTTCAAATTCATGTCAAAAAAAAAAAAAAAAAAAAAAAACATCACCAGCAGTGTCTTGCCTTAACCACAAGAGGGCAGTAACACACCATCTATCATACGCCCGGCTGCTTTTAACTACAAAAAGCAGCAATTATTTTTTTTTTTTGTAAGCGAAGGTGTCACAAAGCAGGTTTAACATAAAGTCAGAGTTAAAGCTGCACTGTGTAACTTTTCTACCACCTGCTTGTCTCCATGGAGATGTTGTTGCTTTGTCCCAGTGTATGGCATTAAACATATCTGTCCTACATTTACTTCATAATATCGTTTTTTTTTATTGACCTAAAAACATGCATTCTTACTGTGTTTGGGCTCGCCTCTCCACAGATCAGACATGTAACCTGGCTCTGCGGCGTCACCTGCTGTCTCCGTAGAGCTAAAAGAGTGTAATGCCGTACTGTGGGACATTCCAGGCAATATCTCCACGGAGAGAAGCCGGTGACGGACTCTCCACAGTAGAAAAGTTACTCAGTGCAGCTTTAAAGTTGAGGTGGGCAAACGACTCAAAACCGAAAACCGTAAACCTTTTTTAAAATCCTGCCAGCAGATTTGAACAAAGCGTTTTAATGTCACAATTTGAAACGATCCAGACTTTTCCCAATCAAAAGCTACCGTATATTGTTAATCGCTATGGTGACGGTCCTAAATTTGGATTATTTTGCGCACAAGGCCTGTTAGAATTCTACGATATTACCGCTTTGGGACAAACTTAAAAGCGCATTATGTAACTTTTCTGGTGGATGGTCCGTCATTGTTTTGTCTGGAATGTTTCACAGTGTGGCATTAAACCTTTCTATCGTCATGGAGACCAAACCGGGCTATGTTACAGGTCAGATCTGAGGAGAGGCGACGCCCGCGCACAGTCAAAATGTTTGTTTTTCTAGGTATTTTTGAGCTATAAAAGCATCTGTAATTGAATAAATGTAAGGTTGAGCTGTTTAAAGTCATATTGTGGAACTTTCCTGGCAGAGCAATGACGTATCCATGGAAACAAGAAGGCGACGGACACCGAAAAGTCACATAGTGCACCTGTAAAAGTAAACAAAAAAAGTAATAATAATACAAATTGAAATGTTAATCCTGCGTTGTAAATAGGCCCAAACACATTTTAAAACTCTTTTTTTTTTTTTTTTTTATAATTACATTCTTTGGACTCTGGGTTGTTTTTTTTTTTAAATTGGAAATCATTACAGAAATTTCATCACGATTCATTCTTTTAACTTTCCAACTTTTACCAGTCCATTGTAGCGCCGTCTTTGTGAATGAAACAAGTCTCTTTCTCTTTTTTTTCTCTTTCATGGAAGAAATTACGTCATTTTTCAAGTAAAACCGCACTCCAAAGTTTCAATAGTTCCACACAATCTGTTCATCGTCATTTGAGGCACTTGCAAAACAAAAAATCTACAGACAAACGAATATCTGCGTGAATTAAAACAACTTCAATTCAGAATATAAGTCTTGATTTGAGCTGATTAAGTAAGTAAAGGACGGTTTGTGACAGCCAGGTAGGGCATCTGGCATAAAAATTTGCCAATTCCCAATGGTATGCAGTTGGTAATCTTTGACAAAAAAGGAGTAACCATCTTAAAAAAATAATAACAATAAAACCAAACCAAAATTAGCAATTTAATTGGCAAAAATACAATAAAAATTTGAGAAAATGAAAAAATACCTTTCAAAAAATTATAACTATTTTACAAAATTCAGTATTTCATGGTGCATTGTGTTACTTTTCTGGTGGAAGTCCTGTCAAATACTTTTATTTCTTTGTCTAGAATGTTCCACGGTATGATATTAAACATTTTTATCGTCATGGAGACCAAACTAGACTAAGTTACAGGTGAGATCTGTGGAGAGGCGACCCCGCTCAGTCAGAACGCCTGATTTTTTTTTAGGGATTTTTGAGCTTTAAAACAAATGCTTTTATTTCTTTGTCTAGAATGTTCCACGGTGTGTTATTAAACATTTTTATCATCATGGAGACCAAACCGGACAAAGTTACAGGTCAGATCTGTGGAGATGCGACCCCGCCCGCAATCAGAATCCCTGAATTTTTAAGTTTTTTTTGAGCTATGAAACCACTTGTAATTGAATAAATGTAAAGTAGAGCTGTTTAAAGTCACACTGTGGAACATTCCAGAGCAATGACATCTCCATGGAAACAAGAAGGCGAAGGACCCTCAACCAAAAAGTTACACAGTGCACCAGGACAAAACTAAAACGTTGAATGAAAATGCTAAATTTACAACAATTAATTCAAGCGAAAATGGGAAAAAAGCTAAAAAAAATTCTCAAATCAAGATTAAATTCTGAATTCCAGCCTTTTTTTTTAACTCACGTAGACATTATTCTCGTCTTGTATCTTCTCCGTCAAACTTCCGAGCTGTCGTTGCCTCCTTGCGTCACCATCGGCTCCGCGCTGGTCGAATTTTTGGGCGTGTCCTTTCGGCCGCGTTTGGACCTCACCAGTAAAACCACCAAGATTACGATGAGCACCGTGAGCAGCAGCCCCACCAGAACTCCGATGATGAGCACTAACTTATCGTCGCTGTCTCTGTTTTGGTTCACTTCTCTCGGAATGATCCCTTTGGTTATCACCTCCTTCTCCGGGCTGGTTCGGACTTGGCTGCTCCGGTCCAGGGCGATGTGCAGGATGTTGGTCCCGCGGTTGTTGGATTCGCCGATCTGGTCCGCGATGTCCGGGAGGTCTTGGCCGGAGCGTTTGGACAGAAGGTGGCGGCCGTGGTTGGGGCGCGAGGAGAGGGCGTGGTGGTATTCCAGGCTCCTCTTGCCGATTCCGCGGTTGGAGCTTTCTCTGGAGCGCACGGTGTAGATGGTGTGGATGTACCACTCGCGACCGGCAGAGACCTGGAAGAGAAGAAGAAAAATGTTTAGTTAAAAGTGCATCGTGTAACTTTTCTGGTGAAGGGTCCGTCAAATGTTTTTGTCCTGCTTTGTCTGGAATGTTTCACAATATCGGATTAAACCTTTTCTATCTTCATGGAGACCAAACCAGACCAGGTTACAGGTCAGATCAGTGGTGCCTGTTTTTTTTCTGGGTATTTTTAAGCTATAAAACCACTTGTACCAGTCTCCAGTCCAGGTGGTGTGGTACAAGGCTGCACAGAAAGAATAAATAACTTACTTTATTTCTGTTTTATTTATCATCTGAGTCTGAACAAGGGATGGGCATGATTCGTCGATTAATCGATAATTGATCATTAAGAATTTCATCGATTACGTTAATTTTAATCGACAAACTGAATGTAGGTTGCTGTGTAGCATAGGGTGAACAAACAGGGGTCCGTACATGTGTCTCTCTGCACTCAGAAGGAGCGAGACACAAACAGTCGGTCAGTCTGCAACGTGCCGAAGTACAAGTCATCGTTAAATACGCATTTGTGCAAGAAATTCCACGCTTTCTGTTCCGTTCGGGACAAGTGTGAGGCCATGTGCACAGTGAACAAAGCAGCACATATGTTTCGGTGTCCAGTGGGAAAAAGCTTTACCAGGTGAGAGTCGCGCAATGTCAATGACGAGTCCCCACCTCCCTCCCCCCGTACGGTGTCCTGGTTTTGACAAACGCAAATATGGTCACACTAACCTGTATTCTACTGAGTCGTGTCGCATCAGCGCACAAGAGCTGTTTTTTTCTTCGCTTGGTTTATGCAAATTAGCCATGCGGTTTTAAGTTTACGTTTCTGTGAGAGTTGCGCAAAACTGAATTAAACACAATTATAATGTCAAACGGGCTGATGTGGCTCTAGAGTCGTTACGGTTTATATGTCGTAAACTTGAATTTATTTATGTAGATTAGTAGTGCAGATAGTAATACTAATGATGATAAATTTGAATATAAAAAACGTTAATGATTAATCGATAATCGATCGTTAATTCTCCCGACGATCGATTAAGAAAATCGAATAATCGAATGCCCATCCCTAGTCTGAACAATGTTTTATTTTGAACAATGACCGAATTGTCTGTTACATCCGTCTGACTCACTCTTGATGCAGGTCATGACCAGTGTTGGGCATTTTACATAAAAAAAAGTAATTAGTTACCATTACAAATTACTTTCCCCATAAAGAAATAGAGTTAGTAACTTAGTACCATACTGTAAAAGTAATTAATTACTCAGCAAAGTAATTATCTAGTTATTTTTCATGTCATGTACTACTGCCCGAAAAACCGAGTTTGGCTTTAATGCAGTGGCTCCTTCTCCAAATTGGCTGGAGCTCAGGCTCACTGCACTGGGACTTGGGGTGAACAGCAGAGTGAGGTGTGTGAGCACGTGACGATGTGAGGCTCTGCTTTAGATTCGAGTTACTTGAGGCAGACGTGGACAGGCCACAGTTACGCCAATGATGTTCATTATGTCTTCTTATATACTTTAACTTCTTGGGTTCTTTTTAAAGACAGTGCAGTAAAGTGTGTTTACCTTGTTGACATGTTTCGGCTGCTCGCTGCAAGCCATCTTCAGAACTGTCACCGGTGTTAGTGGTGACGTGTCGTATATCAGCTGTTGTTACTTCCTGTAGGCGTGGTCAGCCTGATGGACCTGGCAGGTCGCTCAGACTGACCACGCCTCCCGTCGCCCGGTGTCTCTGGAGGAGGGTGTCCCAGGTGTGTGAAAGGAGGAACGCTCCGTCATCACGGTTAATCCTGTCCGTGCCTCGTTTCCTGATTTCAGTGTCCTCCTTGATCCAGCGTTTGAACTTGTTGTTTTCCGATCCAATGACCCGAGCCCCGTCCCGATCCATAATGTGGTTGTTCCTTTTACAGTGTCTGATATGGCGGATTTTAGGTTTTCCTGTTCTGCTTTGTCTTTTTGTGTTCTGGTGAGTCTCCCTGACGTTTCCTTTTCGCATTCCTTTTGGTGTTCCTTTTTTCGGATGTGAAATGCCCGGCCTGTTTCCCCTATGTATGATTTATTGCATGATTTGCATTGGATTTCGTAGATGGCATTGCATTTTTGTTCTTGTGGGATTTTGTCCTTGGGATGTACGAGTAGTTGGCGGAGTTTTGTGTATGGTTTTACTACAGTGCTTATGTTGTGTGTTTTCATGGCTCTCTGGATGGGTTCGGTTATTCCTCTGATGTTCGGTAGTGTGACTATGTTCTTGTGGTCCTGCTGCCCTGTGTTGCATTGTTGTGTTTTTTTCCGGGGTTTGTTGGTTTTATTGATAACTTGTTGTCTACCTTTGTTTATGGCCCAGCTGGGATACTGACATTGTTTGAGTGCTTGTATGATGTGTCTCTCCTCTTCCTCCCTGTCGGTCTGTGATGAGTGTGGCCCGTTCGAATAGTGTTCTTACTACTGAAATAGTTCTACAGTTCTGAAGATGGCTTGCAGCGAGCAGCCGAAACATGTCAACAAGGTAAATACACTTTACTGCATTGTCTTTAAAAAGAACCTAAGAAGTTAAAGGCCACAGTTACACTTCACATCCACATTCTTGCCCTTTATTTCATTGAGGGAGAAATGTTGTCGGTATTTCCAGTTTGAAAACGCTGCCTTTGAACGTCTCTGGCTCGTCGTTGCCATTGTCGCGGTTTCGTTAGAGTTTGTCTCATTTAGCTCGAAGTGAGAGGGAAAGAAACGACGCGGCAATGTGAGCAGAGACTCCGCCCACCCAACTTCTTAGCCTCATTCAACACAACTGTAACACGTCACTTTGCTTTCCCAGTAATGATCACAGCGTTCTAACAATGGGGAGTGTAATTAATTAGATACTCTATTACCGAAAATATAGTGCCGTTAAAAGTGCCGTTACACTTAAAAACCGTTATTCCCAACACTGGTCATGACACTTGTCTCTGATACATTAACGCTAAACATTAAACCCACAAGCTGCAAAATGAGTTAAAAAACGGACATCTTTGGAAATGTTTATTATTATATTTCCAAAATACCAGTTTTTGGCTCGGTCGTATCATTTTATTTTGTCGTATTTATCCACCACACCTTAAAGGACGGTCTGTGAAAATATTGTCTGATATTAAACCAGTCCATGATGCAAAAAAACATTGGGGACCACTGCAAAATAACACAAATCTGATTCTTTCTAAGCTTTGAGCCGTGCTATATTGTTGTTACCTCCACATAAACATGGACTTTTGTTTCATTCACACATGTTTAATTAAGTAATCCTTTGTTAGTCTGTCTACATTTCCAAAGCTCAAAATACTCTGTTCCACCTTGTGATGTCATGTAGTGGTAGTTTTCAAATTAACAGCTACGTTTTACCTTTAGTTCAGTAGCAATTTGCAACTCCAGGTCAGGAATTACAATTTTACTTTGCAATTAATTGAATTTTGATTGACTCATATAATCAAGTTGAAAAGATTTAAAGGTTGTATAGAGGATTTTTTTAAGGGAAGAGAAATACAGCGACAGTCCTTGTGCGCGTTCAGAATTACTGTTGAAGTTTCCTGTCTAGAGGTAATTTAGTGACCGATGCGTCAGTTTTTAGACCCTTCGTCTGTTTCAGTCGCACCATCGGTGGAAGGAATCTCCAAGAATCACCTCAGTTTGTCTTCGCTCCTTTTCTCCTTCTCTTCTTCTTTCAGCGACCTCAAAAACGGACTTTCTTTTGCGGCGAACTGGTCGTGGATTCTCGTCCGCCATCGCGACAAACTTTGTGCGAAATGCGAGGAAGCTACAGTTTGAAAAAGCCTCTAAGAACCGCTGCGTAAACCACATAATCCCTGCGCGCCGACGACTCAGTTACACTAGGGAGTTTGATTGACAACCTAACAGCCAATAGAAAATGAGGGAGCCTCGTTTTCTATTGGCTGATGTTTATCTGTCCTCACTACGTCCACAGTTGATAGATTTTCATTCTTTTTTTTTTGGTCATTATAATTACAAAGCTGCTGCGTCTCTGTAATGGTATTTAAAACTTTCACTGACAATTTGAAACAAAAAAAAAAATCCTCCATACAACCTTTAAAGCTTGAAAGTATATTTTGGGATATTTTTAAGTATATTTATTTTATTTTTTTAAATATGGAAATTGTTGAATAGCTGGATAAATAGTTCAGTTTGGATACATTTATATTTTTCTGTGCCTTTTTTCATGTTCGAAGTTTATTTTATGTTTTATATATCGCAAAACTGCTCTAAGGTTCATATATTTGTAGCCTATATTTATTTTCAATTGAAAGTTTTGTGCATATTATCAATAACAAAGGTTTTTTGTTTGTTTTTTTGGAGAGAAATGCTGAATAAATGCATCATGTAACTAAAAAATAATTGTTTGAATAATCGTGATTTCAATATTGAGCAAAATAATCGTGATATGATAATTGAGCAGCCCTAAGTCCAAGCCTGAAATGATCCAAATGATTCTAGTGAAGGTGTATGGAGTTTAAAAACATATTGGAGCACTTCCTGTACATGACGTCACAAGGTGTAACTGAGTGTTTTCTGTTTAGGAGAAGAACTCAGCCTAAATATGCAGGATTTGTGTGTTAAACATGTGTGAATGAAACAAAACTCAACTCCAGGTCTGTCTGTGAAGAAGAACCATTATAACATAAATCTGAAAATAGTTTAATATGGACCTTTAGACAGATTTCTCCTTCACTGAAGCCTGTTAAAACTAAAAAAGACGTTCCAGACAGATATGGTTGAGTGGGCCAGTATATGAGGACATTTGATCTTCTCTCCCCCACTCAGACTCGTCTAAGGAGGCCAGAGCAGCTTAAGAACAAGGACTCCATCTCATCCTCTGAAGTGAACTCAAAACTCTTTTTATCAAATCCAAAGAACATGAAGGAGTTTTAAATGCAACCAAAAGACGGATAAAACACCAAAGCGCCTGATGTAACCCAAATCCACAGGTGAGTGTATGTGAGTGCAGTTTCATTTTTTCATTTTATGCTATATACTATGTTTTACTACATTTAATTTTGATTTAAAATACAACATGACTTCATAATAAATAACTACACCTTAAAGAACCATATTGCTGGTTTCGGATGACATGTCGACATCACAAAAAGCAAATGGGGGTCGGGAAGTAAAAACAGACGCAAACTCTGCAAACAAACGATTTCTGTAACAAAATTCGTCGAGCATGTTCATTTTGAATCGACAAACCGAATGTAGGTTGCTGTGCGTAGCGTAAGGAGACGAGGCTGCGTCTGACAGCGCCAACACTGGAGTTGCGGCCTCACAGTCCCACGTTTCATCTCTGGCTCCTCCTTGGAGACACTGTACCACTCACTGAATGCTCTTACATGCACATCAGTGTGCCGGGTATGATTGGGGTTTTTTGAGCATCTCGGTTTCATAATGGTGCATGTAAACGCAGTATCCTGGTTACTGCAACATAAAGTTGAGTGCACATGGGCCGGTCAAGCAGAAGTAAACAGCAAGGCCAAAAATTCAAGTTAATGCATCTGATATAAAAATGTATTGAACAGATACATATGTACTCTAGTTTATGAAACTGTTTACCTTTTTTCTGTACCATTTTTGGTTCTAAAGTTACATACGTTTTAAACAGACCATGTATGAAACATGGAACAAAAATTATTTCCCAAATTTCAAAGACCTGAAAATCATGTCAATAAATGGATGTATTTCATCATATCTTGTGTTATTCCATCTTTGAACTGTTGATGAAGGTACATGATTAAAAAAAAAAAAAAAGATTTAAAATGATAAAAAAATTGCTTGGAAGGACTGACATATTTTATAGAAATAGTTTCCTTTCATTTTGAAGTAATATTAAAGTATTCAGAAGAAAAAAGCGACAAATTATGCAAAATCCTGCACCTTCTACTTGTTTGCACAATTTTCCCTCTGTTACTTTTCCCTCCGTTACCATGACCTTTCTTAATAAAAAATCTCATGACTCAAAAAGTAAGAGGTTTTTCAACCTAATCTTGTACCATATGGTAGAAAACTATATGAAGCAAATATTCAAACCAGTTTGTTAAGGATATGTAAGTGAGAACCAAGAGTTATCACTGTTTGTATTTATTGCCCAAAAAGTGCTGCATATTTCATTCCCTCCTTTACTGACGGAGTTTTAAAATTTTTTGTCAACAACTTGAAAGAATATCACAGGTTTAACTTTACCCCGTTGGAGTGTAACTCTTTCCTACATTCTGATACTTTACTTATTTCAATAGTCCCTCTAGTTTCTGAATAAGAGACATTTGAATGTAAAAAATCTGTTTCCCTCCGTTACCGCTTGACCGGACCCATATGCATCCAAAAGACAAACACTTTTCAGTCTTTTCATCACAACAGGAGCCAAAATAAATAAAGTGACCAACATAAATAAAGTGAGTGAAATGACTAAACCTGCACACGTCTGATCTCTGAAAACATGAACCATCTCGGACATGATATACACACAGTTTACTCAGAAGTCAGTTTGTTGTGAACTTGCATAACACTGGATGCAATACAGCCAAAGTTATGCAAAAAAGAAAAGCTGAGATGTACAAAACTGACAAAAATAAAAGCTCACAAGAGTCAATTTTGTGTAATATAAGACCTTTAAGACCCACTTTTATTCTCTGGCTTTTAACACCGCGTGAGTTGTGTGCTCCTCTGTTCACTTTTATTGTTTTGTCTTATTGATTTTTTTTTATTCTTATGGGTCTATTTTACGGTTTAATTTGTTTGTTTTTACACTGTTGTTTTTATTGTATTAAATTGTAGATTTTTTTGTCTCTATGCAGCACTTTGGAAAGAGTCTTTGTTTATGAAATGTGGGGCACTAGTCTTCCCTTGAATGTCCGTTGCGCCCCCACAGCTTCCCCAAGGATTTTTGACCCATTTTCAAAGAATATTCAGTCTTGACTAAAAATGCTCAAACGGCAAAGACAAAGAGTTCAAAATGAGACGATAATAAAAGAATTATTCCATGTTATGTCCATAAAAGACTTAATTAACATGTCAAAGTTGCACTGAGTAACTTTTTGGTTGGGGCAATGTTCCACAATATGAATCCGTGTATCGTTCGTTCATTCGTTTTTCAATATAAAACCAAAAATAAGAAAGTTTAAAAAACAACAATTTTCTTCATTATTTGTCTCCAAAACCAAAATGAAAAAACACATAAGGATTCGTTTTTTCAGTTTTCGGTTTTGTGTGAAAATGAAAAATGGAAAAAAACAGATATCGGCGATTTCCGTGACTTAAACTGCGATGTCGGACGTTTGTGCAGCGTACGGAATGAACCAGGACCGAACCAAAACCATTTTCAGTCCTGGTCTGGTCCTAGTCTCAATCCTGGTCTCAATCCTGGTCTGGTCCCTTCTGGTTTCGGTCTCAGTCCTGGTCTGGTCTTGGTCTCAGCCTTGGTCTGGTCCCGATCTCGGTCCTGTCCCGGTCTCAGTCCCAGTCTCAGTCCCGGTCTCAGTCCCGGTCTCAGTCCCGGTCTCAGTCCCGGTCTCAGTCATTGTCTCAGTCCCGGTCTAAGTCCTGGTCCTGTTCCCGATCTGGTCATGGTCTCAAGCCTAGTACTGTTCTCGGCCTCAGTTATGGTCTCAGTCCTGGTCTAAGTCTTGGTCCTATTCCCGGTCCCGGACTCAGTCCTGGTCTCAGTCCTGGTCTTGGTCCCAGACCTGGTTTAGTCCTGGTATAGTCCTGGTATAGTCCTAGTATAGTCCTGGTTCAGTCTGTATGTGGTGCAAAATCCGGCATCGCAGTTTAAGTCACAAAAACGGGAAACATGATCTGTTTTTTCCATTATCCATTTAGTTTTTTCAGTTTTTCGATTTTTTGTTAAATTGTTATCCTTTTTTTTTCATTTTGGTTTTATAAACAAATAATGAAGAAAATTGTTGTTTTTTGTTTTGAAAAATGAATGAACAAATGATACACTGATTCAGTTTGACATTAAACATCTCCACCTTACATTTATTCAATTACAAGTGGTTTTATAGCTCAACAATTCTGATGTGAGCGGGGTCGCCTCTCCACAGATCTGACCTGTAACTTGGTCTGGTTTGGTCTCCATGAAGATAGAAACGTTTCATGCCATACTGTGAAACATTCCAGACAAAACAACAACATCTGCACGGACAAAAGCATTTGACAAACCCTGTACCAGAAAAGTCTGCACCCCAAACTATAAATGTGTGCTGCCTTCCTGCCCATTACCTGGAACAGAGCCGTGGAGTCCAGCTTGAATCCGTCTGATCCTGGCTGTCGGACCAGAGGCAGAGCGCTGGGATCGTCCACCGCCAGCAGGGCATTGAACGCAACACTGCCAAAGGAGCGTGCCTGCGTCTCCGGCTGGGCCTTGTCCTAGAGAGAAAAAAGGGAAATAATTTATCTTAAAGGTCTTATATTACGCAAAACTGACTGATGTGAGCTTTTAGTCACATTATAATGCTGTTATCTCCTCAAAAACATACCTGGAGTTGTGTTTTTTTTCCATTCGCACATGTTTTGAGTTCTCTTTCAGTCTGTCCACATCACCAAAGCTCATGTAGTCGTAGGCTTAAGGTTAAAAGCAATTCTCTCCTCAACTGAACTGCCGTAGTCTTCAGTACTCTAAAATAACCTGAACTTGGTGCCTTTAATTGTAGAATAATTTAACTTTTTTTAACTTCAGTTCAGATAAGATTGAATACAGGAGAATTAAGATTACTCAAACACGCCTGAATCATGATCAATTCAACAAGGCTCACCGGATTATAAGGCGCAATATCAATAATGTTGAATTTTCTCGTCTATTTTCATACATTAGGCGCACGGGATTATAAAGCGCATTAAGCGAAACTTGAGCCTGATCCCTTAGTCCAGACGTCCACGATCCATTGGCGTAATCGTGGCGTAATTCGCCCGGCGTTGCCTCCCTGTCTTGGTGAATGTGTATTATGAATGAGAATGTGGGTGGAGAATTTAAGTTTTTTTAATTTCTTACCAGGAGGACTCAAATACACACTGAGTAATAACGTGTTTAATGCAGCTTTGCGCACATTTGTTTACGTTTTACAGAAATGAAACTTAAAACCACATGGCTCATTTGCATAAACTATAAGTGCCGAAAAAACAGCTCGCTCCTTGTGCGCTGATGCTGTACAGCTTCTGTCAGACAAAAAGGACACGACTCAGTGGAATATGAGTGTTCTTTCTGTCACAGACGATGAGCTGCTGATGGTGAGTCTATTCTGTGCTTTTTAGGGTGACACATAGACCTCGACACAGACCCATAAATCGAAAACGACGGTGACAAGACGACGGCGGAAGTGTGCGTTGAGTCGACACAGAGCTATACTTCGCACTTTACTCTTCGAGGCTCCTGACTACAGTAGCCGTAATGCTCCAACAATCCATCAAACGGTGCGGCTTCGTAGTTTACCAAAGTCGTACTAAAACATTTTGTCAGATTTTTGAGCGCCATGTACCACATAAAATCAGTTTGAGGTCAGTAAGCACAACCAGAATTAATACATAAGGTGCACCGGATTATAAGGCGAACTGTTGATTTTTGAGAAAATTAAAGGATTTTAAGTGCACCTTATAATCCCAAAAATATGGTAATAATTGACATAAGATGATTAACCTCTTAGATGCCAGTTTTTGTTACACACGGCCTACAGTCATTTTGAATAAAACTAGATAATTGGACTCACATATGTCTGAAAACCTGTAAAAACACAAATCTGTCTAAAGTTTCATGTCAGTAGAACAACCATCGCCAAAGTTATCATGTCAGTTATAGCATCAGAAAGGAGACGGCTTGGACTTGGAGTTTGTTTGAGAATTGTAGGATATTAGTTTAAGCTGCCTTTTTACAGATAAATACAAAAAAATGTAAATTATAAGTATGAATAAGTGTCAGTGAATAATCGGGAGTAGTTGGAGGCACAAAATAGCAGCCAGGTTCAGGCCCGTCGACAGAAATTTGGGGGCCCAGGGCAAGAAGTGTCACATAAACCCCCCTCTAATATGAATTAAAAGGAACAGGGTAAATTGTTTACCACCCTGGCCATGTCTGAATACTTAAATTAATGAATTCCATTGATAAAAATATTCAAACCACTGACCTGAATCTAAATACTTTGTCATTTGTTTCCGTAGCTGCAAAAATCCAATCCTGTGAAGTGTACTTACGATGATTTTGAACCTGTAGAGCAGCGACGGCGCATCAGCCAGGCAGCCGAACTCTCCCTGCGTGGGGTTGTACTTCGGCACGTATCCGTCCGCCCCAGTGCACAGGAACACCTTTTCTATGTTACACATGAACGAGTGTCCCAGGTTCTGCACAGGGTCCACCATCACACGCCCGTAGATCACGTCACCTGAAAAGGACAACAGAAAAGTCAAAGTCAAAGTGTTCTTATGCTTATACAATAGACGGCAACAACAATTATTATTATTTATTAGTTTATAAAGCTCTTAATGGTCTTAGTCCTATTTATTTATCTGATCTGCTTTTATTATATGAACCCTCTCAGACTCTCTTCTTTTAACTGTCCCAAGAGTCCAAACTAAAACTCAAGGTGAGGCGTCATTCAGCTTTTATGGCCCCCGTTTGTGGAACAGTCGACCTGAGGATCTGAGGTCTGCTGCGAGTGTTCATATTTTTAAAAGTAAACTCAAAACGTATCTTTTTAATTTAGCTTTTAATTGAAACTTTTATCTGTTTTAACTTAAATTATTATCGTTATTATTATTATTATTTGATTTTAGCTCTCCATTTTGATTTTTATTATAACCTTTAGGAGCTTTATGTTTTTGTTTTTATGTTTAAATTGTTGTATATATGGATGAAACAATGGGGTGTTGTTTTTAATTATTGTATTGTAATTTTTCTGTTGCATGTGAATCACTTTGTGCTACATTTCAAATGTATGAAAAGTGCTATACAAATAAAGTTTGATTGATTGATGATTGACACAATACATGTTTTATAATCATTTTAGCACATTTTTTTAAACATTTTTAGACTTAGACGAACTTTATTGATCCACAAGGGGCTATATATAGAGACTACATACAGATAAATACACTGTCAGATGTTTACACTTGTTTGATTTTCAAGAACATCGAGGCTCGATTCACGCTTACGTCACAAATCAGGAAAACGTTTGGAAATTACAACTTTCAGTGTAGTTCCCGACACTGGACTCACCGACCGACTCTGATAAAACCCACTGAAGTAAATGTGATCAGCGGTAAAATGAAGACTGCAGACGTATGTGCTGTTTGGAATCATCTTGAATTTGGCGCCTCGTCTCTTCTAATCGCATGAACCCAGTGCGCTCGGAGTTGTGTGTCAGTGGGGAAATGATGAAAACTGAGGTATGGTTGGAACTGTTGATTACCCAAACATAACAAATGCTACAGTGACATGAAGAAGAAGAAAACTGGGCCTGGGAAGTTGTCATCGCATCTTTCCAAACATCTTCCTGGTTTGTGACTTAAGCGTGAATAGAGTCTATTACAGAACAAAAGTAGTGTTGGTGTATTTTGCTACAACTTCCAGTTTGCTTTTCTTCTGAATACACTCCTCAAAAATTAAAAAAAAAATGAACACTTTGAAAACACATCAGATCTCAAAGTGAAAAAAAATATGCTGGATATTTATAAAAAGGCAATGTCTGAGGAGCAAAAGAATGACACCTCTTTTAATGGAAATACAGCGTTCAGCCTACAGAGGGCTTATAGACACCCTGAAAATCAAAGTGAAATGATGTGGCAGGCGAGTCCATTCTGCCCAAGTGTAATTTCCGCAACTTAAAATGCTTCCTGTCTCTTGTGTGTCGTTCTAAGCTCCTAATGAGACGACGGATGATGTCTGGTGGGACGTCCTCCCAGATCTGTGTCCGGGCATCACTGAGCTCCTGGAGAGTCTGAGGAGGAACCAAGCGGCGTCTCATGTTCCAAATGTGACACACAGTAATGTGTTTTCACATTATGTTTTATTTTTGTGTATGCATTGGTAGTAAGTTATTACTTAAATTGCCTCCAAATTAGCAATTTAAGTAATAACTTTATTTAACCTGTAATTACACCCTCACGCCAGTAGGTGGCGCATGACTCCTCGAGACGGTATCGTGAGGTCAGAGGTCCTCCTCTCCAATATGGCAGAAGCGAGGCAAAGAGAAACAGCCATGGATCTATTAAAATAACTGGATACAGTATTGCTGCTTGTAGCTGCCTCGAGTTGACGTAGTGTCACTCAGTGGTTCTACAGTCGAAAAAATCCCATGGGCCGAGAGAAGATTTTTTCTCATAGAGGCAATGTAATCACAACCTGCTCGTGTTCGGCTGACAGGGCACCTACAACTTTCAAAAATGTCGGATTTTGTGGCGATTTTTACCTATTTTTAGATCATAAACTTTTTCTCGCTCAAAATCCTTCAGTTGTCTTAAAAAAAACGCTTTATATTCGTTAGCTCCAAGGGCGCCTGCTCCGCTCTGCTACGCTCTCGTTCCTCTCGCTCTGATTGGTCAAAAGCGATCACGTGATAAACACGAGCCCAAGCGCTAAAGCCATGACAGTAGTAACGGTACGCAGTGCATTCGCGTGTGCCCGTGGGATGAAAAGACTACTATGTTAAAAACAGACCAGCTCGGTCGGTAGAACACAGTGTGTTTTGGTTGATATGTAAAACTTAAATTGCCGGTGACTAAAGGCTAATGATGGGAGTGTTTGCTGCCATTGAGCTCAAAGTGTTCTCATTGATTGAATGACTGACATGATTGTATAAATAAATATGGCAGAAGCGAGGCAAAGAGAAACAGCACGATTGCTTGTCTCATTATTTCCTTGTGTTTTACAGAAACATTTAATCTGCCCAACAGGCCCAGAACTGGGTCTGTTACACAAACATAATGTCCCAGTACTTTAGTTTTATCTTTAATTCAGTTACATATGAGCTATAACTTCAAAGTCAGACAAACCCAGGGCTGGAGTCTGATCAGAACAATGATGTCTTGAATACAGGAGAATAAAGATTACTCAAACTCACCGGAATCAGGATAAATACAACTAAAAGGTGTTCAATTCATTTTTTATTTTTATTTTTTGGGCCAAATTGTGATATCTGCCTAACTTTACTCTTTTACCACTGCTGCATCACCCTGCCTTTGTCCTCAGTCATCAGAACACTTGTTAGAATCTAAAATCACTGTCTGTCTTAGTCGTCTCTACACAATATCAATAAAAAAAAATACCAATATGCTTGCTAAAAATGTGTTTTGTCTTGTTTTCCGAAAACATTCAAATATGACTTAGGCAACTATGTTATTAGGCAAACCAATAATTTTAAAAAAAGAAGGCATAATTGGTCTCTTTAAAGTGCGTATGACAGATTTTTATGATTCCCTAATTTTGACTTAATTTGGTGGTATTATAACTGTAAATTGCAAAGATAAATTATAGTTTTACACAATTCAAGAAGCAGTTTGTGAAGAAAAGTTGAAAAGTATTGATGATGATTCACTGGGAGAAATCTGTAGAAAAGTTTGGCATATTTAACAACTAAGAAACACATTTTTCTGATATTATAAACATGATTTCAACACAATAGTTTTAAGTTTCTGTCTTATATTTGTCAGATAATCATTTCTGTGTACAAAAGTGGGAATTTTGCCTGATAACGGTTAAGGAATTCCCTCGTGTGATGACGATTTCCAACAAGGAAGTCAAATTTTACACCGAAATAAATGACCAAATTTGGAAAACGAGTGTGAATCTTAAATATAATGATCTTAAAGGTGCGTTGTGTAACTTTTCTGGTAGAGGGTCCGTCAAATGTTCTTCTTTTCTCCATGGAGATGTTATTGCTTTGTCTGGAATGTTTCACAGTGTGGCATTAAACCTTTCTATCTTCATGGAGACCAAACTAGACCAAGTTACAGGTCAGATCTGTGGAGAGGCGACCCCGCTCACAGTCAGAATGTTTGTTTTTCTAGGTAATTTTTGAGCTGTAAAACCACCTGTAATTGAATAAATATAAGGTAGAGCTGTAATGTCATAAGCAGGTGACAGACCCCCAACCAAAAAGTTACACAGTGCATCTTTAATGCTTTGAATGAAGCACTGGACGCACTGGAAATGGAATTGCTGTGAGGAGATTGTTTTGTGCTTAAGATAAAGTGGGGAAAATGACACTTGGATTGCCGCTTTGTCTTTATAAACAGCTGGAGATGAGAAATAATGAGAAACGCTTTCACTTTAGGGCTTCTGTCTGAAACCCGGCTCAACAGCTCCTCTCCTCAGTCTGCGTTTGATCCGGAGGTGAGCGCCATGGAACAAGACTTTTCATAAACACATATTGACGCGTCTGAAGTTTGCGGAGCTTCGGTTCGCTTTCTCGCTCCTGTTTTCAGTCACAGCCAATCACAGCGAGCTACGAATGACTCACAGCCATTCAATATTCAAGACGTTATTTTAAAAACGCTCTCTCCTTCTTCTCTTCTTTTTCTCCTAAGATTTCAGCGACTATCAAAGCTTCCTCAGACAATCCATGTTTGAGTAACCCTTTGTTATTAGTCTGTCTACATCTCCAAAGCTCATACGTTCCACCTTGTGATGTCATGTAGTGGTAGTTTTCAAGTTAACATCTACCTTTTTACCTTTAGTTTAGTAGGGTTTGGTCAGGGCACATATGCTATTCTCTTTACCAAGTTCAGGTGAGTGAATGTCTCTCCCCACTCTTCGTCCCCGTGTGACTGACCTTGAGAGAAGGCGGTGTCGCTCTCCTGCCCGAAGCCCATGGATCCGTCTGAGAGCCACAGGGTTTTCTTGGACAGTAACAGGAGCTGAGTGTTCAGGCTGAACTCTGCTGCTACAGGATCACTCACCTGCCACACACAGAACACACACAGACCCGTGTCATGTGGTTTTATTTAGAGTACGGGTCAAACTGTAGTAGATTTTAACCCCATTTATATTCATTTTTGTCTAAAAAATATTAAAACGGCATCCACAGTGTCTAAAATGTGACTACAACAATGAAAGAATTGATCATTGCTCTAAATTAACATGTTAAGTGAGCATCCACATCGAAGAACTTAGCCCCCCCAAACTAGCCTGATTCATCAGCCGATTTCTCTTCGTGGAAACCGTCTGACCTCACAGCATTAGGATTCGTGCGCTCGACAGTAGGTGGGTACTTTTTTTATTTAACCAGTCACTGCTGTTTGGTCGTGATGTATGTAATGCACCAAATCCCGTAGAAAAGAAGAACAATAATGTCTTTCCCCTTGATGAAATTCACCAAACATTCTCTTTGTTCCGGCTTTAAATCCTCAATCTTGGGAATCGTTGCCAACACAGAATGTCTGTCTTTGTCTATATCCATCTCGACCGCTTTGTTTACTGTTGTGCTGAACCACAAAAGGGACCCAGACAGGCACTTGAGTTTGACGTCATGGCTTCACAGCTCTTCACTGATTGGCCGGTGCGCAGTTGAAAACTTCTAGGGTTCTTGCAAACCGTCTAGTGTCTTCTGATTCCTGACCTAGTCGCTGCAGAGAAATGAAATTGAATGGAGGCACTTGGTGGAACCAGCCTGGCAACCTCCAAAGCTCCTACAACCAAAAATGTGTGGCGTCCCCCTCAAATGAGGAAGGACCGTCAACTGAGATGAGGGGGCTTTTACCTCGACTCACACGTGGGGCTCACAAGACAACAACACACACTCCAACAGCTGTTTCGTTGTCTTCATTTAAAAGCACATGTTAAAATGTCACAAAGCAGCACAACTGTCAGCACCACGAGACTAAAGGGAACTTCTGTATTCATGGTTTCAAAGCTTTTTAACTATTGGCCACCACAGTAATAAATATGACAGAGTGTACGGTCTGAAAAACACAGAAGCAGATCTTTTTTCTCTCACTTGTTGGAAGCGTATGTCCAGGTCAAAGGTCACGGGCTCTCGGGGGTTGCACACAGGGGGGAGGGTGTACTCCAGGCTGGGAGGGGACGTGCAGGGGACCAGCTTCACTGTGTAGGTCCCAGAGTAATCCCGCACCTGCACAAGGAACAGGAACATCAGGAAGAGTTCTGTATGATATGTACGTGTAATGTGTAATGTGTAATGTGTAATGAAAACCAAAGAAACCAACTTCAAATGTTACTGTGACTGAGTGGATTTTTTGGTAATTGCACTTTCTTTTAATGTATAGCCTATTGGAAACTGAGTATAATTAGAACCTCAAGTTGATTTGTCTGTCTCACTGCTGTGAGATTGTCACTTTGTGGCTCTAATCTGTCATATTTATATTTGTTCAGATGCTTCTTAATGTGGCACTGTCCCATTAAAGCAAATAAACTCTTCAAACACACCTCACACTGCAGTTTCCTCTTAATGATCAGAGCTCCAAGTATTATGTGATATCAGTTTGAAACTTCTTCTGTAATTTACTCACATAAATGAAAGTTTTTTGTTTTTTTTTTTTTTTTAATCATGTAATGTTTTCATATGGATTTAATATGGATTTATCTGTGTAAAAACTGAAAAGAGCCAGATTTAAATGTCTTGTTTCTTTTAGTTGACACATTAGATACAAAAAAATTGCGTAAACTAGATCTGTCTGAAATTTGCCTAAAAATTAAAATTTTGCTTTGAGTTAAAACTTGAATAAATCAGACCTGGAATTAGTTATCACAAATCTTTCTGTATGTTTTGTTCAAATCTTGTTAAGTACAAGACTGGAGCGTTTGTTGTGTAGGTTCTACTTTAAGGCTGATCCTTACGTCCCTTGCATTTGTAACCGAGACATTTTTAGCCGCGAACTGTAACTGTAATTTTACCCGGGTACAAATTTTCAGTACTTTTTATATCACTGATTAAAGCTAATATTTACGGAAGCCGAGAGATGTCACAACAAACGCAAACGCGGCAACAAATACAAATGCGACAACACAACAAAAAAAGCCACAATGGAAATGACCGCGGGGACTCTATTTTAATGCAAACGCCGCAACAAATACAAACGCCACAACACAAACGCAAATGCCACAACACATCAAAAAGCCACAACGGAAGTGACCGCAGGACTCTATTTTACGACCGATTGTAGTTGTAGCGCTTCTTCTTCACTTGTTGCTTGATCGGTCCGTCGAAAAATAGAGTCCCGCAGTCACTTCCGTTGTGGCTTTTTGATGTGTTGTGGCATTTGCGATTGTGTTGTGGCATTTGCATTAAAATAGAGTCCCGCAGTCACTTCCGTTGTGGCTTTTTGATGTGTTGTGGCATTTGCGATTGTGTTGTGGCGTTTGCATTAAAATAGAGTCCCGCCGTCATTTCCGTTGTAGCTTTTTTTGGTTTGTTGTGGCTTTTTGTTGTGTTGTCGCATTTGTATTTGTTGCGGCGTTTGCGTTAGTTGTGACCCCTCTCGGCTTCTGTAAATATTGTTATGGATATACTATAGTATCTGGTCTTACCGCAAAGTCTCTCTGAAGTAGTTGTAGTAGTATTTGAAGTAGTAAATCTTGCCAACTTAATATTACTTGAATTGAGAAAGTTTTATCATGATTTGAGTAAATTTCTCTTGACAAGTAAAATGATCTGCCAATGGAACAAGACTTTTTGCAGTTAAAATATGAAAATATATCTTCTTTCACTCAACTTTTTGCACTTACAAAATCGATTTTGCTTGGTAGATCATTTTACTTGTCAAGTTGAACTCAAATAAAAGTAAAATGTTCTTAATTTAAATCATTACAACATGTCTAGACAGAGTATAACTTTTTGCAGTTTAGTATCGGGACTTACTGCAAAATCTGACACAAAGGTCCACTGCTGGATGGGCTGGTTGTACGTGGGCTCGCTCCTCACCAGGGTCAGGTTAAAGGTCAAACCGGGATGATCCGCACACATCACCATGGAGGTCAAAGGCGACGCTACGTCACAAAATCACAAAAGTTCACTTTTGTTACTAAACAGATTAGTTACTAAACATGATGATAATGTCTTCAATTTATATTGTACTTTCAACATTAACAACGTTCACCTGTTTGCGCCATGGAGATGTCAATGTTTTACCAGGAATGTTCCACAGTATTAGTCTGATTCATCAGCTGGTTTCACTTCCTGGAAACTGTCTGACCTCGCAGCATTAGGATTCAGTCACTCGACGGTAGGCGGGTATTTTTTTTATTTAACCAGTCGCTGCTATTTGGTCGTGATGTATGTAATGCGTCGCTAACGGGGCTAACTGGTATATTAAGATTTTCCCAAATCCCGTAGGAAAAAGGGCAATAACGTCTTTCCCCTCGATAAAATTCACCAAACATTCTCTTTGTTCCGGCTTTAAATACTCGATCTCGGGAATCGTTGACAACACAGAATGTATGTCTCTTCACTGACTGGCTGGTACCCGATCTAGTACTTCTTCTTGCAAACCGTCTAGTGCACAGGTGTCAAACATAAGGCCCGGGGGCCAGATCCGGCCCTCCAAGACCTTTAATCTGGCCCTCGGCTGATTTTCTACTAAAATATTTTAATACAATTTTCTATTAAAATATTGGTAATTTTCTGGGCTGCTTAGCATAACAGCATCTCCAGAGTCTCTGTACGTGGCCCCTCCCACCAGAGCAGCACAAATGAAGACTTGTCTCTTTCCAAACGCTCTTAAAGGACGATCGTTTTGACTGTTGACCGTGACACCCTCATCAGAAAAATAACAAAAATGAGAAAAGTGGAGCCGAGTGCAGGATTTTCCAAGAAAAATGGACTTGTTCCAATTTGCATAAAAGTTAACATTAAAACATTGTGTTGAAATTGCATGCAAAGAGTTCATCAATTAAAAAAAGATTTCCGTAATAGATTTGTGTTTCTCTGCACAAATATTTGAACTTATTGCTATTTTTGGGGTATATATGCTATGAGTTTTCTGATCCGGCCCCTTTGGGATCAAAGTAGGTTGGATACGGCCCCCGGACCAAAATGAGTTTGACACCCCTGGTCTAGTGTATTCTGATTCATGATCTAGTCGCCAGAGAGAAATTAAATTGATCGGAGGCACTAGTTGGCACCAGTCTGACCACTACAGTATGGCATTAAAGGTCCTATATTACACACAATGTATTCTTCTAAGCTTTCAGTCGTGTCATAAAGCTGTTAACTTCTCACACCTGGAGTTGTGTTTTATTTCATTAACACATGTTTGAGTAATCCTTTATTATAAGACTGTCTATATCTCCAAAACTCAAAATGCTCTGTTCCACCTTGTGATGTCATGAAGCGGTAGTTTTCAAGTTAACATCTGCCTTTTACCTTTTGTTCAGAAGAGATTGGAAATTCCAGGGCTGAAATTATCCAATAATTATTCTGGGGAAGGTGTATGGAGTTTAAAAACACCTGTATTTCACAAGGTGGAGAGAAGTCTGAGGGAAGAATTCAGTCTAAATATGCAGAGTTTATGTGTTAAACGTGTGTGAGTAAAACAAAACATAACTCCAGGTCTGTCTTTGATGAGGACACAACATAAACAGCATAATACGGGACCTTTAATACTTTTAATTAAGCAATAATGGATGTTTAAAATACCATAAAATTCATGCATTAGAACAGAGTCGCCTCCACTTAGATCTGAGCTGTAATATTTTGGGTTATTTATGATCAAATCTTGAATGCAATAACAGAATAAGTGTCATACCTCCATGTGAGTAAACGAACAGTCCTCTGAAGCGAGCCTCAGTTCTGAAGTTGACCACGAGGCGTCCCTGTGCGTTGATCCTCATGCTGGTGGGGTACAGCGCTCCTACACGGGAACAGTACGAGTCATATTTTTATCTTTACACGGTCTCAGGTCCCACGTAAAAAAAAAAAAAAAAAAAAAAGCCCGAGCTCTCACCCTGCAGCTCGGCCTCCGGGGGGCTGCCGATGCCGTCCCTCCACAAGATGGCGGTGTCGTACACAAAGGTGAGGCGAAGCTCGGACTGCAGGTCGAAGTGCTGCCAGCCGCCCGCCCCCACCGGAGAGTGGAACACGTAGGACACGTGTAGAGGGACGCGCAGGGTGACGTAGGACTGGACCAAGTTCAGCACCTGCACACAGCATTTACACACAGTCAGTCATGTAGATTTGTGAGTTATTTATTTACTACAACCTGTGGAAGTTTAAAGTAGAGCAGGATCGATGTCATGAATCACACATCACAAAAAAATGACTCTGTTTATAGATGGTTCATGTTACTTTTGTCTTTAGATCAGGAGTCTGCAACATCCCACAGAAAAACAGAAAACACCTGGAGCAACAAAACCCTTTTGACTCCAACCAGTGTTGGGGAGTAACAGATTACATGTACCGGAGTTAAGTAATCAGAGTACAAATTATGAGTAACTGTATTCAGTTACAGTTACTGTTTCAGTGAGTGGTAATTGGATTACAGTTACTTTGTTGAAATATATGGATTACACAGAGGTATTTTCCTGTTTTCACATTTTGGGCTAAACCAGGACTAAAACCAGGACTAAACCAGGTCTAAACCATTACTGAACCAGGACTAAACCAGGTTTAAACCATTACTGAACCAGGACTAAACCAGGACTAAACCAGGTCTAAACCAGGTCTAAACCATTACTGAACCAGGACTAAACCAGGACTAAACCAGGACTAAACCAGGTCTAAACCTACTGAACCAGGACTAAACCAGGTACTAACCAGGACTAAACCAGGACTAAACCAGGTCTAAACCAGGTCTAAACCAGGTCTAAACCAGGACTAAACCAGGTCTAAACCATTACTGAACCAGGACTAAACCAGGACTAAACCAGGTCTAAACCAGGACTAAACCAGGACTAAACCAGGACTAAACCAGGACTAAACCAGGTCTAAAACCAGGACTAAACCAGGACTAACCAGGACTAAAACCAGGTCTAAACCAGGTCTAAACCAGGTCTAAACCAGGTCTAAACCAGGTCTAAACCAGGACTAAACCAGGTCTAAACCAGGTCTAAACCAGGACTAAACCAGGACTAAACCAGGACTAAACCAGGACTAAAAGGTCTAAACCAGGACTAAACCAGGACTAAAGAGGTCTAAACCAGGTCTAAACCAGGTCTAAACCAGGACTAAACCAGGTCTAAACCAGATCTAAACCAGGACTAAACCAGGACTAAACCAGGTTTAAACCAGGACTAAACCAGGTCTAAACCAGGACTGAACCAGGTCTAAACCAGGTCTAAACCAGGTCTAAAGCAGGTCTAAACCAGGTTTAAACCAGGACTAAACCAGGACTAAACCAGGCTTTTCATTGTCTTTTATCAGACAAAACATCTTAGGTGAAGATTTCCTCGTCTTTGCTTCTCTACAGCAAATCAAGTAATCCAAAATATTAAGATTACGTTACTCACTTTAAGTAATTTAATGGATTACGTTACAAACTACATTTTGGTGTATGTAATCTGTAATCTGTAGGGGAATACATTTTAAAAGTAACCTTCCCAACACTGGACTCAACACACTGCATATCACTTTTTTTAACCTGTGTTCTCTGTATAAAAGACTATAGTGTGTTGCATTTATGAAATCTATGAAATGCTACAGACAACCCAGAATTTTATTTCTGCATGAACCAAAAACATTTAAAATCCAAAATAAAAGACACTTGGCTGACGCTTACTTTTAAATGAAATAGCCAATTTGAGTCCTTGTTTTAGGAAATTAAAATCCAAACTTAAATTAAATTAAAAAAAAAAGTCTGCTTCTGTGTTCCGTCAGTATTTTATCACGTGTAAACCAGTCTCATCAGCCGTGAAAGCAAATGAATCTGCCCACGAAGCATTAAATGTTCTGTTTTCTTCAGAAACTTTGCTTTTACCTACGAGGGGTCGAAAGGTTCAATAAATCGTGCTGCTGGTGTAGGTGTGGGTAAGTCTGGGCTGCAGATCTGTGCACTGTGTCGCACATCAGCAGCTGAGACGCTTATTTTGAGCAACAAAAATATTTAAAATGTTTTATTTGAACGTTACAAGAGTACTATTATCTATAAATTTACAATTACATTTAAGAACGAACTCACTAAATTAAAAATACGTTGTAATTAAATACTCGTTACTTATTTTCAAAGTCAGAGGGAGCCACAGCAGAAGGATGAAAGAGCCGCAGGTTGCTGACTCCTGCTTTAGATCATCCCCAGTGTGAAGCATTGTACAAACCCATTTAACCAACAACAAAGTGAAATTTACTCTGAGGAGCAAACCAGAACCCTGTTTGTTGTAACTGCATGAAGACAAACTAAATAAAATAAAATGATCTGGACAAATATAGCCCCAAAATACAACAAGATGAACAACAAAATTCAACAAAATGACCAATAACAATGACACGGGTTCTGTAAATATTGATCCAGAGCATTCAGAGGGAGCTTTATAGTTAAATAAGTGTTTTCCTATTTGTTTTTGACTCTTGGCACAACAAAAAATATCTGATCTGTGTGACATAAACTGTAAGAGGATCTGAATGGAATTAAATACTGTTTGAGATATTCAGGATAACTGAGATGAAGCATTTAGAGATAAATAATAATCAGTGAAGTCGACGTTGACAGTGGTGAGTTCTGGAGGGACAGCGGAGAATAAATCTGCACTGTTATAGAAAACACTGAGTGGCTGGAGGATAGAAGTTGTGGTTTTGATAAATGATATTACAGTAATCTAAATTGGGAAGAATTAATTGGGATCTGGGGCCCTTCGCAGCCCCAGGGCCCTATGTCACTTGTACAGTCTGTGCACAAGAAGATCTGTCTCTCTTCTCTGTCCACAAGTGCTCAAAGTGCTGCTGCTGTTGCTAAATAAAGGGAAAATAGAAATATAATGTGGGCTTACCAGCACTGCATAAAAGGTCATGGAAACAAAAAGTTAAATCCATGCTTTGGAATATTGTTCATGGGAATGAGTTACAGTATTATTTGGCTGATGACCTCGCAGCATCAGGATTCGTTCGCTCGACGGTAGGCGGGTACTTATTTATTTAACCAATCGCTGATATTTGGTCATGATGTATGTAATGTGCTGGAACGATCAGTGGTGTCCAAGTAATTACCGGCACAACAGCAAACCAAGCATAGAGTGAACATGTCTGTCAATGATCATTGTCGTTTCTGCGAGATGAACTTGCAGATTAAAGGTGCAATAAAAGCAAAATGCAATGTTTGTATTTGACAAAGGAAATCCAAAGGAGGAGAGCGTATGCACTCTGCTACTGCAACTTCAGTTCAGCTCATCGCTGATTGGCCAGTGTGCGGTCTACAACGTCCGGAGTTCTTGCAAACCATCTAGTGTATTCTGACTCCTGACCTAGTCACTGGAGAGAAATGAAACTGAGCAGAGGCACTAGGTGGCGCCAGCCTGGCTAGAGTATTAATCCATACTGTGGAATATTATAGCCAAAGAAACAACATTTCTATGGAAACAAACACGAGACGGCCTTCCTCCAGACCAAATAAGAGTCACGTTTGTGGAGATGCAAACCTGCTCAGATAATATTTTTCCGTGTCATTAACTCAACCAAAATGAAAAAAACATGCATATATTTGAATGTATCTTGACTATGTTGAAGTTCCAGTGTTGCTTTGAGGTCTGATAATTGTCTGTGGTCTCACTCTCTCTCCTCTCACACTAATTCAGCTTTAATACAGTTAATCAAAACATGACCTTTATTTTCAAAGAGTCTGCAAAATATTCCGATGTATAAGCTCAGGTGTAACTGTGAGTGTACGTTCGCTGTATCCATCACGGCCACAGCGGGGGACAGAACACTCAACATTTCTACTGGAAGATTCTACTCGTCACTTTTTACACATATTTAGTATCTGGACGGGCGTCATGTGGAAGCTCAGAACATCCAGAATTCCCTCGCTGAGCTGCAGAGGCTGCACCAGCTCTGGACTCATGTTGTTTCTTCATCACAAAAATACCTGGAGTTGGGGGGGGGGGGTCTGCTCTCGACTTTGACCTGTGGAGGGATCTGCCCAAACGGAGACTTGTTCATGTGGAGACCTGCCCCAGCCTACGGGCGCTCCCTCTCTACTCCCTCCTCTTCACTCTCTACTCTGTCTCTTTTTACTCTCTCCTCCCTCTCTTTTCATTCTCTCCCTCCTCCCTCTCTCTACTCTCTCCTTTCCCTGTCTCCTCACTCTCTCCCTTCTGTTTCTCTCCCTCCTCCCTCTCTCTTCACTCTCTTCTTTCTCTTCACTCTCTCCTCTCCCCTTCCTCTCTCCCTTCTGTTTCTCTCTCTCTGTCTTCCCTCTCTCCTCTCTGTCTTCCCTCTCTCTCTGCCTCCTCTCTCTCTTCACTCTCCCTCTCTCCTTTCCCTGTCTCCTCAGTCTCTCCTCCCTCCCCTCTTTCTCTTCACTCTCTTTTCTCTCTTTTCACTCTCTCCCTCCTTCTTCTCCCTCTCTTTTCTCACTGTCTCCTTTCCCTGTCTCCTCCCTCCCCTTTCTGTCTTCACTCTCTCTTTTCTCATTTCACTCTCTCCTTCCTCCCTCTTTCTCTCTCCTCTCCCTCCACTCTCTCCCTCCCTTTTCTCTCTTCACTCTCTCCTCTCCCTCTCTCCTCCCTCCCTCTTCTCTCCCTTCTGATTCTCTCCCTGCTCCCTCTCTCTTCACTCTCTCCTCTCTCTTTTCACTTTCTCCCTCCTCCCCTCTCTCTCTTTATTCTCTCCTCCCTCCCCTCTCTCCACCCTCTTCCTCTGTCTCTCCTCCCTCTCTTCTCTCTCCTCTCCCCCTCTCTTCACTCTCTTGTTTCTCTTCACTCTCTCCTCTCCCCTTCCTCTCTCCCTTCTGTTTCTCTCTCTCTCTTCTCTCTCTCCCGCTTCCCTCTCTCCTCTCTGTCTTCCCTCTCTCCCTTCTGTTTCTCTGCCTCCTCTCTCTCTTCACTCTCCCTCTCTCCTTTCCCTGTCTCCTCAGTCTCTCCTCCCTCCCCTCTTTCTCTTCACTCTCTTTTCACTCTCTCCCTCCTTCTTCTCCCTCTCTTTTCTCACTGTCTCCTTTCCCTGTCTCCTCCCTCCCCTTTCTGTCTTCACTCTCTCTTTTCTCATTTCACTCTCTCCTTCCTCCCTCTTTTCTCTCTCCTCTCCCCTCCACTCTCTCCCTCCCTCTTCTCTCCCTTCTGATTCTCTCCCTGCTCCCTCTCTCTTCACTCTCTCCTCTCTCTTTTCACTTTCTCCCTCCTCCCCCTCTCTCTCTTTATTCTCTCCTCCCTCCCCTCTCTCCACCCTCTTTCCTCTGTCTTCCTCCTCCCTCTCTTCACTCTCTCCCTCCCTCCTTCATCTCTCCCTCCTCCCTCTTTCCTCTCTCCTCTATCTCCTCTCTCTAACCCTCCAACTCCTCTCTCCTTCCCCTCCCTTCCCTTTCTCTCCACCCTCTTCCTCTCCTCTCATCCCTTTCTCTCTCTTATTCAATTTGTATATGTATCCTCTCCTCTTATCCCCCATTAGGCACCAAATTTTCAACACAATTTTCAAAAAGACGGTCGTTCTATTCACTTACGTCTGAAAGAAAAAAAAAAAAATACAAAAACTTTTTTTAATAAAGAGCCCTATGTGGCCTCGTAGATTTCCTACTTCTGACTAATCATTTCTTTAGTAATACATTTATTAAAACTATCTTAAAAAACATGCATCTTATTACTTTTTACCTGTACTTGTACTGTATCATATTTTACCTGCACCTGTCACTGTGTTTGTCACGGTTTGTTTCCTGTTTGTGTACAGCACTTTGGTTCTTTTTAAAAAGCTCTAAAAAATAAAGTTGAGTTGAGTGTTTTGTTTCGTTCACACATGTTAGAGTTCTTTTGTTTTTTTTTAGTCCATCTGTATCTCCAAAGTTCAAAATGCTCTGTTCCACCTTGTGACGTCATGTATTACCGTATTTTTTGAAATATAAGTTGCGTTTTTTTTCATGGTTTGGGTGTTTCCTGCGACTTATACTCCGGTGCGACTTATAATATTAGAGAGCTTTTCAAATGAATTATTTTAAGGCCCACCAGGAGACAGGAGACAGGAGAGGAGATCGCCTAAAGCTGAGTAACTAATACATTATAAAAAAGAAAAAAAAAACAGAAACTTGTACTCGCGGTAGAGTTGTCAGAAGTATCAAATATCAGATACTGTATTTTTGGGACTATAAGTTACACTGTTTTTCATGGTTTGGGTGTTTCCTGCGACTTATACTCCGGTGCGACTTATGTATTAACATTTTCACACTGACAGACTCGAGAGGCTCTAGTCTTGTGTGTCAGTATCTGCTGCTCTTATTACTCCTGTACCACTGTCACTTCACTCTACTGCGCATGTCTCCTGCAGAAAGAGCCTCTGTCCTGCTGCAAGTAGCGAAATATTCTGCTGAAAATGGTAATCGAGCAGCAGAAAGAAAGTTTGGAGTGAGTGAGAAACTTGTGAGGGACTGATGGAAAGCGGGAGAGTGCGCTGTGCAACTTTCTTAAAGTCATTGGATGGATCGACAAAGCCTGGACTTCAGTGACACCGAAACCATCCTGTCAGGATTCAGAAAGGCTGTAATAATTCTAACTGGAACTGATGCTGAGTCTGACGACAGAAGAAGCTACACAGTAGAGGAAACGGCGCTCTGTTTACCTCCGGAGGTCGCGAGTTGGAGAAGAATTCAGTGGATTTAGTGATTTGGAGTGAGATGGAGAGTTTGTTAAACTTGTTCTGTTCTGTTATAGTTTATCTGAAGAACTGTTCATATGTGACGTTAACAGTCTGTTGTTCTTTGTTCTATTGTTTTTACTGCAACTTGTCCTTCAAGATGAAATGTCTGTTCCTGGTCTCTAATTTTATACAATACATTTATCCAAAAAGTGCGAATTATATATGTTTTTTCTCGTTCTTCATTACACATTTTTTGGCTGGTGTGACTTAGACTATGTTCAGACTGCTGCCTGAAGTGACCCAAATCCGATTTTTTGGCCCCTATGTGACCTGTATCTGATCTTTTAATGACACTGATCTGATTTTTTCAAATGCGACCCAGGCCACTTGGATATGTGGTCCTAAAACCAATACATATCCGATCTTTTGACATGTGACTTCAGTCTGAACGTCCAAAGCGCATTCATTCAACCTACACGTTATCAACAAGCCACAAACGTCACGTGTCACTGAAGCGAAGCACATCACCACTCACCACTCTTGGCTACGTCTCCACATCCACACGTTCCTTTCAACAGACTGTCCCACAAAACGCCACGGCCAAAAACCTCGTCCTTCTCCTTCTCAATCTCCTCCTTAAAACAAGTAAGTTGTTCATGTTCTGGCTCCAGCACGAGAGGAACTTTAAAATCTCCAGGTGCTCAATGCTGCGTCCATGTTTGGACAACTTCTGTAAACACAGAGACGCTCGCTGCGGTTGACATCGTTGTGTCTCCAGTGCACATGCGAGACACTTTCGGGCTGTTTAAAGTTCACACTGGAGTCACATACAAGTCACATTTAACTGGAAATGTGAAAGACCTCGCAAAAACATCGGATTTCACCAAAAAAATCAGAATTGAGAATTAAGCCCTGCAGTCTGAACGTAGCCTTATACTCCGGAGCAAATTATCGTCCGAAAAATACAGTAGTAGTTTTTAAGTTAATCGCTACAGCACCTTTTACCTTTTGTTCAGTAGAGACAGTGTTGGGAAGGTTACTTTTAAAATGTATTCCCCTACAGATTACAGATTACAGACCCCAAAATGTAGTTTGTAACGGAATCCATTACAATTACTTAAAGTGAGTAACGTAATATGAATACTTTGGATTACTTGATTTGCTGTAGAGAAGCAAAGACGAGGAAATCTTCACATAAAATATTTTGTCTGATAAAAGAAAATAAAAATGCCCAGTCTTTACTCAACTAAATAAAAAATATTATTGATAGAAGAGGAGGAGACACGGCCCACATGGCATGGTTTAGTCCTGTTAAATCCTGGTTTAGACCTGGTTAAGTCCTGTTTAGACCTGGTTTAGACCTGGTTTAGTCCTGTTAAATCCTGGTTTAGTCCTGGTTTAGTCCTGGTTTAGTCCTGTTTAGACCTGGTTTAGTCCTGTTAAATCCTGGTTAGTCTGGTTTAGTCCTGTTTAGACCTGGTTTAGTCCTGTTAAATCCTGGTTTAGTCCTGTTTCCTGGTTTAGACCTGGTTTAGTCCTGGTTTAGACCTGGTTTAGTTTAGTCCTGGTTTAGACCTGGTTTAGTCCTGGTTTAGACCTGGTTTAGTCCTGGTTTAGTCTGTTAAATCCTGGTTTAGTCCTGGTTTAGACCTGGTTTAGACCTGGTTTAGTCCTGGTTTAGTCCTGTTAAATCCTGGTTTAGTCCTGGTTTAGTCCTGGTTTAGACCTGGTTTAGTCCTGGTTTAGTCCTGTTAAATCCTGGTTTAGTCCTGGTTTAGTCCTGGTTTAGACCTGGTTTAGTCCTGGTTAGTCCTGTTAATCCTGGTTTAGTCCTGGTTTAGTCCTGGTTTAGACCTGGTTTAGACCTGGTTTAGTCCTGTTAAATCCTGGTTTAGTCCTGGTTTAGACCTGGTTTAGACGGTTTAGTGGTTTAGTCCTAGTTTAGACCTGGTTTAGTTTAGACCTGGTTTAGTCCTGGTTTAGAAGTTTAGTCCTGGTTAGACCTAGTTTAGTCCTGGTTTAGACCTGGTTTAGTCCTGTTTATCCTGGTTTAGTCCTGGTTTAGAGTCCTGGTTTAGTCCCAGTTTAGTCCTGGTTTAGACCTGGTTTAGTCCTGGTTTAGAAGTGATCTAGTCCTGGTTTAGACGTGTTAAATCCTGGTTTAGTCCTGGTTTAAACCTGGTGTAGACCTGGTGTAGACCTGGTGTAGACCTGGTTAAGTCTTGATTTAGACCTGGTTTATTCCTGGTTTAGTCCTGGTTTAGTCCTGGTTTAGACCTGGTTTAGTCCTGGTTTAGACCTGGTTTATTCCTGGTTTAGTCCTGGTTTAGTCCTAGTTTACCTGGTTTAGACCTGGTTTAGTCCTGGTTTAGACCTGGTTTAGTCCTGGTTTAGTCCTGGTTTAGTCCTAGTTTAACCTGGTGTAGACCTGGTTAGTCCTGGTTTAGACCTGGTTTAGACCTAGTTTAGTCCTGGTTTAGTCCTGGTTTAGACCTGGTTTATTCCTGGTTTAGTCCTGGTTTAGTCCTAGTTTAGCCCAGAATGTGAAAACAGGAAAATACCACCGTGTAATCCATTTATTTTAACAAAGTAACTGTAATCCAATTACCACTCACTGAAACAGTAACTGTAACCGAATACAGTTACTCATAATTTGTACTCTGATTACATAACTCTGGTACATGTAATCTGTTACTCCCCAACACTGGGTAGAGATCAGGCTGAAATCATCAAAACGATTCCAATGAGGGTGTATGGAGTTTAAAAACACAGTGGAGCACGTCCTGTATTAGGGTCGAGACAGTTTTTCTGTTTGAGAGAAGAACTCGGCGTAAATACGACGGGTTTATGTGTTAATTAAACACGTGTGAATGAAACAAAAGACGACTCCAGGTCCGTTTGTGACGACGAGTAAACGATAAAACGTAACACCACAATAACAAAGATCAATATGTGCCCTTTAATAACATTTTATCCATCAGTCCTCTGTCTACTAATGGGTCAAATGTTCACGCAGATCTTACAAGGTTACCCGACAAAACAAACCGCGCCTCCTCCTCCTCCTCGCCGCTCGGCAGTCGCCATAGCAACCGGATCTCCATAAGCGCCGCATGTGTGGATAGTGTTGAGATAAATGATTAGTGGAAGCCGCCTCCTCAGTTGTGATCCCCCCGTAATGAACTCAATGGATGTCACTGTGTTATAATGACGAGCCGAGCGACCGCTGTTACCGTAGCGACGTCTGAACCGGGTTTATTAAAGATTTACTGTGGGATAATAAGTGAGCAACGCACTCAAAATGTACAGCAATAGAAGCTCTGTGTACAATAGAGCCTCACTGTCAAATACTACTTTAAATTTATGTCATGTTATTCATGTTTTTTTTTACTCGTCACAAAAATATCGAGTTGTTTTTAGGCTCAGTTCTTCTCTCAAACAGAAAACACTCTGTTCCACCTTGTGATGTCATGTGGTGATACAGAAAAAAATAAAAAGCACTATAAAACTTTTCAGATTTCCTGCTTCTGATGAATAATTTATTGAGTAATACATTTCTTAAAACTACTGTACCTCAAAAAACATGCATTCTTACTAGAGCTTAGTGTCATTAAGAAGTTGCCGATACGATACATATCGATACCGTGAGCGTTCGATACGATATATTTCAAATTGATTGGATACGGTTCATAAAAAATGATGGTTGTGATAAAAGTCTTTGTTAAACCACTTCTTGTGCAAAGTTAAGCTGGGCGTTCACAGCGATTTTTGGCCCTTTTTGAGCCGATTTTTCACACATGCGACTGTTTTTGGGATCGGGCCGAGCTTTTTTTTTTTGGCTTAATCGTGTGTCGTGCTTCGTGTTGTAAACATGGGGTAACGAGAGCCGATTAATACCTCACGACCAGCTCCTGATCGGCAATCGAAGGTCGCACGAATATCAAAACTGTTTGAAATCCAGTCGCTTCTCATGAGGGTTTTGAGATGTTGAAGTCGTTCGTATGTTTGGTCGTACAGTTTGAGTTGGGGCTGAGTGAAACGATCGAAAATATCAATGTACGGCTTTAATATGAAACATGCCCATTTTCATCATCAAAACAGTGAAAATGTCAAATGTGTCGCTTAAACAAGTTTCCTTCCACTAAACAAGAAACAAAACTGTAGCTGTAACAAAATAGTTTAGTAAAATATACTAAAAAATACACTTGGTGATATAT
This sequence comes from Boleophthalmus pectinirostris, assembly GCF_026225935.1. Taxonomy (NCBI): domain Eukaryota; kingdom Metazoa; phylum Chordata; class Actinopteri; order Gobiiformes; family Gobiidae; genus Boleophthalmus; species Boleophthalmus pectinirostris. The sequence continues at coordinate 31,425,383 of NW_026571541.1, forward strand.
CGATAGAGCAGCCCACGATATCGATACTGTATCATCACATTAAACGCTACGATAGAAATTCAAATATTTTTGCACACTCCTAATTCCTTACTGTCAGCTGGCTTGCCTCTCCATAGATCGGGACTGTAACTTGGCCTAGTGACGTCTCCTGCTTGTCTCAATGGAAATACATAAGTTTAATGTCATACTGTGGAACATTTCAAGTAAAACAACAATAGATCTATGGAGACAAGCGAACCCTACACTAGTGATTTTGACCATGAATTCAAATTAAAGGTCTCCACTGTGTTTTTAAACTCCATACACCTGGAATTATTTGGATCATTCCAGACCTGGAATTGCCAAACTTGACTATACTAAATATAAAAAGTAAGGGTGTAATGGTACATGTTTTCATGCCATACAGTTTCAATACGGGACGTTCGGTTTGGCTGTGCATGAATGAGTTTGCGCAATTTATGTGTGTTTACGTTCAACCACTACATGTGCAGCTACACTGAAGACTCGGCTCTTTAATATTCACTGGGGAACTCATCTGTGATTAGTTATTCCTTTATAGTTAGATACAATAATTTCCCCCCGCCTTGACTATGTCCCTCTGAACCATGTGAATCCTCGCAAAACTACACTCGTCTCGCCCCGATCCTCACTTTCGCCGGCACGGAATCTCCACGAACTCTGTCCCTAGCGTAAAGGTGTTTTCAGCCGCTGTGGACGTTGTAACTGCTGCAGATCTGCACTTTTTACAGACAATGTGGACAAGTTGTTTTTTCTGACCAAAAATAAGAAGATTGAGTAAAACTTCATGCTGGAACTGTTAGTGCTGCACTTTACTTTTTGAAAGGTTTCGTTTACTGTTTACAAGGAATTTATTTTATAATATTTCATACATTTGTTGCTTATTTGAGAATATTTTAGTTAATGTATTAGTTAGGGGTGTCAAATTATCGCGTTAATTGGGATTAATTAATTACAGTCATATTTAGCGCGTTATGTTTTTTAATCGCGTTAATCTCATTTTTAATCTCTAACTTTAGTGTTTCTGTATGTGAGTTTCTTTATTATAAAACCTGTTTTTATGTGTTGTTGGGACAACAACACACACACACACACACAAAACACATTTATAATTTTTTTAATTTCGGTAATTCCACTCATTGCCGGAAACCCACACAAAACGCGCGCAGTAACAGCGATGTAAACGTCATGTTAACGTTGGCGGCATCAGTCACACAATGGACGAGGTCGTAGAGCCAGTAGAACAGAGGCAGCAGTGCACAGGTAAAAACACATTCGTGTCTTGGAAATTATTCTCCCGACGTGAAATATAAAAGAAAATAACAAATATAATATCGCCTGAAAACAACCTGCATAGGCTCATGATGTCTGCACTACTGTCCTATAGTGACCTGCCACATGAGGGGACACGCACACAAACACACACAAACACACACAAACACAAACACACACAAACACACACCTTCATCATCGTCATTAACCTGAGAACGCACGGACCACGTCTCCTTCCGTAGTCACTGCGCGGACACCGACGTGCTCCCGTGAGCCGCGTGTGGACCATGTTTTCTCGCGTACGCGGCGTAAACCGCGCTTCCTCCTGTGAGCCTCTAAACCAGAACTAACACCAAGACTAAAACCAGGACTAATCCAGTCCAGGACTAAACCAGGACTAAACCAGAACTAAAACCAGAACTAAAACCAGGTCTAAACCAGGACTAAACCAGGACTGAACCAGGCCTAAACCAGGTCTAAACCAGGACTAAACCAGGACTAAACCACAACTAACACCAGGACTAAAACCAGGATTAATCCATTCCAGGACTAAACTAGGACTAAAGTAGGTCTAAACCAGGTCTAAACCAGGACTAAAACCAGTGATCTCATATATAAAGCATTTCTCTATCAATAATATTTTTAATATGGTTAAGGAAAGACTGGACTTTTTATTGTCTTTAGACAAAAGTTATTATGTTCAGATTTCCTCGTCTTTGTTACTTTACAACAAACAGTTTCTTATTCATGGAGACTTGGGCTCAACAGACAATTTGGAGAGATTTGTTGAACAATAAATGACTTTATAAAGTCACTTTTTTAAATCTATATCAGTCTTTTGATCTGCCACAATAATGTAATAATGAATTTAAATGAAAATACCTCAAATTGAAGCTTTTCTCAGCAATTTTTAGGTGAGATTAAAATGAGATTAATTAGATTAATTAATTACAGATCATAATTAATTAATCTCTCAATTTTTTTTATCGCATGACAGCACTAGTATTAGTATTACCAAGCAGCACTTTGCATTTACTTTATTTTCATGTTTGCATAATGTGAAAACAAATTGTTGGTTTAATAAATACACACAAAAAAACAAAACAACAACAAGCAAATGGTTTTTGATTTTGTTCCCATACTGAACTGAAAATGAACCAAACCATGACCTCAAAACCGAGATACATACCAAACAGTGATTTTGTGTAACGTTACACCCCTCGTAAAAAGTCGCTGTTAACTTGAAAACTACCACTACATGACATCACAAGGTGGAAGAGAGCATGTTGAGCTTTGGAAATGTAGTTAGACAAATAATATAGGATTATTCAAACATTCAAACACAACTCCAGGTCTGTTTTTGACGAGGTAACAACATTCTAATGCGTCTTAAAGCTCACGAGAGTCAGTTCTGTGTAATATAAAGGATTTTCCATTTGCACTTTTACATGTTTAATACTCGAGGTTCCTCCTTCTGTCCAGGAGTCCGCACAGAGCAGACTGTTGTTCATTACACAAGGTTAACCAGGCGGTGCACACTGTGAGGACGTACCCAGGGAGACCGGGTCTGAGCCGCTCCGTTTGTCTGTCAATAATTCATTAGCACAGAGGAGGGCTGCTCAGTACACACAAAGTTATTGACTGAGCAAAGCAGGGAGTTGAATATTAGAGAGCTTTTCAAATGAATTATTTTAAGGCCCACAGTCAGTGAACTCCCAAAAAGGACAGGAGAGGAGATCGCCTAAAGCTGAGTGTCTAATACATTATAAAAAATAAAAAAAAAACAGAAACTTGTACTCGCGGTAGACTTGTCAGAAGTATCAGATACAGTATTTTTAGGACTATAAGTCATACTTTTTTTTCATGGTTTGGGTGTTTCCTGCGACTTATACTCTGGTGCGACTTATATTTTAAAAATTTTCACACTGACAGCCACGAGAGGCTCTAGGTTTGTGTGTCAGTATCTGCTACAACTATTACTCCTGTAAAACTGTCACTTGGCTCTACTGCGCGTGTCTCCTGCAGAAAAAGCCGCTGTTCTGTTGCAAGTAGTTCCCAAAAACGGTAATCGAGCAACAGAGAGAAAGTTTGGAGTGAGAGAGAAACTTGTGAGGGATTGGGGGAAAGCGGGGATGGAGAACACAGCTTCCACCATTTTCTACAGTGGCATTTCTTATTTGTCTGTAAAGCGTCTCTGAGTGTCCAAGAAAGTGCTATATAAGTCTGATGTAGTATTATTATTATTATTATTCACGGTAATCGCGAGGATGCACCATGAAACTTTCCTGAAGTCACTGGATGAATCGACAAAGCCTGAACTTCAGTGACACCAAAATCATCCTGTCGGGATTCAGAAAGGCCGGAATAATTCTAACTGGAACTGATCCTGAGTCTTACGACAGCGACACAGAAGAGGAAGCGTCGCTCTGTTTACTTCATGGATCTATAGTTTAACTCCGGAGGTCACGCAGAAGTGACACCGAAGACTTCAATGGATTTTGTGATCTGGAGAAGGGATGGGCATTTGATGAAATTTTATTAATCGATTGTTGGGGAGAATTAACGATCGATTTTTGATTATTCATTAACATTTTTATATAATAAGTATCATAAATTATTATTACTATTACTAATCTGCATAAATAAACTCAACTTTACAACATATAAACCCATACAGACTCTTGACATTAGAATGTGTTTATTGCAGATTTGAGCAAGTCTTACAGAAACAAAACTTAAAGGTTGTATGGAGGATTTTTTTTGTTTCAAATTGTCAATGATAACATTATAGAGGTGCAGTAGCCTTGTAATTATGATGACCAAAAAAAAAGAGAATAAAAATTCATCAACTCTGGACGTGGTGGGGCTAAACATTTGCCAATAGATAACGACACTGCCTCGTTATCTGTTGAGCTGACAGGCTGTCAATCAAACTCCCTACGTTTCTAGCGTAACTGACTTGCCTGCGCGCCGCCGGTACGTGGTTTACGTACGTCTGTCACGCAGTCCACAGACGCAAGACGCACAGACGCTGTTTACTCCACCAACGCAACAGTTCTTAGCGGCTTTTTTTGACCTATATCTTCCTCGCAGTTCGCACAAAGTTTGTTGCAATGGCGACAAGAATCCAGGAGCAGTTAGCCGCAAAAGAAAGTCCGTTTTTGAGGTCGCTGAAAGAAGAAGACAAGGGGAAAAGCAGCGAAGCCAAACTAAGGTGATTCTTGAAGATTCATTCCAGCGATGGCGCGACTGAAGCAGACGCAGGGTCTAAAGACTGACGCACTGGTCCACAAATTACTCCTGGACAGGAAACTTCTGCTTATTATGAAAACGTACTTTATTTCCAAGAGCTAGACAAACGTTTTTCAGGACACGAAAGCGATATCCTATGTCTGAAAACGTAATTTTCAAGGCAAAGAAAGAGTCCGCTTGCTGCTGCGTGTTGTAGCTAGTTCATTCGCACTGAATCTCCGCGCAACCTTCTCTGCACCCCTTTCCTGCTCCTGTCCCCGCTGCCCGATCCGCTCTTCTCCCTGCTCCTCACTTCTCGTCCGCGAACGAAATGTCCGCGCACCCGCTCCCCCCGCTCCTCACTTCTCCGTCTTGCCTAACCAACACTGTAGTTAGTTGTTTACAAGTCATGTGCGCACCGGCTGTAAACAAACCTGTTTCTGGCGTAAGGAGGAGGCGGGAGGAGGCGTTTCTACGTAGGAGCTGTAGGGGAGGGGGGGTGGTTTCACGCATGCGCAACATTTGAAAAAGGACAAACAGTCGCTGGATTTCTCGTTCCTTGGAAAATCCTCTATACAACCTTTAAAACCACATGGCTAATTTGCATAAACTGAGCGAAGAAAAAAAACCTAAAAAAAACGCTCTTGTGCGCTGATGTGGTTCAGTTTCTGTCGGACTAAAGGACACAACTCAGTGGAATATGAGTGTTTTTTCTGTGACAGAGGGGTGTTGATGCTGAAGGTGAGTCTGTTCTGTGTGTCGCGATGTTTTCAAAGATCATACGTGTGCAGGTTTAGAGCAGCTCTTTATGTTGCAGTAACCGGGATCCTGCGTAAACATGCACCATGACGAAACCGGGATACAGATGTGCATGTAAACACACTCACTGAGAGGTACAGTGTCTCCAAGGAAGTGCCAAAGCCTAAACGTGAGACTGTGAGTCCGCAACTCCAGTGTTTGTGTCAGACGCAGCTTCATATCTACACACTGAAACCTACATTCGGTTTGTCGATTAGAAATGAACGTAAACGACTAATCATGCCCATCCCTAATTTGGAGTGAGATGGAGAGTTGGTAAACTTATGTTCAGTGTTGGGGAGTAACAGATTAAATGTACAAATGTTAAGTAATCAGAGTACAAATTATGAGTAACTGTATTCAGTTACAGTTACTCTTTCAGTGAGTGGTAATTGGATTACAGTTACTTCGTTGAAATAAATGGATTACATGGTGGTATTTTCCTGTTTTCACATTTTGGGCTATATAACTTTTTTTTTTTTTTCCTAAACCAGGACTAAAACCAGGACTAAAACCAGGACTAAAAACCAGGACTAAACCAGGACTAAAAACCAGGACTAAACCAGGACTAAACCAGGACTAAACCAGGACTAAACCAGGACTAAAACCAGGACTAAAACCAGGACTAAAACCAGGACTAAACCAGGACTAAACCAGGACTAAGGACTAAAACCAGGACTAAAACCAGGACTAAAACCAGGACTAAACCAGGCAGGACTAAACCAGGACTAAAACCAGGACTAAACCAGGACTAAACCAGGACTAAAACCAGGACTAAAACCAGGACTAAAACCAGGACTAAACCAGGACTAAAACCAGGACTAAAACCAGGACTAAAACCAGGACTAAAACCAGGACTAAACCAGGACTAAACCAGGACTAAACCAGGACTAAAACCAGGACTAAACCAGGACTAAACCAGGACTAAACCAGGACTAAAACCAGGACTAAAACCAGGACTAAAACCAGGACTAAACCAGGACTAAACCAGGACTAAAACCAGGACTAAAACCAGGACTAAAACCAGGACTAAACCAGGACTAAACCAGGACTAAACCAGGACTAAACCAGGACTAAAACCAGGACTAAAACCAGGACTAAACCAGGACTTAAACCAGGACTAAACCAGGACTAAAACCAGGACTAAACCAGGTCTAAACAGTATGAGACCTAACAGTAGGTGGACATACTTTAAGGCAGCAGTGATCTCATATATACGGTTAAGGAAAGTCTGGGCTTTTTATTTTCTTTTAGCAGACAAAACTTCTTATGTTAAGATTCTAGTCTTTGCTTCTCTACAGTAAACAACTGTATGGAGACTTGGGCTCAGCCAGTTTGAAGAAAACAAACATGAATTTTCAGTATGTGGTTGTTACATTCATGTAGTTTTAAAAAGCAAGACAATATCAAGTAATCCAAAGTATTCAGATTACATTGTGTCTTTTATTTATTTTTATGTGTTTTTATTGGTTTTACTGATTTAATTTATTTATTGGTTTATTTATTTCTATTCTATGATATAGTTTTATTTTTATTTTACTGGTTTTATATTATTTTACTAGTTTTATTACTTTAAGACTAGTATTATTTTAGTAATTTACTTTATCATCTTATTGTTGTTATTTTTTATGTATTTGTGCAGCACTTTGGAAACAGTTTGTTTGTGAAATGTGCTATAGAAATAAAGTGGATTGGATTGGATTGGACATTACTCACTTTAATTATCTTAATGGATTATGTTACAAACTACATTTTGAGGTATGTAATCTGTAATCTGTAGGGGAATACATTTTAAAAGTAACCTTCCCAACAGTGCTTCTATTGTTTATGCTATAATTATCTGAATAACTGTTAATATGTGACGTTAACATATTAACGCCTGTTCAGTCTGTTGTTCTCTGTTCTCTTGTTATTACTACAACTTGCCTTTCGAGATGAAATGTTTGTTCCTGGTCTCTGATTTTATAAAATACATTTCCCCCAAAAAGTGCGACTTATACTCTGGAGCAATTTATAGTCTGAAAAATACGGTACTAACTCTTGTATACGCTCATGGAACCTACCTGGACCACAGAGGGATTACACAAATATAAGACCACGTGCAAATATAAAAGTAAGTACTAAATTTAATGCTGAAAATCACGTCCTGTTGATTGACTAGATTAGCCCTGCGGTTGAAACGATGACCCCGCCACACCTAATCCCACATTCTTGCCTTAAAGGTGGTCTAGACGTTCAGACACATTCCCCCTGCCCTTTTATGTCTGCAGATGACTGAAGGGGTCAGAGGTCACACAAGTCTGAAGGAGGGTCTATTTGCCTGTCTGTCAGAGGAGAGGTGCCGCAGTCACTGAGCACTTCACCGAATATTTTGGCCCATATATTACATTTTATTTGCCCGTGTGGCCTGTTTAATTGGCATAATGAGGTTACATATTATTATTAGTCGTGTAGATCAGTGGTCCCCAACATTTTTTGCTCCACGGATCCGGTTTTATATCCGACAATATTTCGCGGACCAGAGGGGGCAGAGGGAGGGTGACATATGGGAGGAGGCGCAGTGCGTGGTCTGTGCAGCAAGGTTAGACTGGTTTAGACCTGGTTTTAGACCTGGTTTAGACCTGTTTCTGAGTCCTGTTTTAGACCTGTTTTAGACCTGGTTTTAGTCCTGGTTTTAGTCCTGGTTTAGTCCTGGTTTAGACCTGTTTAGACCTTAATTTAATAAACCAGGACTAAACCAGGACTCCTGTTTTAGTCTTGGTTTAGACCTGTTTAGTCCTGGTTTAGACCTGTTTTATTCCTGGTTTAGACCTGGTTTAGACCTGTTTGAGTCCTGTTTTAGACCCTGTTTTAGACCTGTTTTAGACCTGGTTTAGTCCTGGTTTAGTCCTGGTTTAAACCTGGTTTAGACCTGTTTTAGTCCTGGTTTAGACCTGTTTTAGTCTTGGTTTAGACCTGTTTTAAACCCGGTTTTAGACCCAGTTTAGTCCTGGTTTAAACCTGGTTTAGACCTGTTTTAGTCTTGGTTTAGACCTGTTTTAAACCCGGTTTTAGACCCATTTTAGTCCTGTTTTAAACCTGTTTTAGACCTGTTTTAGACCCGTTTTAGACCCGTTTTAGACCCGGTTTTAGTCCTGGTTTAGACCGATTTTAGTCCTGGTTTAGACCGATTTTAGTCCTGTTTTAGACCTGGTTTAGACCTGTTTTAGACCTGGTTTTAGTCCTGGTTTAGACCTATTTTAGTCCTGTTTTAGACCTTGTTTAGTCCTGGTTTTAGTTCTGGTTTAAAGGCACACGGGAGTAGGAGACCACTTAAGTTCTCTGTACATTCTATACAGAGGAATCACATTTATTCTATACCTGTCTGTCTGTCTGCAGCGGTAGGTGGTTTGCTCAAAGCTCCAGCTCACTGCCGTCAAAAGCTCTTTAAGTCTTTGGTGAAGGTTCATTCTGTCATCCTTTATTTATGTTGAAAAGCACAAACTCTTTTTTGCCACACAGGAGTGTTTGTTTACCTCCGCTTTACTGTAGCTTTGCTCAGATTCGCCCTGTGACGGTTTGTGCTGCTTACATGGTCAATAGGGAAAGCGTAGGTGTGGGCTCCCTCGTCTCGATCTATGCTCAATAAATTAAGCATAGAGCTGAGAGATTCTGAGATAAAACTGCGCAAACATGCCAAAACTAAAAGACTGTAACAAGATAGCAGTTTTAATCCTTTAGGTGCCAGAATTTTTTTCCTAAAACTTTCGATTTTGACATCTTTGTCCTAGTTAAGTCCTGGTTTAATCCTGGTTAAGTACAATTTTCATCCTGTTTTTTTTCCTGGTTTAGTCCTGGTTCAGACCTGCTTAAGACCTGGTTTAGCTTGAATAAAATTCATCCTATTTGACAAAAAGAGCCATTTTATTCAGAGCAGCATCTTGTAAACTGAAGTCGACAGTGGCACCTAGAGGGTTAATTAAAGTTCATTTTGGTTAAAATTATAATTTTTGCAATGGACTGTAAATGGAAAAGGAAAAACTTGAATCCAACTTGTTCCGTTTCTTCACAATTTTCCTCCAGTTCAATCGATGTGAACTTAAAATTTTATTAATTACTTTCATTGATTTTTTTTTGTGCCTAGTTCTAGTTTAGTATCTTATTAGAAATTACAGATGATCAAGACACAATCCCCTCACTAGATGTTTACATGAATCTGTTCAAAACCTGGTCAAAACCTGGTCAAAACCTGGTCAAAACCTGGTCAGAACCTGGTCAGAATTTGGTTAGAACCTGGTCAGAACATGGTTAAAACATGGTCAGAACCTGGTCAGAATTTGGTCAGAACCTCGTCAGAACCTGGTCAAAATCTGGTCAAAACCTGTTCAGAACCTGGTCAAAACCTGTTCAGAACCTGGTCAAAACCTGGTCAAAACCTGGTCTGAATCTGGTCAAAATCTGGTCAAAACCTGGTCAGAAACTGGTCAGAAACTGGTCAAAACCTGGCTAAAACCTGGTCAAAACCTGGTGAGAACCTGGTGAGAACCTGGTCAGAACCTGATCAGAACCTGGCTAAAACCTGGTCAAAACCTGGTCAGAACCTGGTCAGAACCTGGTCAGAACCTTGTCAAAACTTGCTCAAAACCTGCGCAAAATCTGGTCAAAACCTGGTCAAAACCTCGTCAGAACTTGGTCACAACCTGGTCAAAACCTCGTCAGAACCGTGTCACAACCTGGTCAAAACCTCGTCAGAACCGTGTCAAAACCTGGTCAAAACTTGGCCAAAACCTGGTCAGAATCATGTCAAAACCTGGTCAGAACGTGGTCACCTCACCTGTCCGTCAGTGGAGATGGTCCCCCCACAGTCGCTGAGCAGTTCGGACATGTCGTAGTAGCTGCTGAACTCCCACAGACAGGCCTCCAGGTTGAGGTTCCTGTAGAAGCGGAGCGTGCCGGCCCCCCGCAGTGCCGGGCTGTACTGGTAGGGGGCGGTCTCTCCGATCACCTCCGAGTTCTTGGTGGCCGGGGTGAGGAAGCCGTGCCGTGTGGTGACCTCGGTGTGGTCCAGGAGGTTGGAGCAGCGATGGTTCCCCACTCTGGTCCCGTCCGGACTCAGGGTCAGTTCGAAGTTGGACAGAGGCCGAGTGGAAACGACAGGCAGCATTCCTGACACGAGGAGATCAGGAAAGACATAATATTAGGAATGTCTCATCTTTTATCTATTAGCAACCTGGATTTATGGTCTTAGAAACTGAATTTTAACATATTCTTCTGGTACTTTGTTAATAAATAATAAAATAATAAACTATTTTACTGTAATATTGTGCTACCTGACTCTTATTTGACCTGGAGGAGGGTTTCATCCATAGAAATGTTGGTCCTTTGACTATAATCTTGTATGTTTGTTTTTAACTTTATTTCTGTGAAATCATGCAGGTGAAGCACCACGTCCAGAAAGTTGCGTAATGTACCTTTAAGTCATCAGTCAATTTATAATATTAATATTTGGCGATAATATAAAATGATAATAAAAATACACCTTCACTGGAATCTTTTGGATAATTTCAGCCCTGGAATAGAAAACTGTTAAGTTGAAAGCTACCGCTACATGACATCATACAGACTAATAATGCTGGATTACGCAAACATGTGTGAATGAAACAAAACACAACTCCAGGTCTGTTTTTGAGGAGGTAATAACATTATGACATGACGCGTCAGGCGTCGAGTTTACATGCAAGGTCTATGTGGATGTGTGTCTAGGGCATCCTGCATGTTTGCAGTGCATCTTCAGTGCATCTTGAATGTTCAGGCATTGATCCAACGTCAGAAGTTAAAAAAGCTGAGCTTGTGGTGTCGGACGCGCCACATCAACCAATCAGGGACCACTATCCAGTGACGTAGCGATGTCATTTTCCGGAAAAGAAGAAAAAAAGAAAGAGAAAGATCCGAGAGCCAGAAGCATCATAACAAGAAATCTATGCCATGTCATTAGAGGAGTATAAATATATATATGCCACAGCCGCCGAGACGATCGCCTCCACTGAGGGGTTTTATGTAATAAGTACATTTTCTCTTAACCTGGTCTGCCATTATTCACAAAAAGGCCGGGGAAACAAGGCACTCGCCAACTGCAATGGACGCTCTGGGCGCACATAAAGTATTTTTCTTCTGTTTGTCCACAGAGTTCATGATGCGTGTCGGGTCATCTGAACTCAAATGCAAAGGCTCCAACGAGAAGCATCCAGCGTGTTTTTCGGGGCCTGAACACAGCTTCAAACCTAACAAGAGTCAATTTTGTGTAATATAGGATTTAACTATTTAAAATTTATAATCCTGAATCTCGTCTCCTTATTTATCTGTCTGTGTATCACTTTTACATTTTTAATACTCGTGGTTCCTCCTTCGGTTCATGAGTCTGTACGGAGCAGACTGTTTTTCATTTCACAAGGTCAACCAGGAGGTGCACTCCGAGGACGCACCCAGGGAGAGTTTTCTCCTGAGGTAAATCCGGTCTGAGCCAGTCCGTTTGTCAATAATTCATTGAACTTTGACATAAATCTGTAGTATTCGTCTCTTCTTACCATCGATGTGAGGCATGGTGACGGTGAGTTTGATGAGGTTGGGGTGCTCTGGGTCCTCTGCTCCCGTGTACCTGAGGCGGGCGGAGAAGGGTTCAGCGCCCACAGCTCCGGGCACCCTCGACTGGCACATCCCTGCACGACACACACACATAAACACATAAACACGGGTTACGCAATATAACCTGGCATGATGCTGCTTTGACTAAATAAAATGATGCGTGGGGGGAAAAAAAAGGGTAGAAAAATAATGAAAAAGTAGCGGTAATTGAATGAGAAGTGTGAGCAGAGCGGGTGAACATATGGCAAACATGTTCCACTGCCAAAATTAAAAGTTTAGATCAAAACACTTTCAGTCGTCCATCTGTTCCCTGTGCTGGAGTTTACTGTACAAACCGGGCTGAACTATGCCTATGAAACAGAAGGTGCTAAAAAGAATACTTATGCGGGAACTTCTAATAAAAAAAGTAGTATTAAAGTTGCACTGTGTAACTTTTCTGGTGGAGGGACCGACATTAAACGGCTCTACCTTACGTTTATTCAGTTACAGGTGGTTTTAAAGCTCAAAAATATCTAGAAAACAGGCGTTCTGACTGTGAGCGGGGTCGCCTCTCCACAGATCTGACCTGTAACTTGATCTGGTTTGGTCTCCATAGCGATAAAAAAGTGTAATACCACTTTTTGAAACATTCCAGGCAAAGCAATAGCATCTCCATCAGTAATGAAAATCTGAAATCATCCAAATGATTCGAGTGAAGGTGTTGGGGGTTTAAAAACATAGTGGAGCACTTCCTGTATTACCACATGACATCACAAGTTGGAACTAGTGTTTTCCATTTGAGGAAAAAGTCAGCCTAAATATGTAAGGTTCGTGTTTGTAAACGTGTGAATGAAACAAAACAAAACTCCAGGTCTGTTTGTGATGAGGAAACAACTTTAAAACAGATCAGAAAATAGTGTACCGTATTTTTCGAACTAGAAGTCGCACTTTTATTCATAGTTTAGGCGATCCTGTGACTTATACTCCGGTGCGACTTATATTGTCAGTATATATTACAGTATCTGCTGCTCCTATTATTCCTGTACCACTGTCACTTCGCTCTACTGCGCATGTCTCCTGCAGAAAGAGCCTCTGTCCTGTCTGTATCATGTCAGTCGATCGCACCATTACTTCTGTACCACTGAACAATTTAACATTTAAACAAACTTATAAAGACGACTGAGAAGACTGAGCACAAATGCCTCCAAAAAGAAAATCATATTTTGCAAATTACAAGCTGCAAGTCG